>NC_059160.1:114749789-115378182 GCF_019923935.1 Bubalus bubalis
TGGACAGTTTGAAGACTCGTGGTACCCTCCATCCTTCATTTGCAGATGAGCTCATTCTTATGGATATATATAGAGAGAATTGATGACTCTTCCTGGCATTATTAGATGTTGTTGTTTGGGTAGCAACTCAGGAAACGGAAAGACAGCCATAACATTCACTATACCCATGCCACAATAAGAGGCAGGCCAGAGCCAAAAGTGAGGGTGTGCAGCTCCCACGAGCATTGGGAGTGCTTAAATACATAACCACACCCTTTGGAGAAAGTAGAGATCAACTCTCAGCTGCCAATGGGCATGTAGAAATATGTGTATCACGACGGAAAGGCAGGAAGTAAGGGCTATGTCGACTAGGTTATAGGACCTAAGGGCTAAAACAACCCTGATTCCCGAGCAGGTAACTAATGCTTATTTTTAGAAAACTGGCCTCACATGCACTGGGTGTGAAAAAGTACCCAGGACTCTCGTAAGCTCCCGCTGCCAGGAAATCTTAGCAAAGGAGCCAGTTGTCTTTCTCAGAGACAAGCTTTTTTAGGACAGAAGAATGAGGCTGTATAATCACATTCACCTGGAACTAAAGTGCGCACAGAGCTGCTTTTGTTCTCCACGTGAGATCTTCCAAGAGGATGCAATCCTTTCCTAGCTCTCCTCCCTAAAAGGAAACCAGTTTTGTGTAATATTTGCTGTGCTGTTTTCTTGTAATTTTCTAAAAAAGGTCACTTGTGATTTTTATGAACGTATACTAATAAAGGCTAGTACTCACTGTACCCTCCATTCTATGATGACACTCATCTATCTCTTGATCTCTTTTCATTAAATACTGTTAGGGCTCAACAGAGAACAGACACTTCCAGGATAATAGAGGTTTCGTTGTTGTTCAGTCTCTAAGTCATGTCCGACTCTTTGCGACCCCGTGGACTGCAGCACACCAGGCTTCCCTGTCCTCCACCATCTCCTGGAATTCGCTCAGATTCAGGTCCATTGAGTCGATGATGCCATCCAGCCATCTCATCCTCTGCTGCCCTCTTCTCCTTTTGCCTTCAATCTTTCCCAGCATCAGGGTCTTTTCCAGTGAGTTGTCTCTTCACATCAGGTGGTCAAAGCATACTGTTTATGTTCGTGGGGTTCTCACGGCAAGACTACTAGAATGGTTTGCCATTCCCTCTTGCAGTGGACCATGTTTTGTCAGAACTCTCCACTATAACCCAGCTGTCTTGGGTGGCCCTGCATGGCATGGTTCATAGCTTCATTGAGTTACACAAGCCCCTTTGCCATGACAAGGCTGTGATCCATGAAGGACAATAGAGGTTCTTCTGGACTTAAAACCTTAGCTATTTTTTCTTTTTCTTTTTTACTCAATTTAAAACCTTAACTTAGTTTCTCTGAAGTAACTCCTCATTAACAGATGCAAACTACTATATATAAAATAGGTAAGCAATAAGAGTTTACTATACAACATAGAGAATTGGATTCAGTATCTTGTAATAACCTATGCTGCTGCTGCTGCTAACTCACTTCAGTTGTGTCTGACTCTGTGCGACCCCATAGATGGCAGCCCACCAGGATCCACCGTCCCTGGGATTCTCCAGGCAAGAACACTGGAGTGGGTTGCCATTTCCTTCTCCAGTGCATGAAAGTGAAAAGTGAAAGTGAAGTCGCTCAGTTTGTGTCCAACTCTCAGCGACCCCATGGACTGCAGCCTACCAGGCTCCTCCGTCCACTGGATTTTCCAGGCAAGAGTACTGGAGGGGGCTGCCATTGCCTTCTAGAATATAATTAGAAAAAATAACTGAATCACTGTGTGGTATACCTGAAACTAACACAATATTGTAAATCAACTAAAAAAAATTGGTCTGAATGCCTACTATATTTGAAGAAAAGGCCTGATCACTTTTAGTACTGCTGTGAATATTATGGTTCAGTGGCCCAATCTCTAGAGAAGTCAAGGTCAAGTCCCAGAGAGCTCTGTACCTGCAGGGTGAGGAGAAGGGAAGGGGAGGGGAACAGAGACCCTTGGAGGGGCAGCACCATGGAGTGTGTCTTCTTCATGGGCTCTGACGGTTCTATTACACGTCCTAGAGCTTTGTATCTGATAGAATCCACAGCTGAAGCTCACATTGTTTATTCTTCTGCTCAATATAGAAGGCTCTCCTTTGATTATAATATAAAACTAGTGGCTCTGACCCAGCATAAAATAAATGCCCATGCTGTAGGGCATGTGCTCCAGCTTTGTTTTTCTGACAATGTTAACAGTGTACAGATTCTTACTCTCTCTCTAGTCCTACTTGTAACCAACAGGGTGAGTTTCTGAGTTGGCATTATAGGGAGAACTTTGAAGGTTGGCTTTAGATCAGAGAGAAGTTGGGCAGTCTGAAGTCCTGGCCCTGACCTCATTAGCACTGTGTTCCTGACCTCTGGAATAACTGCAGTGATTTCAGCATTAATTTGGTCCTCATTCTGGGGATGGTTCCAATTCAACCACTCAAGGCTGTAGAAATGCAGAATAATGAATGTTCCAATATCTGCTATTTCTTTTATCATGTCAAGCTTATTCTTGTCCAGTGTAAAGACACAGACCCCAAATTCCCTCCTGGCTTCTTTTTATCTTCCCTTTTTATCCCTGGTTTTAAAAACATATGTAACTGTTCTGCTATATAGTGGAAAGATTATGGAACTTGAAGTTAGAAAAACCCAAGTTTGAATTTCAGCTTTGCCAAGGATTGGCTATGTGACATTAGGCCAGCTTTTCAATCTCTTACAGTCCTTGTTGACTCATTTGTAAAATTGGAACAAATAGTGTGGCATGGAGGAGAGACCATTCATTTTAGAAGCAGAGGAGATGAGTTTAAATCTTAGTTCTTTAGCCTGTTGGAGCCTAAAAAAGTGTTAGTTGTTGTAGTTCCCTGGTGGCTCAGATGGTAAAGTGTCTGCCTACAATGCGGGAGACCTGGGTTAAATCCCTGGGTTGTGAGGATCCCCTGGAGAAAGAAATGGCAACCTACTTCAGTACTCTTGCCTGGAAAACCCCATGGACAGAGGAACCTGGTAGACTACGGTCCATGGGGTCTCAAAGAGTCGGACACGACTTCACTTTCACTTTCACTTTCAATCACTAAGCTGTGCCTGACTCTCTGTGATCCTAGGATTGTAGCCCACCAGGCTCCTCTGTCCATGGGATTCTCCAGGCAAGAGTACTGGAGTGGGTTGCCACTTCCTTCTTCAGGGGTTCTTCCCGGACCAGGGATCAAACCCATGTCTCCTGCATTGGCAGGTGGGTTCTTTACCATTGAGCCACCAGGGAACCACCCCCTCGCCGAACACCCAAAGTGTTAGAACTCACTTCATATGGTTGTAATGAGGCTTGAGCACCGTCTCTGCCTTGAGAGAGTGTAAGGGTTAGGTGGAGTAGGTGTGTGAAAGTTTCCAGAACTATGCCAATAGTACAGCAAGGACCCCGTGAGTTTCATTTCCTTGTTCGTTATTTGGGCAGCTTTGCAGAGGTCAAAACCGCCTTTGTTTTTCGGGAGCTGAGGACCCAGCCCATATTGTAAGTATTTTGAACTGGACCAGAACAGGTCCAAACACATTTATCACCATGTGTGGATTCTCCACTGTCTTAATCTACGTGACTACCATGACAAAATGCCATAGATTGGGTGGCTTATACCTGACAATAGTTTATTTCTCGCAGTTCTGGAGGCTGGCAGGTTCAAGATCAAGGTGCTGGCATATTCAGTGTCTGGTGAGAGCCTGCTTCCAATTCAACAGTTAGTCTTCACAAGGCGGAAAAGGGAAGGGGCCTCTCTTCTGTGGTCACGAATCCCATCCACGAGGGCTCCACTCTCATAAACCATTACCTTGAAGACCTCCACCTCTTTATACGATCACACTGAGGATCAGGATTTCAGCAGATGGATTTTGGGGGGACACAAACATTCAGTCTGTAGCATGCAGGGTGACGATAAAATCTTGGAAACAGAGGATAAATACCCATGATAAGTAGTTTGTGGGTATTACTGTAAATTCCATGGTGTGGTGCTGTGTCAGCCCTCATTCGCAGTGTATAGTTGAATGTGTTGTGCAAAGCTGCGGTGATCACGGTGCACAACACCGCTCTTCCATCAGCCTGTGCCCAGACTTCCAGCCCTACCACTCTGGCGCAGTGGGATGGTGTGCCATCCTGACAGAGTTGCTCTGGATGTCCATCAAGTACAGGCATTATTTAGTCACTAAAATGAGGCAAATGTGTGTCTGTGATTCCCAGACTCCATGGTCATCCTGTAGTGGAGTTTCAGCATTTGAATAAAATGAAGGGCTTTGGAGAGGCATTTGCTCTACTTTCTACATGGCAGAAGTAATAAGAACATGGTAGCAGCCAGCTTTCCAGGAGACTTGAGGACATAGAGTCCACCCATATTTCAAAGGCAGCTCCTGAAATATATTTCCTCTGCTAAGAAACATATTCTCCCTATATCCCATTTACATATATTTAGTGCTTTTCTTTTTGTTTGTTTTGCCTTAAGCTGTTGAATTACTGAAATACCACACAATGAATTACAGAGATCTCTTATCAAATTCACTTCCGTATTTAGAGGCTAATGGGATGGAGAAGGGTGGAGGGATGGTAGGGAGCACTAGCCAGTGAAGCAGGAGAGGAAACGAGAGAGCGTGGTGGTTCAGATCTGAGTAAAGACAGTGTTTCAAGGAGGAAGTGACCAACTATGCCAAAAACTGCTCAAAGGTCAACTAGGTTGAAGATTAAGAATTGGGTGTGGATTTGGCAACAGGACTTATTAGAGCCTGTAGTAACAGTAGGTGTTAGTGTTGGGGCCAAAGACTTCTCTGGGTGGATTTAAGAGAGGATGGGAGAAGACGATATTGATTACGGACAACTCTTTTGAGTTTAAGCATTTTTTGTTTTAATTTAGAAAATTTGTTTATTTCCCTGTGCTTGTTGGTTATCTATTTTATATGTAGTAGTGTGTATACGTTAATCTGAACATTGTAATTTATCCCTCCCCCCACTGCCTTTTCCCCTTTGGTAATCATAAGTTTGTTTTCTATGTCTATGAGTCTCTTTCTGGTTTAGAAATAAGTTCATTTACATCTTTTTAGTTTTAGAGTCCACATACAAGTGTTATCCATATGATATTTATCTTTATCTGGCTTACTTCACTTAGTATGAAAATCTCTAGATCCATCTGTTTTACTACAAATGGTGTTATTTCATTCTTTTTTATGGTTGAGTAATATTCCATTGTGTATATCTGATGTACATATATATATGTATAGTATAAGATGTGATATATATATATATATACTTATACATATCTTTATTCATTTACTTGTTAATGAACACTTAAGTTGCTTCCATGTCTTGGCTCTTGTAAATAGTGTTGCAGTGAGCACTACAGGGCATGTATCTTTTCAAAGTACAGTTTTCTCTGGATATAAGCCCAAGAGTCAAATTGTAGGGTCATATGATGGTTCTACTCTTAGTTTTTTAGCAAACCTCCACACTGCTCTCGACTGTGGCTGTACTAAAGTCTGGAGAGGGCACGCCATTCTTTTGTGTTGTTGCACTCTGTGTAAGAGAGTTTATAAAGTCATCATGTCTGTACACATTCTGTTAGTGATGTAGAATCAGTGCAGTCTCTGATCTCTATTTGCTCTGACCATTGCTTTACAAAGAACACAGTGCTTAAGGCAGCCTTTGCAAGCTAAGGGCCTAGATGGCTTCTAAGGTTTCTCCCCATTGAACAATTATGGAGCTTTTCCTTCCCAGCACTTCCTGCCAGATCATCCTTAGGACTGCACTTGTTTCTTGTATGCTTGTGATTGTGAGGCACAGTTTTAACAAAACTAAGAAACTCCAGTACTTTGCCCACCTCGTGCGAAGAGTTGACTCATTGGAAAAGACTCTGATGCTGGGAGGGATTGGGGGCAGGAGGAGAAGGGGACCACAGAGGATGAGATGGCTGGATGGCATCACTGACTCGATGGACGTGAGTCTGAGTGAACTCCGGGAGTTGGTGATGGACAGGGAGGCCTGGCGTGCTGCGATTCATGGGGTCGCAAAGAGTCGGACACGACTGAGCGACTGAACTGAAGGAGGTGTACATTAGTGTCCAACCGAGTAAAGAGAGGGCTGCGTGACTCGACCGTCAGAGTCAGAAGAGGACTCTTATCCAGGACAGGCGTTCCCGGTGCTGCTCTTTCTCCTACCCCAAGCCCGTCACTGCAGGCTGGATGGAAGTGGGTAATCCAAGGGACTACGCCTCATACCAGCCTTGCTTTCCACGTGGGAGACCTAATTTAGAGCAACCTTTTAAGACATATCCTGACATACTTTTCCAGCAGGTGATGCCACTTACATGGCTTCCCTGCTATGAAAATTCTTTTTTCAATTTTCTGCAAAATATGATTGAGGAGACTGCCATGACTGAAAAAGAGCGTATTTCCCCATCTATACTGTACCTGCTTGTGTGTATTTTCCCAAACATGTCAATCTTTCTCCCTATTGCATTTTATTTTTTAAAGATCAACTTTTCTCATTACAGTTCATGGCATTCTGTTTTATGTCATTGTAACCCTGACTGCCATGTAAAAATGAGTCCTGCAGTGTAGGAAGCCTGATGATAATAACAGATAAGTCTGTTTTCTAGAAACTGTGCATTCCACAGCAGCCCCAGCATATACGATTCTTAAATAATCTCTTTGTTTTTTTCCCTCAAACAGAAGGCAGTCAAGTCAACCAGTTTATTCTTCCAGTATTGTAAGAGAACTCTCATGCATTTTCCAATCTTTTCTTTTTTTTAAACTGCTGTTGTAAAGTTTAGTGTGCTTTGGGATGTGTCGTTCCTTATTTCTTAAGGGTCAACTGTGCTGAGAGAGAGAAGGTCAACCTAAATAGTTCTCAGGTTTCATTTCGGGGAATTCCAGGTCCCAGCTCAGCTTGTTTTGTGCATGTCCACCTATCAAGGCTCAGCCCTCTGTTGTTGCAGCTGTTGCTGAGTATAGAGCCCATTTATTCCCCATCAGCTGGAGCTTCCTGTAAGTGTTACCCAGATGCTTTTTCCTATTCCTACTCAGTTGAGATTTTTACAAGTTTATCGAAGAGTTTGAACTCTCCAGGACTTTGGAATACATATCTCTAGTGTCCAATGGCTTTTCAAAACCTGGATGCAATCGTAGCAGCAAACTATCAGAGATGTCAATTGTCTTGTTCAGCCTCTGCGAAGGTCTTGGCGTCTCCATGCAGAATGGGGGAAATGCAGGGAGGAGATAGAATGAACACATGAAAAGTTTCTTTCATCATACCCTCTGTCCCCAGCCATGCTGCAGCGGAGACAGTCTTAAGATGGAAGGAGAGCTCAGAGTCACAGCCCTGAATCGGGTCCTTTGTCCTAAGATAAGAAGAATTGTAGTGACTTGTCCAAGGTCATCTGGCTAGTTATGCCATTATCTTATAATATGTGTACTTTTGATCTTGGAAAAAGAATCTCAAGGTGATAAACAAGGAGTTACTTTTTGCAGAGAAATTTTTGTTCTTGTTATTATTTATCTTAGGGGTCATGGAACATTGCTGGTGATAGATTGAATATGGTCTGTTCTTTCCAACTTGTCAGAAATGTGTATTTTTGATAAGATAGAAATGTAAATATATATACTGTATCTATATAAACACTCATACCTGTGCATGTGTTTTACTTTTATTAACAGTTACTTTGTCACAGGGCCAGGAGGCAAACGCATTTGCATTTGTGCAAAATGAAAACATCAAAGTTGTAAAATAAATTGACCCAGTATATACTAAATGAGGCACTTCAATTCGGATAAGTCACGTCTGATATAAGCTACAAGAATATGAAATGGTACACATGAATATCCTTCCTTTTTTTCCCTATAAAATTCGAGTAAAAATATGGGCTTCCAGGGGAGCACTAGAGATAAAGAACCTGCCTGCCCATGCAGGAGACATAAGAGGAGGGAATTTGATCCCTGGGTCGGTAAGAACCCCCGAAGGAGGAAATGACAACCCACTTCAGTATGCTCACCTGAGGAATCCCATGGACAGAGGAGCTTGGCAGGCTATGCAGTCCACAGGGTCACAGATTCAGACACAACTTAAGTGACTTAGCACGCACGCAGAGCAAAAATGTAATGTTCTAAAATACAGGAGAATGCTGTTAACACATTCAGACCTCGCCTCGCTCTCTTTCCCTTCCTTTGCTACACTCTTGTTAATCTTCTTGATTTTTAATCCTGTGATTTAAAAATTCCTCTGCTAGTTTCCCAGGACAGCAATCACAGTACTTTTGTTTGCATCATCTTTTGGAGACTTTGCGTCACTGGGCAAATTCTGACCAGGATTCATCAGCTGCATCTTTTACTTCCTAGTTAATACTGAGTCTAAGGGGATCAAAGAAGGGGATCCTACTTTGCTGACACTTCCCCTGGCTCCTTGCAGCACATTCATCGATTTACTTGTCTGTAGTTAACAATAGGCACTCTGGAGTCAGATTGCACGGATTGGAATCCAGGCTCTACCTCTGTTAGCTAGGCAATCTTGGGTTAGCTATTTAAACTATCTGAGCTACTTTTCCCTGTTTTTAAAAACCATGAATAATAATGGCATCTCACATACAGGATTTGGGGGAAGGTCAAATGAGATAATCCATGTGAAGCAATTATTTCCTGGTGCCAATTAAAAGTGCTGTAAAGAATTGCTGTTATTCTGGTTATATATGAAATTAAGTATTCTTAACCTTGAGAGAGATGGAGAAGGTCATATGGCCTAGATTTTCCGAAAGTACACCTGAATGGCGCTGTGGGCCTCCATGGCCAGCCCACGCAGGTGCACAGAGCTATTCTGTGGACCTGTCCGTCACCGAGTTGTCATTCTCTCTGCTCTCTTGACTTTCAAAGGATGAAGCGGAAGGCCCATTGTTAGCCACTGAAGGATATCCATTGGCCAGAGTACATCTGACATCTGTCTCTTACAGAACAAAAAAATCATTCTTTATTCATATTCTAACTTCCTCTCCAGGAAGTAAAACAATGCAGCAGACAAGAACCTTCTGTCTAAGGTGAGTTCAGGCTAGAAAAGCAGAAAAATAGAGCTGTGCCCAGCTTTCTTGCTTCCTTTCTCCCATTCTTATAAATGCATTATAAGATTGTTGATCTAAAGGTTCGGTTTCCAAGGGTGAATGCCCCGTGTATACATTTAAAATTCACTCATACTCCTTCTCAATAAACCGCTCACCATTCCCCAAACGACTATTCTGATTTGTTTCATTTTGTGTTAGTTTTCTAGAACTTCATTACATTATAAAGTGTGTTGTATTCTTTAGCATCTACCCTTCTTCAGACTGTTGGGGGAGTTTGGTGGCATGTCTTATGCAGAGATTCCAAGTTTATAAGGCATTAGTGTATCTTTCTGTTGTGACATCAAATGTCACTGCTGGATAGAACTACAACTATAAAAGACCGAAATATGTGTAAATGAGGACTTAAAACATATTCTCCAATAGACAAAATGACATACATACACAGTCAGCAATGGTTGAAATATATCACCGTATATTATTCAGGCAACTTTGGAGTTTTAAATTTCATTGAAAGAGTCTAGGAATCAAATAGCCATATGCATCAGATTTTGTATTTAGAAGAGGGTGTAGAGAGTGCCAGTTAACCCGGTAAGCCTGGGAAGAGGTAAGGAGTGTTCTGGTGCACTCTGGTACCCCTGTATGTCAGTTAAGTTGCTGTTTGCTTGCCAAGGGTTAGTGACTTGAGGTTGTCTTCATTTCCAAACCTGTATGTGCCAGGTATGCTATTATTTTACTTACATAACTTTGAAAATTATATGATTGGTGAAATGTGAATGAAAAAAGAAAGGGACGTATTGATTTTATGGCAACTAGATTTTTATGTTATGGAAAGGCACAATATATTTAGGTGGCTAAAAAAAATCTGTCAATTAAGTATGGATGAGATAATTGCTAAAGGGGAAAACTGTATGTAGGGAAAATCAGAACAATCTAGAACTATGTACAATAATGGCTTTACATGTGTCTTTGTCTTAAGGTAAAACAACTAGACATGTGTGGAGCAGTTTATGCAACAAAGACAAAGCAAAACTAGAGAACCTATGATCAAAGACAAGTGTAGAAAACTGGATGTATTTATGTTCATCTCTATATGTATTATTTTTAAGTTTTTCATTGCAGAAAAACTTACCATATGCAAAATAAACAAAGTAACATAACCTCCATATACCCGTCATGCAGATCCAGTAGTTAGCAGCTTTCTGCCTTTCACCTACTTCTCCTATCTCAATTAATCCCATCGTTTTTCCTTGGTTCCTTTGATTTATTTATTTATTTTTGAGGTAAACTTTATGTGCTTTGAAATGCACAGATCTTACAATTTTGTACAATTTTGACAAATAGACTTTTGTTATATACATGCTTATCACAATCGAGAACATTTCTATCTCCTCCATGCCCCTTTCCTCATGCCCCTTCCCAGGGAATGCCCCTCCCCAGATATGACCATTTTTCTGATTTCTTTTTCTCGCTTTGGTGTTTAAGAACTTCATGTGAATGAACTCATATAATATGTATTCTTTTGAGTCTGCCTTCTTTTCCTTGGCATAATGTATGTGAGACTCAACTGGTTGTAAGGCAGCTCAAACCAGGTTGTGAGAGTCAGTGGGGTCTCTTCCCAACCGGCGGGCACTGTCAGCTTGAAATGGGAATATTTAAGTGGGGATATTTACATTATGGAAATTGGCAAACAGTAGGAATTGGGCTTTTTTCTACCCTGAAGAGTCAGCTGTTAGCACACCACTGGTTTCACTCATGTGGTCAGGTGAATCAGGAAAAAAATCCTTTATATTACAGACTAGTGTTTCTTTAAATAGATACACCATGATCATTTGTCAATATATTGTAGAGATATATTGCAAATTGTGTTGATATATATTTGTATTTTTCTAGTTTGGGGCTATTGTGAATAAAATGGCCATGAATGTCCTTATATAAGTCTTTCTATGGACATATGTTTTTATTTATTTTGAATAAATACCTAGGCTTCCCATTAGGGTTAGGGTTATGGTTCCCTGGCTTCCCTGGTGGCTCACTTGGGAAAGCGTCTGCCTGCAATGTGGGGGACACAGGGTTCAATCCCTGGGTCGGGAAGATCCCCTGGTGAAGGAAATGGCAACCCACTCAAGTATTCTTGCCTGGAGAATCCCATGGACAGAGTAGCCTGGTGGGCTACAGTCCATAGGGTCACAAGAGTCGGACTCAACTGAGTGACTAACACTTTCACTTTCAAATACCTAGGAGTGGGATTGCATATAATTTTAGCTGAAAATTAAATGTTCTGGGTATGGAAGCATCTTTATTTAAATAATTTTTATATTATTATTATAATATCAAACTCAGGTCTCCCACATTTCAGGCAGACGTTTTACCCTCTGAGCCACCAGAGAAGCCCAGTTTTTATATTAATGAACTTTAAATTGACTGATCCACTGACCTAGTCCAGATCACATGGACTTACCTTGGTAAGGCTACAAATTCTCAAAAGTTTTTATTTATATGTTTATTTAAAAATAATAAAATAAAGCAAACATACAAAAACAGAATAAAATGCAAAACAGCTAAAAATGTACATCCCAATGAATTATTGCAAAGTGATTGTCTAGCTACCACCTAGGTCAAGAAATAGAATGTTGCCAGCATCTCGGAGAAGTTCCTTAACCTCCTATCTGGTTATGACCTCCTTTATTCCTCCTTCACAAAGATTATCATTATCCTGACTTTATAGTATCACTTCCTTGCTTTTCTTTACAGTTTTATCATCCACATATGTATTTCTAAATGTTATAATTTAGTAATGGTGACTTTCAAATGAAAATATGCATTCCTTTTTTTAAATTTTAAGATGAAACTTTACTAAGCTTATAAACAATATTGGAATAGTTAAGATAACAAGATACATGTTATCTTAAGTTTTATTGGTTAGATTTATCAACCTTGGTTAAATAAGAATTACTTAAGTACTTGGAAGGTGTTTGGAGTTAGGCAAATACATGAAAGGCTTATAAAGGAAACCAGGTATAATAAATTTATTAAGGTAGCAGTTTCAAACATAAAGGGGATTTAATAAAGCTACAAAAACCTCCTGAAAATAATTGCTTGAAATTTGGAAGATTCATAATTAAAATAATAGATTAATAAGCTGAACTTAAATAAGGTTCTACATTTATGATGTTAATAAATTCAATATATTTTTTTAACTGAAATAGTCTTTTTTTCCCCCCATTGGCTATCTGTTTTACATATGGCAATGTATGTTTCCAGAAATCATGCATTCTTATATGTCTGGTATCTTTAGCTAAAAATTAGATTTGTAAGACATTTGTGAGTTTTTCATGTTGTGTGTAACAATTTGTTAATTTTAATTGCTTTATACTACTCTGTTGTATGAGTTTTCTTATTATTTTCTAATGGCATGAAAATTTGGGAGTTCTCAGTTTGGGAAAATTGTGAATAATGCTACCATGAACATTATTGTATTGAATATTTGAATCCTGATGCATATGTATATAATTTTCTGCATACATACATATTGTCTTAGTTTGACCCACTATAACAAGTCACCACAGACTGGGTGACTTGAACAACAAGCATCTATCTCTCACAGTTCTGAGAGCTGGGAAGTCCAAGATCAGGGTGCCAGCGGATCCAGTGTCTAGGGAGAGCTCACTTCCTCGTTTGCAAGTGGCCATCTTCTTGCTATGTCCTCACGGGGCAGAGAGCAGTGAGAGGAAGCAAGCTCCCTCCTGTCTGTCTTCTAACAAAGGTCACTAATCCCATTGTGAGGATTTTGCCCTCATGACCTTATTATTTCCCAAAGGACCCACCTTCTAATACCATCGCATTTGGGTTAGGACATGAATTTTAGGGGAAAGCAAATAAGCAGTTCATAGAAAATATGCATGTCTTTATTATGTAAATAATAGAATGTCTTCCAAATGTACTTGTTCCTGCTGTCTTGGAATATATAGAATTCTCATTTTCCCATATTCTCTTTTGTTTTCCTTCTTAATTTTAGTCATTTTATGGATATATATAGTCATCAGCCAACAAAAAAGTTTCCTCTTTATCTCTTATAGTGCTTGTTTTCCTTAAAATCTACTTATTTAGGCATTAAGATGACTCAATTTTTTTGGTAAATGTTTGAAAATTCTTTTTCACCCTTTAAATTTTGTCTACATTTCTCCTGTATATAGCATTAAGAGAAAAAATTCAGTCCAATAAGCCAACTTTTAACTGTAGCATTTATCTTTCTTAAAAGATGTATGTATTTATCTATTTATTTTATTTTGGCTGCGCTGGGTCTTCATGCCGCACGCAGGCTTTCTCTCCTTGCAGTGAGTGAAGACCACGCTCCTTTGCCGTGCACAAGCTCCAATTGCACGGGTTTCTCCCGTTGTGGAGCACGGGCTCCAGGCGTGCAGGCTTCAGCGGTTGTGGCACACGGGCTCAGTAGCTGCAACTCGTGGGCTCCAAAGTGTGAGCTCAGTAGTTGTGGCACACGGGCTTAGCTACTCTGCGGCAAGTGAGATCTTCCCAGACCAGGATGCCCCCCAGACCAGACTGTGTCCCTTGCATTGCAAGGTGGATTCTTAACCTCTGGACTACCAGGGAAACCCTTAACATTTATCTTTAATATAATTTCTGATCTCCTTGGATTTAAATCTACCATTTTATGATGTTCATTTCTATTTGTCCTGATAGCCCTGTATATCTTTTCTCCTTTCGATGGACACTTTTTGTATTTTTTCCATTGCTCTCATCCAATTAAGTTAGAATTTACATCCTCTTTAGTGTTATCCTAGGGATTGCAACATGTATCTGTAACTTATCAAAGTCTAATATTAAATTGTTTTTAATCTATTATTGTTATTATATTTAATAAAGATAATATTTAATATATTACATATAATAGTTAATATATTCATTAAAATATAAATACATTTTACTATATTTATATTATATTTAATTTAATGTTATATTTAATCTATTTCCAGAAAATAAAATAATCTTAAAGCATTTTAATGTCATTTACCTTTCCCACTAGATGCTACTTGTATTGTTAGTTTTAATTATTTTATGTAGTCAATATTCAAATATATTTGCACACACATTTACTGTTTTTGTTTGCTATTTCTTCTTCTAATTCTTTTTTTTTTTCCATTTTTTAACCATTTATCTGGTTTTATATTTTTTACCACCTAAAGAATGTCTTGAATATTTTAATATTGGTCTGTTGGTAAAGAAATCTCTCAATTTTTTCCCAAAAGTGTTTCTATTTCACCTTCACTAGAATTATGAATTAGCACTTGTTTTCTTTAAGCGCTATACATATACCATCTCCAGCTTTTACTGTGTTTTACTGTCATTTGTTTGTTTTGAAAAGTCAACGTTCAGTGTAATTGTTACTCCTTTTGAGGTAATCTACGTTTATTTCCTCTGCAGTTTTGAAGACGATCTGTATGTTCTTGACCCATAATTAGTTTTACTAAGGTGTGTTTAAACATGTATTTCCCATATGTAATCTTCTTGGGTTTATAGTTTCTTGAATCTGTCTTAGAATATTCAGTTTTGAAATATTTTCCACCGTTGTTCAAATATCACTTCTGACCCATAATCCCTTCTTTAACCAGGACTGTGATTTACACCCAATTTAGACCTTCTCATTCTGTTCCCCATGCCTCTTCACCTTTCTTCTGTATTTTTAATCATTTTCCCTCTCTTTGTCCTTATTTCTAACTTGTTTCTTCTTATTTCTGTAGCATTTCACTAATTCTGTCATTACTTCTAAGCTAGTGTTAAACCATCATTGGGTTTTTAATTTTGTTGATTGTATTTTTGATTTCTAGAATTTCTATGTGTTTTTAAGAATCTACTATGCCCTTTTTTTGTAGTTTCCAGCTATATTGAAATTCTCAATTATATCTTTATAGCCTTAATTATAGTAATCATAGTTATTTTAAAGCCTGTGTTGGAGAACATCGACATCTGCAGCCCCCGTAGGCCTTTTAAATCACTTGTTGTTTCTACTGGTTCTCATTTATTTTACCTCGTACTTTCATATGTGTGAATGTTTTCAGTTTGAGCACAGACTTTGTATTAAAAGGCTTCCCTGGTGGCTCGGATGGTAAAGAATCTGCCTACAATACAGGAGACCCAGTTTCAATCCCTGGCTCGGGAAGATCCCCTGCAGATGGGAATGGCTGCCCACTCTAGTATTCTTGCCCGGAGAATTCCATAGACAGGGGACCCTGGTGGGCTGTGTAGTATGTGGGGTCACAGAGTTGGACATGACTGAGTGACTAACACTCTTTTGTGTTAAAGATCACTTGTAGAAATTGAGTCCTGATTTAATGTCTTTGAAGATTATTTACTTTTGCTTCAACAGTTATCTCTGGGTACTAGCATCTGGGATGACCTCCGTTTAATTTCTGAGACTGAGGGAATTGAAAGCTTGAGTCTCATTCCAATGAAGGACCACTTCTGGTTCGCTGTTATTCCTAAGGGCCAACCCTTCAAGATCCTAACCCGGAATGTGTCTATTAGATCACTAGCATTTCACCATACTCCCAAGCAGGTCCTGGAATCCAACTCTTTTCCACTGATTCCGGGGATATTGTCTAGAATGCTGCTCAGCCTCTCAGTCTCTTAGGAGCACCAGGGGAAAAGTGAAGCTAAGTCCTAAACTTGCCTGTCTTAACTTCTCTCCTCTTCTGGGTCATGGGCTGCTAATTATTCACTATCTTGTTGAGTCTTCATGCCTTCAAGTGAAAGCTTGTTTACATCTTGTCAAAGATTGTCTGAATCATGAACTCTCTCATGATTGCAAATGGAAGACCAGAACTCTTTTAACATATAACTCTGCTTTATTATATGCCTTTAAAAGCTCACAGCATATTTAGGAATGCATAGAGCATGATGTCTATTTAAAGGAAGAATACATATGGACAATCTCTCGAGCTGAAAGGAAGAGAAGTAGAGGTGGGCTGTGGTCACTAAGGACCTGGTTCTTGTTTTACAGTGTGACTGGTCTTCTCCTCTTGTTCCACATTCTATATTTGTCTTGTCTCGTCTCATTCACTAGTCATGGCTTTAGCCTTATTGCTAAATATGCAGTCTGACCACTTCATATCTTTTGAGCTTGACAGGTATAGCCCTCACTGTCTATTTGTATATTACCACAAGATTTTCACAGGAACCTCAAGTACAGTGTGTTTAAACCTATACCCACTCTAGATTCCCCCCTTCCTCATTTAATGGTAAGGTATGTTTTTCTTTTCTGTATAGCCTTAGCCATGAATTTTATTAACCTTCACTGGATTCTGATGACTTCGCAGATTTTCTAAACCATTTTGAATGATCATAGCCTGAAAGTGCCTAACATTTCAGTAACCTATTTTACCTGAAAACTGGATTAAGAAATGTTGAGTGATAACTAAGGCATACTTCATATTAAACTATTATTTGGATTTTAACCATGTACATGTTTTGGATTAATTTTTATATGACACAGGACTGTGATAGAAATGTAATTATTTTTTATTTTATTTAGTGATTTATAATTACAATTATTATTAATCATTAATTAATAATTATTTTATTATTTTATTAAATATTCTGGAGATAATCTTAAGAATAAATGATTACTTTTCTATTTGATGAAATATCTATTTGATGAATTGTAAGCAATTATGAAAAGCTTTTTGAGGAATTTTAAAACATAGATAAATATCCTTTATTGTCAACTAAGTAAAGAAGAACAAACATCTATATTCACTGTAATTATGTCCTTCTATGTGTACTTGTGCTCATGCATATGCAAATATACACTTGTCTTTCTCAGAGAAGCCCTTCACTCTTAATTTTACTTGCAAGTGAAGATATATATTTTCCGTTCACATTCAGAGAGTAATTGAGAAAAAAGGAAAATACTTGGCACAATTATTTCACAAGACATTCTTATAAAGAAAAAAAAGTTAAGTGGTAGGCCAGAAAATCAGATAACTCTGTAAAGAATTTCATTGACTATTGGATTCCAGGGTACAATCCAAAAATTGAATGTAGGCCAAAATGGATTTGAACTGTAGGATGAGACCTATTATTTGATCAAATAATCAGTTTATGAAAATTAGCATTGAAAATAAAATACCAAATATGAAAATACATCATATATGCTGGAATACATTTTGTGTGCCAAACATTTGTTCATTTTATATTTATGCATGTATGTTTTCTTTAGGTCATATTAAAATGTTTCTCATACGCTGACTCTGAATCTCTCTTGTTTATGGTGTGTGTGTGTGTATGTCTGTGTGACCTGGAGTTCAGCAGTAATGCAGTGGATGACACAGTAGAAAGGTAGACATCTGGAGTATGAATTAGGGCTATAGAAGACTGGACTTAAAAACGTGAGAGAATGAGACTGAAACACCTAGATTTTATATGAATTATACGTTATCGCATTTAGCTTAAAGGGTATATAGCTCTCAGTGAAGTCTACAAGATAACATCAATTAGGAGATGCTCCATGAGTATGCCTTCTCAGGTTTCCTCTGGTTCTCTCAAGAAAGAAATGCTTAAGCCTTGGCTCCTGTCTTTAGGTTCATGAGGGAGGTCATCCTGCAGGGTTGAAGACAGTGCCAAACAGGATCTTGTTGAGCTTTTTGGGCTCCAGACATGTCCCTCTAAAATTAAAGAATAATGATTTAAACGGTCAAAAAATTGCTTATGACAAACCTTGTCACTTAAATCTAATATTCAAATTTTACTTTTATCTTCTTGCTATGTGACCAGTGGGTATTCTGTCTTTGGTCTCCAGTTATATGATAGTGACTTGGTAACACATAAGCACATATTCATTATACTTTCCTTTGACATGCCATGTCAGAAGTCCCAGAAGCATGAGAACCTTAACCATGGTCTACCTCAGGGGATAAACCTTGAACTGAAGGTTTATCTTTTACTGAAGTCTTCTGCCAAGTTTCTTGTGTTGCTGAATTCAACAGATTTTGGAAATGTACCACTGAGGATATTGCATCCTATTGATGGATTCTAACAGCCCTCTCCAGACATAAAAGGATAGCATTTCAAATTGTACAAGACTTGGGGCAAGTCCTTGCTTGTCTGGATTGAGGACAGTATTGTTCTAGCCCTGTCTTCATTAATCCCAAGTCTGAGTTCTAAGAAATGGGTCTTTGCAACAAATATGTTGTGTAACAATCTGAAAATAGCTTTGCCTAAAGCAAGGAGTCATAGATACCCAATGATTCACAGCAAGATGGGAAAATATGATACAAAATTATCAAAAGAGATTAAAAAACTGGGTTAGTTATATTGATTCCTTTACAATGTTAGAGAATTACTGATGTGTTGAATTTGGCTTCTTTGGACTGAATGTTTGTTCCTCCCAAATTCATTTGTTGAAGCACTAACCCCAAGTGATGATATTTGAAGGTGGGGTGTTTGGGAGGTAATTAGATTTAGATGAGGTCATGAAGATGGGATCTTATGATGGAATTAGCTTCTTCTTTCAGAAGAGAAGGAGATAAGAGTGCAGAGTTTCTCTGTCTCTTTCTCTCCACCCCTGTCCCCATCTGCCGTGTGAAGATACAGAGAGATGTCAGCCATTTGCAAGGCAGAAACAGCGCCCTCACAAGAACCAAATGTGCTCACATGATTCTGGACTTCCTGGCCTCCAGAGCTGTGAGAGATAAATGCCTTTCGTTTAAGCCACTCAATCTGTGGTATTTTGTTACAGCAGCCCAAGCCGACTAGGACACCTGTGTTCTCAGAGCCTGTCAGGCCAGAGGATGTATGTGTGAGAGCTGGAGTAAATTTGGTTTAGGTCAGAATCCCCTGGACAGAGGAGCCTGGCAGGCTCCAAGCCATGGGGTGGCAAAGAGTCAGACACGACTGAAGCAACATAGCTCGCACGCAGACAAGAGACTTCCTTGAGGGGCGAGGAAAGAAACTCAGCAGAAAGAAACTAGGGCAGGAAACAGTTGTTAAAGGGCTACGGAAGTCCAACTACACATAGAGGACCCCAGCAGTGTGAGAATGCTGAAGAGCTCACAGACGTGCAAGCGAGAGTCAGCTCTCTGTGTCTGCCAAGCCAGAGGTCCCTCACACCAGGATGTCCTAACAATCCCAGCCAAGTCGAAACTGGCCAGCTCCTCAGTCTGCCTCCACCTCCTCCTGCCCTAAGTCCAGAGAGAATCCGGGACTGTCGTGGCAAGACGGCATGGAGAGAAACCCTAGTTAATGAGAGAGAAAATTCTCTGCTCACTCTCCTTTCCTCATCGCAGACCATCCCCCCCTATGAAAACCTCAGCACTACCAAGATGGAAACTTAACGTTAAAGCATGTTTGCAGATTTTCCTATTATGAGGGACAGGGTGAATTCTTTGCTAAGCTGAAGGCATGCTTTATTTTTTGCAGTAACCAGAGAGTTGTTTGCAGTGATGGTTAAGTGATTGGTAAGCAGTTCTCTGTGGTGGAAACTGGTTTCTAGTGTGTGCCTGCCATGACTGATTTCAAGCATGATATCATTAAATGCAGAGTTAGGAAGAATTACGTGCAGTTGACTCTAGCGAGTCAATATGAACAGATTCAGTACATGACTGACTGTGTCATCTGAGAATGATCTGAAAAGTCCTGTCACCTGTCTAAGTTTTCATCCAGGGTCAGGGAATATCTATCCCCAAACATAATTTAAAGATAGTAGAAAAACAAACTTGCCTTCTAATTTCTTTCAAACCTCAGTTGTTCAACATAATAATCACACATTTGAAAAAAGAAAATTGTTTTATTGGAGTGCCTTAAGATATTTTGAGCATGGAGATTTTAGAGCAGGGCAGGTCAGGAGGCAGTAAGGAATGTTCTCTTTTCTCTGTTTGTTGGAGAGCTGGAATGTGAACTGAAAGAGCCTGAGTCTCATTTGAAATGGGGAGGACACGGTGCCCTGGAATTGTTTCCAGTATTAGTTTGGCTAGTGCTCACTGATTCTGTGATTTATCCAGCAGCCATTAACATAGCTATTGGAGCAGGGTTAGAGCAAAGGGACAGACACTGAATATTATCTATGAAGCTAACATTAAGCATACTTAAAATAATCTCTGGGAACTTCTGGAATTTGGTAGGAGGAATTTTAAGAAATGCTCTATTTTTATTGATATAACAGTTGATAAAATAAATACTATGATGCTGAGGATAACAATGATGAGTCCCACATAACCTGGGAAATTTGACTTTTCATGTTTATTCTTTCATATCTAGTCTTGAATTCCTACTTGGATGTCCTTTTAAATTTTTATTATTAATTTTAACACAGGGACAGTTATTTACACATTTTTATTCTTGGGGCCTGGAACATTCATTATATGTCTGATTGTGGTATTGGTGATGACCAAACCAAATAGCAGAAAGGTGGGCATCTTTTCAGGTAGGAGAAACAGATGGCTTGTCTTCTTTCAGAAGTTTACATGATGCTCAAAGGTGAAACTTTCCCCTTGCATAGCTAATTATAAACTTCCTGTTATATGAGTTCCTAAGGGGTGGACTATCTTGACCTTTTAGTTGTTAATGTCTTTTCTCAAATCACAATTATATTCTTAATCCTCATTCTGCGAACTGGCAATTTTCTGACAGATTGAGCTTTCATTATTCCTTATTTCATTAATTACAATTTGTCTAATAATAGAATCTTCAGAACAGCACTTTACCAACTGCAAAGGTTATCAAATGCTAATGAGCACTTTTAAATGGCTTATTAACTCACAGCAAGGCTTTTTAAGTTTCCATAGTTCCTTTATTACGTCCCTATTTTTCTATACATTCTTTTTTTTTTTTTTAGCATTCCTTGAGATAATTTTAAATATTCTTGGAAAAATTAACATATTTGATGCTCATTTTATTTATTCTTTCCCTCAAGACCTGTAAGTAAGTGGTTGCTACTCCTCTCTAGCAAAGGGAAATGAGGACAAAAAAATGCTAAGTGATGTGCTCAACGTGAGGTAAGAATTTGAGTTCAGGTTTTCTGTTTTATCAGAAACATTTATATGTTCTCCACTCTACAAAACTCAAGGGTCTATGTTAGATGTTTACTGCATGGACAAAATAAATGGGGGAAAAAAGTGGCCCATAAATAACAATGAAAGGGCTCCCCTGGCATCAGATGTCCTCACTGGCTTCCTCATCTTACTTTTCATTATTCTACTCATTTCTCACCTTTACTCCTTTAATCCAACATAACTTCTCTTTTTTCATCTTCTTCTTTTCCAGTTTGCCAGCTAATGGCTTGGAGTTATGTAGGAATCATTCATTTATCCAGATGAATGCTCTATGTCCATTTTTACCTAGCAGCATTCTATTTCCACTGGATTTCATACATTTTGAGTGAAAGATAATGAAATTTTTGTGTGAATATCACCTACCTGGGGTACAAATATAATCATGTTTTATTTTTCCAATTAATTACTTGAGACGCTGCTTCTGCCCTTCAGAAGAGTATTATACGCCTTCTTGCTGAGATGTCCATTGCACTCTTCTTGAAATTGACAAAGGATTCTGGGATTTCCTGAATTATTAGGAGTTGAGCCTGTTTGTAAATGGAATGCAGAAGGAGAACTAAAATCTTATTGGGCCATTACAGGCCACTGCTTTTGCTCATGTCTCAGTTGTTGTAAACTGTTTTCACAGTTCAGTTCAGTCGGTTAGTCGTGTCCAACTCTTTGTGACCCCATGGACTGCCATTTGCCAGGCTTCCCTGTCCATCACCAACTCCTGGAGATTACTCAAACTCATGCCCATTGAGTCGATGATGCCATCCAACCATCTCATCCTCTGTCGTCCCCTTCTCCTCCTGCCTTCAATCTTTCCCAGCATCAGGGTCTTTTCAAATGAGTTAGTTCTTTGTATCAGGTGGTCAAAGTATTGGAGCTTCAGCTTCAGCATCAGTGCTTCCACTGAATAATCAGGACTGATTTCCTTCAGGATGGATTGGTTGGATCTCCTTGCAGTACAGGGAACTCTCGAGTCTTGTCCAGCACCACAGTTCAAAAGTATCAATTCTTTGGTGCTCAGTTTTCTTTATAGTCCAACTCTCACATCCATACATGACTACTGGAAAAACCATAGCCTTGACTAGATGGACCTTTGTTGGCAAAGAAATGTCTCTGTTTTTTAACATGCTGTCTAGGTTGGTCATAACTTTTCTTCCAAGGAGTAAGCATCTTTTAATTTCATGGCTGCCGTCACCATCTGCAGTAATTTTGGAGCCCCCCAAAATAAAGTCTGACACTGTTTCCACTGTTTCCCCATCTATTTCCCATGAAGTGATGGGACCAGATGCCATGATCTTAGTTTTCTGAATGTTGAGCTTTAAGCCAACTTTTTCACTCTCCTCTTTCATTTTCGTCAAGAGGCTCTTTAGTTCTTCTTCACTTTCTGCCATAAGGGTGGTGTCATCTGCATATCCGAGGTTATTGATATTTCTCCTGGCAGTCTTGATTCCAGCTTGTGCTTCATCCATCCCAGCATTTCTCATGATGTACTCTGCTTATAAGTTCAATAAGCATGGTGACATTATACAGCCTGATGTACTCTTAATAATAGCTATAAAAATACATATAAACTTTTTCTAATTTAACAAATAACATCAGCTATTCAGTTTTTAAAAATTAGATTATGTAAGTAAACACATTATTAAGATGTCAGAAGTAGAAAATGATATCTATCATGTATAACTGGGAACTAATTGTACATTAAAATGAAAATATAAACTTAACTACATGTAGCAACATCAACATAACTGCATTTTTTATAAGCTTGAACTTCTTGTATCTTACTCTTAAAATTGTGAAGTGTTTTATTGACTACATAGTAATGTTTTTGTTTCTAAATGATGAATTGAAAGAAAGGATTTATGTTGTTATCTACCAACATTTGTTCTCAAAGAAGACATTTTATCATGAATAATCTTAAATTCCATTAAAAAATCAAACTCCATTTTATTGGTAAAATGTTGTCTTTTTTAACACTGGTTTTTATGGAACTAGAGACATGTATTTTGGTCAGTTAAGAACCTGTGGATTTGATAAAAAAATATTAAGGAAACACATAGAATATCTTTATGTTCCTTGTGAATTTATATTTTGAGATCAGCCTTCTTTTTTAAAAAAATTATTTTAATTGGAGGGTAGTTTCTTTACAATATTGTGGTGCTTTTTGCCAGACGTCAACATGAATCAGCCACAGGTATACATGTGTCCCCGCATCCTGATCCCTCCCCACCCCCTCCGCACCCTGTCCCTCTAGGATGTCCCAGCCTTCTTTAGTGATCTCTCTTTAACTGATGGTACACCACAGATACAAATTAAGCAATGACTATGAACATAAAACTATTGAGAGCTGCATAATGGTCAGAACTACCTGTCGGTTGTATTCTGATGGTGATACATGGGTAAGGTCTGGCTCATGAACCACTACACACGCTCACTTAACATCTTCAGCCAGATATGAGGCTTGTTCTCATGGCTTACTGGCCGGGCTGGAGCCCTCCACAGGCCCTCGAGGCAAGGCAGCTGCGGCCTCCAGCTCAGATGCTGATTGCTCTGGAATCTCTGGACAGCTGGTCTTTGTTGCTGCTCTACCCCTGTGAGAGCATCACTCTGTGGGGACAGCTTTCTTCCAGCATGATTGCTGCTGCTGTTGCCACTGACCTTGAGAAAAGGTAGACTACTCTGCTGGACCGGTGCATTTCACCTGTGGGTGCTCTGCTCTGCTGTATAGTCCCTTGGTAAAACAGACCAGGAAGTACATGTCATCATTTTAAGATTTTGAGGATTTTGAGCATTTTAAGGATTCAGTTTGAGGATAAAGAAAGGGAAGTACAACCTATATAGAAAAAAGTACTGCTTCAGTTTCAGATCCTCCTGGGAGTTTCTTTTTTTTTTTCTTGACTGTGCCCTTTTTTCTTGGTCTACCAGGGGGCTTGTGGGATCTTAATTCCCCAACCAGGGATTGAACTTGTGTCCCCTGCAGTGGAAGCATAGAGTCCTAACCAGTTCTTACTTCAGCAGAGTCTTGTATCATTCTTGGTAGCCAGGAACAGCTCACCTCCCACCCAGGGACTCCAATCTCTGTTAGTACATTCAGGCTTCTGTGTTTGCTAAGTCCGTTTCTTCTTCCACCATCTCTTTTCAGTTCTCTTAATAGGAAACTTTTTGTTCCTACCCCATTATACAAGGTATAAAACCCCTCATTCCTCAAACTGTTCAATTTTTACTTTCAGCTTAGAGCAATTTTCTCCAGGAGTTTTTTGCTGACCTCCCCAGTAGGCATTAGAGATAGCCTAGGCATACTAGGTTCTCACCACAGCCCTTGGCACATTGTATGGTAGAAGCTATTTTATTATCTACATCTTCCACTAGATTGAAGTTTCTTGGCATGACTTTTTCCCCATGGTAGTCCCTGCACTTCACGTAGTGCTAGAATAGAACAGATGCTCAATAAATAGTTATGAATGGATGATTAGATGGACAGATGAATGAATGAAGCCTTTCCTTTGCTAATAAGAGAAAGGGATGAAGAGAATAGGTAGGAAAAGTACAACAGATGAAGAAGAATGAAGCAATCTTTTCCTTACTTGGGTCACTATGCTTGTCTTAAAAAAGGATGAAAGAAAATTAGCTTGTTAGCTTGTTGGTTGGTTGGTTTAAAATCTTGCCACCAGTGAAAGCTTGCTGCAGTGTGCCTGTTGCCTCTGTTTTGTTTTTTTTTCTATAATGGTCTTCATTACAAGAAACTTGTTATTTAAGTATATTATTTAAAAGTGTCACTGTATAGAATTCGGTGTCACAGATATTTATACTTGGTGATATTCAGTGTCCAGTGCAGCTAATCACATGAATGTTACAAGTCTTAAGTTATTTCTATTTACCTGAGACATCTCATCTAGTAGGAAGAATATAGGACCAGGAAGCTGGAGGCTTTGGTTTTGTTCTTACTTGACCCATTATCTATATATCTAATATGAAAACACTAAACTTTCTATCAATAACTTCAGATATGCAGATGACACCACCTTTATCGCAGAAACTAAAGAGGAACTAAAGAGCCTCTTGATGAAAATGAAAGAGAAGAGTGGAAAAGCTGGCTTAAAACTTATTCAGAAAATGAAGATCATGACATCTGGTCCCATCACTTCATGGCAAATAGATGGGGAAAAAATGGAAACAGTGACAGACTTTATTTTCTTGGGCTCCAAAATCACTGCAGATGGTGACTGCAGCCATGAAATTAAAAGATGTTTACTCCTTGGAAGAAAAGCTATGACTAACCTGCTGCTGCTAAGTCACTTTAGTCATGTCCGACTCTGTGCGACCCCATAGATGGCAGCCCATCAGGCTCCCCCATCCCTGGGATTCTCCAGGCAAGAACACTGGAGTGGGTATGACTAACCTAGACAGCATATTAAAAAGCAGAGACATTACTTTGCCGACAAAAGTCCGTCTAGTCAAAGCTATGGTTTTTCCAGTAGTCATGTATGGATGTGAGAGTTGGATCATAAAGAAAGCTGAGCACTGAAGAACTGATGCTTTTGAATTGTGGTGTTGGAGAAGACTCTTGAGAGTCCCTTGGACTGCAAGGAGATCCAACCAGTCCATCCTAAAGGAGATAAGTCCTGAATATTCATTGGAAGGACCAATGCTGAAGCTGAAACTCCAATACTTTGGCCTCCTGATGCAAGAACCAACTGATTTGAAAAGATCCCAATCCCAAAAGATTGAAGGTGGGAGGAGAAGGGGACAACAGAGGATGAGATGGTTGGATGGCATCACCGACTCAATGGACATGAGTTTGAGCAAGCTCCTGGAGTTGGTGAAGGACAGGGAAGCCTGGCGTGCTGTGGTCCATGGGGTCGCAAAGAGTCGGACACAACTGAGTGACTGAACTGAACTGAAACTTTCTATAACTAGAAAATTTACTTAATTGCATTTAAGTAAATGTTTCATCTTTTAAATGGTGCTTTTTCTGATATCTTAGATTGTGTGAAGATGAAATGACAAATATGACTATACTATCAGATACATGACAATACTGTCAGATACACTGCAAAACATGCCTGCTAAGAAGTACAGGAAGGGAAACAGCCTAGGAGTTAGGAATAGGCTAGCCTGTAGTTAGCGCTATTTATACTGTTTATTACCCACTTTTTCTCTACTGCTCTCTTATCAAACAAAGCATAAAATAAGAAAGTTAGAGATGTTTTGAGATTCCTATTAGCATTTATGTTCAATCAATCTAAAACTTGAAATGAGTATTTTACATGTGTGCTGTGCTTGGTCGTTTCAGTCATGTCCCACGCTTTGTGACACTATGGACTATATAGCCCACCAGTCTCCTCTGCTTTTTGGATTCTCCAGGCAGGAATACTGGAGTGGATTGCCGTGCCCTCCTCCAGGGGATCTTTCCAACCCAAGGATTGAACCTGTATCTCTTATGTCTCCTGCATTGGCAGGCAGGTTCCTTACCACTAGTGCCATCTGGAAAGCCCTGAATTTATACATAATCTCATGAAATTTCTGAAAGATTCCCATTGCTCTTTAATTCTTTCTTCCATTTCCTGGGCTGCTCTAGTTCAATGGCTGTTCCAGGCGGTGTTGTCTTTCCTTCTTTCTGCACCCCAGTGATTTTCTGAGTGTTCTAGAGCTGCCTTTCTACTTTGATGTATCTACACATGTCCTTAGAATGGAATATTTAAAATCTCCCCAGGAACCAGTAGCTGCTAAAAGCTCTTTGTGTTTCCCTCCGTAGCTATCCAAGATGACTTCAGTAATGTATTCTGTACAGCCCAGCAGGGGTTATGTTACCCAAAATATTTTCCTTGTTTCTTGACTTTTAGATTGATATTCAGAACACCTATTCCCCAGTATTCAGCCTGAAGGGAAGACAGTTCTCTGTTCCCCTGCTAATGCTAAACCCAAAAGGCCAATTCCAATTAAACAGTCTAGGCGATTCTAATTGAATGGTGAATATTAGCATCTTTCAAAGCTAGACCACCAGCCTTTAGGCACTTTGTGGCTTTTTATTCCTGTGCAATATAAGGTACACATGCCTTCCAAAACAGGAAAGAATTTTGAAAATAGAGATAATTTCTTTTCAGGGGGGAAAAATCACTTCATTCGAGTATCTGCTTAGTTTCGCTGCTGAACTTGTACCTCCAAGGAGAAAAATGAGTAGCAGCTTATCCACAATTGTACTTTCCATTATTAGTTTATTAAGTGGGCTCTTTGTGCATGTGTGCAATTTTCATTCAGACCATTAATCACTATTTGGGATATTTGTTCTTGGTTTCCTACAAATTGATAAGCATAGCTATAGGAAAATCTATGTGAAAATTCTTTTTCCCCATGGTTTGGCAGTTTCTCTTTAATTAGTCCTTGCGGTATCTCAGGCTTCACCAATCTGTGTTTAACTAGATGGGAAAAATTCTCAGGCGGCAGCAGGAACCCTCTTCTGTCCCATGAAATCAGAAAAAGTCATTACTCAGGTGCTTGGATAAATCTTCCTTTTTTAAAAAAAAAAAATAATAAACCTGAAATAATCTGGATACAAGCCCTACAGTATGATTCAAACATAGGAACGAAAGTTTCTGTTAGGGGATTTAGTTTCAATCCGTAGACTTGTTCTTACTTGCTCCTGTGCAGCTGCTATTGTAGGCAAGAACAAGGGAAGAAATGATGCTTTGAGCTGGTGAAAACAGATGCCAGAAGCAATTACGACCAAGTGGTGTTTCAAAAACAAACTGAGAAACAATTTTACAAAGTTTCCAGGAGGGTTTGTGCAAGCTACACACAACCAGGAACAAGGAAACATGCTACAGGAGGATTCAGTGATAAAAGTGACACTCCTCAGGCAGACTCAAGTCTTTACAGAGAGCTGTGGAGTCGAGAGGCTCCAAGCCTTTAAAGTGAGCAATTTCCTCTAAAGAAGTAGTACACCCTCAGGTTTCAGAAGTTGGACTGCAGAGTCAGACAGGCCTGACTGATATCAAACCTTGGGCAATCTACTTGACTCCTTTGTGATCCAATTTTCTTATTCATAGAATAGGGGTAGTAATAAGCTCTTTCTGTCATTCTGAGAATGGGATTAGATCATGCTTGCCTGGCATGTTGAAAGTATTTAACGTACACGTCAATAAATGGTGTCTCTTATTGCTGTTGTTACTAGCAGGTTGTACCTTGGCACAGACTTGATTGATCCAGAGCATTTGGTCACAGACTGAGCAGAGCCAAAGACTGTGTAGTCCATTGTAGCCTAGAACGGACTCAAAAATTGCATTTGGCAAAGAATTTAAAGACTGTAGCTTATACTTTCCAAAATGACTGCAACAATATTTCCCATCTCTATCTGTTTGATTTTGCTTGATAATGTGACCTTGTGACTCCTCCCAAGAGATGGGGTCTCTAGTTTCTTCCCTTGATTCTGAATAGTCTTGTGAGTGCTTTAACCAGTGTGACGGAAGGACACTGTAACTGGAAGCAGCAATACAGGCTTCACGTGGTTGGCTGGAATGGTTGTGCCGGAAGCTGACTTCCCTGAGGCTACTGTGTTGTGAAGTACCAAGCCACGTGGAGAAGCCTCAGATATGTACTTGGGTTGGCAGCCTTAATCTTTGAGTCATTCCCACCCAATCACCAGACGTGTGATTGAACAAGTCTTCAAATGATTCCAGCCCTAGTCACTGACTTCCTCTCAGCCTTAGAGGCTTCCCAGGGGGCTTCCCAGGTGGTCCCAGTGGTAAAGAACCTGGGTCCCAGTGCAGGAGACATAAGAGTCTTGGGTTCAATCCCTGGGTCAGGAAGATCCCCTGGAGAAGGAAACAGCAACCCATTCTAGTATTCTTGCCTGGAGAATCCCATGGACAGAGGAGTCCACAGGGTCGCAAAGACTGTTGTTTCAGTCATGATTGAAACAACTTAGCACACAAGGTTTGAATCTTCCCAGCTGAGACCTCAGACATCATGGAACACAGAGGTGCTCATTCTTGGCTTTGAAATTGATATTCAGGATCGTTTTCAGAATGTCTTTTTAAAAATGTTGCCCAGAACAATGATAATGTTCTAGCTGTTGGGAGAAATGCCTTGATTTTCAGACAGTAAGTGGTTAGCTTGGTCTGAGTCTAACCACTGGAAGTGAGGGTTTATTTTATTTAATGCTGAAGAAAATGTTTTTATGACAATTACTTTGTGGTGTAAAAACATTCTTCTGAACATCACCAACTTTATAGGGAATTTTAATCCAAAGGAATCTATGAAGCTTCCTCATCATCTCAGATTTTAGGTAGATTTCACTGAGAGATTTTCTGGCTTAAACGAATAGCCTAACTCCTCCTTGATCTAGAGTTTCTCCTTCAGGTGGCCTGGAGTCCATTATGGTCCAAGTTAAACAATATACCTGGCTCTGCCCATGACATTCAGGCCAAGATATGCCTATAGTATTGATTTTGACCAATCCTGTGTTGTGCTACCAGCCACATGTTGCTGCTCTTTAGTCGCTCAGTCGTGTCTCTTTTGCGACCCCATGGACTGTATAGCCCACCAGGCTTCTCTGTCTGTGGGATTTCCCAGGCAAGAATACTGGCGTGGGTTGCCATTTCTTTCTCTAAGCCACAGATGTCCATTTAAACTTGAAGTTAAATTATGCAATTAAAAACAAAGTAATTAAAAATTCAGTTCCTCAGTTGCATTAGTCACACTTAAGTGCTCAACAGTCACATGTGGCTGGTGACCACTGTCTGGGACGGCACAGCTACAGTGCATTTCCTTCATTGCAGAAAATATTGTTGGATGTTTCTGCCCTTGAGCTTCATTCATGCCGCTTAGATAAACAATAGCATATATGAGAATTTTTTATTATGAAAATGGAAAATAATATGATGAAATGGACCTGAGCTTAGACATGTCTAACATTAACTATTTTGTTGTATTACATAATAACTTGTCCAATGTTTTGCAAGAGATGTATAGTAATTAAGAATTCAGGCACTGACGACAAGCTGTCCGAGTTCAGGTCCCGCCTTCATCACTTTCTGGCTAAGTGACCTTTGGCAAGTTGTTTAACCGAGGCCCTAGTTTCCTTAACTGTAAAACAGACTGCATAAGTTTCTTAATGTGATTGTTAAGCTCAGATGAGATAATGCTTATAAAAATACTTTGTACAATGTCTAATACTTACAATCTATCAATATAAGCATAAAGCATCATTGCTATTATTTTGTATAGAAATGTAATTTTTAGCTCAAAGTACTAATCACAGAACGTGTGCATAAACATAATCTAAGACTTTATTAAACCAGCTGGTTTTGGTACCAAGCAAATGGAAAGCAGTGTCTTTCTTCCCCATTCCTGTCCCTTTAACCCTGTTCTGCTGAATTGTTCTTCCCTTCCCCTGGGTGAGATTGAGGTTGACTCCATAGCTCTTCATGACCATTGAGTAGGTGATGCTATCCAACCATCACATCCTCTGCTGCCCTCCTCTCCTCTTGCCTTCAATCTTTCCCAGTATCAAGGTCTTTTCCAGAGAGTCATCTGTTCACATCAGGTGGCCAAAGTATTGGAGCTTCAGCTTTAGCATCAGTCCTTCCAATAAATATTTTGGGTTGATTTCCTTTAGGATTGACTGGTTTGATCTTGCTGTCCAAGGGACTCTCAAGAGTCTTCTCCAGCAGTACAGTTCAAAGTATCAATTCTTCAGCACTTAGCCTTCTTTATGGTCAAACTCTCATATCCATACATGGCTATTGGAAAGACCATAGCTTTGACCATACAGATGTTTGTTGGTCAAGTGATGTCTTTGCTTTTTAATACATTGTCTAGGTTTATCATAGCTTTCCTTCCAAGAAGCAAACATCTTTTAATTTCATGGCTGCAGTCACCATCCACAGTGATTTTGGAGCCCAAGAAGAGAAAATCTGTCACTGCTTCTACTTTTTCCCCTTCCATTTGCCATGAAATGATGGGACTGAATATCATGATCTTAGTTTTTTAATGCTGAATTGTAAGCCAGTTTTTTCACTCTTCTCTTTCAAGTTTTCATGGACATGAACTTGGGCAAACTCCAGCAGACAGTAAAGGACAGGGGGGCCTTGTGTGCTGCAGTCCACTGGATTGCAAAGAGTCAGACATTACTTAGAGACTGAATAACAGCAACAACCATAGCTTTGCATGTCATGTCAGTATCATTTACAGGGAATTAAGCAGTCTAACAGTTCAATACATAAGCTCTAATTTCTTATCTCATTCAGCTCATCTCAGTTCTGGCTAACACTCTGAAATGAAAAGGTGGGCTCTGGTGGCTTGTTTTACCCTTCTCAGTTCTGGCACTCCTTCGACATTTACAAGGCTGCGTCAAGATTCTCTGGGGTTGAGTGGGGGCGGTGGGTGGAGAAAATAGCACCCTGGAAAGGTCTCCCCTAATTCTCTGAGCCCTCCACTCTCTCTGCTATGGCAGACGTGCCTTACCGGCCTGTGGTGAGATGTTATGAATGATTAGGAGCGCCCCACAGCTGTGGCTTTCCATCTGTGGGCCCCTGACACAGTGATGTCTCCTGCGGTCAGTCATTGACTGTTTCCTTCCCAGCCTCTGACTTCCAGAGTCTCCTCAAATTCTTCTTGGGGGTGTCATTGCAGCCTTCCAGGTCAACTTTATATTTAGGGTTCATATAAAGATGATTAAAGCTCAGCTCCCTTTGACAGACTGCCAGCATACACAAAGGCCACCCCAAACACAGCAATCTAAACAAGATGAAAAGGCAGAGAAATACTCAGCAGGTAAAAGAACATTATAAGTGCCCACCAAAAAAAACAAAGGAGGAGGAGATAGGGAGTCTACCTGAAAAAGAATTCAGAATAATGATAGTAAAAATTATCCAAAATCTTGAAAACAAAATGGAGTTACAGATAAATAGCCTGGAGACAAAGATTGAGAAGATGCAAGAAATGTTTAACAAGGACCCAGAAGAAATAAAAAAGAGTTAATCAATAATGAAAAATGCAATAAATGAGGTCAAAAACACTGGAAGGAACCAACAGTAGAATAACTGAAGCAGAAGATAGGATAAGTGAGGTAGAAGATAGAATGGTAGAAATAAATGAAACAGAGTAAAAAAGAAAAAAAGAAAAGAAATGAGGACAATCTCAGGGACCTCTGGGACAATGTTAAATGCCCCAACATTCAAATCATAGGAGTCCCAGAAGAAGAAGACAAAAAGAAAGGCCATGAGAAAATACTTGAGGAGATAATAGTTAAAAACTTCCCTAAAATGGGGAAGGAAATAGTCACCCAAGTCCAAGAAACCCAGAGTCCCAAACAGGATAAACCCAAGGCGAAACACCCCAAGACACATATTAATTAAATTAACAAAGATCAAACACAAAGAACAAATATTAAAAGCAGCAAGGGAAAAACAACAAATAACACACAAGGGAATTCCCATAAGGATAACAGCTGGTCTTTCAATAGAAACTCTTCAGGCCAGAAGGGAACGCCAGGACATACTTAAAGTGATGAAAGACAAAAACTTAAAGCCCAGATTACTGTACCCAGCAAGGATCTCATTCAAATATGAAGGAGAAATCAAAAGCTTTACAGACAAGCAAAAGCTGGGAGAATTCAGCACCACCAAACCAGTTCTTCAACAAATGCTAAAGGATCTTCTCTACACAGGAAACACAGAAAGGGTGTATAAACTCAAACCCAAAACAACAAAGTAAATGGCAACAGGACCATACTTATCAGTAATTACCTTAAATGTAAATGGGTTGAATGCCCCAACCAAAAGACAAAGATTGGCTGAATGGATGCAAAAACAAGATCCCTATATATGCTGTCTACAAGAGACCCACCTCAAAACAAGGGACACATACAGACTGAAAGTGAAGGGCTGGAAAAAGATATTTCATGCAAAAGGAGACCAAAAGAAAGCAGGAGTAGCAATACTCACATCAGATAAAATAGACTTTAAAATAAAGGCTGTGAAAAGAGTCAAGGAAGGACACTACATAATGATCAAAGGATCAATCTAAGTAGAAGATACTACAATTATAAATATATATGCACCAAACATAGGAGCACCGCAATATGTAAGGCAAATGCTAACAAGTATGAAAGGGGAGATTAACAATAACACAGTAATAGTGGGAGACTTTAATACCCCACTCACACTTATGGATAGAACAACTAAACAGAAAATTAACAAGGAAACACAAACTTTAAATGATACAATGGACCAGTTAGACCTAATTGATATCTATAGGACATTTCACCCCAAGACAGAATCCATATTTGGTCTTCAGAATACGTACCCTTTTGTCCCACCACTGAGGCAAGAACAGTCACTCTGCTCTCAGGGGAATCAAGAGTTCATGTTTAAATTTTTTCTGGTGCAAGTCAGATATAATGGCCCATGTCACCTAACTTTGAGCAGACCCTGGGGCAGCTCTCCTGGTTGACTCTGAAGCTGCCTCGTTTAGTTTGCCTGGTGGGGAGTAGAAGCACTTCCTCCTTCTGCACCCATGTGTGTTGGGTAAGAGGGACATGGAACCCGCTGACAGATCTCTCTGAGGAAATCCTCGCCACCCACTTTCTTTACACAGAGGTGATGAGCCAGACGCCACCTTTGTATGCATCAGGTTTTACAGTGTTTTCGCCTTGAATTAATAAGCTCCGCTCAAACTTGCCTTGGCCTGATTTTACTCAGCTTTTGGGCCCCCACTACAATTCTAAGAGAACAAGAAAACTGACTTAACATTCTGTTCTAGTTGTGCTCATGTCTGACACTTGTAAGCTATCAACATAAACATAAGACATCGTCATCGCTATTATTATCTATAGAAATGTAATTTTTAGCCCAGAGTGCTAATCATACAATATGTGCATAAACAAGATACAACACTTTATTAAATGAATTGGCAGACAAAGTACAAAGCAGTCAGTTTGCAGGGATTCAGAAGTCATCACTTAGTGCTCAGGATACAGCTGCTGACTAGCGCTTCAGTCTCTTTGAACAAGGAACAAGGGCAAAAACGGATTTCAAGAGGGTCATCCACATTGCACTGTGATCAGTGGAGGGTCTACAGGGTTTCTTGGTGAAGACCTTTTCTTTATAACTTGTCTTCTTTTTTTTTTTTTTTAAACTGTGGCAACCTGTCTTTTGAAAAAGCGGCCCCTGAAGTCTGACTTTTCATTATCAGATTGGTTTGGACATTCATCTCTGTTTCACTGATCACACTGGGTAGTAAAAGAAATGTTGATCTAGTGACAGAGAGAAATGACCTTTTCTATTCCTTGGCTGTGAGAGACCCTTCTGAATGCAGCTCTTCTGTAAAACCTGACTCCTTCCCTGCCTATGAGAGAATACCATGCTCCACTGTCCTTGATTAACCGTTTTCTCATTTCCCAGAGGTACAGTCAGGGAGTTAGGTGACCCTCCAAGTTAATGACCGTTGTGGTCACACATAGAAAGAACATAAAAATGGTAATGTAATATATCATATAAAATATAACATAATATTTGTAATATGTACATAATACTTAAAAGTACAAAGTGACAGTAATGATAGTCATATTAAACCAGATATATTTTAATATACACAGAATGAGTATAAACAATAATCATAAATCTCCACTGATTCAGATAAAATGAATATGGTAACCCCATTAAGAAAACCAGTGCTACCTTCTACTTACAAAATGTTTATTTTATGTAAATTATTCTATGATATTTAAAAATAGTTTGCTCTTTTAAATAGGTCACCACTTGCTTTGCAGAGTTCTACATTTTTTGTTTAAAATGCCAGCATGTTTTTTCATAAGAAATAAAGATACATTTCAACTTAATTTTCAAATATTTTTATTAACTCCATTAAGGTTTTCCATACTTGATAATCATCATAGGTTTAAAAAAATGCATTTAAAACCATCTTACTCTTAAGAAGATGAAATTGGATTTTTATTTATCTGTACCTTTTGGTTGGATGGTAGTGGTTCAGCTAAGCGCCATGACTGGCACGATTATGCCAGGGCTCAGTGATGCATTCTCACAAGCTGCCACACCCTGTGGTTGAACTTCAGTGAGGGGCAATTTATGCCTGTGCCAGAGTCCTAGGATTTCATTATTGAAAAGACTTACAAATCTTGAACAAAATCTATGTGAAACCAGATGCAGCCTATTGGAACAGTAACTGGTTGTCATATGTTTTCTCTGTAGGGCTTCCTGCTGACTTTGTAGACCATCACCTTTTGGTCAGGGGGCTTTCTTGATCAAACATTATTTGTACAGAATAATGCCGAGTCTTAGAAGCCAAGGATATTCAGAAGCAACTAACTGGTACCAGACTCTTGACTGACAGTACATAATGGGTCATTACGCAATCTGCAACCCAACCTAGGGTGCAAAAAATTAAATTTGAGCTTTTGAAATGAAAATTAGCTATGCAGGTTTGCTAGAGAGAAAACGTAAGACTTAAAGGCCGTTCAAAGATGAATCCAACCATTTGCTGAGTGTGCTAATCTCTGTTGTGTTCCCCTGGCATTTGTCTCATATGTTTCTTCTGACAAACCAGGCAGTAAAAACATAATATTGATCTCAATCTTTTATACCCTTAGGAGAGGACCCTTCTATTCTTTTCTTGTTTTTGCAAGCCTGCAATTACAAGGCTTTGACATTTGGGTAAAAGTAATGCTGTAGCAGAAATGATATGTTAATGATTTCTGAGATCTAAATATTTAATATTCTGTCTTTATTTTCTACACTTGAATGAGATTGTAGGAGAATATTATATCACTTTTTAAAAATGTCATGTAATGGCATAAAATTATTTTCTTCTTTTAGGCTGCTAGTTAATTTCTCATATATTTAATAGAACCTCATTCTAAGAGTAAGACTTTCAGTGACTATCTTTTATTGCTAAAAGAGGCAGAACTGCATAGTAATTAGGGATGGTATGGGGAGGGAGGAGGGAGGAGTGCTCAGGATGGGGAACACGTGTATACCTGTGGCGGATTCATGTTGATATATGGCAAAACCAATACAATATTGTAAAGTTAAAAAAAAAATAAGAAGAATGTAAACTTCAGAGTTCTCCACTTGGGTTTGGAACTTGGCTTTCCCACATAGTAATGATGTAGTCTCAGCAATAAAATTAGGAAAATGATCGTACTCACCTCTCGGATTCATTCATTCTACAAATACTTGTTGTACATAGTCTGTGTTTGAGGAAATTTGCTGATCACCCAGAATACAAGTTAGCAACACCACAGGGTTATTGCCTTTCTTGAATTTACAGTCTTGTATAGAGATGTTATGTCCTGATAATCGGTCTACTTGGTTTTATTTTAAATTTAGTAGTGAGTTTAGATTTGCTTAGTTGTTTTGACTGGTCATCAATAACAGATTAAAGTGCTTAGAGTGAATGGATACAAACACACTGATTTATTATGCAGTAGGTTGCGTGGATGGAGAAGGAAATGGCAACCCACTCCAGTGTTCTTGCCTGGAGAATCCCAGGGACGGGGGAGCCTGGTGGGCTGCCATCTATGGGGTCGCACAGAGTCGGACGTGACTGAAATGACTTAGCGGCAGCAGCAGGTTGCGTGGAATAATGTGTAAAAACTTAAATTTCCAGCTGTAAGATAAATAAGTCACAGAGTTGTAATGTGCACATAAACAGAACAGTCAATGGTATTGTAGCATCATATGGTGACAGATGGTAAATGGATTTATTGTGGTGATTATTTAATAATGTATAAAAATTTAAACTCACTGTGTTGTACGCCTGAAACTAGTATAACATTCCATGTTAAGTAAAAGTTAACTTAAAGTTAAAGAAAAGATGACTTACACCTACATCAAATGGTCTAGTAGGATGTCAACTAAAGAATAATGGGTGTATAAACTAAAACAAAACAAAATCCCAATGTACTCCGGAGCCTTATTACATGTTTTGGTTTGAGTGATCCTAGTTTGCAAACTGTCCTTTTGGTGTGTTCACAATAAACTTTTACTAATTGCTAAACCAAAACCAAAATAATAATAATAATAATAAGGGGAAAAACAAACAGAAAATGAGATTGAAGTTAGAAAGTGAGCATATTGTGTGAACTGGAGTGAAAGTCACTCAGTCATGTCTGACTCTTTGCGACCCCATGATCTGCACAGTCCATGGAATTCTCCAGGCCAGAATACTGGAGTGGGTAGCCATTCCCTTCTGCAGGAGATCTTCTCAACCCAGGGATCAAACCCAGGTCTTCCACATTGCAGGCAGATTCTTTACCAGCTGAGCCACCAGGGAAGTACCAGGAAGTAAGTAAAATGTAAGGAGGGACTTGTATGAATATTATGAATGAATTTTTAATTTAAAATACAGAGAAATTATAAGGAAGCATTCAAAAGATATGAGGTCTGTATTGCCATGGTAAAAATGAAAACAATTTCTTTTGACCTTGACAGACTGAAATTAAAAGAGAATTGCAGTAGCCAAAATCACAGAATGTATAAAGTATGTCTGTTTATTTTAAGCAGTACATTTGGAAACAGAAATTGAGATATATGTATAAAGAAGAAAAAGATTATAAAAAGTAAGACTCATAAAATCAGCTGTTTGATAAATTGGAAAAATTAAAGAATATTAATGATTTAAAAAAAATTAATATAACTCTTTGAGTTATATTAAATGTCACATTCAAAAATTTCTCTCCCTTCTACTTCTTTCCCAAGTCTGGTCTGTACCAAATAACAAATGATATAAAGAGGATCCTTGAAACATTCAGACATTGTATTATATTAGTGAAAGTGAAAGTGTCACTCAGTCGTGTCTGACTCTTTGTGACCTCCTGGATTGTAACCCACCAGGCTCCTCTGTCCATGGAATTCTTCAGGCAAGAATACTGGAGTGGGTAGTCATTCCCTTGTCCAGGGGATCTTCCTGACCTATGGATCGAACCCGGATCTCCTGCATTGCAGGCAGATTCTTTACTGTCTGAACCACCAGGAAGTCCATCATATTATTAAGTATATGCAAAATTTAAAATATAAGGATATAAATCATAATTTAAAAATCAAATTGTAGTCCTTAAAGCAACTTATTAAAATTAATTCCAATATATATTAAAGTAACTTTAAGAGAATCAAGGAAATTGCTATTTAAACATACAGCAACATGAATTGTATTAGAAATTTAAAATAATTTTAAGTGAATCAATTTATGTTTTATATACTCAATATTTAGAGGAGTAAACCACCAAGCTCTTTTGAATAATAATTGGAGAATTACGACTGTACTAAATTGCAAATACTAAATTTGAAGAGCTTTCCTTTCTAGAAGCACTCTACTTCTCTTGCTTCTTTGGAGGTGTTTTTCTATGGAAAGGGTCCTGCAATTCTAAACCCTCTGGGAACTTCAGACCTTCTCCTTCTCCTCTCCCCACCCCCTTCCCACTCTTCCCCAACCTTTAAGTCCCCCTTCCCCTCCTCCCTTACACAAACAGGCACCCCTGGCTAATTACACTGCCTCTCAAGAAGGAAAAGGCTGCAGCCTCCCAAGTATCAATTACAAACCCTGGTTAAGACTGTGGCCTCTGCTGAACTCCATTAATTCTCAAGACTGCTTAAACATCATCAATCAAAATAATAATAATAAAATCATGACATTGAACAGTAAACTATTCTTAGTTGGGAAAACTTGGGGATGGTAATATGGTCGTTGGAAAGTAGCTGGCTCAGGGTTACACATGCTACAACATGAAATTGTGACAGAATCTGAATCACTACTTGTTGATACTGTGAAAGCCTGGGGAATACATAGTTAGGTGTTGTTTGGAGCATTTAACTATATATTGGTGTGTGATGGCAGAGACTTGCAAGAAACTTTTACTATGAGAGGAACACATTGGTGTGTGCTATCTTCTAAAACAAAACCTGAGGATGGATGGATGTTGTTGCTTAGTCACTAAGTTGTGTACGACTCTTTCGCAACCTGTGGACTGTAGCCTGTCAGGCTCCTCTGTCCATGGGATTTCCCAAGCAAGAATACTGGAGTGGGTTCCATTTCCTTCTCCAGGGGATCTTCCAGACCCAGAGATTGAACCTGCATCTCCTGCTTGACAGGCGGATTCTTTACTGCTGAGCCACCAGTGAAGCCCAAAAAATAATATATGAAAGATTATAAGATGAGCCACGTACTGCTGGGTGAGAAGAATGGTTTTGAAACACCTTGGGAACCTCTACAAAGCATTTTGTTGCTAGCAGAGATTAAGATTATGCAGAGCCTCCAGTGAAAATTAAGTCTGGCATGCTACAGTTCATGGGGTCACAAAGAGTCAGACACAACTTAGTGACTGAACAACAGAAACAACCAGTGAAGATTAATTTCAAAATGTTCTGGGATGGATCTTCCAAGAAATTGCATGCTTGTAAATGCACAAGTGAAAACTGGCTGTTTCAACATCATTTCAACTACCTTTGATTAAATTACAAATAAAAATTGTGTACAAATTAGACATAAGTACACATTTGGCAACCATATATTCTGTCTCCAAACCCTGATGAATAAATGAGAATACTTAAAGTAAGTGGGGAAGAGTTAGAAGAGTTTTTTCTACACTAGAAACAAATGAAGACATTGACCAAAAAAATTCATGCATAGTAAAAATGCATACAGCACTTTATAGATGGTGTTAATTTTTCAATTTCAGTGATACTCAGGTCTTCAAATAGCACCATAAAATTCAGAAAGCCATTCACTTCAGAGAGACTCAATGGACAAGTAATCTTGAATGAACTGGGACATGATAAAATACAAGGAAGTTTTTACTTTTGGCCCAATATTTATAGTATTAACTATGGAATGAGGAAAGTTTCGTAAAGGATATTGGAACTGTATTGTGCTTGGCAGTGGAGTTTGAATAAATGTTCCAAAAATGCAACAATTTTTAGCCCTTCACTCAGTGCTCAAGGAACTTCACAATGAAGTCCCAGCCTACTTCATCAATGCTGTTCAGCTGCATGTCCCTAGAGCCTGAATGTGTCCTATTCTGTAGCAAAGAGGAATTGTTTGCTGTCTGTTGTACATGCCCCATAATCTTCACCTCCATGTAATTGCTTATATGTCGTTCATTGCCTTTTTCAGCATGCCAAACCTGCTATTTAAGATGTAGCACAAATTCTTCTCTACCAGGAGTCCTTGATGGATCTCTCCAGTTACCTTTAGTGACTTAGCACTTTCCACCTTGTTTTACAGTTATTTTTGAGCACACCTTACCTACCCACACTAGACTTCTTGAAGGTAAAGTCTTTCTCTGATTCACCTTTCCAGTCTCTGTAGGACCTATAACAGTAATTGCATACAGAAGACTCCTCATAAATATGTATTCAATGAATACTTGAATTAAAATGAAAAGATCTGTTGCAAAAAGGATTTGGGGAAAAATGCAAGTCTCATATGTTTATATGTTTTATGTGAGAACTGACACCTCATCTGAAAACTTGACTGGGAAATGCTGTTGGACTGAGACCCTCAAGTCCTTGCTGTCTGTTGGCTAGAGACTCCTGCACTTTTTGCCATGTGGGTTCCTCCAGCATGAAAGCCTGTTTTATGGAAGCATATAAACTGAAAGGCAAAAGTGAGAATCTGCTAGTAAGATACAATCTCATGTAACCTAATTGCAAAAGTGACACCCACTGACCTTTGCTTATTCTATTGGCTAGAAGACAGTCATTGGTCCCATTCATATTTAAGTGGAGAGGATGGCACAAGGGCCTAAATACTGGAAGATACCTGGAGAATCCCAGGGACAGAAGAGCCTGGTAGGCTGCCATCTCTGGGGTCGCATAGAGTTGGACACGACTGAAGCGACTTAGCAGCAGCGGCAGCAGGGGGTACCAGGGGTCATCTTAGAAGTTGCCTACCACATTAACTGAAAGATTGTTTTGTATACTAGGCACTTTAAGAGTTCTTTGTCCTTCCTTATACTATAGGTTGCCTTATATCAAACTTCTGAGTTTATAAAGCGTGTCAATATTTGAGGTCCAAATCAAATACTACCTTCTAACTAAGGTCTTCTTTGGCTTCTCCTTTCATTGTCAACCCATTATACTTTGTATCCCTTTTATGGCTTATGTTTTATTCTGAATTCACCAGGATAAATATAGTCAGTTCACCTTTGCCTGCCATAATTATTTTCCTATAGACAAGGGAAAGAATGGAAGAATTCAGGATCAGAAGAATTATTTTTTGGAGGTTGTCCCTCATAGGCAAATAGTACTATGAAAAGTGAAGTCGTTCAGTCATGTCCGACCCTTTGTGACCCCATGGGCTGTAGCCTACCAGGCTCCTCTGTCCATGGGATTTTCCAGGCAATAGTCCTGGAGTGGATTGCCATTTCCTTCTCCAGGGGATCTTCCCAACCCAGGGATCGAACCCGGGTCTCCTGCATTGTAGACAGACGCTTTACCGTCTGAGCCACTAGGGAAGTCTATAGTACTATAGCTTGAGCTAAAAGATAATAGCTATGGGAGATAAGTTTCAGAGGACCTATTAGAGCTGAATGAATGTTACATGTATCTTACAAAATTTAGGATTAAAAGTAATAACCCAGAAGACCCATCTAGTACAGTCCTGGCATATAGAGGGAGTTCAGTCAATGGTTGGTGCTTTCCTTTTTAATATTCTCTTCCCCACTTCCTGATATTCCCCCTCCTAATATGTACTCTGTTTGAAAATGATGCTTGAATTATAATATCAGGATTTGTTAAATCATTGATTGAATCTTTCAAGAAGTTTTCAAACAATTATTGAGCATCTCTAGTGCCTGGCAATATTCTAGACATTAGGGATACATAAGTTAGTAAATGGAAAAGAATATCATTTCTAGAAATGGAGCTTGCATTTTAGTAAAGAGACAGACATTAACCAATTGTGACAGATGATGACACGTACTATGAAGAAAAAGTGAGGAAGGAGATAGAATGACAAGGTGGGTACCGTTTTATACAGGATGATAGAGTGACATTTACATATAAACCTGGAAGAAGTGAGGGATTAAAACATGTGCATGTTTGGCAGAAGAGAGTTCCAGAAGGAGGGAAGAGCAATTACAAAAACCTTGTAGTAGGAGCATGATTGTTGTGGGAGGAAAAGGAAGGAAGCCAGCAGAGTTAGAATAGGATAAACCAGAGGAAACAGAAAGAGATAAATTTATATAGGTAGCTTGGGTGTTAAGAGGTGGTATAGCAGATCACAGGTGATCCTGTACCTTATGGTCAAGACTAGGGCATTTAGCCTCAATAAGACAGGGTTCTTGGTGGAATATTATGGTCTCAGTTCAGTTCAGTTCAGTTGCTCAGTTGTGTCCGACTCTTTGTGACCCCATGAATCGCAGCACGCCAGGCCTCCCTGTCCATCACCAACTCCCAGAGTTCACGCAGACTCATGTCCATCGAGTCAGTGATGCCATCCAGCCATCTCATCCTCTGTCATCCCCTTCTCCTCCTGCCCCCAATCCCTCCCAGCATCAGAGTCTTTTCCAATGAGTCAACTCTTCGCATGAGGTGGCCAAAGTACTGGAGTTTCAGCTTCAGCATCATTCCTTCCAAAGAAATCCCAGGGCTGATCTCCTTTAGGATGGACTGGTTGGATCTCCTTGCAGTCCAAGAGACTCTCAAGAGTCTTCTCCAACACCACAGTTCAAAAGCATCAATTCTTTGGCGCTCAGCCTTCTTCACAGTCCAACTCTCACATCCATACATGACCACAGGAAAAACCATAGCCTTGACTAGACGGACCTTTGTTGGCAAAGTAATGTCTCTGCTTTTGAATATGCTATCTAGGTTGGTCATAACTTTCCTTCCAAGGAGTAAGCGTCTTTTAATTTCATGGCTGCAGTCACCATCTGCAGTGATTTTGGAACCCCCCAAAATAAAGTCTGACACTGTTTCCACTGTTTCCCCATCTATTTCCCATGAAGTGATGGGACCAGATGCCATGATCTTCGTTTTCTGAATGTTGAGCTTTAAGCCAACTTTTTCACTCTCCACTTTCACTTTCATCATGAGGCTTTTTAGTTCCTCTTCACATGGTCAAATATTAGTATTTCTAAAGGATCTCTCTAGCTGTCAGATAATGAGTAGAATTTAGGAAGCAGGATGGAAGGAGAGAGACCAGTAAGCAAGTAGGCTATTGCATTACTCCCAGTGAAAGAGGATGAAAATTTGAATGAAGTAGAATGAGCAGGATTTTCTGATTGGTTTGATATGGGCTGTCAAAGAACAAGAGTAGTAAAAGATGGCCCTTAGATTTTTGGCCTAGAAGAATGATGTCACCGTTGTCTGAGATGGAAAAGACTTTGGAAGGAACTGGTTCAAAGGTGGGGGATGATTCATAGTTTCATCTTGGACATGCTAAGTTTGAGGTTCTACTGAACATTTAAAGTGAGATTTCCAATGGGAGTTTAGCTTTGTGGAGTTTGAAAGAGAGGTTGCATTCTGAAGATGCAGATTTGAGAGTCATCAGCATGTGGATGGTATCTAAGAGGTCAAGCCAGGACTAGATGTGGACAGAGAAGAGAAGCAGTCCTGGGGCTAAGTCCGGGAGCCTCCCAGTGCCAAGAAAGCCTCCTTCATCTGGAACAATGTGTCCTATTTCACCAATTCTTTGGCAGAGCTGCAAGCTTTCTGTTCTCCAGAGGACTAGGGCTCACTGCCTCCTCGGTCTGCTGATGGGAGGTACTTTCTCCTGGGAGAGTGGAATAAAGCATGGTGAGAAAGAGCTGGAGGCAAAACCCTCAGCAGAGGAACCAGTAATGGTGAATTACTCTGAGTGGCTTAAGATTCGTATAAAGATCAGCTTCAGGGGCTGAAGTGGAAACAAAGATGCATCCATTTCTTAGGGATAAAGAGCCATCTTCCTGGGTGAACTCCTACATCTACATTTTATTCTGGCAGTATTCCGAGAACTAGAAGTTATAGACAACAAAAAGGTTAAAAATTAATAATGAAAAGAATAAAAATAAGATTGGGAAGTTCAGTAAAGATGAAATGATATTGGAAACCAGGTTAAATTATTGATCTGTTGTCTACAACACCCACCCCCACCCCCTGCAAAAAAAAAAAAAGAACATACAATAAGATAAAAGAAAGGCGAAGGCAGCAAGCAAACTATGAACTAAGAACAATTTAAAACTAAAGGTCAGAGAGACTAAAAGAACATCCCAAACAAGCTAAAGTGATTTTTTTTTAAGTAAACAATTGATTCCAAAGTCCAAAAGATTAGCTAAATTCAGCTAACCAGTCGAATTCAGTAAGCAGTAGCATATGTTCCAAAGATCAGCCTGAGATTTCTTTAAGCTGCAGCTGAAAAACTTGCAACACGTTTCTCCTTTTATGGCCTGATCTTGGCGGGCAGTGACCCTCTGGGCAGGAGGGGCCCTGACTTTTTCCCTCATACCTCTTCTGTCTGGTTTCTGCCAACTTTTCTCTGATTCTGTGGCTCCTGGTCTCCCTGCCCTTCCACAGGCATGTGTCTCTTGGTAGCATCTCTGTCCCTTGGGACGCTCCCCTCTGGCTGTGACTGATGGAGTAGAGGTGAGCCCCTGACCGAAGTTGGCTCATTCAGAGTCTCCTTCCTAGAAACCTGGATTTGTGACTGAGACCCACTCAAAGTTGGTTTCTTTAATAATAATAATAACAGTAATATAAGCTAATATTTATTGAAGATTCACATGCAAGGTATTGATATTTAAATATGTTTTCTTGGTTAAATTTTTCAATGACTTTATGAGATAAGTGCTTTTTTGGAAGAAACTGAGGTCAGAGAAGTGAAGTGACTTGTCCAGTGTCACACAAGCCTAAATGGCAGAATTAGGATTTAGGCTCATTTCTGTCTGGTCCTGGAGCCCATGATCTTAGCTTTTAAGCAGTATGGTCTCTGTTAAATAGCAAAGAGAGAAACGTGGGAACTGTGGGATGGCTGCCTTTTGCCCACATGAGCAGAGAGCAGAGAATGAACTGACGCCGAAGTGCATGAAGGCGCCAACGTGTGGGAGGGCCCCCCTGAGCTTCTCTTCTGAGTCCAGGCTCTATTCTCTCACCGAGTGTCACGTATCATCCCCGCTTACCCCCAATAGGTGTTCCTTTTGGAGCGTCAAGAGTCAGACTATCAGTTGGATTTCTGGGACTCGCAGCTAAGAGTTCTAACTAGCGCCCTTCCTTCCTGTGGCCTCAGGGTCCTATGCTGCTCCCGTTTGTTTTGCTTCCCTTGCTTTTGAATGAAAAGTGGCCTCTCCTGTCTGACTCTCAGTCCACTTTCCTTATGTACAGAGTTCAGGTGGTTCTGATTCTTGGCCAAGTTCATGTTTATTAAAATAAGATGAATCACAGACTTTTAGAACTAGAAAGGTTGAAACTTCCTCCTTTTTAGGGAAGGATCCAGAAGATGAGATTCAGGGAGGTTGACATGCTTTTGCTGGGGCAGAAGAAATAGTGGTGAGAAACACTTTCTGCCGTGTCCCATAGATGACCGAGCCAAGCGCTTTGGGTCTCTTGGGATTGGACTCTTTTTTCCTCCTCTTTTAATGGGGAGGAAATGACGATATTTGTGTGACCTAATGTCCTCCTTACTTCTTAAAAAGAAGCACTGTCTTACATTACCACAACTCAGCAATATAATTAGAGGATCACTGACCCATAAGCTTCCAAATCTCTTCAGCGTTTTCCCTGCCCACCCCATTCCCTGACATATCATCTCTTGAAGCCATTCCTTCTAAGAGGTTGTCTGGCCTCTGCTTCAACATTTGAAGTGGCAGGAAACACTACTTCATGAAGCAAAAGATTTCACTTTTATCTGTGTTTGTACTTTTATGCTCTTCTCTCATCAGTAAAGAGTTGGGAGAACAATAATATATATACATATCTTTCATAGTTTCCTTTTTGCAACTGACATGCCACAGATATTTTTCATATTGACACAAAACCTCCATTTTGGCAATTATAAATATCTTCATATTCTGTATAACTTCCTTAACCAAAATGTGTATAACCTTGCCTTAATTTTTTACTTTTACACACAGAATACAATCGGACTTTGATTTGGACAGTTTGGTTATTAGACCATAAAGAGGTCAAGATTTAACTTGTATTCCTTGGCTCTAATTGTATCTTCTAGATCAGCATTGGAGAAATCTAATCTCACTTTCATGAGACAGTTCTTTTCAGTGTTTTTTAAAAAAACTATCATGTTCCTCTTAAAATTTGTCTTTTCCAATGTAAACATCCTCAGCAGTTTCAGTCGCTCCTCACAAGTTGTGGTTTCCAGGCCGTTCGCAAGATTGTTTGCTCTCTTCTGGATAAGCTCCAGTTTGTCGATGTCCTTTGTAAAGCATGGTGCCAAAATTAATTGCCATAATAACAATAACCATAATAATAACCTCCATTTATTAAGTTTGCACAATGTTCCAGGAACTAGGCTAAAGGCTTAGCTCATTTAATCCTCACAAAACCCTCTAATGTATGTGTTATTATCCTTTTTTTTAAACGAGGAAATCAGTTTTATTAAGAATATGTTAACTAACATGTCCAAGGTCACATAGATAGGAATACCCAGCTAGATTAAAATATGCTCTGTGTTCTGACCACTTTATAATGGTCCAGAATTTTCCAGCCTTGTAACATTTAGGACCTAGATATTAAACTTTTGTGACTTCTTTTCTTGTTTCATGATTTCATGTTTATGGAAAGTATGGCAGAGATCAGTTCTTCTGGGACAGGCTTAAAAATACTCACTTATTCATTTGGCAAATACTTATTGAGAGCCTACTTCCTGTCAGACCCTATTTTAGAAGGTGACAATACAGAGATAAGCAAGGTAGACAAGGCTCCTTCTTTCATGGGGTTAACCTTCTGCTGGGGGAGACAGACATTCTATAAGTAAACATATAAGTGTGGTAATTTCAGATGGTGGTAAGTGCTATGAAGAAACTAAGACAAAGTAATGTGCTAGAGAGTGACTTGTTGGCGTCTGGTTGGGGTGGGGCAGGGGAAGATGATAAGATTTGACCAGAGGGTGCCTGTTGGTGAGGTCTGGCCTTAGATCTGAATGATGAGAAGGAACCAGCCATGTGAAGATCTGAGGCTCTGGGGGAAAGAACATTCAAGTCTCAAGAAATGGCAAGGGTAAAGGTCCCAGGATCAGGCTAAGCTTAGTGAGTTCCAGAAACATAAAAAAAAAAACGTATGTGGCTAAAAGCAGAGTGACCCATGGAAGAGTGGAGAGGGGTAACTTCAGAGAAGGCAGGAGTAGATCGCATAAGGTCCTATAGGCCATGCAGAGGAGTTTGGATTTTTTCTAAGTGTAATGGGAAACCCAGGTGGAGTTTTATGCAAAGCAGACTGATCTAATTCATCTTTTTAAAAAATGACATCAGTACTGTATACAGAGCGGATTTCAAGGGGCAAAAATGAAAGCAGGGAGATGAGTCAGGGGCAGGCTCTTACCCTGTCCTGGTGAGAAATCATTCTGGTTCAGATCAGGTGGCAGCCGACCCAGCTGTGACTCAGATCACTGGAGAGAAATGGATGAGTTCAGAAAAAATGGAGGAAGCGTGGACAAAAATATCTGGTAAATTGATTTTGGTAAGAACTGATTTAACTCTTGGATCTAGGAAGAGGTTGGGAATGTTGTACACACCTGAGGTGTATTCATAGACCTCTGCATACTTTATACAGGCCACAGACATATTGTTTCTCACCAGAGTCCTATAATGTAGCTAGTATTCCCCAAAGCTATTTCTGACAAAGAAACAGATTTAGAGAGGCTAAATCACTTGCCTCAGGTCATGTGGGTAGTATATTGGGAAGCCAAGATGTACACCCAGGTATCAAAAGCAGTGTGCTTTCTTCTATGCGATAGCACAGCTCATGGAGCTCAAGGATCAGGGATAGCACAAATGAAGGCCCAAAACTGCAATTTGCCTGTAAGGCGAGAGGCGAAGAATGGGCTTCCCTGGTGGCTCAGACCTTAAAGAATCTGCCCGAAATATAAGAAATCCAGGTTTGATCCCTGGGTCAGGAAGATCCCCTGGAGAAGGGAAAGGCAACCCACTCCAATATTCCTGCCTGGAGAATCCCATGGACAGAGGAGCCTGGCAGGCTACAGTCCATGGGGTTGCAAAAGAGTCAGACACAACCGAGCAATGAACACTTTCACTTTCAAAGAATCCCACAGCAGCCAAGTCACATGTGAGGACATGTTCTATTATCAAGGGGCTCCATATTGCCATGATCCCCTCTGCTTCCTTGGAGGGCTAGCTTCCATTTTTGGAATCTTATGTCTAAGAGACGTGAGCACATGGGGTGGAGTAGTGGAGTCAGAAGTAAATGATATGATTAAGCAGAGGGAGAAAATGACTTCTGAGAAATGATGAAAAGATTGCAGCTCTGTTCAACGATGACTAAAGAGAACATCAGACTGTAAGTATTTCATTGGTAGAAACAGCAGGGAGACAGGAATGTTTTGTTTTGTTTTTTTCTCCCCAAAAGTAGAAAGGAAATGCATGAAGGGACAAGAAGAGAGTTGCTGAATCCGCTCTTAATTTTATGACCATGGTGGATTATCATAACTATGTCTACATATTCTCATCTCAAAAGGATGCGCTGAGATTGAGGTTGTCTCTCTAGAAAGGCATCAAAATCCACAGAAAACATGTCTTCTTCTTTGTGTTTATTTGTTGATAACAATTTACTAGCACTCTACTCTAGGGCCAAAATACGGGTGTCCATTTTGAATATTTTTATTCTATTCAGAAACCTTTTTATTTTTAATGAGACATCTATTATCATGACCGTTCCTCCACAGTAATCATCTGTCTTCAATCAAAAGTATTCATACACTGAAACGTATCAGCTATCATGTGCCAGGGTCTTACAGGAGTCTGGAGAGAAAGGCTAATGCTGGTACCACGGATCCCTATTGTCTGAGTCATGCTACACGCTAAAGAATGGGGAGGCTCAAGTTTCAGACACAGGCTAGTTATTTCCTTGCATTTGCACAATATACGTTTGTCTGCACATTTGTTAGTGAAATGAGAGACCTGCTTGATAACGAGGACAACTGTCCGCTACATTGTGTACGTTATCTCCCTATTTACAGTAAGAAAATTATATCTACCAGGCTGCAAAGCTAGAGAGCCTCAGTTTATCAGCTACTTCTGGGATGCTTGCAAAAGCTAAAACCACTGAGGGAAAGGCTTCTTGAAAAACACACCTGATTTTTTTTTTCAGATATATTTAAAATATCATGTCCTTTTTTTGAGGTTTTTGGCCCTCTGCACTTGCTTCTAAAGCATGGTTCAGAGGCAGTCCTGCAGCTCAAAGGTTAAAGAGAAATCCAAGTGGATGTGCCATCTTAATGGGCTTTGAATGAGCTCGCATGTGACACTTTCTTTCAGAGTTGCTTATGCAAGTTACCCCTGCAAAAATGGGACTGAGTCCAGTAAGGAAGGATGTAACATTTTCCTGAATATGCAAAAAATGAGTGGGGTGTAGTCTGTATTCCTGTATGCTCTGGGCAGCCTCATGGGTAAGTGAGCATTTGTTTCCTATATGCCATCGTTGAGTTGAAAATCAGTCACACACTCATGAAAAGAATGGTCCTGTCTTCTTTTGTCTAGCTCTGTATGCTTTTTGTGGTTACTGAATTTGTCTTAATGGGAATCTTGACTGTTTCTCTTTTGAGGGAAGTTTTTAGAATTTATTTTCAATCTGGAACAGGATTTATTTAAATATATTGTCCTTGATTCATAATTTGATTCACAGAAATTTTCTATGGGGGGAAAAATCTTTTAGGTTCATGTAATCCCAAGTATTTCAACTAGTTTACCTTGAAAATAATAATACATATGATGTATTAACTGTCTACTCTGTACCAGCCACTGTGCTATGTCTTATAAATTGTTTCTAATCCATGCCACATGCCCAAATACAAGTAGCAAGAGCCCCTTCTTATGGCAATGGGAAACAAGGGCCAGAGAGAGGAAGTCACTTGCCAAAAGTCACAGAGCTGGTCGTTGAGTGAATTTGGACGTGTACCCATTTCTGTCCAACTTCAGGGTCTACAGTCCAAAAGTGAAAGTGTTAGTCACTCAGCTGTGCCCAACTCTTTGCAACCCCATGGACTGTAGCTGCCAGGTTCTTCTCTCCATGGGACTCTCCGGGCAAGAATACTGTAGTGGGTAGCCATTCCCTTCTCCAGGGGATCTTCCAGACGCAGGGATTGAATCCAGGTCTCCTGCACTGCAGGCAGATTCTTTACCATCTGATCCACCTGGGAAGCCCTATAGTTTATGGAGTTGGAAAGAGCTGAGCACGACTGAGCAACTAGGCACACATACTCATGGTCTAGACTACTTCCCTAAGACACAGCTGCTTTGAAAGGTTTGAAAGTGAAAGTGGCACAGTCAACCCCACGGACTATACAGTCCATGGAATTCTCCAGGCCAGAATACTGGGGTGGGTAGCCTTTCCCTTCTCCAGGGGATCTTCCCAACCCAGGGATCGAACCCAGGTCTCCCGCATTGCAGGCAGATTTTTTACCAGCTGAGCCACAAGGGAAGCCCAAGAATACTGGGGTGGGTAGCTTATCCTTTCTCCAGCGGATCTTCCTGATCCAGGAATTGAACTGGAGTCTCCTGCATTGCAGGTGGATTCTTTACCAACCGAGCTATCGGGGAAGCCTTGAAAACGTTATCTGATAACAAAGTGAAGTGAAGGTCACTCAATCATGTCTGACTCTTTGCGACCCCATGGACTATACAGGCCATGGAAATCTCCAGGCCAGAATACTGGAGTGGGTAGCCATTCCCTTCTCTAGGGGATCTTCCAGACCCTGGGATTGAACCCAGGTCTCCCACATTGCAGGTGGATTCTTTACCAGCTGAGCCACCAGGGAAACCCAAACTTCTGATGACAAGTTTGCCCCAAATTCTTATTAGAAAAAGACAGGTCATAAAGTAACCAGATTAACAACAATAATCCCCCTTTTTTATATTTTGTAGACTAGAAACACTTCCAGTCTTTCCCATATGTGCAAAGAGGCTCCTTGGCTACTGGAATAGCCTCCATGATTTAAGGGGCTCTGTGTCTAATCTAGGTTCTTTCAACTCTGCCTGGCTTTGGCCTTGAAACTCCCAGACCCCAGATATCTGAGAGTCTTCTGGGGTGCACAGAAGGATGAATTCTTGCCCCATTCCAGGTTCTTGGCAAGAGGGAAGAATAGCATGTGGCTCAGATTCTAATGTAGGCTTGCAGGAGGATCTTCAAACTCCTGGAAGAAGGGGAAAGGAGACCAGAGCAGTAAATTTAATAAGAAACAAAAGAAACTTATCAAAAGGAAAACATCTGAAAAGTGTCGGCAGAGGCTGTGGTGCTAGACTGTCTGCAACCATAAACTACTATTTCAGGAAAACCTGCCGAATGGCTGGCATGTTAGAGTCGCACAGTGCAGATACTTTTCCCTATTTCCTCTTGAAAGCTGGAGGAGGGCATGCTTCTGAGGAGTTTACCATCTAGGTTCCAGATTCTTTGTTATATATTCATTTTGCTTTCCCCTGTATTCCGTTAGCTGTATTTCTATGTACTCACAGCAGTGGAGCCATTGAGAGTATGGGGCAAATTCCCATTTGTTGAATTGTGGAAGAGTAGTATCTCCAGTTTGAGGGTGTTACAGAGCTCTGATTTTGGTTGGTTTCTAATGTACATTGATTTGGATTCTAGACATTTTTCTTAACTGATTACAGAATATCTAACCTCCCCACCTCCCCAAATCCCATTTGGCAGTCAAGGCAAATTTTCCAGAGAAGTTTGTTCACGGTTATGTAATCATCTATGCCTGATGCACGGATTCCCGAGCAATTTGGCTTTCTCACATCTGTCTCCCCTCTATTTCTTCAGGTGCACATTGGAGAGAACTTTCCATTACCCGTTTTCTATTTTTACAACTTGGCATTCATTTCCTCTAGCTACTCTATCTGATTAGGAGCAGCGGCCAGGCTGGCACAGCAAGCTGATGCAACACGCAGAGCCTCTGCTCATCAGGAAATGAGTGAATTCCTTTCCATAACTGTCAGACAGGGAAAGGGCAGGGTCACACTCAGCAGGTCCTAGCTGGTTGCTCCCCAGCCGGCCACCCCTTCCTTGTAGATGAAAAGGCCTGCTCTCTCTCTTTCCTATCTGCCATATCTACATTTCCTTCAAAGGCGCTTCTGCTACTACTCCAGCCCTCTCTAGTTTACTTCTCTGGTTTCTCTGACATGTTTTGCTACGTTTCCCTCTCAATGAAACCTACATTGATCACATTGAAGGTTGTCTCAGTTATAATGCATTCAGTCGCTGATATCAGAAAGCCCAGTTCAAACTGAATTAAGCCAAAAAGAATGACTGGCTCACAGAACTGGAAGTGCATCCAGAAGTATGTGGATATCAGGATTGGTTTGATCCAGGGACACAACAGTATCACCAAGGACCTGGTGTCATTTATTTTCTCTTATATGCAATATTATCAGCTTCGTGTTAAGGCTGTTGAGCTGTGGTGGGCCCAGTATGGGTGCTGATAACTCCTAGTTCTACATACTTCCATTTCCCAAAGAGTAAATCTATTTACTACAATGTTCCAGCAAACCCTCCTTGCTGTCTTACTGGCCCAAACATGTATCTGGGGCTAGGTGGTAGAAACAGTCTGATTTTCTTGGGTCCTAAAAATATGCTCTATCCTTAGAGTCAAAATTGGAGTCAACATTCCCAAGGCTCGTGGGCTGCTCTCTATGACAAAAATATGAGTAAGAGGTATTGGATATTGGAGAGGTAAGTGTTTCATCAGTCAAGTGCAACCATCTACCTCCCTTGCCTGGTAAGCTCAAAACTCTCCATTTCCAAGCTTAATATCAGCTTTGTCTAGATATACAAGATTTCTCTTTATAGCTTTGTATATATTTGTACATATGTCTTTATATCTTTATATATTTGTTTGGATCTACTTAAAGTGTTTTCTGTGGTCACGTACTGATGCTCACACTAGTATCTGCTTCTTGGTGACCCACTTATCCTCGGCTTATCTTAATTTTCTAGACTTTTCTGCAATAGGATTCTGATTACCTACTATCTGGATCTCCAGAACGTCTTGAGGACAGAGTTTAAAATGCAGGATTCAGTCTCTGATTTAAAGAGACAAGCTTTTTTACAATCCACGCTTTTCTAGGAATGGTTAGAAGTTGAGAATGCATTCCAAGTGACAGAGGGCTGAGAGAGACATGCTGGGGCCAGCTCCTGCTCTCATCAAAGTCAACTATTAAATTTGCAGGAACTTTGTAAACACATTGTTAAACACAGTTATTAAAAATTAAAATTGCAATTTAAATATATTTACAATTAAATAATGTTTAAAGTTGAGTGTTAGCTGCTCAGTCGTGTCTGACTCTTTGCGATCCTATGGACTGTAGTCCACCAGGCTCCTCTGTCCATGGATTCTCCAGGTGAGAATACTGGAGGGGGCTGCCATTCCTTTCTCCAGGGGATCTTCCTGACTCAGGGATCAAACCCAGGTCTCCTGCACTGCAGGCAGGTTCTTTACTGTCTGAGCCACCAGAGAAGCCAATGAACACTCTAAACTCATGGTTTCCTAATTGTTTTACTATATTTTGCTGTCATATAGGCTCTTGAAGCTATTTCTAACTATTGGCATGTAAACATTGTATATACTATACTATCCACATATGTACAATATATATACTGAATCATACTGTACAATAGAATAGTGTACTATTTGCAACTCTCCCCAACTGTGCATTCAGTGAAGTAATGTTGAAAACTTAAAATTGGCCAGTGTGAGAGTATTTATACTGCAGAAATTGGCAGACACTATAAATCAGGGATTTTTTTAGTTACTAAGCATTTACCAGCACGATGGATCATTTTCTAAATGTAAAACAAGAATGATATCTTTATCTATGTTGCTAGCTTGATAAGAGGTTATAAGTCACACAAAGGATTGAGCTCAGGATAAACCAGTTTAAGGCTCTTGGCTATGACTATTGCTTTCCCTGACTTGTTAATAACATATATTTAATATCATATGATCTTTAAGGGCTGACTCAGGGTAATCATTAGGAGTATGAAATAGCAGTACATGGTGAGATTGGTAAAGTTATAGGAAGAGATAAAGCTCTGTGCAGTGTGGGATAGAATGATGCTCCTACCTGACTCCTGTGTGATAAGTGAGCCCACCATCCAGGCCACACTCTGCTCCCGGCCCCGCAGTAACTTCCTCAGGGGTTTCTTCATCAGCCTCCACCTCTCTTCTTTGCCTCCTTTTCTCCCCACTTTCTGCACTTGCTAGAAATGGCCAATGCCTTGGTCTTCAAAGGTCACTGCCGTGTCATGTTGGCTGGAGCATTTGTCTCTTACCTTACCTTTCTGCAAGTCAACTGCTGCCTCTCTGTTCCTGCCGATGTTGTTGCTTTATCCCACGCCACCGCGGTTGATCTCTGTCCCTTCTGACCCTGTGCCTGCTGCTCATCTCTGAAACTTCCTTTTCTCTGCTTCATTTTTTCTTGTCTTTTCTGTCCCCTGTTGGCACCTCTTGGTTTGGGCACAAAATGAAAACAATTTCATTAATTGGCATTCTGATTCTGCTTGGTAATTCATTCATTTGAAAACTTCTTATTGACCCCCTGCTGAATGCAGAGTAGATGTATTTGTTACATATCCACTTGGAAAAAGACTTTGTGCAAAGTCCTAGGAAATAGTTACAGTATAGAGATGTAGAAGATTTAGAAGAAACAGAAAAGAGGTCAAATCCCACAAGGTGGTGGGGAGCAGAAAGCAGAGAAGGTTGAGAATACGTCCCCTTTACGTGTGGTTTCAGAAATTTTCTGGTTGCTTGGCAGTGTTGATGGACAGGTAGCTGGAATTTTAGCTCATATAATGCCCTATGTGTTCCTAATTATTTCTTGAATGTCTTATCTCTGTAACTGCATTGTATTGTAATTTCATTATGGGCTGCTGCTGCTGCTGCTAGGTCACTTCAGTCGTGTGACTCTGTGCGACCCCATAGACGGCAGCTCAGCAGGCTCCGCCGTCCCTGGGATTCTGTAGGCAAGAACACTGGAGTGGGTTGCCATTTCCTTCTCCAATGCATGAAAGTGAAAAGTGAAAGTGAAGTCGCTCAGTCGTGTCCGACTCTTAGCGACCCCATGGACTGCAGCCCACCAGACTCCTCTGTCCATGGGGTTTTCCAGGCAAGAGTACTGGAGTGGGGTGCCATTGCCTTCTCCGTTCATTATGGGCAAAGGTACTTTTATCAGCCAATCCTGTCTCACTCCTAATGAGCACACATGTACTCAAAGGTTGTGTGTGGATAAAAATGTGTGCAACAAATTTGTTGCAGAAAAGCATGAATAATTAATCTGCATATTCTGATTTGATTTGAAGCTTTTATAGTCTCTGTTGAGGAAAAACCTATATGTTTAAAAAGTCATTGACGTTCAGAAGTAAAAAATATCTTAAGAGTTATTTGATCTAACGATTCCCAAGTGTGACCATATATCAGAATCAAGTGAGGGTGGATTAGGGCAGGGTAACTTTAGAAAGTTGTTTTCTGACCTTCACTACAGACCAACTGAATGAGAATCTGTTTGTTTTGTGACAGTTTCTGTTGAGCTGCCAGGTTTGGGACCCACAAATGAATTTTGACGTCTAGAGTCTGAAAACCCCTATTTCTTCTCCTTGAGAGTATAGTAGTAACACGTTTGCAAACATGAAGATTGTCACTGGATGTCCCCAGGCATGCAGGAGTCATCTTTTCTCTCCATGGCCAAGTGAAATGACTTGCAGTCTCTCCCACATCTCTGAGAGTGCCCAAGGGGACACTTGTGCTAGCCTGAGTCTTTCCACGCTGGGGCCTTTTTCTCCAAGCTCTCCAGACTTCAGCTGTCCTTGAGGCTTACAGTGGTGTCCTCATTTCTCCCTTCTCTGTTCAGCAATGCTAACAAGAAACTGTTGGGATCGATGTTTTTTAAAGTATGCATTGAGAATCATTCTCTGGCAGGCAATGCACTGAGAAGAGAATGTAATCTCCCCACAGTCAGAAATGATAAAACAAACAGCAAATATGATCCCTACCTTCATGAAATATACAGTCAGTTGGATGAGACATATCCAGGTGGTGCTAGTGGTAAAGAACCTGCCCGCCAATGCAGGAGATGCAGGTTTGATCCCCGTGTTGGGAAGATCCCCAGAATAGGAACCCACTCCAATGTGCTTGCCTGAAAAATTTCATGAGCAGAGGAGCCTGGCGGGCTATAGTCCATGCAGTCACAAAGAGTCAGATGAGACTGAACACAGTCATAACAATATTGGGTTAGCTAAAAAGTTCAGTTGAGTTTTTCCGTAAAATCATACGAAAACCCCAAATGAGCTTTTTGGCTGCCCAATATCTGTAAAATCTCTATCTAAAGCAGATAGAGATGGAGTATCCTGAAATATTATGAAGGAGAAGTATAGACAGCAGTAAGAATAACTAGGAAGACTTGATTTATTTGGATACTTAAAAGATGGCCTTCCTAAAGGAGTGATAATTACACTGAATATTATTTAAGATTATAGCATGTGTCAAGGGATGTGGCAGGGATGATGGGTACTAAAAAGAGACTTGTAGATTGTATCTCAGAGAGAAAGTAGGAATGTGGCATATGATGACACTGTTGAGAAAGACACTGCAAAGGAGGCAGGATCCAGGAGAGCCTCCAGAAACCCCGAGAGAGGGCTGCTACATAGGAGCCAAGGGGAGCCTCCAGAAACCCTGAGAGAGGGCTGCTACATAGGAGCCAAGGGGAGCCTCCGGAAACCCCGAGATAGGGCTGCTACATAGGAGCCAAGGGGAGACAGAATTCAAAAAAGAAGAGCTGATCATATATATCAAGTGCCTATGAGTCAATCAAATGAGGTCTTACAAGTACCTAATGGGTATAGGGTCATGTGGTCATGGACAACCTACACATTTAGTTTTGATGGTGTGGAAGGATGAAAGTCAGACTGAAGTAGGTTATAGGGTGAATGGGGAGGAGAACTTTTAAAGAGAAAGAAAAGATAATACTCTTTAGATGCTTAACTGTGAAGGAGAGGAGAAAGAAAAAGGAATAGTTAAAGGATTTTTTTTTTATTGTGACAAAATATAGATAACATAAAATTTACCCTTTTAACCATGTTTAAGTTCTGTAATATTAAGTATATTCACATTGTGCCACTATAAGCCCCATCTACCTCTAAGAACTTTGTTATCTTCTCAGACTGAAACTCCATACCCGTTAAACAATAACTCCCCATTCTCCCCTTCACCCAGGCCCTTGGCAACCACCATCTTGTTTTCTGTCTTTGTGAATTTGACTGCTTGAAGAACCTCAATATTTGTCCTTTGGTGTCTGACCTATTGCACCTATTGTCTTCAAGTGGCATCCATGCTGGAGCAGGTGCCAGAATTTCCTTCCTTCTTAAGGCTAACCACTGTCTCACTGCATGCATACACCACATTTTGTTTATTCATTTATCCATTAGTAGACACATGGGTGGCTTCCACATTTTGTGTGCTTAGCCGCTCAGTCATGCCCAATCTTTGCGACCTCATGGACTATAGCCAACTAGGCTCCTCTGTCCATGGAATTCTCCAGGCCAGAATACTGGAGTGCATTGCCATGCCCTCCCTCAGGGAATCTTCCCAACCCAGGAATAAAACCCAGGTCTCCCGCATTGCTGGCGGATTCTTTACCATCTGAGCCACCAGGGAAGCCCTTCCACCTTTTAGCTATTGGGAATAATGCTGCGATGAACATGAATGTGTATACAAATATCTGTTTGAGTCCTGGTTCAGCTCTCTTGCATATGTATTCAGAAGAGGGATTGCAGCACAATGGTCATTCTATGTTTAGTTTGGACCCACCGTGCCTTTCCCACCGCAGCTGCACTGTTTTACATTCCCATCAGCAGTGCGCAAGCCTTCCAATGTTTCTACATCCTATTACTTGTTACTTTTGGTGTGAGATGATATCTCATTGTGGTTTTTTTTTTCTTAAGAGACATCGTTTTTTAACATTTTATTTATTCACTTGTTTTTGGCTGTGCTGCGTCTTCACTGCTGCGCCTAGGAGCCCCGGTGTGGATGTGGGGGTGCTATTTGCTGCGCTGCGGGGGCTTCTCATCGCAGTGGTTTCTTTTGTTGCAGAGCACGGGCTCCAGGGCATGCGGGCTCAGTCGCCTCTGTGCAGGCTCTCCAGCGCTGGCTCAGTAGTTGCGGCACACTGCCTTCCTTGCTCCGTGACATGTGGGCATCTTTCTGGACCGGGGATAGAACCCATGCCCTCTGCATTGCCAGGATTCTTAACCACTGACCCACCAGGGAAGTCCCCTCATTTGGTTTTCATTTTCATTTTCCTGATGATTAGTATCCTTGAGCAACTCTCATGTACTTACTGACCATTTGCATATCTTGTTTGGCAAAATACCTATTCAAATTCTTTGCCCATTTTTAAAACCAGGCTGTTTCTCCACTGTTGAGTTTCAGGGGTTCTTTATACATTTTGGTTATGAATCTCTTATCATATATATGATTTGCAAATATCTTCTCCCATTCCGTAAGTTCTTTTCTCCATCTGTTGCTTGCTTCCTTTGATATGAAAAAGTTTTTGAGTTTGATGTAGTCCCACTTATTTATTTTTGCTTTTGTTGCCTTTGCTTTTGGTGTTATAGCCAAGAAATCATTACCAATCCAATGCCATTAAAGTTTCCTTCTGTGTTTTATTCTAAGAGTTTTATAGTTTTAGCTCTTACATTTAGGGCTTTGATCATTTTGAATTAGTTTTTACATGTCTCATCTCATTTGGGTCACCTCTAACTCCCTCCTCCCTCTTCTCTTCTCCATGTAACGCTGTGAACCTCTCTGAGTGACCCTCACAGTAGAGAAACTTTTCATCTTTAATGTAGATGTTTTATCAATGGTGCTATATAGAAGGAGAAGTTTTGAAACTACTGTAAAAATAAGACCAATAACTGGAAGCAGGAGGCTTAAGTCCAAACCCTGACTCCAGGGAACTCCTGACTCCAAGTAACATTAATTGACAGGAGCTCATCAAATGCCTCCATACCGACACTGAAATCAAGCACCACACAAGGGCCAACAAGTTCCAGGGCAAGACATACCAAGCAAATTCTCCAGCAACAAAGGAACACAGCCCTGAGCTTCAAGATACAGGCTGCCCAAAGTCACCCCAAAACCACAGACATCTCATAACTCATTACTGGACATTTCATTGCACTCCAGAGAGAAGAAATACAGCTCCACCCACCAGAACACCGACACAAGCTTCCCTAACCAGGAAACCTTGACAAGCCACCTGTACAAACCCACACACAGCGAGGAAACGCCACAATAAAGAGAACTCCACAAACTGCCAGAATACAGAAAGGACACCCCAAACTCAGCAATTTAAACAAGATGAAGAGACAGAGGAATAGCCAGCAGATAAAGGAACAGGATAAATGCCCACCAAACCAAACTAAAGAGGAAGAGATAGGGAATCTACCTGATAAAGAATTCCGAATAGTGATAGTGAAATTGATCCAAAATCTTGAAATTAAAATGGAATCACAGATAAATAGTCTGGAGGCAAGGATTGAGAAGATGCAAGAAAGGTTTAACAAGGACCTAGAAGAAATAAAAAAGAGTCAATATATAATGAATAATGCAAGAAATGAAATTAAAAACACTCTGGAGGCAACAAATAATAGAATAACAGAGGCAGAAGATAGGATTAGTGAATTAGAAGATAGAATGGTAGAAATAAATGAATCAGAGAGGGTAAAAGAAAAACGAGTTAAAAGAAATGAGGACAATCTCAGAGACCTCCAGGACAATATTAAACGCTACAACATTCGAATCATAGGGGTCCCAGAAGAAGAAGACAAAAAGAAAGACCATGAGAAAATACTTGAGGAGATAATAGTTGAAAACTTCCCTAAAATGGGGAAGGAAATAATCACCCAAGTCCAAGAAACCCAGAGAGTCCCAAACAGGATAAACCCAAGGCAAAACACCCCAAGACACATATTAATCAAATTAACAAAGATCGAACACAAAGAACAAATATTAAAAGCAGCAAGGGAAAAACAACAAATAACACACAAGGGAATTCCCATAAGGATAACAGCTGATCTTTCAATAGAAACTCTTCAAGCCAGGAGGGAATGGCAAGACATACTTAAAATGATGAAAGAAAATAACCTACAGCCCAGATTATTGTACCCAGCAAGGATCTCATTCAAGTATGAAGGAGAAATCAAAAGCTTTTCAGACAAGCAAAAGCTGAGAGAATTCTGCACCACCACACCAGCTCTCCAACAAATACTAAAGGATATTCTCTATACAGGAAACACAAAAATGGTGTATAAACTCGAACCCAAAACAATAAAGTAAATGGCAACGGGATCATACTTATCAGTAATTACCTTAAATGTAAATGGGTTGAATGCCCCAACCAAAAGACAAAGACTGGCTGAATGGATACAAAAACAAGACCCCTGCATATGTTGTCTACAAGAGACCCACCTCAAAACAGGGGACACATACAGACTGAAAGTGAAGGGCTGGAAAAAGATCTTCCATGCAAATAGGGACCAAAAGAAAGCAGGAGTAGCAATACTCATATCAGATAAAATAGACTTTAAAACAAAGGCTGTGAAAAGAGACAAAGAAGGTCACTACATAATGATCAAAGGATCAATCCAAGAAGATGATATAACAATTATAAATAGATATGCACCCAACACGGGAGCACCGCAGTAAGACAAATGCTAACAAGTATGAAAGGAGAAATTAACAGTAACACAATAATAGTGGGAGACTTTAATACCCCACTCACACCTATGGATAGATCAAATAAAGAGAAAATTAACAAGGAAACACAAACTTTAAATGATACAATAGACCAGTTAGACCTAATTGATATCTATAGGACATTTCATCCCAAAACAATGAATTTCACCTTTTTCTCAAGCGCACATGGAACCTTCTCCAAGATAGATCACATCCTGGGCCATAAAGCTAGCCTTGGTAAATTCAAAAAAATAGAAATCATTCCAAGCACCTTTTCTGACCACAATGCAGTAAGATTAGATCTCAATTACAGGAGAAAAACTATTAAAAATTCCAACATGTGGAGGCTGAACAACACGCTGCTGAATAACCAACAAATCACAGAAGAAATCAAAAAAGAAATCAAAATTTGCATAGAAATGAATGAAAATGAAAACACAACAACCCAAAACCTGTGGGACACTGTAAAAGCAGTCCTAAGGGGAAAGTTCATAGCAATACAGGCATACCTCAAGAAACAAGAAAAAAGTCAAATAAATAACCTAACTCTACACCTAAAGCAACTAGAAAAGGAAGAAATGAAGAACCCCAGGGTTAGTAGAAGGAAAGAAATCTTAAAAATTAGAGCAGAAATAAATGCAAAAGAAACAAAAGAAACCATAGCAAAAATCAACAAAGCCAAAAGCTGGTTCTTTGAAAGGATAAATAAAATTGACAAACCATTAGCCAGACTCATCAAGAAACAAAGGGAGAAAAATCAAATCAATAAAATTAGAAATGAAAATGGAGAGATCACAACAGACAACACAGAAACACAAAGGATCATAAGAGAGTACTATCAACAATTATATGCCAATAAAATGGACAACGTGGAAGAAATGGACAAATTCTTAGAAAAGTACAACTTTCCAAAACTGGACCAGGTAGAAATAGAAAATCTTAACAGACCCATCACAAGCATGGAAATTGAAACTGTAATCAAAAATCTTCCAGCAAACAAAAGCCCAGGTCCAGATGGCTTCACAGCTGAATTCTACCAAAAATTTAGAGAAGAGCTAACATTTATCCTGCTCAAACTCTTCCAGAAAATTGCAGAGGAAGGTAAACTTCCAAACTCATTCTATGAGGCCACCATTACCCTAATACCAAAACCTGACAAAGATCCCACAAAAAAAGAAAACTACAGGCCAATATCACTGATGAACATAGATGCAAAAATCCTTAACAAAATTCTAGCAATCAGAATCCAACAACACATTAAAAAGATGATACACCATGACCAAGTGGGCTTTATCCCAGGGATGCAAGGATTCTTCAATATCCGCAAATCAATCAATGTAATACACCACATTAACAAATTGAAAAATAAAAACCATATGATTATCTCAATAGATGCAGAGAAAGCCTTTGAAAAAATTCAACATCCATTTATGATCAAAACTCTCCAGAAAGCAGGAATAGAAGGAACATACCTCAACATAATAAAAGCTATATATGACAAACCCACAGCAAACATTATCCTCAATAGTGAAAAATTGAAAGCATTTCCTCTAAAGTCAGGAACAAGACAAGGGTGCCCACTTTCACCATTACTATTCAACATAGTTTTGGAAGTTTTGGCCACAGCAATCAGAGCAGAAAAAGAAATAAAAGGAATCCAAATTGGAAAAGAAGAAGTAAAACTCTCACTATTTGCAGATGACATGATCCTCTACATAGAAAACCCTAAAGACTCCACCAGAAAACTTCTAGAACTAATCAATGACTATAGTAAAGTTGCAGGATATAAAATCAACACACAGAAATTCCTTGCATTCCTATACACTAATAATGAGAAAACAGAAAGAGAAATTAAGGAAACAATTCCATTCACCATTGCAATGGAAAGAATAAAGTACTTAGGAATATATCTACCTAAAGAAACTAAAGACCTATATATGGAAAACTATAAAACACTGGTGAAAGAAATCAAAGAGGACACTAATAGATGGAGAAATATACCATGTTCATGGATTGGAAGAATCAATATAGTGAAAATGAGTATACTACCCAAAGCAATTTATAGATTCAATGCAATCCCTATCAAGCTACCAACAATATTCTTCTCAGAGCTAGAACAAGTAATTTCACAATTTGTATGGAAATACAAAAAACCTCGAATAGCCAAAGCGATCTTGAGAAAGAAGAATGGAACTGGAGGAATCAACCTACCTGACTTCAGGCTCTACTACAAAGCCACAATTATCAAGACAGTATGGTACTGGCACAAAGACAGAAATATAGATCAATGGAACAAAATAGAAAGCCCAGAGATAAATCCACACACATATGGACACCTTATCTTTGACAAAGGAGACAAGAATATACAATGGATTAAAGACAATCTCTTTAACAAGTGGTGCTGGGAAATCTGGTCAACCACTTGTAAAAGAATGAAACTAGAACACTTTCTAACATCATACACAAAAATAAACTCAAAATGGATTAAAGATCTCAACGTAAGACCAGAAACTATAAAACTCCTAGAGGAGAACATAGGCAAAACACTCTCTGACGTACATCACAGCAGGATCCTCTATGACCCACCTCCCAGAATATTGGAAATAAAAGCAAAAATAAACAAATGGGACCTAATTAAACTTAAAAGCTTCTGCACATCAAAGGAAACTATTAGCAAGGTGAAAAGACAGCCTTCAGAATGGGAGAGAATAATAGCAAATGAAGCAACTGACAAACAACTAATCTCAAAAATATACAAGCAACTCCTAGAGCTCAACTCCAGAAAAATAAATGACCCAATCAAAAAATGGGCCAAAGAACTAAATAGACATTTCTCCAAAGAAGACATACAGATGGCTAACAAACACATGAAAAGATGCTCAACATCACTCATTATCAGAGAAATGCAAATCAAAACCACTATGAGGTACCATTTCACACCAGTCAGAATGGCTGCAATCCAAAAGTCTACAAGTAATAAATGCTGGAGAGGGTGTGGAGAAAAGGGAACCCTCTTACACTGTTGGTGGGAATGCAAACTAGTACAGCCACTATGGAGAACAGTGTGGAGATTCCTTAAAAAACTGGAAATAGACCTGCCTTATGATCCAGCAATCCCACTGCTGGGCATACACACTGAGGAAACCAGAAGGGAAAGAGACACGTGTACCCCAATGTTCATCACAGCACTGTTTATAATAGCCAGGACATAGAAGCAACCCAGATGTCCATCAGCAGATGAATGGATAAGAAAGCTGTGGTACATATACACAATGGAGTACTACTCAGCCATTAAAAAGAATACATTTGCATCAGTTCTAATGAGGTGGATGAAACTGGAGCCTATTATACAGAGTGAAGTAAGCCAGAAAGAAAAACACCAATACAGTATACTAACGCATATATATGGAATTTAGAAAGATGGTAACAATAACCCTGTGTACGAGACAGCACAAGAGACACTGATGTATAGAACAGTCTTATGGACTCTGTGGGAGAGGGAGAGGGTGGGAAGATTTGGGAGAATGGCATTGAAACATGTAAAATATCATGTATGAAATGAGTTGCCAGTCCAGGTTCGATGCACGATACTGGAAGCTTGGGGCTGGTGCACTGGGACGACCCAGAGGGATGGAATGGGGAGGGAGGAGGGAGGAGGGTTCAGGATGGGGAACACATGTATACCTGTGGCAGATTCATTTTGATATTTGGCAAAACTAATACAGTTATGTAAAGTTTAAAAATAAAATAAAATTAAAAAAAAGAAAAAAAAAAGGAAAAAAAAAACTGTAAAAAAAAAAAAGAAAAGAAAGCTGTGGTACATATACACAATGGAGTATTACTCAGCCATTAAAAAGAATACATTTGAATCAGTTCTAATGAGGTGGATGAAACTGGAGCCTATTATACAGAGTGAAGTAAGCCAGAAAGAAAAACACCAATACAGTATACTAACGCATATATATGGAATTTAGAAAGATGGTAACAATAACCCTGTGTATGAGACAGCAAAAGAGACACTGATGTATAGAACAGTCTTATGGACTCTGTGGGAGAGGGAGAGGGTGGGGAGATTTGGGAGAATGGCATTGAAACATGTAAAATATCATGTATGAAACGAGTTGCCAGTCCAGGTTCGATGCACAATACTGGATGCTTGGGGCTAGTGCACTGGGATGACCCAGAGGGATGGTATGGGGAGGGAGGAGGGAGGAGGGTTCAGGATGGGGAGCACATGTATACCTGTGGCAGATTCATTTTGATATTTGGCAAAACTAATACAATTTTGTAAAGTTTAAAAATAAAATAAAATTAAAAAAAAAATAACACACACACCAGAAAAAAAACACAAAAAACCAAAAGGCAGAAATCTCTTCAGTTCAGTTTACTGTAATACAATTTATCTTTCTCATTATATCCACTTTATAGAGTTGCTATAGTGATAAGACAAATATCTAAAATGATATCTATCACATATCACTTCTGATTTTTAATGACATAATAAAATTATTTTGCCACATTAGCCTTTCATAAATTACCCTAAAACAAGAAAAAAATGGTAACAAGAAACAGAAACTCCATTTTTAAGTAAAACTAAGATACAGCTATCCTGAACCACACTATATAAAAGCATAAAGCAGATAGAAAAGCAATGATGCAGTGTTTGATTCACTCATCATCTGCGTTCAGGTTAGTCATGACCTGACTGTTCTTTTCTAAGCTATGGATCTGTATTTTATTTACATCAGCAAAACTGAAGGGCCCATTCAATTGGTTTTTTCCAAAACAAGAGTGGGTCTGTCTAGATGTAAAGCTAAACTGTCATCTCATAAGGGCTAGAAAATCTCTTGCTCATCTAGGATTAGTCTCAAAATGCAAGGGTCTCTTTGCCCCTAAATACACTGGATAATACCCACTGTGGGTAGAATAATCTACAGGTTAAACCCCACTCTTTGGTTTGTCTCTTCCTGTGGGAATGGAGAGATTCCTGTTGCCAAATACAGCATCCAGAGACCTTCAAACAGTACTTGTTTACCTTTTCAGTTTAAGTAAAACAGAATTCAAAGGAAGCATGGCTTTGAAAGCGCCCAAATTCTGCCTTACTTTTTCCTTATTGCTGCCACTAGTGCTTGCATTGAGTCCAGGTATATAGTTTCTCGGGGTTTCCCACTGCCCACAGCTCAGTGGAGGAGGGGCCAGTCCCCAGCTTTTTGACACCAGGGGCCAGTTTCACGCAAGACAATTTTTCCATGGATCAGGATGCGGTGGGAGGATGGTTTCAGGATGATTCAAGTGCGTTACATTTATTGTTCACTTTATTTCTATTGTGATTACGTCAGCTCCACCTCAGATCATTAGGTGTCAGATCCCAGAGGTTAGGGACCCCTGCTCCATAGGCCATTTGAGATTGTCTTTACTAAAGGAGTTTAATTGGTCTTCCCCTGGGTGGTACAAGTCAGAGCAAGACCTACTTACTCCCACATGTTGATACAGAAAGATAAATGACACATGGTTTCAGCCCTCACCCTCCCACCCAGTACTTTCTATAAGAAAGATAAACAGTTGGCCAGACACTCAGAACAGGGAAAGCCAGAGTTGGCTCTTCTTTTCTCTGTTCCTGTATTAAGTGTAATAAAAGAAGTTGATGTTGAGGAATAGTTTTCCCTCACAGAATTCCCTCCTGTGCAATAAGCATGTAGGTGAAATCCTTTCTGATCTGTACCAAGCCTCTCTGACTACCTCAGAGGGAGTTCCACATGGAACATTGCAGAACATTTGATAACTAGCTGTGTTGTGGTTTGCAGATACATGGTGCATATCCAGAAGAAAGAAAATTTAGCCTTTGCACCCTGGGGGTGGACTGGCCTAATTATTCTATACAGACCTTCAGTCATGAGAAAACAATTTAGTCCTCTCTCAGCCCTGCTTAACCCTGCTGGTGGCTCAGCAGTAGAGAATCCACCTGCCAAGCAGGAGACCCAGGTTCAATCCTGGGATAGGAAGATCCCTTGGAGAAGGAAATGCAACCCACTCCAGTATTCTTCCTGGGAAATCCCATGGACAGAGGAGCCTGGTGGGTTACAGTCCACAGGGTTGCAAAAGAGTTGGACACGACTTAGCAACTAAAGAACAACAACATCCATCCTCTGGCTTTATTTGGGACTTCTCAGGTGGCACTAGTGGAAAAGAACACGCCTGCCAATGCAGGACTTGTCAGAGATGCGGGTTCGATCTCTGGATTGGGAAGATCCCCTGGAGGGAGGACATGACAACCCACTCCAGTATTCTTGCCTGGAGAATCCCACGGACAGAGGAGCCTGGTGGGCTATAGTCCATGGGGTCGCAAAGAGTCAGACACGACTGAAGCAACTTAGCGCACAGCACAGCCCAGCTCATGGTTAATGGAACAACTGAGTGAAAAGGAGATTGCCACAAAGAGTCCAAACAAACTGCATTATGGTGTAAACTTCAGTTACCACTTGGGCTGATTAAGGGATAAGGCTGATTAAGGAACATTTTTAAAGAAATGTAATCTGACTTTCAAACATGAATAATCACCATCAATAGTTGTTGGAAGTAGGCAGAGGTAGTCCCAGGATACTGGGGGAAGCAGGAAAGACTGTGTGTCAATCTGTGTCTTGTTTGCAAAAGCCATTGCTGAAGTGCTTGCACTGCTTTGCATCTTTACAAGATATGCTCCTCTCTCCAAAAGCATCATGGGCTCCCTTCCTGGTACCTGGAAACAACCAGCTTCTTCATTATACTCATTCATTCTTTTATCCATCTGACAAATAGTTTTTGAGAACTGTCTATGCATCGGGCATTCTTCTTGGCCATGAGGACTCAGTGCTGAATAAAAAATGAAAAAATCCTGTCCCTTATGGAGCTTTGCAGGAACAGAGAATAAACAACTAAATAATTAAAATATCGCTGGGCTAAGAAGATTCCCTGGAGAAGGGCCCACTCCAGTGTTCTGGCCTGGAAAGTTCCATGGACTATATAGTCCATGGAGTCACAAAGAGTCAGACATGACTGAGCAACTCTCACATAGTCTGTTAGATGTGTTGAGTGACTGAGCGGGAGATGAGAAAGGAATTGAGTGAGAAGGGTAAGGAGAAGGTGTGTGCATACTCAGCTCTGTCTGACTCTTTGCAACCCCATGGACTGTAGCCAGTCAGGCTTCTCTGTCCATGGGAACCTCCAGGCAAGAATACCAGAGTGGGTTTCCATTTCCTCTTCCAGGAGTCTTCCTGACCCAGGGATCGAAACTGTATCTCCTGCATTAGCAGGCGAATTCTTTATCACTAAGCCACCTGGGAAGCCCAAAAGAGAGGGCAAGATTGGAATTTTCAGAATGGTGGCTGGAATAGGCCTCTTTGAGAAGGTGATGTCTGAAGAAAGACCTGAAGATGGCCTGGAAGCAAGCCATGTATACTTCCAGATGATGATTTCAGGCAGAAGGAAGAGGCAGTGCAATGGTGCTGAGACAAATGCAGCTAGAAAACTGGAGTGGATGGAGTAAGGGAGGGAGTAGGAGGAATGAGAGAGGAAATTGGTGTGTGTGTGGTGGTCGGGGGTGGGGAATGGGTATAGGAGTTCAGATAGGGTTGCATAGATGATTAGAAAGACTCTATTGGTATCTTGGATCATCAGGAAGAAGTGGAACTTTTGAACCTTTGTAAATTGAAAGTTACATTTGGTCAAAATCTCTGGCCATAGGGATGTTAAGCATGCCTAATGACCTTATGGCCAGAGATGAATAGGTAACTCCTTAAATAATAACCATCTAAACAGCAGGTGGTAAGAATTGCCCTGAATGTCTAAACTTCTAGATCTCACAGTCAGATAAAATTACTAGTCAAAAGTTACCTAAGTTAACTGAAAATGCAATGTTTTTCTGAGATTTAAGTATCATTTAACTCAGAATATTTCAGATTAGTTTAAAAATTTTTTAAAGAATCAGAACCATAGTGTTAATACTGTTATGTAGGATTTTGCACCTAATTTGAATTTTATATGTTTGAGGAAATCTGGAATCTTAGACTGACAGTCTTACAATTTCAGTTTCAAATGTGTAATTGAATAATTGATTCTGGTGAATATTAATAAGGTTATATACATTATATTAAAAAACTCAAATTTCATCATAGACATAAAGTTAGTCTGATATATATGAATTAAGTATTTTGAAGGGTTTGCCAATCAGACATTTTTAAATTAAAAGAAAAATTGTTGTTCAGTTGCTAGGTCGTGTCTGATTTTTTATGATACCATGAGCTGCAGCATGCCAGGTCTCTCTGTCCTTCACTATCTCCCGGAATTTGCTCAGACTCATGTCCATTGAGTCAATGACGATATCTAACCATCTGTTCCTCTGCCATCCCTTCTCCTCTTGCCCTCAGTCTTTCCCAGCATCAGGGTCTTTTCTAATAAGTCAGTTGTTCACATCGGGTGGCCAAAGTATTGGAGCTTCAGCTTCAGCGTCAGTCCTTCCAATGAATATTCAGGGTTGATTTTTTTCTTTAGAATTGACTAGTTTGATCTCTTTGCAGTCCAAGGGACTCTCAAGAGTCTTCTGCAACACCACAATTTGAAAGCATTGATTCTTTGGCACTCAGCCTCCTTTATGGTCCAGCACTCACATACGTTCACTGGAAAAAACCATAGCTTTGACTATATGGGCCTTTGTTGGCAAAGTAATACCTCTGCTTTTTAATACACTGTCAAGGTTTGTGATAGCTTTTCTTCCAAAGAGCAAGTGTCTTTTAATTTCATGGCTGCAGTCATCATCTGCAGTGATTTTGGAGTTGAAGAAACTGAAGTCTGTCACTGTTTCCACTTTTCCTCCATTTATTTGCCATGAAGTGATTGGACCAGAAAACATGATCTTAGATATTTTGAATGTTGAGATTTAAGTCAGCTTTTTCACTCTCCTCTTTTGTTTTCATCAAGAGGCTTTTTAGTTCCTCTTCACTTTCTGCAAATAGAGTGGTATCATCTGCATATGTGAGGCTGTTGATATTTCTCCTGGCAATCTTGATTCCAACTTGTGATTCATCCAGCCTGGCATTTCACATGATGTACTCTGTATATAAGGTAAATAAAGACGGTGACAATGTACAGCCTTGACATACTCCTTTCCCAATTTTGAACCAGTCTACTGTTCTATGTCCAATTCTAACTGTTGCTTCTTGATCTGCATACAGATTTCTCAGGAAACAGGTAAGGTGGTCAGGTATTCCCATCTCTTTAAGAATATTCTACAGTTTTTAGTGATCCACACAGTCAAAGGCTTTGGCATAGTCAATAAAGCAGAAGTAGCTGTTTTCTGGAACTCTCTTGCTTTTTCAATGATTCAACAGATGTTGGCAATTTGATCTCTTGTTCCTCTGCCCTTTTTAAATCCAGCTTGAACATCAGGAAATTCACAGTTCATGTACTGTTAAAGCCTGGCTTGGAGAATTTTGAGCATTACTTTGCTAGCATGTGAGATGACCGCAATTGTGCAGTAGTTTGAACATTCTTTGGAGAAGGGAATAGCAATCCATTCCAGTATTCTTGCCTGGGCAATTCCATGGACAGAGGAGCCTGGCAGGCTACAGTCCATGGGGTCGCAAAGAGTCTGACATGATTGAGAGACTAACACTTTGAACATTCTTTGGCATTGCCTTTTTTGGGATTGGAAAGAAAACTGACCTTTTCCAGTCCTGTGGCCACTGCTGAGTTTTCCAAATTTGCTGGCATATTGAGTGCAATGTTTTCACAGCATCATCTTTTAGGATTTTAAATAGCTCAATTGGAATTCCATCACCTCCACTAGCTTTCTTCTTAGTGACAGTTCCTAAAGCCCACCTGACTTTACACTCCAGGATGTCTGGCTCTAGGTGAGTGATCACACCATCATGGTTATTTGGGTCATGAGGATCTTTTTTGTATAGTTCTGTGTATTCTTGCCACCTCTTCTTAATATCTTCTGCTTCAGTTAGTTCCTTACCATTTCTGTCCTTCATTGTACCCATCTTTGCATGAAATGTTCCCTTGGTATCTCCAATTTTCTTCAAGAGATCTCTAGTCTTCCCCATTCTATTATTTAGAATTTATGAAGTATATAAATAATGTTTACAACATTTGAAAGTGTTTAGGTTACCAAGGTTATAAGTGGGAACCAATCAGCATCATTCCAGTCTCCTTGACAAGTGGTTGTAAATATTTGCTTGGTTTATAAATAGAGCAACAAACTGAACATAAAAACTTAGGGAAGAATTAGTTTTCAGCATCTGTAACTTTAATAAAAGGATATTAAAGAAATGTCCTATATAATCTTCTCTGTACTGAGAAGCATCCTTAACTGTACCAGAATATTCATATTTATCAGCAGTTGTTTACCACGTGGTTTAGAACTCCATTATTGACTCTTTCTACTGCTCATTTTCCCACCCCTATCTTCCTTTGCACCAAGTATTTTAATGAAATTACTACTTAGAAGGGAAAAAGACTGCTTGTGGGATTATTACAAAATTCTGGGCTGTGCCTTGGAGGGGGGTGTATAGCAGGATGCAGACTTTTTCCCTGTCATTTAATGGCTTTCCTTTGCTAGTAATTGTTCTGGAACACTGGAATGTAGCCCAGGCAGAATTAATTTGCAAGATTATATGTTGCACACATCTCTTCTGGAACCATGACTTTTCCATTATGCACCTTATTTCCTAAAATCTATCATTTCATAGCAAGAAATGCAGCTTGTGTGACAAAGAACAGTGTGCTCCAGCTTGTATCAGGCTAATGAGATATCCACTAAAGGGTAATGTTTATTCACCTGGATTAATTGAATAACTATGTACTTCTATGGTAGGGAGGGAAGGGGTTCTTAAATAGTCTTGAGAATTATATTACAGTCTACACCTTGAATTTCTGTTTTTGGTGCATTTTAAAGTAAAGCTACTATGTGTGATAAATCACTTATTCTGAATTACTCAGCCATAAAAGGAATGAATTTGAGTCAGTTCTAGTGAGGTGGGTGAAACTAGAGACTGTTATACAGAGTTAAGTAAGTCATAAAGAGAAAAATATATACTGTACGTTAACACGCATATATGGAATCTTGAAAAACAGTACTGATGAACCTATTTGCAAGACAGGAATAAAGACTCAGACATAGAGAACAGACTTATGGACACAGCGAGGGCAGGAGAGGGCAGGATGAATTGAGAGAGTAGCACTGAAATATATACAGTACTGACTGGAAAATATATCACTCCTGGGAAGTTGCTGTATGACACAGGGAGCTCAACCTGCTGCTCTATGACAGCCTAGGGGCGGGAGAGGGGGAGGGAAATTCCAGAGGGAGGGAGCATGTGTGTAACTATGGCTGATTCATGCTGATGTATGGCAGAAACCAGCGCAACGTTGTAAAGCAGTTATCTTCCAATTTAAAATAAATAAATAATAATCACTTCTTCTATGTCCTTCCATAGCCATGATGAGGTGAAATTTCAGAGCTTTTAGGACCTGACTTTCAGAATGGGAACAAGGCTTTTGTTTGTTTATACATGTTTCAGTTCAGTTTAGTCACTCAGTCATGTCCGACTCTTTGCGACCCCATGAATCGCAGCATGCCAGGCCTTGCTGTCCATCACCAACTCCCAGGAGTTCACTCAGACTCACGTCCATCGAGTCAGTGATGCCATCCAGCCATCTCATTCTCTGTCGTCCCCTTCTCCTCCTGCCCCCAATCCCTCCCAGCATCAGAGTTTTTTCCAATGAGTCAACTCTTCGCATGAGGCTTTTGAACTGTGGTGTTGGAGAAGACTCCAGCTTTAACATCATTCCCTCCAAAGAACATCCAGGGCTGATCTCCTTTAGAATGGACTGGTTGGACCTCCTTGTAGTCCAAGGGACTCTCAAGAGTCTTCTCCAACACCACAGTTCAAAAGCATCAATTCTTCAGCGCTCAGCTTTTTTCACAGTCCAACTCTCGCATCCATACATGACCACTGGAAAAACCATAGCCTTGACTAGATGGACCTTCGTTGGCAAAGTAATGTCTCTGCTTTATGCAATATGCTATCTAGGTTGGTCATAACCTTTCTTCCAAGGAGTAAGCGTCTTTTAATTTCATGGTTGCAGTCACCATCTTCAGTGATTTTGGAGCCCCCAAAAATAAAGTCTGACACTGTTTCCACTGTTTCCCTCTATTTCCCATGAAGTGATAGGACTGGATGCCATGATCTTCATTTTCTGAATGTTGAGCTTTAAGCCACTTTTTCACTCTCCTCTTTCACTTTCATCAAGAGGCTCTTTAGTTCTTCTTTACTTTTTGCCATAAGGGTGGTGTCATCTGCATATCTGAGGTTATTGATATTTCTCCCGGCAATCTTGATTCCAGCTTGTGCTTCTTCCAGCCCAGCATATCTCATGATGTACTCTGCATAGAAGTTAAATAAGCAGAATGACAATATACAGCCTTGATGTACTCCTTTTCCTATTTGGAACCAGTCTGTTGTTCCATGTCCAGCTCTAACTGTTGCTTCCTGACCTGCATATAGGTTTCTCAAGAGGCAGGTCAGGTGGTCTGGTATTCCCATCTCTTTCAGAATTGTCCAGTTTGTGGTGATCCACACAGTCAAAGGCTTTGGCATAGTCAGTAAAGGAGAAATAGATGTTTTTTCTGGAACTCTCTTGCTTTTTCGATGATCTAGCGGAGGTTGGCAATTTGATCTCTGGTTCCTCTGCCTTTTCTAATTTCCAAATACATTAAGCGAGAGAATGGTGACAATCTAAAAAGGTGAGCTTAAATACTGCTTGAAGATTTATAAATTGAAGTTATAGTCATCTTCTCATATTTTGCTGTAGCTCCTTCTGAGTTTTGATGTGATAGATTTTATGGCTTTTTGTCTTTTTGTTTTTCTTAATAAAACACAGTTTTGGGGATTGTTTTTTTTTTTACTAATATTTGTGGAGGAAGTGGCAACAAATGGAAAAGGATACCTTAATGCATGCTAGTGAAATAGAACTCAAGGGAACTATGTGTACAGTAATTATTGAGTACTGTCAAGAACTTAGGAAAGGTTTTTTTTTTTTTTTAAGAAAAAAATAATGAAACAATTTTTTTTTTTAACATTGGGCTTTCATGGGGTTTGATCTAGGTTTTTTCCAGGAGAGATTTACTTGGGGAAGGGGCATTTCTTCATCACAAAGTCCTCCTAACTGTGTCCCTGACCCCACCTCCTTTCCCAGCTCAGCAGTTGTTCTCTGTTTTATATTTCCATGGAAATTTGTGTCATTCAGGATTGAAATATTCGTGTATATTTCCTACTTCTCCATTGTATCAGAGGATCCCTGAAGTCAAGATCTATTTAAACATAAAACAGGATGAAAATTATCAACAAGGAGAGAAAATAATCAAGGAACCAAATGGCAGGGATGGGGAACTAAGAATGAGAGAAGGTTCTACTTAGGCAAAGTGTGAGATGTTCTCAGAAGGTCCTAGGTGCCTGAATATTGCAAAGGGCCAAGAGTAATGCAGATTCTCCCAAATCACGTATTCCAACAGTCAAGAACATTTGTGAGTACTGCAAGCAAAGATCAAAATTTTTATTGATTTAAATGCAACACAATCCCAAGACTAAATCACCAGGGAGTTGTATCTTTGTATGCCCCCTGAAGAAATTCTTGTTCCTGTTGTGGGCATTCTCAATGCCCAGTGTAATGCTTGGTTTGTAGAGGGTCCTCAGTTCATACTATTGATTGAATGTGGAACTGAACAGCTTTTCTCTGCTTTGCATTCTCTGCTTTGCATGGGCCTATTTTCATTCCTTGGAATGGACGTTTTCAGATGTTCCCTTCCTTTGTATTTTGTATAATCTGGCTTCATAATGAATATTAGGTGATAATCAACTGTTACTAACCAACTGAGAAATTTGTACAAATAATACTGAAATTGCTTAACAAGCAAATTTTTCAAGTGACAGTTTTACCAGGCATTTAATGTTTGCATTTGTGTTAGTAATTCTGACTTAGAAGTAATGCAAAAGCTTTATTATTCGAAAAAAATGATTGATAACTAGGAGCCCATGTGGTGAATTTCAGGATGTTTCAAATGTACTCATAATCCAACATGTGACTCCATGGTTCTCCTTCCTATGCATTAGCAAATATTTTAGTGCTGGGAGGCAGGGGGAAAATTAGTGATGCAGGCAGGTTGATTACAGGTCCATATAGTCCATAGAGAATCTTTAGGCTATCCGACAACGCAGGGGAGTGTGCAGTTTCTGAAAGCATTTCTGGAGGCTTCCTTTAATTAGAGGCAAATAGGGTCATTTGTCATCTTAAATCAGATGTGATGGTGTTAGCTACTCTATCTTAGCCAAAATAGTTTAGGGGGAGAAGGGGGTAGTGATGAGGGTGGTGAAAGTAACACAGAGGAAGTAATTACAGCAGGGGGTGAGGATTGCGGACAGGGCTAGAAGGAGCTGGGGAGGGATAGAATGAACATGACCACTCTAATCACATGAGCCCTCAGTTCTGCAGTTATAAGATAGCATCAACAAGAATGGTCACCTCTTTATTCACCTGCTATTGGTCTTCTGAAATGATCTCAAATGCTCCACTTTGGGGACTGAGATTAGGCTGTTGATATTAGGGTAAAGCCAGATTGATTGAAGAGGATTTGTGTCAAAGGCAAGTGATCTGGGAATTTTCTTTTGCTTTGTTAAATTTGTCTCTTTTCCTTCTTTAGGTGTAGTTAGCCGAATATTGGCTTCATGTTTCTGTAATAATATGAATTGTTTATCTACTATCCTTGCTTTGACTTTTCTAATTTACAATCTCCTTAATACTTAAAGCTAAGTCTTGCAAAAAGACTTCTGGCTTATTTTTTTCCTAGCAACTGCTGGCATATGGCATGTGGTAGTCCAACTTGAACTTGCAAATCATACCATAATAAAATTCTGTTGTAGGAGATTTTTGGTCTCACTAACATTCATTTTGTGTTCATACCTAACTTTTCATAAACATTTATTTTGAGAAAAGTAATTTATGGCTTAAAAACTCAAAAAGTCCCTACTATAAATGACTAGAATTGCTTAAATAATAATGTGCTACATCTATTCACTGGAGTTGTTCAATAATCAGTTATCATTCGCTGATATTTTAATAATTCAATTGAATTTAGTTCAGTCACTCAGTCGTGTCTGACTCTTTGTGACCCCATGGACTGTAGCACGCCAGGCTTCCCTGTCCATCACCAACACCCTGAGCTTGCTCAAACTCACATCCATCGAGTCCTTCCAATGAATATTCAGGACTGATTTCCTTTAGGATGGACTGGTTGGATCTTTTTGCAGTCCAAGGGACTCTCAAGAGTCTTCTTCCAACACCACAGTTCAAAAGCATCAATTCTTCAGTGCTCAGTCTTGTTTATGTTCCAACTCTCAGATCCATACATGACTACTGAAAAACCATAGCTTTGACTAGATGGACCTTTATTGGCAAAGTAATGTCTCTGCTTTTTAATACACTGTCTAGGTTTGTCATAACTTTTCTTCCAAGGAGCAAGTATCTTTTAATTTCATGGCTGCAGTCACTATCTGCAGTGGTTTTGGAGCCTAAGAAAATACAATCTGTCTCTGTTTCCATTATTTCCCCATCTATTTGCCATGAAGTTATGGAACCAGATACCATGACCTTTGTTATTTGAATGTTGAGTTTAAAGCCAGCTTTTTCACTCTCCTCTTTTACTTTCATCAAGGGGCTTTTTAATTCTTCTTCACTTTCTGCCATAAGGATGGTGTCATCTGCATATCTGAGGTTATTGATATTTCTCCTGGCAATCTTGATTCAGCTTGTGCTTCATCCAGCCCAGCATTTCAAATGATGTACTCTGCATATAAGTTAAATAAGCAGGGTGACAATATACAGCCTTGATGTACTGCTTTCCTGATTTGGAACCAGTCTGTTGTTCCATGTCCAGTTCTAACTGTTGCAGCACTTAAACTGTTGTTCAACTGTTGTCGATCTGCATACAGATTTCTCAGGAGTCAGGTCAGGTGGCCTCGTGTTCCCATCCCTTGAAGAATGTTCCACAGTTTGTTGTGATTCACACAGTCAAAGGCTTTGGCATATTCAATAAAGCAGAAACAGATGTTTTTCTGGAACTCTCTTGCTTTTTCGATGATCCAATGGATGTTGGCAGTTTGATCTCTGGTTCCTCTGCCTTTTCTAAAACTAGCTTGAACATCAGGAAGTTCACGGTTCATGTAATGTTGAAGCCTGGCTTGGAGAATTTTGAGCATTACTTTGCTAGCATGTGAGATGAGTGCAATTGTGCAGTAGTTTGAACATTCTTTGGCATTGCCTTTCTTTGGGATTGGAATGAAAACTGACCTTTTCCAGTCCTGTGGCCACTGCTGAGTTTTCCAAATTTGCTGGCAAGTTGAGTACTTTCACACCATCATCTTTTAGGATTTGAAATAGCTCAACTGGAATTCCATCACCTCCACTAGCTTTGTTCATAGTGATGCTTTCTAAGGCCCACTTGACTTTGCACTCCAGATTGTCTGGTTCTAGGTGAGTGATCACACTGTCATGGTTATTTGGGTCATGAAGATCTTTTTTGTACAGTTCTTCTGTGTATTCTTGCCACCTCTTAATATCTTTTGCTTCTGTTATGTCCATACCATTTCTGTCCTTTATTGTACCCACCTTTGCATGAAACGTTCCTTTGATATTTCCAATTATCTTGAAGAGATCTCTAGTCTTTCCCATTCTATTTTTTCCATCTATTTCTTTGCACTGATCACTGAGGAAGGCTTTCCCATCTCTCCCTGCTGTTCTTTGGAAGTCTGCATTCACATGGGTATATCTTTCCTTTTCTCCTTTGCCTTGCACTTCTTTTCTCAGCTGTTTATAAGGCCTCTTCAGACAACCATTTTGCCTTTTTGCTTTTCTTGTTCTAGGGGATGGTCTTGATCACTGCCTCCTGTACAATGTCATGAACCTCCATCCATAGTTCTTCAGGCACTCTGTCTATTAGATCTAAACCCTTGAATCTGTTTCTCACTTCCACTGTATAATTGTAAGGGATTTGATTTAGTTCATACCTGAATGATCTAGTGGTTTTCTCTACTTTCTTCAATTTAAGTCTGAATTTGGGAATAAGGAGTTCATGATCTGAGCCACAGTCAGCTCCCTGTCTTGTTTTTGCTGACTGTATAGAGCTTCTCCATCTTTGGCTGCAAAGAATATAATCAATCTGATTTCAGTGTTGACCATCCAGTGATAACTACAGAAACAAAACTGAAAAATTTTGCTTTATGGCTTAGATTATATTCTCAGTTCTTGGAGACTGCTTTCTTTTCAAAATGTTCATAATAAATTATGTGTATAGGTTTTAAACAGCAGCACCTAGAAGAACTTTTCTTCCTAGATCTTTCTGGTGATGATTTGAATATACTGTAAAAAGATCACTATAGATGGCTCAATAATTACATTGGTTGGGATGTTGTCAATTGCAAATGGTAAAAACAACTGGACCTTAACTGGCCTAGGGGATTTATTGATTCCCTTTCCTAAACAGACCAGAAGTAAGGCTAATTTTCACATAAATTCGGGGATTTAAATGACTTCAATGTTCCACCTAATCAGTTGGCCACATTCTCCAAGGAGTTCATCTCTCATAATTGAACAGTGGTTTTTGAAGATTTCAGGTGTTCTATTCTAGCTCTTTCAACAGCTCTACTAGAAAAGAGAATTTCCCAACAGTTAGGAACAAATGCCAATTCTAATTCTCATTGGCCCTCAGCATGCATCTCTCTGTGATATCAAGAATGACAACATTCAAAAAGGGAACAGGTGAAATTAATTTTATTAATACAGTTGACCTTGAACAGCACAGGTTTGAACTGCTTAGGTTTACTTATACAGGTATCCCCCCCTCCCAGTTTAGAACAGTACTACACAATGTGCAGTTGGTTGAATCCGTGGCTGAGGAACCACAGATTTGGAGGGCTGACATGGAACAGGATCATCAGTGGGTTTTGCTATTCATGGCAGTTCCTGGAACCAGTGCCCTAGGATATTCAGGGAAGGCTGTATGTGGATTTTCTACTGTGCAGCAGGGGTAGGTGCCCCTAACCCCTGAGTTGTTCAAGGGTCAACCCCCATTGCAGGCAGATTCTTTACCAGCTGAGCCACAAAGGAAGCCCATATATTTAACTAACACTTAAAAAATACACATTTTCAGCACATAATTGATGTAAAACTTATAAATGAGGGTTTTTTCTTTTTTTTTTTCCCTGTACCAAGTATTCAAAGTCTGAAGAGTCTCTTCACATACGTATTCATACAGGCTCAGTCATGTCCATCTCTTTGCAACCTCAAGGACCGTAGCCACCAGGTTCCTCAATCCTTGGAATTCTCCAGGCAAGAATACTGGAGTCGGTTGCTGTTTCCTCCTCCAGGGGATCTTCTCGGCACAGGAACTGAACCTGCATCTCTTGCTTCTCCTGCGTTGGCAGGTGGATTCATTTCCACTGTACCCTTAGAACCAATCTCTATTTGGCCCAGCCAATCTTTAGGTGCTCCATAGCCACGTGTTGCCAATGACAGTGTATTGTCTGTAGTCTCAGACAGATCATCCTAAAGAGAAATTATGCAGATATTCATGCATCTCAGATGCAGGAATCTTTAGCATGTCTTGCTTAGGAACAATGGTCATGAATGTTTCTGTTCTCAAAAGAAGTCATTAAATGTCAGGTTGATGTTCAGACCTCAAAGTTGGAGGGGGGTGAGTGGGATGTGGGGGGAGAGCAGATATTCCATAGATCTCTAATATCTCTCTGGACTTCATTCATACCATTTTTTTTCTATTTTATCTTGCTTTGTTTTGAGCTTTAAACCATTTCATATCAAAACCACTTATCTGCTTTCTTTTTTTAATGAGACAAACTGACCTGATTTCAACTAATTGTAAAAATGGACTTTATTTTTCTAAGACTTATGCTTTCATTTTCTACATGTCATTAAAGAAGCTACTAAGGGAGAAGAAAAAGAACACATCTCTTCCTATTCTAGGATAATTTTTCTTTTTAACCCCAGGTAGGCTGTATAGCACAGCACAGGCTGTATAAAATCATATAATTTGATGCATTTATACCATTGTTCCTAAGTCAGGAAGTTGATTAGCCTCCCTAATAATTTGTTCATTTTCTCTCTTTTTCTCATACCCTTCCTTCAAGGTAAATATTTGCATTGTGGGTTTTATAAAATCAAACTTAAGTGTAATTTTCACCATAATAATAAACTCTTAGACAGTAAATTGAGATAATACATCCAATACAAAAACTTAGGACTTCCTTGGTGGCTCAGTGGTATAGAATCTGCCTGCCAATGCAGGAGACATGGGTTTGATCCCTGGTCTGGAAAGATCCCGCGTGCCATGGAGCAACTAACCCAGTGTGCTACAGCTACTGAGCCTGTGCTCCAGAGCCCGCGTGCTGCAGCTGCTGAAGCCCGGGTGCCCGGGGCTCAGGCTCTGCAGCAGGAGCAGCCACACTGCAAAGAGATGCCCATGCCCCGCAACTAGCCAGCGGCCCCCGCTCACTGCAACTGGAGAAAAGCCTGTACAGCAACAAAGACCCACATAGCCAAAAAAAAAAAAAAAAACACACAAAACCCCCTTATTGTTAAATAACTGTTTTCCTTTTAATTTCTAAATTTCAGTTTATACCAGAGAATAACTTTTTAACAACAGCTAAGCAGCAGTTAACAATGGTTTTAAATGAAAATATAAATTGGCTTTATAACAATCATTTGCATTTTGGAACTGTGAAACAAGATTATTAATAATCTACCATCCTGATGTTGATATTTTTTACCTGTGGGAGATTCCTGTCATTTGAAGCTGCTTATATTAATTTCATACCTGCATAACAGATTGTCACAAAGCTAGTAGTTTAAAACAGCACCCTTTAGTAGCTCATAATTTTATGTGTTGGAAGTCCAGGAAGGTATAATTGAATTCTCTGCTCAGGGTCTCACAAGACTGAAATTAAAGTGTCAGCTGAGGTTCCCATCTCATCTGAGGCTTAGGGTCCTCATCCAAGTTACTGGCAGAATCCATTTCCTTACAGATATCAAACTTGTGGACCCAGTGTCTTTAAGACCAGCAGAAAAACTCCTCTTGTACTTCAGACCACCTCTCAGAAAGGGCACATTTCCTTTTAAGGGTTCACCTAGTTAGCACAGACCCACCAAGGATAATCACTGTTTTGATGAACTCATAATCAACTATTTAGGATTCTTAATTACATCTGCAAATCCCTTTTACTGTATAAGTGATCATGGGTATAATGCCAGGATATGGTAACCATAATACCCGTCTTAGAATTCTTCTACCACACTTCCCAGAAGGCCTTGAACACCTTTTCTCTATTTGATAGTTCTCCACTGTGTGAGCTCCGTCTTCCTCAAGAAAGAAAGAAAAGAAAGTGAAGTCGCTCAGTTGTGTCCGGCTCTTTGTGACCCCATGGACTGTAGCCCACCAGGCTCCTCAGTCCATGGGATTTTCCATGCATGAATACTGGAGCGGGTTGCCGTTTCCTTCTCTAGGAGATCTTCCTGACCCAGGGATTGAACCTGGGTTTCCAGCACTGTAGGTAGATGCTTTACCATCTGAGCCACCAGGGAAGTCCATTGGCAAGTCGGTATAAACCCCCATCTTCCTAAGGCAGTTTACCAAAAACTTACATTCTCAGAGTCCCTTGTGGTTAAGCTGCAGGCATGTGACCTTGGTATTAGCAGTGAGATGCCCTTAAGTGAGACTTAAGTGGGAAAATGAACTGTAGGAGGAAGCAGGATGGGGCTGTCTCATTCATTTTGCTGATGTGAGTTCTATGGTGTGGTTCCAGTAATTCACCCTAGAGGCTAGTCTTGAGCTTGTTTCTCCAACCCACCCAACGATTCTCTGAGCTATCTAATAAATTTAAGATTTATTAGATAGAATCAGTTAGCTCTCAATAAGTTCATTTTCTATTAATACCTATACTAGGTGCAATAGATTGTATTGCTTACAACTAATAGCCCAAGTTGATACAACTCCTAATATTCTTTATGTATATCCTATGACTCTGGAGGAAATAATGTCTTTCTAATACAGTAAGATTCCATTAAGGTATTTTTCCCTGCTGCAAAATAAGTCTTTGATTTACTAGAGAAGTATTTCATGTCTATTATTTCTTTACTATTACCTTATTTACATTTTCTGGGACATAATTACTTTATTATAGGGGACCTGTAAGTTTTTATAAAACCAATGTGAAAATAATTATGCCTGAATTATATGCATGACTTAAATCTTACCTCAGTATCCCTTCATTTCATGTCACCTTCCACCTCCCTTCCCTCAATCACACCAATACCCTTAAGAGATACAAATTAATCATTATTACTCAATTTTGTGCTATCTTCTCCAGGCATTAAACAATCATCAATCAAACTGACTAGAGTTTGCTTGGAAATGTTCCTCCCATTAATGTACTTTCATCTGTTTAATGGTGACTGGCAACAAGTTAATTGTCCATGCAGGATTCTTGTATAAAGCTTTTCTTCACAGTTTTCAAAACTCTACATAATCTGCATCTTTACTACACACAGTTTTTCTGTTTGGGTTTATGGTGTATGATTAATTGCATTCTAAATTCCAAGAGAAAAGGTTGATAGCTGCAGGTGTCTTATAAACAAACTTGGATTAGGCAAAAATGTTGCATTTTCTTTCAGATCCTTTAAGCCTGGTTAGAATTTACTGATTTATTTTATGTGTGCCATAATAATATTTTTAATCAGTGTCATATGCTTAAACTTCAGTTTTATGGAGAATGCCCTGACTTTAATGATAAATAATATCCCTATACACATACACAAATATAGAAGGATACATACAAAAGACACATTCCTTACTAAATATTCTGTACCTGAAATAATTTTAATTTGTTATTCAATTTTTATGTAAATTATTTAATAAATGATAGATATTTTGCAGATTAACCTCAATATAAGGTGGAAAATAAGTTCCAATTATTATTACTTTTTGTTGTTCAGATGTAGAGCTCTTTCCTTTGTAGCACAAAGTTTACACTTCTGTTCACACCCAGATTTGCTTCCTGGTGCTTCTGTCTGCTACCTGAGTGACAGTGTTTGTGTTGGTTACCTTGTTGATACTCATTTTCTCATCTCTAAAATGAGGCAGTAGATTCTATTAAATATGATCCAAGATTCACCTGTAGGTGAGTAGTGCTCATATATTGTTCAAGACATCATTCTCATCCTGCTGTCATTTATTTTTATTTATTTTTTTTATTTTTTAAATTTTATTTTATTTTTAAACTTTACATAACTGTATTAGTTTTGCCAAATATCAAAATGAATCTGCCACAGGTACACATGTGTTCCCCATCCTGAACCCTCCTCCCTCCTCCCTCCCCATTCCATCCTTCTGGGTCGTCCCAGTGCACCAACCCCAAGCCTGCTGTCATTTATCATCAATTTTGCAACTGTAATGGTTACTGAGGGTCTATGCTAGTCTACTATTTTTCTCTTCTGTCCCATTTTATATTCTGAAAGCATTTTAGCTGGTAGATATTTCTTTTTTATTTTTCAAGTGCTTTTCTGGTAGAGTTATATGGAAGAAATCATCAAAAGGATCTTAGGGATAATGACAATTGTTTAATGAAATTACTATATTTAAATAGTGATATTTCATTAACAAAGTGCTAGTAATCCATTTGCACCATTTTTACCCATCTCCATTCACTAGCCAATCTGCACAGATAAGAGTTGATCTCAGAAATGGAGACAGAAAAACTCATTTTATCTAAATGTTCCATTAGGTGAATATTTTCACTTCTAATAAATGTATTTTAGGTACTTTAACAAAACTGCTAAGTATTCTGTTAAAATTTATGTTCCCAGTTGTTGCTAGGATATTTCATGTACAGGGCTAAGTACCCAATGGATTCTAAACTATAAAAAGAGTAATATGCATAAACCTCATACTTCCTGGACCCTTAAACACCCAGAATCCTTCATTGGGTGCTATCAGTTAATTTATGTTGTTTGCCACCAACAAACACTAACTCTTAATGACTAAAATAGTAAAGGGAATTTATTGGAAAGATAATAGCTCATGGAAGTAAAAGAAAAGAGCTAAGTGTAAGAAATAACAAGAAACAGAGCAGCTCAGGATTCTGGGGTGTTTTAGGTGCAGAAACAGATACCTTTAAGAATTAAGATTTATAAAAGATGAATCAGCTCCAAAGATTCCAATTATGCAAACAGGTGTTTACTTAGCACCCATTCCAAACCCTTCTCCTTCCTGCCAGTAGTGGAAGTTAAGAAATGAAAATATTCAGTTTCCCAGTCTCCCACTTAGGCATGTCTAAGTGACGCAGTTCAAGCCCTGGACAGTATTTCTAGTCCTCTGCTTCTTTCTGTCTGGACGGTGGGCGCGAGGCCTGAAAGCGCAGTAGCCAACCTATAACCGCAAGAACCACAGCATACTGAGGATGGTGATGCAGGGAAATAAAAAGAGGCTTGGCTTCCTGATCCTTTCAATGAGCTGGCATTCCTGCCATGGCCTGCCATCCCCAGACTTCTTATTTTGGACCTAAAATATACCTTATTCGATTATGCCACTTAAGTGTGCTTTTGGTTCTGGTACCTGAACACATATTAACTGAGAGTCATCTAAGATTTATTTTCTGATTGACTTAGCTCACTAGCACAGCCCTTGGCCATGGGAGTCCTGGGCACTGTTATTTAACATTCTCACTGTGGCTGAAATGGCAAGATGATTAGCTTGCTCATTTCCTGGTCTTCCTGGGCATGGCTGGACCACAATTCCAATCTCCTTTGTCATTAGGGATAGTCACAGTCCTCAGAATGTGAGCAGACCTGATGGATGCCACTTTCCTGATGTGACCTGTAGAAACATTTCCTGAATGCTCAAACTTACTCCTTTTCCAGCTGAATGAATCGAAGAGGATTCCCAGATGATATTGGCAATTATGTGTTGCTGATGGTGCAGCCACAAGATGGAAGTAATCTGGGTCTTTGAGTCCTCTGAACCACTTGAAAGGTAGCAGCTAAATCAGAAATACTGTGCATTTTTGTGAGCAAGAAATAATTATATTTTGAAGCCCTTGAAACTAGAGGCATTATAAGTTACAGCAACTAGCATTACTTTAACTAACTCATACCCACTAAGATGGTATGAAATGGGAGAAGGAGGCAGGAGCTCCCCTGGAAATATGAAAGTGCCTTGTCAGGAAAAAGAGAACACACACTGGGCAGGCGTGGCAGTCAGCCACTACGACAGCCACCAGTTGGTCCACTGGACACTCAGTTATTGTCCATTTATGAACCGTTGACTGGGACTGTGGTAGGCTGAGTAATAGCCCCCAACATGTCCACGGACCTCCCTGGTGGCTCATCAGTACAGAATCCGCCTGCCAATGCAGGAGACACAGCTTCCATCCCATGGTCGTGAAGGTCCCCTGGAGGAGGAGATGGCTTCCACTCCAGTTTTCTTGCCTGGGAAATCCCATGAGCAGAGGGGCCTGGTGGGCTACATTTCAGGGGATCGGCTTGATGGCTAAACAAGGACTACCACCAAGATGTCCATAACCTAATCCCTGACACATTTGAGTGTTGCCTTACATGACAGAGGGGAATTAAGGTTACAAAAGTAATTAAGGCTCTAACCTAAAATCAGTACATTGTCCTGGATTATTCGGGTATTTTGTAATTGTGCTTGTCCTTAGAAACAGAAGAGGGACACAGGAGAGGATGTGAGAGGGCCTGCCTTGCCTATTCTAGTTTTGAGAGTGGAAGGAAAGGACCACAGGCCAAGGAGTATAATGGCCTTTAGAAGCCGGAAAGATAAGGAAACAGATCCCATCAGAAACTTACAGACATGAATGGAGCCTTGCTGGCATCTTAATTTTAGCCTAATGAGACCTGTCAGACTTCTGACCCATAGAACTATAAGATAACAAATTTGGATTATTTTCAGCTACTATGTGATAATTTATTACCAAGGCAATAGGAAATAAACACAGAAGCCTTCTATGTGCTAGGCATTTCATTGTAGTTACTGGGAATATAACAATGAATAAAGATATGCTCCCCTTCCTTCAAGGAGAGAGAATAAAAAAACAATAATTTCAAAGGGTATTCAATTGACTTTTGAAAGTTTGCGGGGAGGAGATGGGAGAAGTGATGAAACCAAGGGCAGCAAAAATCTTTCCAAGAGGTGAGTAGCCCATGTAAGAGTCCAGAAGTGACAGAGAGTGCTACCAGTATTGAAAACTACAGGTTGTTCTGATTGAAAGGAAGGTAGAATTTGAGAGATGAGGATAAGATCAGAAAGGCCCTGGTAAATCTCACTGGGAGTTTAGACTTTTCTACAGATAGCAATGAGACATCATGAAAGGGTAAGAAAGAGAAGGGACATGATCAGAGTCCATTCTAGAAGTAGTCTGTAGTTTCAGAGTAAAGGATATATTAAAAGGGGCTAGGAAGGCCAATCAGGAGATTAACAGAGATCGCTCCTGTGTTCACTGCTTCTCAAGGCGAAGGACATTTCTATGGACAGAATGTCTGTGTCCCCCACCCCCCAAATTCATATGTTGAAACCTAGTCCCCCATGTGATTCTGCTTGAACTTGGTGACTTCGGAAAGTGATAAGGTCATGAGAGTGGAGTCTTCTTCATGAATGGGATTAGTGCCCTTAAAAAAAAAAAGCCCCAGGGAGATCCTTTGTCCCTCCTGACTATGAGAACACGGTGAGAAGACTCTCTGAACCAGGAAGCTGACCCTTACCAGATAAGAAACTGAATGCGCTGGTACCTTGTTGGACTTCCCCACTTTCAGAACTGTGAGAAATCAATGTCTGCTGTAGCTAAGCCACCCATCTATGGCACTTTGTTACAGCAGCCCTAAGGGACCAAGACGAACACCATCTTATTCACCAGAACTTGTGGAACACACACCCAAGTTCTGTAACACAGCGAAATGCCAGCTTGTGTCCTACACCCAGTGCAGCTAAGACCTGTCTGAAAACTGCCTCCTGGTCAGCAGGGCAGCGGTGGGCTCATGATACTCTAGAGGGAAAAGGTCATCCTTATGGCCACAAGTTGGTAATCCTCAAAGAGGTGATTTGAAAAGGGTATTGAGAGGTTACGTTATGAAAGGATTACAGTATGTACCCAGTAAATACTGAAGTGATGTTTTGTTGATTTAATTTTCTTTATTGAACTGCTGAAAAGCAGCACTATCTTATTACGGAAGGGCTAACTGTTCTCATTAATCTCTAGTGCCCAGAGCAATGTCTATGATTGGTGCTCAAGCAATATTTATTTTTGTATGTGCCAGGCACTGTTGTAAGGACAAAGTCTGCCCTATTCAGACAGCTCAGCTATCCTAATGTTAAGGGTGAGAAAACAGGCTAAGAAATCTTAAGAGTCACACTGAGCTCTAACTACAGAGGCTATTATTTCATTCTGTTAGATTGTATTTGTGGGACCTGTGAGTTATCCAATGATAATATCCAGCAGATAATTGAAAGTAAATAACTGAAGTTCAAGAGAAAAATCTAGCATGCAGATGAACATTTCACAATAATTTGCATTTAAGTTGCAATTGAATATAAAATGGATTGGGATGACATAACTAGGTGGTAACTTTCAAACTTTTTGATGACAGTTAAAAATTGAATTTTCCAGGCAAAAGTACATGGCTATGCAAGAGTGCACAGCCATTCCCTTCTCCAGGGGATCTTCCCAACCCAAGGATCATAACCCAGGTCTCCTGCATTGCAGGCTGGTTCTTTACTGTCTGAGCCACCAGGGAATCCCCAACTACACACACACACACTCTCACAGATGCGTGTTTGTCTCCCGTAATAACGCCTATCCTTATTCAGTGTGATATATTTCCTTATTTTTTATTTTCTTCAAAGCAATTTGACTTCATTTAAAATTGCTTCTTGCAATCCATTGAACTGATTACACGGTCTAATAGTCCATTAGACTATTAGACTGCTCTACAGTTTGAAAACAACTTCCTATAGTAATTTATAGCAAAGAAGTCACCAACTGATGACCAAATGATCACATCTGCCAAGGAAATATGTTCTGTTTGGCTGGCTGTTTCTGGTAGGCAGATGTGTTAGTCTTGAGCAGAATTTTATTTTATTGTATTAATTTTTAAAAATTATTTTTAAATTTTATATTGGAATATAGTTGATTAGCAATGTATTAATTCCAGGTGTACAGCAAAGTGATTAATTATACATATACATATCTAATCTTTTTTAAATATTGGAGGTTTCATATAAAAATCTGGCTTTTGGATTCATTTGAGAAATGAAAATATTTGCTAATAGTTGTTTTATTTATTGGCAGACATTGACTGAAGCCAAGAAGTAGCTACTTCCTGGTTCCTTGTAGGCTTAGTGATTCTGACTCATTACTGCCCTGACGCTGAATTTCAGCTGCCATTTAAGATCGTGCATGTGATTTGTTTTTCTTATAAGAGAAAAGGTAGTTCTTTACTGTATCAAAAAGTAAGAGAGCATTCAGTTCAGTTCAGTTCAGTCGCTCAGTCGTGTCCAACTCTTTGCGACCCCATGAATCGCAGCATGCCAGGCCTCCCTGTCCATCACCAACTCCCAGAGTTCACTCAAACCCACATCCATTGAGTCGGTGATGCCATCCAGCCATCTCATCCTCTGTCGTTCCCTTCTCCTCCTGCCCCCAATCCCTCCCAGCATCAGAGTCTTTTCCAATGAGTCAACTCTTCGCATGAGGTGGCCAAAGTACTGAAGTTTCAGCTTTAGCATCAGTCCTTCCAATGAACACCCAGGACTGATTTCCTTTAGAATGGACTGTTTGGATCTCCTTGCAGTCCAAGGGACTCTCAAGAGTCTTCTCCAACACCACAGTTCAAAAGCATCAATTCTTTGGTGCTCAGCTTTCTTCACAGTCCGACTTTCACATCCATACATGACCACTGGAAAAGCCATAGCCTTGACTAGACAGACCTTTGTTGGCAAAGTAATGTCTCTGCTTTTGAATATGCTATCTAGGTTGGTCATAACTTTCCTTCCAAGGAGTAAGCGTCTTTGAATTTCATGGCTGCAGTCACCATCTGCAGTGATTTTGGAGCACCAAAAAATAAAGTCTGACACTGTTTCCACTGTTTCCCCATCTATTTCCCATGAAGTGATGGGACTGGATGCCATGATCCTCATTTTCTGAATGTTGAGCTTTAAGCCAACTTTTTCACTCTCCACTTTCACTTTCATCAAGAGGTTTTTTAGTTCCTCTTCACTTTCTGCCATAAGGGTGGTGTCATCTGCATATCTGAGGTTATTAATATTTGTCCTGGCAATCTTGATTCAAGCTTGTGCTTCTTCCAGCCCAGCGTTTCTCATGATGTACTCTGCATATAAGTTAAATAAGCAGGGTGACAATATACAGCCTTGACGTACGCCTTTTCCTATTTGGAACCAGTCTGTTGTTCCATGTCCAGTTCTAACTGTTGCTTCCTGACCTGCATATAGGTTTCTCAAGAGACAGATCAGGTGGTCTGGTATTCCCATCTCTTTCAGAATTTTCCATAGTTTATTGTGATCCACACAGTCAAAGGCTTTGGCATAGTCAATAAAGCAGAAATAGATGTTTTTCTGGAACTCTCTTGCTTTTTCCGTGATCCAGCGGATGCTAGCAATTTGATCTCTGATTCCTTTGCCTTTTCTAAAACCAGCTTGAACATCTGGAAGTTCACGGTTCACGTACTGCTGAAGCCTGGCTTGGAGAATTTTGAGCATTACTTTACTAGTGTGTGAGATGAGTGCAATTGTGCGGTAGTTTGAACATTCTTTGGCATTGCCTTTCTTTGGGATTGGAATGAAAACTGACCTTTTCCAGTCCTGTGGCCACTGCTGAGTTTTCCAAATTTGCTGGCAAGTTGATTACTTTCACAGCATCATCTTTCAGGATTTGAAATAGCTCAACTGGAATTCCATTACCTCCACTAGCTTTGTTTGTAGTGATGCTTTCTAAGGCCCACTTGACTTCACATTCCCGGATGTCTGGCTCTAGGTGAGTGATCATACCATCATGATTATCTTGGTCGTGAAGATCTTTTTTGTACAGTTCTTCTGTGTATTCTTGCCACCTCTTCTTAATATCTTCTGCTTCTGTTAGGTCCATCCCATTTCTGTCCTTTATCGAGCCCATCTTTGCATGAAATGTTCCCTTGGTATCTCTAATTTTCTTGAAGAGATCTCTAGTATTCCCCATTCTGTTGTTTTCCTCTATTTCTTTGCATTGATCGCTGAGGAAGGCTTTCTTATCTCTTCTTGCTATTCTTTGGAACTCTGCAGTCAAATAGGTATATCTTTCCTTTTCTCCTTTGCTTTTCACTTCTTTTCTTTTCACAGCTATTTGTAAGGCCTCCCCAGACAGCCATTTTGCTTTTTTGCATTTCTTTTCCAAGGGGATGGTCTTGATCCCTGTCTCCTGTACAATGTCATGAACCTCAGTCCATAGTTCATCAGGCACTCTATCTATCAGATCTAGTCCCTTAAATCTATTTCTCACTTCTACTGTATAATCATAAGGGATTTGATTTAGGTCATACCTGAATGGTCTAGTGGTTTTTCCCACTTTCTTCAATTTAAGTCTGAATTTGGCAATAAGGAGTTCATGATCTGAGCCACAGTCAGCTCCCAGTCTTGTTTTTGTTGACTGTATAGAGCTTCTCCATCTTTGGCTACAAAGAATATAATCAATCTGATTTCGGTGTTGACCCTCTGGTGTTGTCCATGTGTAGAGTCTTCTGTTGTGTTGTTGGAAGAGGGTGTTTGCTATGACCAGTGCATTCTCTTGGCAAAACTCTATTAGCCTTTGCCCTGCTTCATTCCATACTCCAAGGCCAAATTTGCCTGTTACTCCAGGTGTTTCTTGACTTCATACTTTTGCATTCCAGTCCCCTATAATGAAAAGGACATCTTTTCTGGGTGTTAGTTCTAAAAGGTCTTGTAGGTCTTCATAGACCTGTTCAACTTCAGCTTCTTCAGCGTTATTGGTTGGGGCATAGACTTGGATTACTGTGATATTGAATGGTTTGCCTTGGAAACGAACAGAGATCATTCTGTTGTTTTTGAGATTGCATCCAAGTACTGCATTTTGGACTCTTTTGTTGACCATGATGGCCACTCCATTTCTTCTAAGGGATTCCTGCCCACAGTAATAAATATAATGGTCATCTGAGTTAAATTCACCCATTCCAGTCCATTTTAGTTCACTGATTCCTAGAATGTCGACGTTCACTCTTGCTATCTCCTGTTTGACCACTTCTAATTTGCCTTGATTCATGGACCTAACATTCCAGGTTCCTACGCAATATTGCTCTTTACATCATCAGACCTTGCTTCTATCACCAGTCACATCCACAACTGGGTATTGTGTTTGCTTTGGCTCCATCCCTTCATTCTTTCTGGAGTTATTTCTCCACTGATCTCCAGTAGCATATTGGGCACCTACTGACCTGGGGAGTTCCCCTTTCAGTATCCTATCATTTTGCCTTTTCATACTGTTCATGGGGTTCTCAAGGCAAGAATACTGAAGTGGTTTGCCATTCCCTTCTCCAGTGGACCACATTCTGTCAGACCTCTCCACCACGACCCGCCTGTCTTGGGTGGCCCCACGGGCATGGCTTAGTTTCATTGAGTTAGACAAGGCTGTGGTCCTAGTGTGATTTGATTGACTAGTTTTCTGTGATTATGGTTTCAGTGTGTCTGCCATCTGATGCCCTCTTGTAACACCTACCATCTTACTTGGGTTTCTCTTACCTTGGACTTGGGCTATCTCTTCACGGCTGTTCTAGCAAAGCAGAGCTGCTGCTCCTTATCTTGGATGAGGGTTATCATGGCCTGTTCCGTTTATTTATGTTCAGAGTCATGTACTTACTTGGCTTTGTGATCCTTAGTCCTATCAAGTGTCCAAGACCTTGTACCAAGGATGGAAGCCTCGACAAGATCCACAAAAAAAGAAAGCGGACAAAGAGCCTTAGGCACTGAAAAGTAATAACCAGAGGATTTGGAGCAAATGCGTAAGGGTAGGATGTGAAGAATATTGGAGGTCAAGAGCATCCACTTTAGGCTGTAAGGTCTTTATGATGATAATGCCACACTAAGTTGCTTGTGGGATCTTAGTTCCCCAACCAGGCATTGAACCCAGGCTCTTGGTGGTGAACGCATGGACTTCTAACCTCTATACCGCCAGGGAATTCCCTGTACAGTCTTTTTTAAGTCAAAGATATTTGTGGATTTAATTGGCAAAAGCTGCCCAAGAAGATTCTGCTTTCTTTATGTGATTCATCTCAGTATCTGATCCTCAGTGTCAGGAAGAAATGCAAAGGATTTCATAGACAGGACCTGTCACAACTTCCAGGATTTAGAGGATGAGGATACTGAATGAAGTAGCCAGCAATTATTTTGATGGCGATGTTTTTGAATTCAATAAAACTTGAGTTTTCCACACACGTCTTGCTATTTAGAATAAGATTCATGAGAAAGAGGCAGTAACGGAAGCCCCTCGTCTCAGTGTGGATTGGAAGTGAGCACACCAGCACAACTCTTACCATCCATTGGAGAGTCTCACATCATCTCCCACTCATTGGTTCAAGAGCCTGGGACAGTTATAAGGTCGGAAGCGTGGCAAGCTTTGAGTTCATCCTAGTGGCCGCTCACCATCATGGCACATCATTGGGATGCACATATAAGATGAGCTGAAGTCCTAGGAATGGGGCTTGGAGAAGGTTTTGGGTCACATGAGGAAGTCATTTACAATCACCATTAACTGTTGGTGGTAGTGGTTTAGTCGATAAACCACAGTTTGTGTCCAACTGTTGTGACCCCATGAACCATAGCCCAGCAGGCTCCCCTGTCCATGGGATTTCCCAGGTGAAAATATTGGAGTGGGTTGCCATTTCCTTCTCCAGGGGATCTTCCTGACCCAGGGATTGAATTCAGATCTCCTGCATTGAAGATGTATTCTTTACCGACTGAGCCACCAGGGAAGACTGAACTTAGGGTATTCCCTATAGTTCCTGGAAAAAAATCAGAGGTTTTAAATTTCAGCTATATCATAAAACAATCAGAAATCCCTTGGAAATTAACAACTGGATTTTGTATTAGACAATGTGAAGAAGGGAAGCAAAATAAATTCTGCTGTCATTTTCACAAGAGGTACTACACGCTTAACCCCTAATCAAAAATAATTGTAAAAGTGATTTCTACCTTACCATTATCTTTTGTTTAATAGTAAGGAAAAAGGAGAAAGGAAAAGATAGAGGCTTCCTGCCTAAATGTCATTCTTGGAAGCAAAGGAGTGTTTACTTTTCTTTTGTTCTTTCGAATCCCAGGGGAGCAACGCAGTCGGGGGCTTCTCTTTGCCTTTTCATCTGCCTGGAAACAGCACACAAAGGCGAGGCTTTTCCATGCAGGGCAGAGACATTTGTGTTTTCTTTTCTTCTATTCCCTGTTGAGCTGAGCCTTTTAAAAATCTGTCCACTCTGCTGCTTTTGTGTTGTAAGCACTGTGACTTGTGTTTGTTCTTTACGTATCACATTTTCCATGTTAGCAAGTTAAAATGAATGAATGTTTTAAAGTGTTTACAAGTGGCAAATCTATATGTCTTTGATTATGAATAGAGGCAAAACTGCCAAGAACTATAAGGGTAAAATTGCCTAGAATTAATATACATAAAATACTCCAGGTGTTATATAGCCAGCCATAGCATGAACTAATCAAATTTTGAAGACCTAAGCTTTTACAATGAATGAAGTAATGCGAATGGTTATTAGATGTTATAAAGAAAATTTCATTCCCTGCAGAGATATTGTCAAGTATAAGACAAAATGGCCAATATAATTATAAGGCAAAAATGACTTATTAGTACTTATTAGTTTAAGGAAGGTCGGTTTCTTACCCTAAACTCTTTAATCAAATAAATCCCTTCTCCCTTGGGGAGGGAGACCATGAGTTTAGCTGGCTTAGCTGAAACCTCTTCATACAAAGCATGAGGTCAAGAGAGAAGGAAGGGGCCCTCGTCAGGATCTCTAAGATCTGGTAGAGATCTAGTTGAGATGTTTGTGCTCAGCCAGCTGGCAGGAGAAAAAAGAACGAGAGAATAAGGGGCTAGGCATGTTTACAGGACACTGTTGTTGTTGTTAAGTCGTGTCTGACTCTTTTGCCTCCGTGGACTGCAACCAGCCAGGCTGCTCCGTCCATGGGGTTTCCCAGGTAAGAATACTGGAGTGGGTTGCTGTTTCCTCCTCCAGGGGATCTTCCTGACCCAGCGATGGCACCCATGTCTCCTTCATTGGTAGGTGGATTCTTTACCACTGAACCACCTTGGAAACAGTTATAGGACATAGCAAGAGACAAATAAATGGTAGTTCCTGTGATTAGGATAGAAATGGTCTCCAGTGAAAATAGAGTCCTGCTACTTATATCGGAGAAGGCAATGACACCCCACTCCGGTACTTTTGCCTGCAGAATCCCATGGACGGAGGAGCCTGGTGGGCTGCAGTCCATGGTGTCGCTAGGAGTCAGACACGGCTGAGCGACTTCACTTTCACTTTTCACTTTCATGCATTGGAGAAGGAAATGGCAACCCACTCCAGTGTTCTTGCCTGGAGAATCCCAGGGACGGGGGAGCCTGGTGGGCTGCCGTCTCTGGGGTCACACAGAGTTGGACACAATTGAAGCGACTTAGCAGCAGCAGCAGCTACTTATATAATAATAATATTGATACTTTACATATATTGTGCATATCTTTTATTCTTTGAGGTATACTCATATATTGTCCTATGTGATCCTCAGAAAAACTTGGTGAGGCAGTAATAGAAGGTTATTATAATTTTATTGATATTTTCATTTTGTAAGTAAAGAAACCAAGGCTCGGAGACCTGTCTGTAGTCACTCAGGGTGTGCAGCCTCTAGAGTAGAGTCCGAATCTGCTAATGCTTCTATTGTAACAATGCATGGTTATACACTCTGGGGCTTGGAGTAGAGGTATGTCTTTTCGCCAGCTTTTCAGAGCTACCTTATGAGACCATTAAGATTGTGTAGAGCTCTTTGTATTTTACAAGGTTATTATAAACAATCTTGAAAATTGTGGTCAACTTTCTGTGGCATTCATTCACTCGGTCACTATTACAAAAGGAAACAGAAGTTATTTGATATATAATTATTGAATAAATTGAAAGATCTGCCATGGCATAGTGAGATCAATGAATTTCCAGGCCACATCTAATCAGACTAGAAAAAGCAATGATTTGCTTTTCACATTTTATGATTTAATGATGACAAGGTCCACCCTATACTACAAAAGCCACAAAGACCAGATATTGTTTTTTTTTTTATAATTTAACCTTTAGTTCATTTAGTTCAGCCACTCAGTTGTGTCCAGCTCTTTGTGACCCCATGGACTGCAGCACGCCAGGCTTCCCTGTCCATCACCAACTCCCAGAGCTTGCTCAAACTCATGTCCATCGAGTTGGTGATGCCATCCAACCATCTCATCCTCTGTCTTCCCCTTCTCCTCCTGCCCTCAATCTTTCCCAGCATCAGGCTCTTTTTCAACGAGTCAGTTCTTCACATCAGGTGACCAAAGTATTGGAGCTTCAGCTTCAGTATCAGTCCTTCCAATGAATATTCAGGACTGATTTCTTTTAGGATGGACTGGTTGGATCTCCTTGCAGTCCAAGGGAATCTCAAGCGTCTTCTCCAATACCACAGTTCAAAAGCATCAATTCTTTCACTCTCAGACTTCTTTATAGTCCAACTCTTACATCCATACATGACTACTGGAAAATTCATAGCTTTGACTAGACAGACCTTTGTCAGCAAAGTAATATCTCTGGTTTTTAATATGCTATTTAGGTTTGTCATAGCTTTTCTTCCAAGGAGCAAGTGTCTTTTACTTTCATGGCTGCAATCACCATCTGCAGTGATTTTGGAGCCCAAGAAAATAAAGTCTCTCACTGTTTCTATTGTTTCCCCTTCTATTTGCCATGAAGCGATGGTACTGGATGCCATAATCTTCGTTTTCTGAATGTTGAATTTTAAGCCAGCTTTTCACTCTCCTCTTTTACTTTCATCAAGAGGCTCTTTAGTTCCTCTTTGCTTTCTGCTGTAAGGGTGGTGTCATCTGCATATCTGAGGTTATTGATATTTCTCCTGGCAATCTTGATTCAGCTTGTGCTTCAATCCAGCCCGGCATTTCACATGATATACTCTGCATAGAAGTTAAATAAACAGGGTGACAATATACAGCCTTAACGTACTCCTTTCCCAATTTGGAACCAGTTCATTATTCCATGTCCAGTTCTAACTTTTGGTTCTTGACCAGTATACAGATTTCTCAGGAGGCAGTTAAAGTGGTCTAGTATTCCCATCTGTTTAAGAATTTTCCACAGTTTGTTGTGATCCATGAAGTCAAAGGCTTTAGCATGGTAAATGAAGCAGTAGTCAATGTTTTTCTGGAATTCTCTTGCTCTTTCTATGATTCACCGGATGTTGGCAATTTGATCTCTGGTTCCTCTGCCTTTTCTAAATCCAGCTTGAACATCTGGAAGTTCTCCATGCACATACTACTGAAGCTTAGCTTGGAAAAGAAGTGCTTAGTCATTGGTTGCCTGTTTTCAACTTTAGTAGATAATGGTGAATTGTCTTTCAAAATGCTTGTCCCGATTTACACTCTCACCAGGAGTGTATGAGTATTTCCATTGTTCCATGTCCTTGTGAACACCTGGTCTTATCATTCTTTTTAATGTTACCATTTTGATGGGTTTATAGTGGTACTACAATATGATACTAATTACATTTTCCTAATTACTGATGAGGTCATTATGTTTTCATTGGTCATTTGGATATTTTGATTTCCCTGGTGGCTCAGACGGTAAAGCGTCTGTCTACAATGCGGGAGACCTGGGTTCAATCCCTGGGTTGGGAAGATCCCTTGGAGAAGGAAGTGGCAATCCACTCCAGTACTATTGCCTGGAAAATCCCATGGACAGAAGAGCCTGGTAGGCTACAGTCCATGGGGTCGCAAAGAGTTGGACACGACTAAGCGACTTCACTTTCACTTCGCTTTCACTTTGAATACTTTAGTTTGTGATTACCTGTTTAAGTCTCTTGTTCATTTTTATTGTTGCCTGTTCTTTTTCTATTTGATTTAGAGTTCTTCATTATTGTGGCTACAACCCTTTAGTAGTTATAAGCTTTGCAATCTCCTCTCTAACTTTCATGTTCTGAAATCTTTTTTACAAAAGCAGTTATTAATTTTAATATAATACAATTTTTTAAAATTATTTCTACATGGTTAGTATTGTTCCCTGATTGAGAAACTAAGAGGTACAGGCTTCCAGTTAAAAAATAAATGAGTCACAAAGATGAAATGTGCAGTATAGGGATATAATCAATAATAATGTAGTATCTTTGTATGATGACAGAACTAGACTTATCATAATGATCATTTTGTACTATAGAAACACTGCATCACTCTGTTGTACACTAGAAATTAATATAGTGTTGAAGGACAATTTTACATCAAAAAGAAACTCATAGAAAAAGAAGAGGTGAGATTTGTGGTTACCAGAGGAAAATGGTTGGGGAGAAGGAACTGGATGAAGGTGGTCAAAATGTACAAACTCTAGTTATAAGATAAATAAGCACTAGGGATATAATGTACAACTTTATAAATATATTTAACACTGCTGTATGTTATATATGAAAATTGCTGAGAGTAAGCCCAGAGAGTTCCCATCATAAGGAAAACATTCTTCTTCTTTTTTGTATCTGTGTGAAATGATGGATGCCTACTGTGTGCTAATCATTTCATGATGTATGTAAGTCAGATCATTATGCTGCATGCCTTAAGCTTACAGTGCTGTATGTCAGTTGTATCTCAATGAAACTGGAAGAAAAAGTAGTTAATTTTTAAAAAGAAATAAATAGCCTGTATCCTGAAAATATTCTCCTATATTAGATACTTTATTATTCTGTCCTGTTTCGAGCTACGGTCTTCTTGGAATTGATATTTGTGTATGGTGGGAGACAGAGTTAAGATTCTATTTTGTTCCAAATGGATGTCCAAATTAGACAGAATCTTTTTTTCAAAATATTGACCTCTCTTTACTGTTCTTCATGCCTGCTTTGTTGAGTATTAGGTACATAAATGCAAATATTTTTTCTTTTCCATTATGTTTAGTTATATTTATTCATGCTTTTTTTTTCTTTATTACTGTAGCTTTACAGTAAGTCTTATACCCAGTAGACCAAATCATCTGATCTTGTTTTCCTTCCTCAAGATTGCATTGCTGTTTTTGGCCTATGGTAATTTTCATTAAAATTTTAGAATCAGCTTGTTAAGTTTCACAAAAGGTCCTGTTCGTGTCTTGACTGGAGAAAGTAGATGTTTCTGTAATATTGAAACTTGCAATCATGAACACTGTGTATGTCTCCATTTGTATCTTCTTTATTTTATGATTTTTAATTTACCTCAATATTTTGTAATTTTATGTTAAAAAAGTTTCACACATCTTATTCCAAGGGAATTGTTATTTTTCCTTTCTCTAAATGTTGTAATTTTAAAATTTTGTTTTTTAAGAAACTTTTATTGCTGGTTCATAGAAATGCAATTAATTTTTGAATAGTGACATTAAATTCAGCATACCTGATAAATTTATTTGTTAATTCTAAAGCATTTATAAATATTTCAGATTTTTTTATTTACACAGTCAAACTTGCAAATGTACAAACTATTACTGAGCACCGAAGAATTGATGCTTTTGAGCTGTGGTATTGGAGAAGACTCTTGAGAGTCCCTTGGACAGCAAGGAGATCCAACCAGTCCATCCTAAAGGAAATCAGTCTGGAATATTCATTGGAAGGACTGATGCTGAAGCTGAAGCTCCAATACTTTGGCCACCTGATGCGAAGAACTGACCAACCTAGATAGCATATTGAAAAGCAGAGACATTACTTTGCCAACAAAGGTCTGTCTACTCAAGGCTATGGTTTTTCCTGTGGTCATGTATGGATGTGAGATTTGGACTGTGAAGAAGGCTGAGTGCCGAAGAATTGATGCTTTTGAACTGTGGTGTTGGAGAAGACTCTTGAGAGTCCCTTGGACCGCAAGGAGATCCAACCAGTCCATTCTGAAGAAGATCAGCCCTGGGATTTCTTTGGAGGGAATGATGCTAAAGCTGAAACTCCAGTACATTGGCCACCTCATGCAAAGAGTTGACTCATTGGAAAAGACTCTGATGCTGGGAAGGGTTGGGGGCAGGAGGAGAAGGGGACGACAAAGGATGAGATGGCTGGTTGGCATCACTGACTTGATGGACGTGAGTCTGAGTGAACTCCTGGAGTTTGTGATGGACAGGGAGGCCTGGCGTGCTGCGATTCATGGGGTTGCAAAGAGTCGGACACTACTGAGTGACTGAACTGAACTGAACTGATAAATTTACTTATTAATTCTAAAGCATTTATAAATATTTCAGATTTTTAATTTACACAGTCAGACTTGCAAATGTTCAAACTATTAGTGAGCACCGAAGAACTGATGCTTTTGAACTGTGGTATTGGAGAAGACTCTTGAGAGACCTTTGGACAGCAAGGAGATCCAACCAGTCCATCCTAAAGGAAATCAGTCTGAAATATTCATTGGAAGGACTGATGCTGAAGCTGAAGCGCCAATACTTTGGCCACCTGATGCGAAGAACTGACTCACTGGAAAAGACCCTGATGCTGGGAAAGATTGAAGGCAGGAGGAAAAGGGGATGACAGAGGATGAGCTGGTTGGATGGCATCACTGAATCAATGGACACAAGTTTGAGTAAACTCGGGGAGTTGGTGATGGACAGGGAAGCCTGGTGTACTACAGTCTATGGGGTTGCAAAGAGTCGGACACAACCGAGCAACTGAACTGAACTGAACTGAACTGATGAGGAGGGCACAAAACAGTTCTCTGTCCTCATGGGACAATCAAGGGGAGTGGACGTAATTTAAACTAAAGGTTACACTTGAGTGTAAAATAGGATTTCTTTTCTGTCATGTGTAAAATACTTAGATGGGGCACCCAAGGACAAGGAGGAAATGCAAAAGGTGTAGCAAAAAAATACCAGTCTTATTGGTTGAAACAGCCATCTCCCCAAAGGCATGAAATGCAATCAGGTGACTTATCTAGAGCCCTTCGTTCAATTTGTTTATATTTTTGAAGCAGGGTTCGCTGGTACACGGAGGACGAAGCAGTGCTGGTACTTACCCAGCTGCTCCGTCCCCGTGTCCCAGTGGGGGTTGGACACAACTGAGTGGCTGAATTGAACTTGCAAATAGTAAAATTTTATTTTATTTTATTTTTTGGCTGTGCTGGGTCTTCGTTTCTTGTGTGGAGCACGAGTTCTAGGTGCATGGACTCAGTAGTTGCAGCACAGAGGCCCAGCTACCCCCAAGGCCTGTGCAGGCTTCCTGGACCAGGGGGTGAAACTGTCCTCTGCAGTGACAGGCAGACTCTCAGTCACTGGACCATGAGGGAAGTCTGTAAATTTTATTTTTAATCCAATGATAGTGCCTTTTTTTTCTTTTCATCTGAATTTTTTTTATCTCATTAGGCTCAACAAAGCCTTTGACTGTGTGGATCACAAGAAACTGTGGAAAATTCTGAAAGAGATGGGAATACCAGACCACTTGACCTGCCTCTTGAGAAACCTATATGCAGGTCAGGAAGCAACAGTTAGAACTGGACATGGAACAACAGACTGGTTCCAAATAGGAAAAGGAGTACGTCAAGGCTGTATATTGTCATCCTGCTTATTTAACTTATATGCAGAGTACATCATGAGAAACGCTGGGTTGGAGGAAGCACAAGCTGGAATCAAGATTGCTGGGAGAAATATCAATAACCTCAGATATGCAGATGACACCACCCTTATGGCAGAAAGTGAAGAGGAACTCAAAAGCCTCGTGATGAAAGTGAAAGAGGAGAGTGAAAAAGTTGGCTTAAAACTCATCATTCAGAAAACGAAGATCATGGCATCTGGTGCCATCACTTCATGGGAAATAGATGGGGAAACAGTGGAAACAGTGTCAGACTTTATTTTTTGGGGCTCCATAATCACTGCAGATGGTGATTGCAGCCATAAAATTAAAAGACACTTACTCCTTGGAAGGAAAGTTATGACTAACCTAGACAGCATATTCAAAAGAAGAGACATTACTTTGCCAACAAAGGTCCTTCTAGTCAAGGCTATGGTTTTTCCTGTGGTCATGTATGGATGTGAGAGTTGGACTGTGAAGAAAGCTGAGCGCCAAAGAATTGATGCTTTTGAAGTGTGGTGTTGGAGAAGACTCCTAAGAGTCCCTTGGACTGCAAGGAGATCCAACCAGTCCATCCTAAAGGAGATCAGTCCTGGGTGTTCATTGGAAGGACTGATGCTAAAGCGGAAACTCCAATACTTTGGCCACCTCATGCAAAGAGTTGACTCACTGGAAAAGTCTCTGATGCTGGGAGGGATTGGGGGCAGGAGGAGAAGGGGACGACAGAGGATGAGGTGGCTGGATGGCATCACTGACTCGATGGACGTGAGTCTGAGTGAACTCCGGGAGTTGGTGATGGACAGGGAGGCCTGGCGTGCTGCGATTCATGGATCGCAAAGAGTTGGACACGACTGAGCAACTGAACTGAACTGAACTGAAGACTTTCAGAAGTGTGGAATAAAATCAATGACAGTTGGAAAACCTTGTATCATACTCTATCTCAAAAGGAAATTTCTAAAGTAATCACCATTAGGTAGATTTTGCTGTAAATTGTGTGCTCGTGTGTCTGTGTAATTTATTTCAGTTTAAGAAATAAACTGTAGTCTTAGTTTTCTAAGAATTTTATAATAAATGGGTTTTTGAATTTTTAAAGTGTTTTTCTGCAGCTATTGAGTTGAATTGCTTTATTTTTCTCATTCTGTTCATTGGGGATTATATTGATTGACTTTTAAAATTTTTTTCCAACATTTTAAACATACAGAGAAGGTGGAAAGTGTTGCCATGAATGACCAGTAACATTTCACTAACTTGCTTTATTAGATTCATCCATTATCTATCCATCAGCCCATCTTATTTATTTATGAATTTCAAAGTAACTTTCAGATTCATAGACTTCTTTCTAAAGACTTTAGTTTACATATCAACAATTAGAGTTTAATGCTTTTTGGTTTTTCACAGTTTTCTTTGGTTCGACATATAATAAAATGCACAAATATTAACTATAAACTTTAATGAGGTTTGAAAAATGTATTCATCTGAGTAACCCAAAGTCTCATCAAGATATAAAATGTTAACATAACCTCAAAAAGTTGCTTTATGTCCCTGAAATAGCAATCTCTGACTTTATACTTCCAGAGGGAACTCTGTTCTGATTTTTTTCTACAGTAGATTAATTTTAAATCTTCTAGAATTTCATATAAATGAAAGTCATACAGTACTCTCTTGCCTAAGTCTTTTTTCTTCCAACATAACTTAAAATTTATACACACTATTGCTTGTATCAGTAGTTTTTATTGCTTTTTTTTATTGCTGAATAATATCCCATGAATATATTATGTTTATCCTTTCTCATTTTGATGGTCACCTGAGCCGTTTCCAGTTTTGAGATGTTATAAATGCTCTTATAAATATTCTTTCGTGTCTTTATGTAGATGGTACTTTTCATTTCTTTGGGATAAATACTTAGGAATGGCATTGCTATGTTGTAGCATAGGTATGTGTATTTTATAAGAACTGTTAGATGATTTTCAGTGTTTATACCATTTACATCCCCACGAACCTTATAGTTGTTCCACATCTTCATTGACATTTGCTGTTCTCAGTTTTTAAAAAATGTTGCCATTCTGATGGCCACATAGTGAAACCTAATTGTGGGTTTAATTTGCATTCTCTGTTGAATAATTAAGTTAAAAGCTTTTTCATATATTTATTGACCACTTGTATTATCTTGTTTTATGAATTGTCTGTCCAAATCCTTTGTCTGTTTTTCTAATGGGGTTGTATGTCTTCTTGTTACTGAGACCACCTTTTGTGTATTCCAGATACTAGTTTAGCATATGTTATTCCCCAGTCCATAGCTCACCTCTTCATTTCTTAGTAATGTCTGCTGACAAGCAGAAGTGTTGGATACAATATAATTTACCAGTTTTATTTAGTTAATATTGCATTCTGTGGCTTACTTGTATTCTCCCATTTTCTTTTCTTCTAAAGGCCTTATGATTTTAGGTTTTACCTTTAGGTTTATGATATGCCTCAAATTAATATTTGTGTATGGCATGGAATAGGGAACAATGTTCAGTATTTTCTATATGGATTTTCGGTTCTAGCACTATTTGGTGAAAATTGTTTCATCACCCCAGTGAGTTTCTTTAATGTTTAGTGCAGTTATTGACATAGTTGGATTTAGGTCTACCATTTTATTCTCTGTTTTCTGTATGTTGCCTCTGTTCTTTTCCTGCTTTCCTTGAGCTTACTTGAATAACTTTTAGATTTCTGTTGGAATTTACTTATTGACTTCTGGGGTATACTTCTTTGCATTTATTTTTATGGGTTGCTGTAGGAATTAAAATATATATCCTTGGGACTTCGCTGGTGATCCAGTGGTTAAGAATCTGCCTTGCAATTCTGCAGGGGTGCAGGTTCGACCTCTGGTCAGGGAACTAGAATCCCGCATGCCACGGGGCAACAAAGATCCTGTATGCCACAACTCAGACCCATGCAGCCTGTATATATACGTACACACACTCACACATCCTTACCTTTCCACAGCATACATATAAAGTAAATATTATACCACTTCATATTATATAGCAGTTTTGTAATAGGGTGTATTTCCATTTATCTCCACTTCACTCAGTGCTTCATGCTGTAGCTTTTATTTGTACTACATATATTGTTTTATCTTAACCTCATAAGACAATGCTTAGATATGTATATTAAATAAGTTAAAAGAAAAAATGTTTTATAATTACTATATATTTACCTAATGGCTGATCAGTTACTACATTTTTTTCAAGTCTTCCTTTGTAAATGTATTTTATAACATTACTTTTCTCTTTATTCTATTGTTCTATTTGTCCCTACAGTATCTAATGAATAACTGATGGCTCCTAACTAATCTTAACCTTTCCTCCAGACTATGTTCTCAAATCTTCTCTTCCAAATATTGTAACGAGAAATGGGGTGGCAATGAAGAGTCCTTTGCTTTTCTTTGAGGTAGAGAATGATCGTCAACATGTAAAACCTAACTCAGTGAACTGCCTTCAAGTAGAGCCTCTCTTAGACAATTTTATATTCTATGCATTGCCTTGCACAAAGCCTTGCACAAAGAAAACTCTCAATGAATATTTATTAGACTGTTGGATGAACAAACAAACTCCTTTTTTTCCTTACCTACAATGAAGGAGAACCTGTGTTATGGAAACAAAGTCATCACTCTGAAAACGTATAAGGACAACTGACAAGAAATGCACTTATATTATTGCTTCTCAGTGAAAATAAACAAGTAATAGACAAGCAAGTCTATTTCACTTTGTACATGAGATTAAAAAACTGACTGTAGTCAATCAGGAGAATCCTACTGGAAAGGGGATGAAAAGTTATAAATCTTCCAGAAATCTGCCTATTGTATATCATATCTTATGTCATACCCTGTCATGTCATATTAATCCATCACAAGGCAGTTTAATTTCAAGATGAAGAAAGCCAGAAGTTGATTTTTTAAGGACATTAAATTATCACCTAGCCTTACTATCACAAACACAGGGTCAGCTTATGAATAAAATAGTACCTGTTTTATTTTCTATAAGATGCAGACTGAGATGCCAGTCTTTTTTTTCCTTTCCTTTTTTAGTTTTTGTTTTCTCTTTTTGGAAGCAGGTACATTTTATGCTTGTTCAGCTCAATAAAATGCTGAACTTTTAAACTGAGAGGTGACTCCTTGAAATGATAAATAGGAGGGAGGCAGGACTCAGATGAACCCAGCAGCTGGATTTCTCAACTGTGACCTGCTAAGAAAGATGAGCTATGGAAACTAAAGAGAAAAGGAGGACAGTTTAATTAAAACTGGCTCAGGATGGAAAGCTTAATGAATTGCAGTACAGGGGCAGAGCAGATCTTGAGATCCCCAAATCCTAAGGGAGAACCATCAATAATAAAGATGCAATTATCTGAACAGATTGCTCACCAAGATTCAACTTGTTTTTGATAGTGCCACGTGTGATTTTCCAGGGCAAAATGATTTGGCAGAGAAATAACCTGGGCAGAGTGTGCTGAAAATAGCTGCTTTATAATTACATTGCTGCTTTCTGTAAATCTGATAATGAGGTAATATCTGATCTGCAAAAATTAATCATGCATTCAGAGAGTTCTATATTACATGTCACATGAATGAGATTTCCAACTCAATAGATACAACCTAGTCACAAAAACCTCTGGGAAACTGAGTTCAAAAAACCAATTACGGATCAAAGAAACCGGATTTGCCTTCAAGTCTGCAATGTCATCTCATTAGGTCAGAGATCTGCCAAAAGCACAGTCTCCTGCTGCCCCTGCAGTGTCCTGTACAGATCTGAGGGGTGCCTGGGGGCTGAGGGATCTTTTGGGGAAGTCTTGTAGGAGTCCAGTGTGTTAATGTTGTTGTGAATTAAATGCTCCTGGGTTAGTTTACTACTGCTTCTATATCAAATTGCCATAAACTAAGTATTATCACTACAAAAGTTTATTATTTTCCAATTTTGGAGGTCAGATGTTTAAAATGGGTCCACAGAGTGGCATTACTTCTGGGAGTGTTAGGGGAGAATCCGTTTTCTTGCCTTTTCCAGTCTTTAGCGGTCATCTGCAAACCTTGACTTGTGGTCCCTTCCTCTGTCTGCAAAGCCAGTGGCGTCGTATCTTCTTTCATAACCTCTGCTTCCATCCTCACATCTCCAATGCTCCTGTCTCCCTTTTATAAAAACCCTTGTAACTACATTGGCCCCACCTAGATAATCGAGGCTCACCTTCATAGCTCAAGATCCTTAACTTAATCATAACACAAGCTCTCTTTTATTAGGTAAGATATCATATTCACAGATATCCAATTCACAGGTTCTGGAGATAGGATGTGAACATCTTTAAGGGACCAATATTGAGCCTTCTATGCCTCCTGAAAGGGCAACATGATTTGCAGAAAAAATTGGCGACCTTTGGCTACCAAGGACAGACTCACACTATTTTCTACTTCCTTGATGTTGTAATAGCTACATCCATTAGGTTGTGTCAGCTCTGAGTCAAAGAAAAATTCTGCAGAGAGTTTCTATAAGGTAGGGGGTTTATCTGTTTCAGGAAGTTTATCTTCCTGGCAACAGGAAGTTCAGACATGGGCACTTCATGGTTTCTTGTCTTCTTCCTGTTTTCTTGCTCTGTCATCCTTAGGGGTGACATGAGCCTCAGGTGTCCACCCCGCTTTCCAGGCTGGGAGGAAAGCAGAAGGGGAAGCACTAATGAACTTCCACTTGTGTCCTGATCACAGGAACTGACTAGCAAGGCCCCCCTTCCCAGGAGGCTGGGAAGATGAATTTTCACCATTTGATCTCTGCATTGGAGGAAAGCAAGCATGAAGGGAGTTGAGTCAGCAACCTGAGTATTGTCCCTGTTAACCAAGGGGAATTCCAAGCCTCTATGTTCCTCCACCCCCACACCTAACCAATCAGTGACTGGATAAAACCAGCTGTCTTGTGTTATTTGAAGTATGTTCTCCTGCTCACCCAGTTTTCCACCAGAGTCCCCAGTAGGCAACTAAAAATAAACAGTGTTTACACATGCACCCAGACCAAATATTTTTCAATAAAGTTACTTAAACAGACCCAAACAATAGTTATGATTGTAGTTTTCTATGCAAATCAGCCAATTAAAAAAATGTAAGTGATGGAATCAATATGTTATCTCAACGCTTAAGAAGAGCCTCTTGTATTTAAAAAAAAAAAAAGAGAGAGAGAGAGAAGAAGAAGAAGAAGAAGAGCCTCTGTAGCTCCTGCCACTTTTCACCTCTCCTTTCATCACAATGGATGGAAATTCTGGGCAGCCTTTTTGTCCGACATGTCCATGGCTCCTGTCCACAGTTGATGGGCTGGGTCAAAAAAATCCCATTCTCCTCTCTGGAGACACCACTTTTTAGCCAGAGTTGATTCATTTAAGAATGGATAGCTGATGAAAACTAGTCATTTTTTTGCCCCCATATTTTAAAATTTGAAATGAGAGAGAGAGGATCAGTCTCCCCGTGGATGACTGAATTATGACCTATAAATCAGCTTTTGGTCTCCATGTTCTATTTGTTGACAGAGGAGCAGACACAGCTAGTCCTTGGAGGAAAACTGAGGCAGAAGAGCAGACGGAACACAAAGCTGATCCTAGATCACTCTCGGAGCCCAGCTACATTCTGGTGCTTTGTCTGATTACTGGCCTTTGTTATTATGACAATATTGAGGTTAGCTCAAAGAAGTGTTCTGCTATTTACAACCAGATGTAACTCCATAAAATGTAGAGTTATTAGTGGTCGGTGAAAAATTATGTCTGTAAAAGGACTACTTATGTTACGACAAAAGAAATTACTTCAATTACTTGAAAGGCAGAATTATAACCACTGGACTGTAATTAATCAAATTGTGGCTTTATTTCTTCACTAAACTCCTAATACATCATCCAGTATAGCAAAATATGATAAAGTATTTGAAATGGCATTAGTAAAATTCAAAACATATGCATAAAATCTGAACAAGTACCGTATACCAAAAAGGAAACTTGAAGTATTTTGCAGAAATGAAACAAGTGTTAATTTCATACTTTATTTCCCACTTCTGGGATAGACTTGAGGGGATTTCAGTGTAATACAAAAAAGATTTATTATTCTGAAAAGGTTCAGCTTGGGATTTGCTAAATTTGGTAATTAAGAAAGTGCCATATTTCTATTTTCACAGGAATCCAGCTCTTAATACTTTACATGAAAATAACTTTATCAATCTTACTTTTATTACTAACTTTAAGATGCTAAAATCTGTCAGTTAAGAAACCGATTACATTTCATTGAAAATATAGCTGTAATATAAGGCACTGAAATCTTGGTCTGCAATGGTGAGAGTGTACACTATATTACACATTACGTTGCTAATGCACAAAGTTTCTTCATAAAACTGCAAGCAGAGCTGTCTCAAACATCTTGTTAATGAGCCTTATTCTGCCTCCTCTGGGAATACAGATGGGGCTTTGCTTCCAGTCCTTCTGGAGGCGAACAAGGAAATGGGACTGACTGGATTATAAATCCAGATGAACTCTCACATGAAGAGCGTGTCATCTGCGCCATCTGTTCAGGCTGAGCTGGAGATGAAATATCAGGTGTCATGGGCGCAGTCCCTAGAGCACTTCCTTCCATTGTGGCTGCAACGTGTCCCAGGCTGCTTCAGTTCCTCTTCTGCTGTGCTCACCGTCCTGTCACCTGGCTCAGGCTTCTCCATCACTGCAGCTGATCAGCCCTTTCCCTGAGATGTGCCTCTCTGACACAGAGCTTTCTGAGCACACTTTCAGAATTTTGTCTTCTCAGCTGCCAGTTTGCCCTCCCCTATCTGCTAACTGTAAATATTTTGAAGACATGTATCTTCAGCCACTTCTTCCTTAGATCCTATATTTTCTCCCTGGAAGAACACATCTACTACTTCATGTCCACTGACATCTTTGTGCAATTTCCCAAATCCCCTCTTGAATTTTGTTTCGATTCCTCTACATGCCAACTGGACAGTTGCAACTGGATTGGTCTTTCAAATTTAATAAATTGCAAACCTCACACATCTTTGAACCCTCAAATATTTATCCTGATTTTGCAAGTGCTATTAATGGCACTGCTGTATTCAGTCTCCTGGGTTTTAAAAATGGAAGTGTCTTTTTATTTTGCGTTCTCTTTCCCTTCCCAGTTTAAAAAACTGACAAGGTTTGCCTAGCCTTTCCTGGCAATTCAGTCCTCATTTGTTCCATCTTTTAATCCGGTTTTTACCACCATAATTTTGGCCGTCATTAGCTTATGTTTAGACTAAGCAAGTTGTTGGGGGGTGTTCACTGCAGTTGTGGAGGCTAAGGCTGACAGTTCACCTTGATTACCATGGCTCTCAGTTCCATGATTCAGTCAGTGAAGATGCACCAAAGCTTTCTATTTCCAGGGAATAAATCTTAGGAGACTTTGATCTTGACAAAATCCCATGTTTGCTGCTGCTGCCGCCAAGTCGCTTCAGTCGTGTCTGACTTTGTGTGACCCCATAGACGGCAGCCCACCAGGCTTCCCATCCCTGGGATTCTCCAGGCAAGAACATTGGAGTGGGTTTCCATTTCCTTCTCCAATGCAGGAAAGTGAAAAGTGAAAGTGAAGTCACTCAGTCGTGTCCGACTCTTAGCGACCCCATGGACTACAGCCCATCAGGCTCCTCCGTCCATGGGATTTTCCAGGCAAGAGTACTGGAGTGGGGTGCCATCGCCTTCTCCCAATCCCATGTTTACTTTGTCCTGACATCTCAGAAGCCAGACTGACTGTTAAAACAACAGGAAGGATTTCTTGGTGTTGCTGGTGTTCTTCAAGGCTGATGTCCGGCCGCCTTCTTGTAATTTGGCCATATCAAAATAAAAGTCCAATGTAGAGGGGGAGTTTTTAATGAAACTAAGATACCAGTTTCTTGACAGCCTTCAGAGATGCCCTGTTAGCATTCTTTTAGTACAGAGTGTTGCTTTCAGCTCTCCCATCTACCTGTGTTTTGTAGTAACTCTATTAGAGAGCTTTGGTGAGTAAATGATGATTGTTTACACAATGAATAGCCCCCAGTAAGGAACCTTTAGGACTTCCATTCGCTTTGTGTTCTCTGTATAGAGTAAAAAGAATTCATCAAGTGGTTTCTAACCCACCAAATAAAATAGATACCAGCATGTATTATGGCTTCATTCGTGGCTCAGATGGTAAAGAATCTGCCTGCAGTGAAGTAGACCCAGGTTCAATCCTTGGATTGGAAAGGTCCCTGGAGAAGGGCATGGCAACCCACTCCAGTATTCTTGCCTGGAGAATCCCATGGACAGAGGAGCCTGACGGGCTACAGTCCATGGAGTTGCAAAGAATCAGGCATGACTGAGCGACTAACTAGCACATTTTACGGATAGAAACAGCCAATTTTGGAGTGTGTTCTAGGGTCGTTCATGTGGACCATGGCCTTCTGAAATTAAATGGAGCCAAAACATTTCTGTATTAACTCTATTTAAAGACTTAATCCTGTAGTTTTCTGTCTGATAAACCTGTTTCCACATCTTCGAATTCTGTGGTTTGTCTGGGAAAAGGAGTTTAAGCCTTAATTGCTGAATTAGCTTATGCTTTTTAAAAAAAAAATTGGGAAAAAGCACATTTACTAAGAACCTGGCTAATTATTTATGAATACTAGTATGTGTGATATAAAAAGGAGCCCCATTGACTCAAATATTATGCTGCTTATTTTGGGCAATAGTAAAATTTCTTGTTTTAAAAATTCTATGTAGCACACAATTCCCCTGTTTGGATAAGTCTGCCTAATCAATATTATTGAAAAGTATGATGATTAGCAAATGCAAAACTTAGCCTTAAAAATTCTCATTTTTTATTGTGAAATACCTTTTATCATAGTTGATTGCTTCTAAAACCTGAACATGTAATAAATGACAAATAAAAATCACCAGCCGCCAGGGAGAAGGCGAGTTGATAAGTAGTTGTCAGTGACTGGACACAGACAGATGTAACGTGTGGACAAGGTGCTGATCACTCAGGTGTCACCCCAATTAACAGCTTTGCATTAGTAACAACGCATTCTGGTGAATTTTAAATTCAACTCCAATCCTTAACCATCACTTAACATTTCTTGTAAAATTGATGTTATTATGCAGTCTTGAAATAAAAATTATTTTATATCCAGAAGATCATCTGTTTTGTCCCGAGGGAAAAACAGTAGAAAGTGCCAAAATTTGGGGAATAGTTAGAGGATTTTCTAAGACAGCAAAGATTATTGTAGCCAACATAAGCATCAGGAAAGTGGGGTATCATGTATTAAACATTCATCTGTTGAAAGGTCCCAGCTGGCTTATAAAACAAGCTATTCAACTCCCAGTGGTACATCATTGAATTACTAAAAGCAAAACTACAAATTTAGCAAAATAGAAAGTTCAAATGAATCCTTGGTACTATTTAGAACATCTCCTAAGATCACAAGCAAGCCTATGAAGCAGTGTGTTATTATGATGGAACACATGACTGCTGAGGTCCAAGAGTGATTTAGAAAAACATTTATACTCTAAAAGGGAAGAAAACTTAAACCAACCTTTTTCAATGTGTGTTGGTGGACTACTGGCATCAGAATTCACCGAGATGCTTGTTTAGAGCATCCTTAGGCTCTGCCACTCATCCTCAAAGTTATAATATGAAGGGCAGGGACAGAAATAAGATACATTTTAACAGAGTCCCAGAATAATTCTGATGTACCTTCCATTTAAAACTATCCTTAGACTCATAGTTTGACTATAATCCTGAGAAATAAAGTGGAATGAAAATGTATCTAACATTTGTGTTTAATTAAGCTAAAAAGATGTGAACTTTTAACATAATGTATTTTAAGTGAGAATAAAACGATAATGGTGAATCTTACAATCAATGGCATTTGACAGTGAAACAACTATATTTCAGCAACAGTGAGCTTACAAGTCATGTAGGAAAAAAAGACACTTTTGAGTTGCTTTACGAATATTCTTGATGGACCATACAGTCATGATCCATATGTACCCTCTGAATGAAGTCACTCTGGTTGCCAAGGTGGAAGTTCAAGGCACAACTTATGGTTAGGACTGGAAAAAGTCAGTCAGTTTATTCAAGAAGTGGTCCAGGTCATCTAAGTTGGGGCAAAATATTTAAATACTGTTTAGAAAAAAGCCCCATGGTGAAGTCAAGAGTAACATAGATCTAAATCACCTAATTGCATGCCTGGCAGATATTCTCAACCAGGATGGTTTTAACCTCCAGGAGGCATTTTTTTTTATTGTGACACTGGAATAGGGGAGAGGATAGATACTGGCTTCCAGAAACACTGCTAAATATACTTCAATACGCAAGACAGACCCCACAACAAAGAACTGCCCAACCCACAATGTCAAGAGTGCTAAGACTGAAAACTCTGCTCTAGAGAATAACATTTTGCAGCCTCCAGTTTTTAGGCTGACCCTGGACTTAGAAAAGAAAAGCAAGAATACAATACCTCTTTGTCCTCAACAACCAAAGACATCATTTTAAAATATGGAGAAGAACCAAAGTCCTGACAGTCCTGCTTGAAACATTCTTTTCCTTCATAAAATGAGAGACATTCTCTGATTGGCCAGTGATAGCAATGAAAGACCAATGTATAATTCTGAAAACTGAGATTCATTAAGGAAGATGAAATGGGAGACAAAAGAGAAAATCAAGGGGAAAAAAAGAGTGATGAAATGACAAGGTAAGAGGGAATAGAAACCAAAAATGGAAAGAGCAACACTGGTGGGCCAGTGGTTAAGACTCTTCCAATGTAGGGGGCGTGGGTTCAATCCCTGATTAGGGAACTAAGATCCCACATGCTGCATATGGCCAAAAACAAAATAAAAGAAATAAAAAACAGAATAAAGGCCTATGTAGCTACTTTGCTTATCCCAAAGAACCTGTCCAAATAGGAATGAAAATAACACAAGCACAGCTACCCTCATATTGTCTAATTTAATCCTGACAATCATGACATTATGAGATGGATATGATACCAGCGTACCCATTTTCGAGATGACAAAACCAAGGTGTAAGCATATTGAATTTGGCCACCTGGGTTCCTTGGTGTCTGCCAAGGACTCTGAAGCTGGAGGGACAGCTGCAAAGATAAAAGGCTATTGAGAGATGATTCTTGGAAGCAGTGGTGATGGAGTGAGTTGGGAACTGCGTGGCCAGCTCCCACCGACAGTGGAGCCGGCAGTGTGGATCGAGTGGGGGCAGGGCCGGCAGTGTGGATCGAGTGGGGGCAGGGCCGGCAGTGTGGATCGAGTGGGGGCAGGGCCGGCAGTGTGGATCGAGTGGGGGCAGGGCCGGCAGTGTGGATCGAGTGGGGGCAGGGCCGGCAGTGTGGATCGAGTGGGGGCAAGGCGGCAGTGTGGATCGAGTGGGGGCAGGGCTGGCAGTGTGGATCGAGTGGGAGCAGGGCCGGCAGTGTGGATCGAGTGGGAGCAGGGCGGGCAGTGTGGATCGAGTAGGGGCAGGGCCAGGCTCCGGGTCCCAGGCAGATGCTTTTCTCAGGGAATTGGCCCTGCTCTCTGCTGACTAGGACCTTTGTTTCCTGACAGCTTTTTAAGCTGACTCTCCAGCATTTTCATTGGATGAATAAAATCCTCATATCCTTCCAATGACTCCTTTTCATCTTAAGTCAGTCGGGTTAATGTCAGTGGTGTACAAGTAAGAAGCCTAACCAGTTCAGGGCTGGAAGGCGAAGATACCTCCTCAGAGTTATTAAATAGAAAATGGGGAATGGCATTTGAAATAAAAATAAAAAATTCTATCTCACCTCCCACGTTTCAAAGACTTGCTCCTCTGACCCTGAAAGGTGATTCTGCTGGGGGTGGGGGTGGAGTGGGGTGGGGGGAGCAAGAAGATCTCTGCAGAAGCCTGGATAGTGCTCATCACTGGCCCTCCATGGATTCACCTTTCGTTACAGTGAAATATCTGAACTGCGTCCTTTACAACTTCCTATAACAGACCTCAGTACATTCTTCCCCAATTCTTCTCACGCCTGCTTCCTTCTCGTCTCAGCCTAAATTCTCCCACCTCAGAGATGCCATCTCTGATCATCTATAAAGTAAGTGATTTCATGTTCCCATCTCTTGGCACAAGCTCCTTTTTATTTTCTCAGGTAGCACTCATCATCTCCAAGTGTTTTTTATTATTTGTTGGTTTACGTGTTTATATTCTCCACCCAGTACCCCCATGCAGTCTTTTCTGTCTTATTTCTAACTGTATCCTCAATGCTTAGAATAGCTCTGGCATTGAGTGAATGTTTTATTGGATGAATGAATCAGTGGATGAAATCTATCCTTAGCTTGTCATATATGTTCTATACTTTCAAAATAACTGAAATTCATGTGTTTTAATATTCTTGCCATGTGGAGATTAGTGCCATGTGGATTATTGTTGTTCAGTTGCTAAGTCGAGTCCACCTCTTTGGACAGACCCCGTGGACTGCAGCATACCAGGCTTCCCTGTCCTTTACTATCTCCTGGAGTTAACCCAAACTCATGTCCATTGAGTTGGTGATGCCATCCAACCATCTCATCCTCTGTCGTCCCCTTCTCCTCCTCCCCTCAACCTTTCCCAGCATCAGGGTCTTTTCCAATGAGTCAGCTCTTCGCATCAGGTGGCCAAAGTATTGGAGTTTCATCTTCAACATCAGTCCTTCCAGTGAACACCCAGGACTGATCTCTTTTAGGATGGACTGGTTGGATCTCTCTGCTGTCCAGGGGACTTTCAGGAGTCTTCTCCAGCACAAAATTCCAAAAGTATCAGTTCTTCAGCACTCAGTTTTCTTTCTGGTCCAAATCTCACATCCATACATGACTACTGGAAAAACCATAGCTTGGACTATATGGACCTTTGTCAGCAAAGTGATGTCTCTGCTTTTTAATATGCTGTCTAGGTTTGTCACAACTTTTCTTCCAAAGAGCAAGCATCTTCTCATTTCATGGCAGCAGTAACCATCCACAGTGATTTTGGAGCCCAAGAAAATAAAACCTGTCATTATTTCCAATGTTTCCCCATCTATTTGCCATGAAGTGATAGGACCTGATGCCGTGATCTTAGTGTTTTGAATGTTGAGTTTTAAGCCAGCTTTTTCACTCTCCTCTTTTACCCTCATCAAGAGGCTCTTTTAGTTCCTCTTCACTTTCTGCCATTAGAGTAGTATCATCTGCATATCTGAGGTTTTTGATATTTCTCCTGGCTATCTTGATTCCACCTTGTGATTCACCCAGACTAGCATCACATGATGTACTCTGCATAGAAGTTAACTAAGCAGGGTGATGATCCACAGCCTTGAGGTACTGCTTTCCCAGTTTGGAACCAGTCCATCGCAATCTTAATCTCTTCTGTTTCTGGTCCACACTGTTTCTGTCCTTTATTGAGCCAATCTCTGCATGAAATGTTCCCTTGATATCTCCAGTTTTCTTCAAGAAATCTCTAGTCTGCCACCGCTTCTTAATCTCTTCTGTTTCTGGTCCACACTGTTTCTGTCCTTTATTGAGCCCATCTTTGCATGAAATGTTCCCTTGATATCTCCAGTTTTCTTCAAGAAATCTCTAGTCTTTCCCATTCTATTGTTTTCCTCTCTTTCTTTGCATTGTTCACTTAAGAAGGCTGTCTTATCTCTCCTTGCTATTGTCTGGAACTCTGCATTCATATGGATATATCTTTCCCTTTCTCCTTTGCCTCCATGTGGATAGGACTTATTTATTTAGTTGGATAACAATTCTAAATGTTCATACAGCAGAGTTTTAAAAATTAAAGAAATATAGAATCTTATTACCTAAAATTAATTTTATAAATCTCCAGGCACTTTTGAAAGAAGTTGAATTGTACAGAAAACCTAGTATTTTCAGTCTCCCTTTCTCACAAAGCCTATTTTAATTTGATGTAGCAAACTATTGCTTTGTTAGCAATTCAAAAATTGTTTACTGAGCTCATCAGTATCAGTGACTATTTGTCACTGGAGAATTAGTTGTGAACAAGGTGGAGAATTAGTTGTGAACAAGGTAAGCATAGTCTGTGCCCTTAAAGAGCCTGTAGTTTTGCAGAGGTCTATTCAGAACATAGATAAGTTTGATGACAGATCTGTCCAGAGTTCCAGGGAGAGGGCCTAGTCTAGACTGGGATGGAGAGTGGGTGATGGGCAGTAAAGCCTAACCTCAGATCGGCAGGGGAGTTAGCAAAGCAGGAAAAAGGGTGGGAGGCATGAAGCAAAGGCCTCAGCAGGTATAGAAAGAATCCCCATGAAGGAGTCCTATGAAGAGGTCAGGCCAGAGTGATACACACTGATCACACCACATGGGACCAAGACCAGTGAGTGGCTTCTGGGCCACTGGGGTCAGAAGCAGCCAGTTTCTCCTAGCTAAATTTCTTTCACCAGCATTACAACGTGTGTGTTGGTCTAAACCCTTTCCTGATGGATGTGCCCCTTAAATATCATCTCTTCTAGGAAGCCTTTCCTAATGTTTCAGACGAAGGAAGCCTCTCTCCTTTGTACTCCCACGGTCTATCACTTTACTTACAGACTGCCTAGTCGACCATGCAGCTTGTACACTGCACAACTTAACCAACCATACGTGTCACCTCGGCCTGTATTTGTGGGTGTGAATGTATCATGTATTTCCCGCCCGTCCTTAAGCAACTCAAGCACACAATTCTCATTGGCTCATCTGTGTACTTTACTTCTGTGACCAAAACATTTCACTGGGTTAATAATCTAATTGTATCAGTATGAATTTGGATCTATTAGTTCAGGGAAAAAAATTAAGAAAAGGTGCATATGTAAATGGGTGAGAACTTGGTAAAGGAGTGTTAACAATGTTCAGATGTGAGGAGAGTGAGAGACTGACCCAGCCACAGGCTGTAAAGCTCAGTTCATTCAGCCATTTTCTTTTTAAAAGTTCAGAGTTTGCTTTATGTTTTGTGATTTCATATGCAGATGACACCACCCTTATGGCAGAAAGTGAAGAAGAACTAAAGAGCCTCTTGATGAAAGTGAAAGAGGAGAGTGAAAAAGTTGGCTTAAAGCTCAACATTCAGAAAACTAAGATCATGGCATCCAGTCCCATCACTTCATGGGAAATAGATGTGCAAACAGTGGCTGACTTTATTTTTCTGGGCTTCAAAATCACTGCAGATGGTGATTGCAACCATGAAATTAAAAGACACTTGCTCCTTGGAAGGAAGGTTATGACCAACCTAGATAGCATATTAAAAAGCAGCGACATTACTTTGCCAACAAAGGTCCATGTAGTCAAGGCTTTGGTTTTTCCAGTAGTCATGTATAGATGTGAGAGTTGGACTGTGAAGAAAGCTGAGCGCCAAAGAATTGATGCTTTTGAACTGTGGTGTTGGAGAAGACTCTTGAGAGTCCCTTGGATTGCAAGGAGATCCAACCAGTCCATCCTAAAGGAGATCAGCCCTGGGTGTTCATTGGAAAGACATATTGAAGCTGAAACTCCAATACTTCGGCTACCTGATGTGAAGAGCTGATTCATTTGAAAAAACCCTGATGCTGGGAAAGATTGAGGGCGGGAGGAGAAGGGGATGATGGAGGATGAGATGGCTGGATGGCATCACCGTCTTGATGGACATGGATTTGGGTGGACTCCGGGAGTTGGTGATGGACAGGGAGGCCTGGCGTGCTGCGGTTCATGGGGTCGGACACAACTGAGTGACTGAACTGAACTGAATTGAACTGAACTTCAAAGGTGGTCACAGGAACCCAATCTGTTGAAGTCATTATTGAGTTTATTACTTTGGGTAATGCCTCATATGTGTTGTTTTTTCCCTTTAAGAGGTTTTTACAATAATGCATGTTTAAAACATTAAATTGCCAGTAGGAGACATGCTATATAATGGGAGATAGCCTATCTTTTTTTTTTTTCTTTCCCTTTCTTTTTTCTTCCTTTGTTCCTTTCTACTGTCCCCCTTCCTTCCTTCTTCTCCTTTACAAACATAGCAATCATTTAAACTATACATCTGTTGACCAGAAGGCCAACCTGACCTCAGCTTTTAACTGCTTTCCCTGTGGTTGTATTGAACAGTCTCCCCCTCTCACCACCATCTGGTGTTGTTACTCTGAAACCTTTTTAGGGAATCTGTGTTCAAGATTGTGTGTGTGTGTGTGTGTGTGTGTGTGTGTGTAAACACATCCTCAGGGGACATTTTTCTTAAAATTGTGTATAGTAACTCAGAAAAGCTTAATTTGTATTCCCCCCTCCTTAGTCTATTACATGTTAGTGAGAGCATCAGGGTTACAACTGATAGGGATGGCGTGTATACTCCATGGAACTCAACTTTTCTCTCATGGCTTTCCCACACACATACAGTGTGTTTTAAAATAAATAAATAAATAAATGTCTTCTCCATTTATCTATCTTGTGGAATTGAGAGGCCCCAGGAAACACTTTCCCGAGTGATATCACGTTTTGTGGGTAATTCCCTCTTCTGATTAATCAGAAGCACTGAAGTTTTTGTAGCACCAAAGTCAACTGTGTCAAACACAAGCGTAATCTAGGAGCAGCATCACGTTAAGCCCTGAGACCTTAAATTAGTACATTAAGGGGCACATGGCCCAGGACATGGGAAGCAGTATAATTTAGCATGGAGTAAAAGTGAGAGGAAATGATTGTTGCCAGATGGTCTCAATAAAAACCTTGGACATAAAATTAAAATGTGCAGAAAAACATACATACAATGTTGAAATCTTGACAATCATCTACACCGAATTTTGCAGTTTATACTAGACTATATAACATTTATCAACTAAAAGTTTTTTTTCAAAGTAAATTTTTAAAAATCAAAAAAATTCCCTTCTTACTGAATCAAAATTTAATCTGCTGAAGTCATCGAGAGATGAACTACTCAGGTTACAGTCTGTTCCCTTCATTCCAGCATTTTTCCCCAAACTGACATAGAATGTTAGAGAGATAGTGTCTTTGCTGGGGATGGGGATAGGCATGGGGGAAACTTATGATGAATTATCAAGATGTGCTCCTACCTCAGGAAAAATGAACATTTCATATAATGAAACACATATCTACCAAAGGACAAAATCATCCAGATTTGGCTACGGGCTCTTGGAGGGCTTACTTAATGTACATAAGTATAGAGATGATGCTTGACTAACTTTGAAGCAGTGAAGAGAGGTGATGTATTCTCTGTGTCTGGCCAAGAGTAGTGATTCTTCAGAGTTCTCAGGATAAGCCCAAATCAGAATATTACAAGGAAATTTTCAGTCAGACAGTTCTCTGGCTATTTGAGGACTCTATACATTCAGCATTTCAGACATAAATGTTTTAGGTTTTGAACCTTTAAGTAGTCTTTCTGTGATGCAGGAATACATTTTTATAGTGACAATCTTTTTATCAATTCCTTTTTTCAAAATATTTTGAAAAGAAAATTTACTCAACAAGTGTTTCTTATTTATTTTTTAAAATTCTATTTACTTACTTTTGTTTTATGGCTCTGATTGGTCTTTGTTGCTGAGCAGGCTTTTCTCTAGTTGTGGTGAGCTGGGGCAACCCTCTAGTGTGGTGCCTGGGTTTCTCATTTCAGTGGCCTCTCTTGCTGCAGGGCAAAGCTCTAGGGCGTGCGGGCTTCAGTAGGGGGGCTCCTAGGCTCAAGAGCACAGGCTCAATAGTTGTGGCAGATGGGCTTAGTGGGTCTGTAGCATGTGGGACCCTTCTGGATCGGGGTCAAACCCGTGTCTTCTGCGAGAGGGAGGGTTCTTTGCCGCTGAATCACTAGGGAAACCCAACAAATGCTTTTTTAAAGTGTCTATAATGTGCCAGACACTCTTATAGAAACTATATATGTATATATCAGAAAAAAGAGGCAAAGGGAAAATAGAGATATCAAACTAAGTGAGAATTAATAAGTTTTTGATAAAACTGCCCAACTGCCTATATTTTCTGAAAATTTTTTTTAAAAAATGAGATAACACTATCCTGAATTATGTGTCAATGAACTAGAACAGCTTAGCACCAGCCTGCAGTCCTAAGAATTGGGACTATGTCTTTCCAGGCTGTTCTGCAGAGACACCTGGACTGAGATACCAGGCTAACATAAAGAGCACACTGGCCCTGGAATGTGCGGTGCAGGCCTAGACAGTAAGTGTGGAGCCTCTCCTATAAAATGTCTGTCCCTGAGGCATGTCAGATAGTAATAACAGTACAATTTGCTTAATTAGGAAATCAAAATTTCACAGAACATTTTTTTGTTTGTTTGTTTCCTGAGCAGAAACTTCTACTCTCAATTATCTAGATCATTGTGAGGTACTTGGTCAACCTGAGTGAAATGTAGATAAAACTGTATGAACCCATCTGGTTACCTATAGCCCTTCACATCACGGTAAATAAGTTTACAGAATTCCCCTCAAAGTAGTAACACTGCATAGTGAGCAAGGCAAAGGAGAGAAATCTAAGTAGAAGGCTGGAAGGACCAAAAGACAAATGTGACTGACTCGACACATTTAGCTGGGTTTGGTTATGAATTCATCCTGAATACCCTTCCATCACTGAACAGTTCAGGGAAATCCTAAGTGTGTAGAGGGAACAAACTGTTGTGTTTGGTTAGAAACACAGCAGGAGCAGTGGCTGGAAGAATAATGTGGTATCTTAACAGCAGGGTTCTGAATGGCCTGTCCAGTTATTTGGACCACATTCTTTTATTCACTCAATGAATATTTATGGAGCATCCACCATGTGTCAGGAGTTGTTCCAGGCAATGCAATTCAGTGTGATTCCATCTTCCAAGCAAGATGGAAGAGGGTCCAACATCCTATTTCACTGGAAGTGGATGCTGTGCTTAGTCACTCAGTCATGTCCGACTCTTTGCAATCCCCGTGGACTATAACCTGCCAGCTCCTCTGTTCATGGGATTCTCCAGGGAATAATACTGGAGTGGGTAGCCATGCCTTCCTCCAGGTGATCTTCCCTCCCCAGGGATTGAACCCAGGTCGCCCACATTGCAGGCAGTTTCTTTACCATCTGAGCCACCAGTTTAGTTCAGTTCAGTCACTCAGTCATGTCCAACTCTTTGTGACCCCATGAATCACAGCACGCCAGACCTCCCTGTCCATCACCAACTCCCAGAGTTCACTCAAACTCACATCCATCAAGTCGGTGATGCCATCTAGCCATCTCATCCTCTGCAATCCCTCCCAGCATCAGAGTCTTTTCCAATGAGTCAACTCTTTGGATGAGGTGGCCAAAGTTTTGCAGTTTCAACTTTAGCATCAGTCTTTCCAATGAACACCGAGGACTGATCTCCTTTAGAATGGACTGGTTGTATCTCCTTGCAGTCCAAGGGACTCTCAAGAGTCTTCTCCAACACCACAGTTCAAAAGCATCAATTCTTCGGTGCTCAGCTTTCTTTATAGTCCAACTCTCGCATCCATACATGACCACAGGAAAAACCATAGCCTCGACTAGACGGACCTTTGTTGGCAAAGTAATGTCTCTGCTTTTCAGTATACTATCTAGATTGGTCATAACTTTCCTTCCAGGGAGTAAGCGTCTTTTAATTTCACGGCTGCAATCACCATATGCAGTGATTTTGGAGCCCCCCAAAATAAAGTCTGACACTGTTTCCACTGTTTCCCATCTATTTCGCATGAAGTGATGGGACCAGATGCCATCAGGGAAGCCCCCCAAAATCAAGAAAACAAACAAGGCAATATCAAGTGGTGATAAGTGCTGGGAAGAAAGTGCAATGGACAGTGAGATGACAGCGTGGATGGGGCAGCCATTAGGTCATCCAGGAAGACCTAAGGAAGTGACATAAAGGCTGAGACAAGAAGGAAGCATGCATGAGAAAGTCCTTGAGAAGAATTGTCTGGGGGGCGGGAAGGGGACAGGCTTCATGTTGAAATTAGTAGTGTGGCTGAAAAGTAATGGTCAAGGAACAGGAGCAGTAATGGATGATGTGGTCAAGTGAGGTGAACATAGGGAGGGCCGGGTCAAAGAGCGCTGTCAAGATGATGGTAAGGAGTTTCTGTATTTCCCTAAGTACAATGGAAGGTAATAAAATGTTTTAGTTAGAATGCATTGAAATATGAATGCACAGTTTTTTAAAGTTCATTCCACTGCCCTTTTATGTAAAAAGTGGATTAGAGATGGGCAAGACTAGGAACAGGGAGATCAGTTTTACTAACCAGTAAGAAAGCTATTTTGAGAATTAAGTAAGGGGTACTGGTACCTGAGATTAGGAAAGTCACAGAGGAGGTAAAGTGGACAGACTTTAGGTGTATTTTGGAGGCAGATTAGATAGGAGTTGATCATGAGTGATCAGAGGGAGAGAGAGACATCAAGAATGGCTCCTAGGTGTTGGATGACTGGGTAAAGATGGAGGAGACTGGGGATGAGATGATTTTAAGGGGAACCCACATTTCTCCAGGTAATGGGGAGCAGTTTATTTAAGTTTTATCTTTTTTTTTGAGCAGGAAAATGGCATGATTAGAATTATACTTCAGTGAGGCAATAGGTATCCATGAAATTGTGTATGAAAGAATTAGAGATGTGGGTCCTTCGTCTTAATTCAAACATTGTTATTCAGCTATATAATAATATATATCTCTATAAAGTAAGAGGTACTAAAGTTCTCTTTGGATTATCTTATCTGTAATTGTTTATCAAAACTTCCCAAGTACCAAAAATTAAGTTAGAAGCTCTGAAGACCAAGATGTATGAGACATTCCCCTAGTGGAGAAGCTTGCATTATACCTGGAGTCATAGCAAGACCACATCTAACTTTAATATTGAGGTTTAACTTTCATTGTTGTGTTTGGTGCAAACCAAAGTATTATGGGGGTTCTGTAATTGGGGTGATGGTGTCTGCCTGGGTTGGTTGCAGTGGGCTGGGAAACTTGTTTCGTGAAGTACTTAACCTTCAGGTAGAAGAGAGATTTAGTCTTTGTTACAAAGCCCTTCTGCATGATAAGCGCATGTGGTTGGTGTGCTCTCTACCATGTTTGTGTACTTTAAAATTTTCCCTATCCTCTTCTCCACAGAGACTGGTGGCTTTAAGAACAATTCTTTAGGTCTTCAGCCATTATTAAGGGGAGATATTGTTAAGAAATAATCAACAGATGGCACATTGTCATGTGCAGGATGTTGAGCCACTTTGTGGGTGGAGGAAATACTCTGAATAAGGCCATAGGGCACAGCGAGAAACCAGAGTGTCAGATGTGGAAACTACTTTGGCTAAAGCTGACTTCATTTCTTCCTGTGACTCTCACTTTGCATTTTAAAAGACCCACGTCTCTGCCATCACAATGCCAAACTAGTCGTCTCTCCAGAGCCCAGTGCGGTGACAAACGGGCACTTGAGAAGGTGTGCTGTTTGTTTCTTTGGGTCGGTAGGTCCTGTTGTGGTCGCTGCTGTTGTTTAATTGTGCCAGTGAAGCTGAAACACCTGGATGGAAAGCAAAAACCGGACGTGGGGTGGGGAACAGCAATCCATCTTTGGCTTTGCTTGTATTGAAAACAGCCATTGAGTAGCTTTCTTAATTTTTCAACCCTTCAAATTGTTATCCCACTTGATGGTAACAGATTCCTCAGGGCATAATCAAAAGCTATCAGATATTGACTCCTCCTGGATAGATGAGAAAGAGCAAGGAGGAAAACTGCAGAGAGCATCTTCCAGGCAGAGGAGCTGCTCTGTGCAGACACAGAGGTGCCTGTGGGCTGTGTCCCATCTTGCCCAGCGTGTGTGTCGGGGGTGGGGGGGGGGGGCGGTTAATACGGTTATTCCTACCTGATCTACATAAGAACTTCATATTATTCACCCTCTGATCCCATTGTGTACTATCATATTCACTCTTTCTGGTCCCTCCAAAACACCTTTATTTTCTACTTAAAACCTTTCTTTTCTATGATCCTTCAGAGATCATAGATGGTCTGAGAGTGGAAGTGATCACTTGCAGAAAAGAGTGTAAGAAAGAGGAGCTGCACCATTGCATTGTCTGGCCGGGTCATCGTGTCCCTGCTTCCATAAGTGACCCTGTACCCGTTCACCTTTTTCTCTCTGTTCTCAAGTTAGCGCACTGAAATGAGTATCGTTTGTTTCTCCTTTCTTACTAGTTTTCCAAAAAAAAGCACATCTTTAAAACTCTTAAAATGTGTATAAGCATAAGGATTCCTTGTTGAATGGGGGAAAATTAGAAATACAGATAAATGCTAATTGTGCAACACTATGAACTCACAGATCAGCGTGTCTCTCCGTGGCGCGTAACTCCCACTGCACCATGTTGCCTGGGGATGCACGCTGCAATATACTTCAAGTGTAATGTAATATGTTAAAGACTCATTAAGATTGCACAATGATTTTTCACTTAACAAAATAAAGACGAACCTTTAAAAAATGATAAATAGAACTATCTATGTCACTTTTCAAAATGATATATACTATGTAATACACTATGAATGTATTGTAAATAAATTTCCTGTCCTTTCCAACATATGCATGCATATAGGAGCATGACTTTATAATGTTCATCTACAGACTGCTTTCTTCTCTTAGCAGTACCTCCATTAATGTTTATAAGTGTGATTATAACATCTCAAAATCAATTTATAAATGTAAATTTTGAGCTTATCTCAAATATTCCCCAAATAATCCAGAGAATTTCCTGGGGTATCTTGTGTGGACCCTAAAAATAATCTTCTGGGCTATTTTTCTCTCTATAAAGCGTCAACGTCTTTTCTCCTTCATGGCCTGTTCTTAGTGCTGTTTAGGGCACAGTGTAACTATGTCCCCTTCCCTTCCTAGAGACAGCGTCTTTGCTGCTCGTTGTGGCATTTAGTGATCTAGTGTCTGGGAGAAAGATGGCAGCGTTTGATGTCGAAGATCTGCTCCATGTGTGCCATGTCCTACCCCTATGAATGTAATCGAAGCTAATGGCGATGTGATTTTTGTTCTCAGTGTATCTGGTTTTTTGTTCATTAGTCTCTCTTTATACCAAAGCCCTCCCTCTTTCTCCTGGTACTCATGCATTCATCTGCTCATTCATTCGATAAGTACATAGGCTGAGTAATAGGGGGACAGGGCTTCCCAGCTGACTCAGTGGTAAAGACTCTGCCCGCCAGTGCAGGAGACACAGGAGATGTGGTTTCCATCCCTGGGTTGGGAAGATCCCCTGGAAGAGGAAATGGCAACCCACTCCAGTATTCTTGCCTGGAAAATCCCATGGACAGAGGAGCCTTGGTGGGCTGCAGTCCATGGATTTGCAAAGAGTTGGAAATGACCAAGCAACTGAGAACATCAGAGCAGAGCAATACATGCTCAGATGTTCAGCCAGCCATTTCCTCCTCCAGGGGATCCTCCTGACCCCAGGATCGAGGCCCAGTCTCCCGCATCTCCCACGTTGGAAGGCAGATTCTTTACCACTTGTGCCACCCGGGAAACCCAGATCAGTAAGGAGATAGGAAACAAAACAGAAATGATCCCTGGCCTCATGGAGCCTCCAATCAAGTAGAAAGAACAGGCATTGAGCTGGTAGACATAACAACAAACATGTAATTTTATTAGGAGGAAGACTACAGATGCTGTGAGGGGGAATGATAATGGAAGTACAGTGTTTGCTGTGGACTCAGGAAAGCTGCTTTCAGGAAGGGAGTCAGTGAGTGGTTGGAAAATGATAAGCTAAAAATCTAGCACCGACTTCCCCAGAATCATCTTCCCCTGACACTCTGGTCCATTTTCCTGGAAGTTACCTCGTGTCCCAGCTTCTCTTCTTAGAACGAGCTCATTCTCCATGATTCCTCTGTTCTTTGATAAAAAGGATTCTGACCAGCTGACCCCAGATCTCAACATTTCGAGCTGAGGATAAACAAGTTCTGGAATAAATGCAGTTTCAAATCTATCCATTTTCATACCTTCTTGTACAAGGAGGGTTAGAAACAGCTTCTCAATAAAGAAGATCTAATTATCCAATCTAGGTAATTTTTATAATTGAAGCAACTACTTGATGAAATGTTTTCATTAGAGTGCTCAGACTATTCAGTGGTATTCTGTGGTGCAAGGATCACTTAATAGCTTTCACAGTTGTAGAAGAATAATGGATTGAAAGAAGAGAGAAATATTAGTGTTTTTTTTTTCTTTCCTCAAACAGGTTTGCTTTTGTTCTTTGAATAATAGGGTTTTCACATGAGGGACAGAGGAAGACTGAGAGATATGGAGGGAAGGAGAGAGGGAGAAGGGGATGAGAAAGAATCAAATGGTTATAGTATTTTCAGTACCAGGGTTTTCAGTCCTTCTCTGCGTTCCCTGGTTTAATGACCTAATATGGATGATATACAGTTATACCCAGTACTTGCATTTTTAAAGCTAGGCAATTGTCTTTCACCTCATCTTTTTGAACTATTTCATTTTTCTTTTATGACATTTCTATGGGCTCGCCTTCTCTATGCTCAGACCGTTGACAGGGGATGGTAATAGGTAATGGGTTGTTTCAAATCAGAAGTTTAGGATGGCCTCATAAAGTCTTCCCCACACATATGAGTCATTTATAAAAATATATGAAGAAATTATGGATCTGCTGTGTCTTAGGAGAACAGCGGCTGGGAGCCTGGCAATTTTGAACAGCTCATGGGCTTCTGAGCATGGTTCCTGGGTGGAAATAAAAAGATATACATACATAGCTCAGGAGCTGTCAGTGGAGATGCTGTGAATTAGAGCAGAGCTCAAGAAGGTCATGGAAATTAGAGGGCATTTCTCTGCTCATCACTAAATCTGGGGTTGTTTGTCACGTTGGCACTGTATCATCTTAAATCACCAGCTGATCCGAAATATCTTAGAGAACTATTTTGTGTCAAACTGCTTAGGTTTTAACTCCTTTTTCTGTTTTCCTAAGAGACATTTCTATGGTTTAAAGCTTCCTGAAAAGTCACCTTGTTGTATCACTGAATTCTGCTGTGTTGTTGAATTTTTCATGTGCTTTCCTATACGTGCTCCTACTGTGGTCACTGAAGTGAGAAGTCAGGAGAATGGGGGCAGAAAAGGTAGATGTAAATGCATGTGCTGACCGTGAGACAGCCCTTCAGTTCTGGGTGCTGTCAGGTGGGGATGTTACGGGGGCTTATGTCTCTTCCACTGGGCAAGATGCGAGACATCCTACGGCTTCAAAACACTCCTATATCCCTGCTCTAACACCTCTCTCCTCCCTGTTACTCACTGCCTACACTTAGGGAAACAATTCTGCGGACTGTCAGTCTTTCAGCAATGAGAGAGATGATAGCAAGACGTCATCCCAGGATCTGGAAAGCCTTGTTAAAAAAAAAAAAAAAGACTATTCACAGCTCAAGCAAAATTTTGCCTCTCATGAAAAAAAAATAAAAATAAAATTCCTCTAATTGTTCAATCAGTTAGTATTGTAGAAACCTGGAACCTCTTTATGAAATGCAGTATACCTAAATGGACTTACTTTACTGTTTTGTTGGTATAATTGCAAGTGTATTTCATCCAAAAAAAGTATCAGTCCCATGGATTGATCAGTTATTATCTGCCACACACTCAGAGCTTAGTATCTTCTATGCAATCTTACGTCATCCTTACAATAACCCTCTAAGTACAGATGTTGCTATTACTCTTGTATTACAGATAGAGAAGCTGAGGTTTAGAGAGCATGCAATAACACATTTATATGGCTAGGAAGTTGGTAGAGCCAGAATGGAAACTGGCATCTGGGCCCTAATTACAAATTTCATCCTCACAGAATTAACATTAACTGACAAATTTGGGGAAGGCATTTGGTTGCTTCCAAGTGGAAGATGTTTTTGAAGTAAGAATGTTATCAAATGCAAGTTCATGGACCCAATACATAGTGAGGCCAAACAAACAGAATCATCAGTGTTTGGAGCAGAAAGTGAAAATGTTAGTTGCTCACTCATGTCAACTCTTTTGCGACCCCATGGACTGTAGCCCACCAGGCTTCTCTGTCCATGGGATTTTCCAGGCAAGAATACTGGAGTGGGTCACCATTTCCTTCTTCGGGGGGTTTTCCCTACCCAGGCAATGAACCCATGTCTCCCAGATTCTTACCACTGCGCCACCTGGGAGCAGAGAGAAAGGTTTATTTCAGGGCTATTCATGGAGAATGGGTGACCTGTGCTTAGAAACCCTGGGCTTGCTATGGTTTTCAGGGTGAAGTTTTTATAGGCAAAATTTGGGTTGCGGGCTGCAGGGAGTGTAACCTTCTTCTGATCGCTTTGTGGTGAGGTAACAGGGTGTGTTCCAGGAATCTCGTGTTCAGCCTGAATTTACCATCCTCTACCTGGAGGGTGGGGCCGAGTTCCAGCAGAAAATCTCAAAAATATTGCTCTGTATATCCCTTGAGGGGGACCCAGGACTCTGCCCCATCCTGCACTCCTTTTTCTTGACTGTTTCTCCTTTGATTCTGCATTACCTCCTGTCCCTAGTTAGTAACTGTTTGAATCTGCTGTTTGGAACTCAGGGAAGATCCAGGAGGCTGAAACCTTATTTTCCTACAAACAGGAAATGGGGGACACAGAAAGGGTTTGCACCTGGGAGGACCCCACAGGGTTCTGGTAGGTTTCAAGAATGTTGTAGAATTTTCTTCTGAAGCATTAAGGGAAAATATTCATGCTCGTTAGTTTTGTGCCTGATGTGTATATATTAAGATAAGTACAGAATGCAGTTTATGTTATGCCAATTTTGTAACAAGCACACATGTAGGATTCTTAGATTGGAAAAATAAACTGTCCTGAGATGAGTAAGAATCCAGGTCACCTTAATAATACCTCTGTGCTTTTTAGCTATTTTTAAGTTATTTTTGTTCAATATAATGATGTAAGTAGAACATATTCAATGGCCATAAGAGCAAAAAAAGAAAAAAAAATCCTCACAATCTTCCTGGAGAAAGCTTTCATTATTACTCTCATTTTATGTACTAAAGAACAGACATATTGAAATATGTCAGTACTAGTTGTACAATAAGTTAACATTTATTGAGCACTTAATATGTGCCAGGTTGCCAGGTAGTCATCTAATTTTCACAATAACTCTATGAAGTAATGACTCCCATGTTACAGATGATCATAAATCTGAGACAGAGTTACATGCATACCTTTCCCAAGGTCATTCCAAATCTAATAGCCAGAACAAAAGCCACTATCTATCTCTAGAATCTGTGCTCCCAGTCACTCTGTAGCATGGCCTCTCCTTCTACATACACTACTGTATTTACAATTTACCCACACTATATGTTGCCATTAAATAATTATTATATTTACCTTCTGCAGTTTCTTTCCATGGTGACCAAAATTCATAGCTCTGGCATTAATTTCTTTCATTATTCAGTTAGTTCAGTAGCATTTTTGGTTTTTATTTCCTTCAGAACAGAACTATTATGATGTTATTCATTCATTCACTTATTCAGTCATTTTCAAGTTCATTCATTAATTTATTCAATAAATAATGATCCAGCCTGCACTGTAAGGTACTAGCTATAATCCACTTGGCTAGGCATTGGGGAGAGTTACGAAGTCTCTATGAATACATTAAAGAACCCACAGCTTAAGGGAAGGGTCAGTGTAATGGAGTAAAACCAAGTCAAGTTGAAGAGCTAGCTTGACCACGATTCAGGGCAAGGTATTTCTGTAACACAGTTGAGAATTAAGCCATGTAGGAGTTAAAAGAAGGGATGCATTTTTATCAAGACAGAGGTCAGGAAAGATTCATAAAGGAAATGGAATTGAGATGGAATTAAAGCTGTCCTAAAGGATGACTATTTGCCATCGAAAATGTTTCATTCAGAAAAGACCTTAGAGACTTTGTACCTTATTCTCTCATCCTAAAGAACATTAATGATTTCCCAAGGTCGCTCTCTCTCATCTGTAACCCCTTCTTCAGTTCCAAATATGGATGCTTGCTTGATACTTCCCCCCTCCTTTGGCTTTGCTTAGTACTATTTTTACAAATAGTTTAGACAGATTGTCTTGAATTCAGTATTGGTTACCTTGCTACCATCTGAAATACTCTCAAGAGGTGAATAAAATAAACCAGACCTTTAATATTAATTAGTAAAAAATCATTAAGGAAAAGTAATGCTGACTAGGTGCACCTAAAGCAGAGTCTGATAGATTTAGTGCCAAGTCAGGCTTGGAAGAGAAGAGAAAGTAGCAGATGGAGTTTTATGCTGGTAATAACAGCAGGTGGGAAACAGGTAATAGCAAACAGATGGGCCCCATAATATAGAAAGACCACCAGCATCACATTTTCCACTGCTTTGTTCCCAAATAGTAGTAAGATTCAATAGATAGTTCATTGCAAACAGCCTATGGAGCACAAACTCTTACTGGTATAATGCTGGGCACCATGAGAGGAAGGTACAAGCTCTGTACTGAGATTCAAGAAAAGTAGAAAGCACAAAACAAGTACAAAAAGAGAGCAGTTGAATTAAAAAAAAAGGACAAATAAATGCTAAAAGAGAAATGCAAATAAAGCATTCATGGACGAGGTAGCAATCAAGATGAATCTGATGGGTGGGCCAGAAAAGCAAAAGGAAATGTTCCGAGTTAGGTAAATGCTTAGAGAAGATTTACTTAATTGCAAATGGCAGATAGAGATAAGCAAATACATGTCATGGAAAGCTGTGCAATAGAGTGGAGGAGGACCATAGTTATCACTGAATGGCTGGGAATGTCACTTAAAACTTTTTCCATTTTTTCATGTCTAAAATGAGCTAGTTTCTACAGTCCCTTCTGAGTTTAGGAGTAGGTAAAATCACTGCAGATGGTGATTGCAGCCATGAAATTAAAAGATGCTTATTCCTTGGAAGGAAAGTTATGACCAATCTAGATAGCATATTCAAAAGCAGAGACATTACTTTGCCAACTAAGGTCTGTCTAGTCAAGGCTATGGTTTTTCCAGTGGTCATGTATGGATGTGAGAGTTGGACTGTGAAGAAAGCTGAGCACCAAAGAATTGATGCTTTTGGACTGTGGTGTCGGAGAAGACTCTTGAGAGTCCCTTGGACTGCAAGGAGATCCAAGTCCATTCTAAAGGAGATCAGTCCTGGGGTTCTTTGGAAGGACTGATGCTAAAGCTGAAACTTCAATACTTTGGCCACCTCATGCGAAGAGTTGACTCATTGGAAAAGACTCTGATGCTGGGAGGGATTGGGGGCAGGAGGAGAAGGGGACGAGACGGGATGAGATGGCTGGATGGCATCACCGACTCGATGGACATGAGTTTGGGTGAACTCCGGGAGTTGGTGATGGACAGGGAGGCCTGGTGTGCTGCGATTCATGCAGTCACAGAGTCAGACATGACTGAGTGGCTGAACTGAACTGAACTGAATCTGTAATCTAGAATCTTCATAAATATCCTAGACTAATATTTCCCAAAGTATGGAACAGTATTTGCTACCAGTGGAATATATATTTCAAGTGGTATATATGTAATATTTATACAGAAGAATGGCAAGGAGAAATAAGAAAGCCTTCCTCAGTGATCAATGCAAAGAAATAGAGGAAAACAATAGAATGGGAAAGACTAGGGATCTCTTCAAGAAAATTAGAGATACCAAGGGAACATTTCATGCAAAGATGGGCTCAATAAAGGACAGAAGTGGTTTGGACCTAACAGAAGCAGAAGATATTAAGAAGAGGTGGCAAGAATACACAGAAGAACTGTACAAAAAAGATCTTCATGACCCAGATAATCATGATGGTGTGATCACTCACCTAGAGCCAGACATCCTGGAATGTGAAGTCAGGTGGGCCTTAGGAAGCATCACTACGAACAAAGCTAGTGGAGGTGATGGAATTCCAGTTGAGCTCTTTCAGATCCTAAAAGATGATGCTGGGAAAGTGCCACACTCAATATGCCAGCAAATTTGGAAAACTCAGCAGTGGTCACAGGACTGGGAAAGGTCAGTTTTCATTCCAATTCCAAAGAAAGGCAATGCCAAAGAATGCTCAACCTACCGCACAATTGCACTCCTCTCACACACTAGTTAAGTAATGTTCCAAATTCTCCAAGCCAGGCTTCAACAATACATGAACCGTGAACTTCCAGATGTTCAATCTGGTTTTAGAAAAGGAAGAGAAACCAGAGATCAAATTGCCAACATCCATTGGATCATTGAAAAAGCGAGAGAGTTCTGGAAAAGCATCTACCTCTGCTTTATTGACTATGCCAAAGCCTTTGACTGTGTGGATCACTACAAACCGTAGAAAATTCTTCAAGAGTTGGGAATACGAGACCACCTGACTCCTGAGAAATCTGTATGCAGGTCAAGAAGCAACAGTTAGAACTGGACATGCAACAACAGATTGTTTCCAAATCGGGAAAGGAGTACGTCAAGGCTGTATATTGTTACCCTGCTTGTTTAACTTATATGCAGAGTCTATCTTGAGAAACGCTGGGCTGGATGAAGCACAAGTTGGAATCAAGATTGCTGGGAGAAATATCAATACCCTCAGATATGCAGATGACACCAGCCTTGTGGCAGAAAGTGAAGTAGAACTAAAGAGCCTCTTGATGAAAGTGAAAGAGGAGAGTGAAAGAGTCGGCTTAAAACTCAACATTCAGAAAAAAAGATCATGGCATCTGGTCCCATCACTTCTTGACAAATAGATGGGGAAACAATGGAAACAGTGAGAGACTTTATTTTCTTGGGCTCCAAAATTACTGCAGATGGTGACTGCAGCCATGAAATTAAGAGATGCTTGCTCCTTGGAAGACAAGTTATGACCAAACTAGATAGCATATTAAAAAGCAGAGGCATTATTTTGCCAACAAAGGTCCATCTAGTCAAAGCTATGGTTTTTCCAGTAGTCATATATGGATGTGAGAGTTGGACTATACAGAAAGCTGAGCACTGAAGAATTGATGCTTTTGAACTGTGGTGTTGGGGAAGACTCTTGAGAGTCCCTTCGACAGCAAGGAGATCCAACCAGTCCATCCTAAAGGCAATCAATCATGAATATTCATTGGAAGGACTGATGCTGAAGCTGAAACTCCAATACTTCGGCCACCTCATGTGAAGAACTGTTTTGAATAGACCCTGATGCTGGGAAAGATTGAAGGTGGGAGGAGAAGGGGACGACAGAGGATGAGATGGTTGGGTGGCATCACCAACTCAATGGACATGAGTTTGAGTAAATTCCAGGAGTTGGTGACGGACAGGGAAGCGTGGCGTGCTGCAGTCCATGGTGTCGCAAAGAGTCTGACATGACTGAGCAACTGAACTGAACTGATATGTAATACTTATGTTAATAATTATAATTTATAAGGCTTACTTCTATTTAAAGCAAGTGATACTGACTTCCAGGGTTTTTTTATTTTGTAGCATTAAAAGTTTTTCCTTAAAATTTCTATTTAAGTGAAAAATGTGTACTAAGTTGTAGAAATGCTTATTGTGCAGTGATTTCTCTCCAAAAGAGAAGATAATCCCAAAGATTATGCTCTGAAGTCATACAGTATATTAACCAGTTTTGAGTCTAATTTAGCCAATCATATTCCAGAATTTTTTCTTTGACTGACATCAATGTTTAGTATCTTTCTTTGAACTATATATGAAACCTTGCTGGGTTCCTCATAAATTAATCTTTCCCATGCTTGCTATGTATTTGCATTGAATTATAGTTGCAGCTTTTCAAAAATTACGCTTTTGCATACAATGTATTAGTTAGGGTTTAAGCAAAACCACATGTACATTTATTAATATATGTTTATTAATTATATATTAATTACAAGCACTTAAACTTACTTTACTCTGGGAGCTGGTTAAGAGGTCTAAGTAAGAGTGCACACTGGCTTCTGTGTCTGCTGCTGGCACCTGAGTCCACAGGCAGTTGGGAAAAGAAGGATGTGAAGCAGGGTCAGAACAGACAGGCTGGATGAAGGTGAAGCTGGTGCCTTCATTCATGGAGCTAACTTCGCATCTGGTCCAGGAATCAGGGAAGCTGCCAGCAGAAGGATCTGGCAGGGGCCCAGCTGCTGTCGCAGGCCAACATGGTGAGCCTGTAGATAAGTAACAACACGCTTTAGTGCCAACAGCTCTTGGTGTCCTGTTGGTGTAGTTGCTGCTGTTCAGTCACTCAGTTGTGTCCAACTCTTTGCAACCCCATGAACTGCAGCACACTAGGCTTCCCTGTCCTTCACTATCTTCCAGAGTTTGCTCAAACTCATGCCCATTGAGTTGGTGATGCCATCCAACCACCTCATTCTCTGTCATCCCCTTCTCATCCTGTCCTCAGTCTTTCCCAGCATCAAGGTCTTTTCCAGTGAGTTGGCTCTTCATATCAAGTGGCCAAAGTATTGGAGCTTCAGCATCAGTCCTTCCAATGAATATTCAGGATTATTTCCTTTAGGATACACTGGTTGGATCTCCTTACAGTCCAAGGGACTCTCAGGACTCTTCTCCAACACCACAGTTCAAAAGCATCAATTCTTTGGCGCTCAGCTTTCTTTAGAGTCCAACTCTCACACCCATACATGACTACTGGAAAAACCATAGCTTTGAGTATACAGACTTTTGTCAGCAAAGCAATGTCTCTGCTTTTTAATATACTGTCTAAGTTTGTCATAGCTTTTCTTCCAAGGAGCAAGTGTCTTTTAACTTCAAGGCTGCAGTCACCACCTGTAGTGATTTTGGAGTCTAAGAAAATAAAATCTGTCATTGTTTCCACATTTTTGTTCTGTGTCCACCTTTCAAGCATAAAGGAAACAAGTCGGCCACTGCTCCTCTTCTACTTTCTTAATCTCATGCAAAATCTCTCTTGAGGCCTAACTCTGTGGGTAGAGAAGGGAATTCTGGAAAACATAGTTCCAACGTAGCCAAGTTGACATCATACAGAACAATCACATTCTATTCATCATAAAATTTGGTGGAATGGGGAGTTCACAGATGCCTGAAAGCCCATTGATAGATAGCCTATGTGCTATAAAAATCCTGGATTACTACAAATCCCTTTCTTAGTTGCACATGATAATATGAATGGTATCAATGACTCAATTAAGTAAACACTGCCATTCAAATTTAGGCTTATCAGTGTCAATAAGTTTTAATAACTGAAAGGGTGTATCATATTTGTTGCCTTTATAATTTTCTCTTTATCCCAGAGCAAGAATTTTTAGAAGTTTGCTAGTCTCCTCTTTGATACTAAACAGTCACATTCTTAAAAATGTTGTTCTTTTTCAAATGTAAGCTTTGTTTTCCAATTTTTTAAGCACATGCACATATTATTACAGGTTTATTATATGTGCCATGGACATTAGTTAAAATTAATTATATAAAATAAATGAGTATAATAAAATTAATTATATAAAATAAATGAGAAAAAAATAAATAAATTTTTTTCTTTGATATCTAATGTTTCTGATATTTTTAAGCCATAGGATTGTGGAAGATACTGTTATTCTTTCTGGATTTTTCAACTTCTTAACTATTGGGTGCCTCTTCATGCCTACCCTTGCATCTTGGTTTTGAGTCAATAGGAAACATTTTAATTAGATGGTCTCTTGATCTTTTGACCAATGTTCAGCTCCACAGAAAGGAAAGGAAGCAGCCCCTTCTGATCTTCTCACTACTCAGTGGAAAGGCTGTCTGTTACAGAGCTAGACAATAACAGCAAGATGTAGGGGGTTTAATGCGGTGCTGCTTTATTGCTATGGGAACGTGGATAACTCTCTGAGAGTTGTTTTCCCAAAGAAATTGCTTTGTGAGATTTCACTGAACATTTCCATTTTCATTGTCAGCTGGTTCTGAAAATCTCACATCTTACAGTGGACTATGATGACACAAGTTTACATGTACATAAATAATAAAGAAAGAAATCTTTATCTCTTTGTTGTTGTTTAGTGGTTAAATCATATCTGACTTTTTTGCAACCCCATGAACTATATAGCCCATAAAGCTCCTCTCTCCATGGAATTTCCCAGGTAAGAATACTGGAGTGGGTTGCCATTTCCTTCTCCAGGGGATCTTCCCAACCCAGGGATGAAAGCTGCATCTCCTGCATTGGCAGGTGGATTCTTTACCACTGAGCCACCAGGGAAGCCCATCTCTTTACCCATTTTTAGTTTTTTACCTGAGATGTCTGTACTTCCTGGTATTCTAAAAACATTATGATGGGGGCAGAAATCAGCAATTGATGGCATCAGGGTAAGAAGTTATTTTAGTTATTTTTCAAAATCTAGTCATTCAAAGATTATGACTATTGGAAAATAATTCTTATAACATTATTGTTGTTTAGTCACTAAGTTGTGTCTGACTCTTTCCAACCCCATGGACTGCAGTACACAAGGCTTCCCTGTTCTTTACTATCTCTAGAATTTACTCAAACTCATGTCCATTGAATCGATGATGACACCCAGCCATCTCATCTCATCCTCTGCTGTCCCCTTCTCCTCCTGCCCCCAATCCCTCCCAGCATCAGGGTCTTTTCCAGTGAGTTGGCACTTCACATCAGGTGGCCAAAGTATTGGAGCTTCAGCTTCAGCATCAGTCCTTCCAGTGAAGATTCAGGGTTGATTTCCTTTAGGATTGACTGGTTTGATTACCTTGCAGTCCAAGGGACTCCCAAGAGTCTTCTCCAACATTACAGTTTGAAAGCATCAATTCTTTGGTGCTTAGCCTTCTTTCTGGTCCAATTCTCACATCCATACATCTATAACATAGAAAGTTCAGTTCAGTTGCTCAGTTGTTTCTGACTTTTTGAGACCCCATGAACTGCAGCACGCCAGGCCTCCCTGTCTATCACCAACTCCTGGAATCCACCCAATCTCATGTCCACTGAGTCAGTGATGCCATCCAACCATCTCATCCTGTCATACCCTTCTCCTCCTGCCTTCAATCTTTCCCAGCATCAGGGTCTTTTCAAATGAGTCAGCTCTTTGCATCAGGTGGCCAAAATATTGGAGTTTCAGCTTCAACATCAGTCCTTCCAATGAACACCCAGGACTGATCTCCTTTAGGATGGACTGGTTGGATCTCCTTGCAGTCCAAGGGACTCTCAAGAGTTTTCTCCAAAACCACAGTTCAAAAGCATCAATTCTTCTGTGCTCAGCTTTCTTTATAGTCCAACTCTCACAACCATATATGACTACTGGAAAAACCATAGCCTTGACTAGATGGACTTTTGTTGACAAGGTAATGTCTCTGTTTTTTTAATATGCTGTCTAGGTTGGTCATAACTTTCCTTCTAAGGAGTAAGTGTCTTTTAATCTTATGGCTGCAGTCACCATCTGCAGTAATTTTGGAGCCTAAGAAAATAAAGTCAACCACTGTTTCCACTGTTTCCCCATCTATTTCCCATGAAGTGATGGGACCGGATGCCATGATCTTAGTTTTCTGAATGTTGAGCTTTAAGCCAACTTTTTCACGCTCCACTTTCACTTTCATCAAGAGGCTCTTTAGTTCCTCTTCACTTTCTGCCACAAGGCTGGTGTCATCTGCATATCTGAGGTTATTGATATTTCTCCCAGCAATCTTGATTCCAGCTTATGCTTCATCCAGCCCAGCGTTTCTCATGATGTACTCTGAATATAAGTTAAATAAGCAGGGAGACAATATACAGCCTTGACAGACTCCTTTTCCTATTTGGAACCAGTCTGTTGTTCCATGTTCAGTTCTAACTGTTGCTTCCTGACCTGCATACAGGTTTCACAAGAGGCAGATCAGGTGGTCTGGTATTCCCATCTCTTTCAGAATTTTCCACAGTTTTGTGATCCACACAGTCAAAGCTTTCGGCATAGTCAATAAAGCAGAAATAGATGTTTTTCTGGAACTCTCTTGCTTTTTTGATGACCCAGCAAATGTTGGCAATTTGATCTCTGGTTCCTCTGCCTTTTCTAAAACCAGCTTGAACATCTGAAAGTATTGCTGAAGCCTGGCTTGGAGAATTTTAAGCATTAATTTACTAGTGTGTGAAATGAGTGCAATTGTGTGGTAGTTTGAGCATTCTTTGGCATTGTCTTTCTTTGGGATTTGAATGAAAACTGACCTTTTCCAGTCCTGTGGCCACTGATGAGTTTTCCAAATTTGCTGACATATTGAGTGCAGCACTTTCCCAGCATCATCTTTTGGGATTTGAAGTAGCTCAACTGGAATTCCATCACCTCCACTAGCTTTGTTCATAGTGATACTTCCTAAGGCCCACTTGACTTCACATTCCAGGATGTCTGGCTCTAGGTGAATGAGCACACCATCATGATTATCTGGATCATGAAGGTCTTTTTTGTATAAGTCTTCTGTGTGTTCTTGCCACCTCTTCTTAATATCTTCTGCTTCTGTTAGGTCCACACCTTTTCTGTCCTTTACTGAGCCCATCTTTGTGTGAAATGTTCCCTTGGTATCTCTAATTTCATTTGTGGATGTGATTGGTGATAGAAGCAAGGTCCGATGCTATAAAGAGCAATATTGCATAGGAACCTGGAATGTTAGGTCCATGAATCAAGGCAAATTGAAAGTGGTCAAACAGAAGATGGCAAGACTGAACGTAGGCATTCTAGGAATCAGTGAACTAAGATGGACTGGAGTGGCTGAATTTAACTCAGATGACCATTATATATACTACTGTGAGCAGGAATCCCTTAGAAGAAATGGAATAGCCATCATGGTCAACAAAAGATTCCGAAATGCAGTACTTGGATGCAATCTCAAAAATGACAGAATGATCTCTGTTCGTTTTCAGGGCAAACCATTCAATATCATGGTAATCCAAGTCTATGCCCCAACCAGTAACGCTGAAGAAGCTGAAGTTGAATGTTTCTATGAAGACCTACAAGACCTTTTAGAACTAACACCCCGAAAAGATGTCCTTTTCATTATAGGGGACTGGAATGCAGAAGTAGGAAGTCAAGAAATACCTGGAGTAACAGGCAAATTTGGCCTTGGAGTATGGAATGAAGTAGGGCAAAGGCTAATAGAGTTTTGCCAAGAGAATGCACTGGTCATAGCAAACACCCTCTTCCAACAACACTAGAGAAGAGTCTACACATGGACATCACCAGATGGTCAATACCGAAATCAGATTGATTATATTCTTTGCAGCCAAAGATGGAGAAGCTCTATACAGTCAGCAAAGACAAGACCGGGAGCTGACTGTGGCTCAGAGCATGAACTCCTTATTGCCAAATTCAGACTTAAATTGAAGAAAGTAAGGAAAACCACTAGACCATTCAGGTATGACCTAAATCAAATCCCTTATGATTATACAATGGAAGTGAGAAATAGATTTAAGGGACTAGATTTGATAGAGTGCCTGATGAACTGTGGACTGAGGTTCATGACATTGTACAGGAGACAGGGATCAAGACCATCCCCAAGAAAAAGAAATGCAAAAAAGAAAAATGGCTGTCGTAGGAGGCCTTACAAATGGCTGTGAAAGGAAGAGACGCGAAAAGCAAAGGAGAAAAGGAAAGATATGCCCATCTGAATGCAGAGTTCCAAAGAATAGCAAGGAGAGATAAGAAAGCCTTCCTCAGTGATCAGTGCAAAGAAATAGAGGAAAACAATAGAATGGGAAAGAACAATAGAATGAGATCTCCAAGAAGATTAGAGATAGCAAGGGAACATTTCACGCAAAGATGGGCTCAATAACATAGAAAACAAGAAAGCAAACAAGGGGGCCTCGGCTCTGGCCTGTGATCTAAATGGAAAGCTTCTTTTATGTAGCTTATCTGTGATATTTTATTGATAATTTCACCCCGGAGAAGGAAATGGCAACCCACTCCAGTATTCTTGCCTAGAAAAGTCCATGGACAGAGGAGCCTGGCGGGCTGCAGTCCACGGGGTTACATGACTGAGCATGTATGCATGAGGGTGGAGGGTGACGGATTGGTAGCAATAAACTGGTAGAACTAAAAAAAAAAAAAAGATATTTTCTTAGTTTTCATATAAGATGACCTAACTTATTTATTAGTCTTACAAATCTATGCCTAGCATAGCACCCTACCATAGGCAATACTAAACAAAGAAACAAAAACCCTGCTGAATGAGAAAGGAACAAAAGGAACAAATGAGTAAAACATATGTTCACAATGTTGTATTTGCCCTTTTAGCTACCCTACCATTTCAAAATCAGTTAGCATATTGACTCTTAGAGCACCTTTCTGATACTGAGACCTAGCCACAATCAGTACCATTCCCATCACAATCAATACCATGGTTGATGCTAAGAGTGCTCATTATCTGGCCAGACTACAGCATTCCACAAATGATCTGGAGTCCAGACATTCTGGCCCATCTTCGAGAGACCTAAGTAACTCTAGAAAACCGAAATCATATTACCGCTGTCACCGACGATCCCAACCTCTCTGAGGTCTCCTCTTCATTGCCTCATCCTGAAGCCCTATAAACCTCTCCCTCTACTGAGCACCAGGCTTCCCTGGTGGCTCGGCAGTAAGGAATCTGCCTGTGATGCAGAAGATGCAGGAGACCCTGGTTCGATCCCTGGGTGGGGAAGATTCCCTGGAGGAGGGCGTGGTGACCCACTCCAGCATTCTAGCTTGGGAAATCCCACGGACAGAGGAACGTGGCAGGCTCCAGTTCGGTAGTTTCACAAAGAGTCGGACCTGACTGAAGCAACTGAGCACACACGCCCACACTGAACACCAACTAGGCTGTTCATCTTAGAACCCCATGAGATGTCTGCTGGTCTACTCTTCTGCCTTCCCATATCAAGAGAATTGACACTTAAGACCCAGTAATTACACTCAGCATCACTTTCTGCTTTACCTTGCTCTGAAATGTCCTTAGCTGTTATGATAATCTGAAACTTCTCTACAAGTCTATGTAGCAGGTGCAGGCGGAATCCATGCTATAGAAACTGGGGAGGAGGCACCCTTTGACTTGTGTAGAGTACCCTTCCTCTGTCCTGACTTCTATCACATCTTACTTTCAAGCTGTGGAAACTCACTCTTGATTGGATATATGATTATCTTCTAAAATGTCTGTCTGACAATGCCCTTCCCCACTTTCAGCGCCATTCCCCCTAAGATAAAGGCCAAAGTCTAACCCGGTCTCCATGCCCTGCATGCTCCAGCCCTAGCCCGACTCTCCAGCCCCCTGTCCCTTTGGTCTTGCTTCCACTCCTGCCAACCATTCATCTTTCAGTGCCAGGAAGGGATTATGCTCATTCCTGCAGGGGAGAGCCTTTGAACATACAGTTGTTTTTTTTTTTAATTGCGGTAAAATACACATAACTTACAGTTCACCAGAGAAGGAATGGCAGCCCACTCCAGTATTCTTGCCTGGAAAATCCCATGGACAGAGGAGTCTGGCAGGCTACAGTCCATGGGGGTCACAAAAAAGTTGAACACTACTTAGCAACTAAACAATACCAACAACAATCCATTAAAAATTCCCAACATTGTCATTTTTTTAACATCATAAATATATGCTACATATGCTGTTATACTGGAGAAGGAAATGGCAACCCACTCCAGTATTCTTGCCTGGAGAATCCCATGGACAGAGAGGAGCCTGGTGGGCTACAGTCCATGGGCTGTAAGAGTCGGATATGACTTAGCAACTAAACCACCACCAGCTTCAGTTCATCATTTTAGCCATTTCAAAGTAGATAAGTCAGTGACATTTTAGTGGATTCACAATATTGCATGACCATCATGACTGTCAAGTTCCAGAACAATCCCATTACCCGCAAAGGAAACTCCAGGCCTATTAAAGAGACATTCTTCATTCTTTCCTACTCCCAGATCCGGCCTGCCACTAATCTGATTTCTGTTTGTGAATTTGCTTATTAGGAACATTTCATATAAATAGAATCATACAATATATGGCCTTTGTGTCTGACTTCTCTTACTCAGCATAATGTTTTCAAGGTTCATTCACTTTGGCATGTATCAGCACTTTATCCATTTTTATAGCTGAATGATATTCCATTTATGGGCATTGAACATACTGTTGTTTTGCCCAGAATGATTTTCTACTCTTTTCTTCATCTGATTGTCTTCTGTCCAGCCTTCAGTAGTCAGCCCAGTGATCACACTTCCTCAGGGAACTCCCCCAAAACCCCAGCTTAGATGAGGTCATATGCGCTTCAGGGCTCAGCTTTCTTTCCTGCATAGCTCTTATCTCCAGCTGCAATTAAGTACTCATTTGGGGACTATTTGGTCAATGGTCATCCTCTCAGCCAGAACCTAAGATCCACTGGACAAGGAATCCTATCTGTATTACTTATATTATTTCCACCATGCATCCCTCACATCTATTAGAGGGCCTGGTATATAAATAAACATTTGTGCAATAAATGTTGTGAAATTATTTCCCACTAAAAAGTAAATAACTGGCAGCCACTTAATGTTCTTTCGTTCTCAGTGGCATTTGGAATGTGAATAGAGGCAGCACTGTATGAAGAGACTCCAGGGGGAATTTCCCTGGCAGCAAGGCAGGGGCAGAATGTTCTGGGGGAGGGGCTCCTTCCTGCTCCTTGGATTGCAACACCCAGGGCCTCCTCCACCTGTGAGTCCAGCTTTCCGAGTCGCCACCCCATTCATTCACGCTAAATCTGTCCTGCTTCCATTTCTTCTGAACTGAAAAACTGCCTTATTTGGTTCCATGACATCCTTGTCTCATCTCTGGAAAAGTACTGATCTGCTCTAAGTAATTATGTCTCACTGGTCTTTCCTCTCCAGTATTTATAGCATAAGCCTGATTGAAATTTGATAGGTTCTGATGATGTTTGCAGCCGAAGGATGTTTCTCTCTGTAACTGGGATCGTAGTTATATGTGGGAATGTCACCTTCATTAACTCAACGGCACTGTCTCTTCTCAATCTTTTCCTGATATTTGTAATGGGCATAAAAGTAGTATTTCCTCTTCCATGCCCTTACTTTACCTCAGACACAGACTATAGCCTTTGTGTCAGCATTTGCGGTCCACACAATGCTGTTCTGTCTTTGAGTAATTACATCTGGAAAACTGCCAGTCATTATCTTCTGAAAGTGATGGCCAATTCTTCTTTAGTATTTACAGACAGATGACAATGGAATTGAGGCCCTGATATAGTGAGAGTACAATTTAACGGATTTACTTGGTGGCAGCATGTTTATTTAATTTTTGTATAATTACTCATGAAGAAATTTTCTCCAGAATGATGGTTTTATGCTGCAAATGAGCTGCTTGAAATCTCCTAATGAGGCATGCAGGTTAAAGAACAGTTGTGCCAAATGAGCTATACCTTTTGTGTGTAGAATCATTGTTATCTTATTATACGATGTACTATGTCAACCTGGTGAAAACTGGACTTCCTTTGGTCCCAGATACAGCTGAAACTCTCAAAAGGTTCTTTTCTCCAAAGATAGGGGTAGGCGGCTAGATTTGAATAAAATTAATGGCTTCTCTTTGTCTGTTGAATGGCTAAACACAAACCTATTTCAAGAGACCTAAAAACAAAATAAAAATAAAAATGGGTCCCTGGCCTCAAGGATTGTCAATAGCCTAATTAATTGTGCTAATTTAATAAATTAGAAAGAAATTAGTGAGCCATAGAGGTCTTGGGAAAAAGAGAGCACGGAGAGACACACATTGGCAAGTTAAATCTGAATATTCAAGGCTGACTGAGATGTTGATCCATAATGAAGACCAATTGATTAGCTGGCCCAAGGAATCGATCCCCAGCTGTGTGCATGGCTATCAGACTCTGATGTGGTAGATTTTCAAATACTCTACAAAAGCTGGCTGGTTCCAGTCATAATTTGGCATCTCATAAAGCTTATCTCTGGGAAGAGAATGTGCCAGGAAGGATAATGTGATTGTTCATTTCACTTGGGTGTTATAGTTCTCATTCTATAAATTTAAAGATTCTCTTGATTTTAAATATACTTTTATGATGTTTGAGAGAGGGAGAAAAATATACTCTAGCTGGATCAGTTTGGGAATGAAGATCAGATTAGATTTTGAACTTGCAAGATTGAAGCCAGGGCCCTAGCAGCTCAGAACTCACTGAGGCCACAGCCAGCCCACGGGTGGGTTCCTTTCTGCTCCTAATGGCGGTCAGGCCTCCCAACACAGAACACCACCCTCTCCCTGTAGGTCTTCTTTTAACTAATTTATCTTCTTTTATGGTTTTCTCTGAGGAGATGGAGAACCTAGTAAGAACAAAAGAGTCTTTAAAGAACCTCAAGTTGAAATATTCTTCCTGCCAGTGTTAAGTGACATGATTTTTCTTAATTTCAATTCCATCATCTCTTTAAACCAAAAATGTCATATTGTGGAGTTCTTTTAAAACTAAAGTGCCAGAAAAGATGATGCTAACACACAGGAATTCTCAATAATTCACCTGATTGGGTTTCAGCTTATTCTTTAAAATATGGCTGCCAAATACACACAGTTCTTTGGTTTGGAAAGTTGATTAAAGAAGTGTATTCATGGAACCCAGCTGATTTTTCTCCTGGAAAAAAACAACAAATGGGCGCGTGTATTTGGTCACTGGATATCCCCTCATGTCTAGACTTAGAAAATCAGGGGTGTTTTCGTGTCTCTGGCACCACAGCCTGGATGAGTACAGAAACAGCCTCCGAACACGGTCGTGTGCCAGGAATCTTCTGAGACTCGGAGCATGTGAGAAGAAAACGCAGAAAAACAAGGACAGTTACATGCCCACGTTCAGATCTGAAATATGGTTTTTGGATAAGTGTGTGCATTCTCATACCCTGGTCTCTTTTTCAAGACCTAGCCTCTACAGTTCTATTCCCTGAGTAACCCTTTACCAGATCACCACAAGCAACAGCCTCCCAAAACACCTGTATTCTAGGCTTTGGCCAGCACCCTCTGGTTTATAAGCTCACTCTTAGTCTCTAACCCCATGATGGGGAAAATATCATTCATTTTCCTCTACCGTAATAGGATAACCCGTGAAAAGATGTATTTAAAGCTGCACATCGGAAACTTCCATGTACTCAAAGTGCCCTTTCATGTGGGCACATTTTTTTCTTTCTCGAAGGTGGGGTGTTTGTTAATGTTGATGTTGGAACCAATGAGATCTGTGACTTTTATAATTATAAAGGATTTCAGTATAAACCAGTGGACTCTTTCCTAGTTTAATCTGCCTCACAGAAAACTGTCTCCAGCCAAATGGCCAATTTAAAGGTCAATGTAAATGCTCACATTATAAAGCAATAGCTATTGAAGAAAGATATTCAGCTGCAGTGGAAGGCTGCAGAGGATTAAAAAAAAAAAAGTGATTTACATACTATTCTTCTACTTCTTCCCAGAAAAAAGTTCCTTGGCCTTGCTTCTTTTTCAGATTGGGGTTTTATTGTCTCACATTGTCTGGGCAGGGAAAAAATGAGGTTTTCTTTTAATGTCAACACAGCCTTGGAATTTGGGGTTTTAAATTCTGTAATTGGGGCTCTAGGGAACTTGCAGGGAAGAGCAGCAGGCTCCCTCATTATTTCCGTGGCTTCCTGAGCCACCGGCAGGGGCCGCATTAGAGCCTGCAGTCTCCCGGGGGGCCCACCAGTGCCTTTTTGAAGTTCAGGTGGACAGTGAAGAAGAGCTGTCTTGAGCACACCCGCAAGGAGATCTCAGGCAGTCTGTGGAGCAACCCAGGCAGGCACTTAACATTTTTGCTTACCAACCAGAGCAGCTTAGCACATGTGCTGAATAAAACCATAAAACCATTGACTGTCTCTGCTGCGCAGGAGGGAGCACGCCGCTTGTGCCTCCACGACGGTGATCCTTAATGAATAAAGAAGCATCGATCTTTGATCGGAACCCTCAGGAGGCCTCTGGGGCCTCATTTTCACACTGTTGCTGTTTTGATCCTCAGGTTCGGCACGTCCCCATCTCTGTGTGGAGTGATCCCATGGCATGTGTGTTCACGTGTCACATGCCTCTGAGCATGTGTGTGTTTGCAGTGTGGTGTGGCAGAGGTAGATATTCCTATCTTCTTTGTTCTCTTCCGGGCATATTCTCATGGATCTCCCACACTGCGCTCAACATCATCTCCTCTGAAACTTCCCTTTCTCCTTATGTTCGCGGTCTCAGTGGAGGACACTGTCATCCAAGCATCACCTTTGCCTTCATTCCCCACTCACTCTCCCAGTCCTTTCCCGACCACTCTGTTCGCTCCCCAAGACAACATCACATTTCCCACTTTCATTTCCTTCACAAAATCCATCACTAATTTATACAATGAAGTTAATTTCTCATTTACCGCTTTTTTTCTGTCTCTCCCACTAGCTTATAAGCTCAAGAAGGCAGGGATCTATCTTTTCTGTGTTCTTCCCTGCCTGGAATAATGCCTGGAACATGAGAGCCACTCAAGAAATGATCTTGCATATCACTTTTTTTCATCCCTGTTGCTACTCCCCTAGTCAGAGTCAGAGTGATGTTTCAGACTGGGGCCTGTAAGGGCCTCCTAGCTGCTTTTCTTGCTTTCACCATCACCCTTCTCTGAATCATTATCTACCTCGCAGCCGCGGGTCTTTCCAAATTGCAACTTGGCTCCTGTCATTGGTTGGCTTAAACTTAAGTAGTTCCCATGACAACGTGCTTTGCAGACTTTTCTATAAATGTCCCCTAATGGGAGGAGAGTGGGGCTGCATGTACAGCCTCAGGTTCCCCATCACAAGAGCAAAAGATCTTCGGCATCTCCTGATTCATCTTACACATGTGTGTAGATCATGCCTTCTACTCCTTTAGTAACAAATACTTTAAAGTGCTCACCATTAAGCAGAACTAATGCTCCAGGAAGACATTTCTTTTTTATCCTGTGGTTTTGGGATATGGGCCATACCAAGATATCAAAGTCCCGAGAGACACAAAGGCAGAGGAAGGTCAGATAAATTCATTTGGTACACAAGGCTCTTCAAACTCTACGGCCTGATTATCCGTGCCCGCCACTCACTAACACCCACCTTCTCTGGCCCAGCGCACCTCAATGCCAGCCTCCTGTGCAAGGCTTGGTCTGGTCCTGATCTCCCTTCTCTGTTGTCCCTTACAAGCTTGTGCATCTTCAGTCAGTCCGTTACTAGTCGTCCTTGTTTATTTCTGTGTCTATAGCACTAACCTAAACCCCCTTAAGGAAAGAAGATGCTCTTTGTTGTAACCCAAACTTGGCACGGTGCCTGGTATATACCAGGCACCTAATAAACACTTATGGAATAAACTGGCGAATGAGTGAATGGACTGCCAATTGTTCCAAGCAAAATGCTCATTTAAAGCTGTAAGGACTTTTGAATCTGACAATAAGTGATACTCAATTTCCATAGCCTCTGCACCCCTCTCCCCTCTTTTACCCCTTTCTTTCCAATACAGATACTTGAAAAGATTCATTCATTTAGGGTTGATTTGATTGTCCAACAGCTGAAAATTACTACTAGATTGACTGAGACTGATGCACCAATCCAAATTTACTGAGAGACATATAAATTTCAAAGAACTTCTCTTCTGAGAATTCGAAGGGATTTTTTTTTTTTTTTTTGAAAGCACAAAGACTCCTTACCTTGAAATAGCAATTAAAGAATAGATGTTTTATTTTTCTGATCTAGAAGGCACCCAGGAATCAAACGTAATCTTCAAGGGCTTCCGAGGAGGGTCGAGCCTGTGTTTACAAAGACTCACCCTGGCTCTTCCATTCTTAAAGAGAATCATAACTTGTCTCATCTGTCTCACTTGTCCCACTATCTCATCTGTTTCCAGCACTTAGTACAATATGCTGTCATTGGAACTGCAGTCTGATCAGCTGAGCTTACTCGAAGGATCTGATGAGCTAGTTCTAGGGTTCAATATTTTTTAAAAAAAGCAACACCGTGTCAGTGAAGTTCAACTAGTGGGGCCCCTATGCCTTTCAAGTCTCTTAAAATTATTTTAGCTAAAACCCAAATATTGTCTGCATTTTCTGGAGTTTTCAATCCTGCATAACAGATGCTCAAGAGGAAAGTTCTGCAGATGCAGTTTTTTTTTTTTTAAGGTGGGATATGGTTTGCATTTATTAAAAAGTCTGAATGGGGACCAGAGGGAGAACAAGGAAGAACAGGAAATAATAGAAAGCGATCTGGCTCCAAGGCCGTCTCATCCCTAGGTGCCTGAAACACACAGCAGTTGGCTGAGAATTGATGTCTAGCAGCTGTGGGTCTCATCCGCTGAGAGCTCACAGTCCCTGGCCAACACTGGCTCAAATACATGATTCAACACCGCTGGGCCAACTATACGAATATTCACCCATCAAAATATGGCTCTTTATATTGAAATAAAAACGCAAACAAATAAAGCAAGAGTACTCCATCCCCTCCCATCACACTATAGAACAGAAACCGAGATACTTTCTTTATAAGTAGCTAACAATAGATTTTTCCTGAACTTCTCTACTCATCATGGACTCGGAAGATGTCCTTTTTTATGCATGAGCTATGATTTGGAGGTTAACACACAGGATTCATAATTTAGAGTATCTGCTAATTTTGCTACGGTGTTTCTGGTCAATACATATTAAAAAGGAGGAGTATGTATTTTATTAATCAATGACAATGAATTATTAATGATCTCTGGTTTGGCAAAGGCTGTTGCAGCCTATTTGATGACGGCCACACAGGCTGGCTTGCAAGCACCTCCCCTTGAGACTGCCGGAAGCAGCTGCCACAGGGTCACACATTCCTTCAGCCGCCACCATCCTCTGTCCAAACAGTGGGACAGAACCCGCCCCGAGTAGGTTTCTCCCCAGTCACGGCCAGAGTGTCTTTGTTTCGTGTTACTTTTTCAGATACGATTTCTTAAAAGATTCTACAGCTGAAAAAGTTTTGGGAAACTACTCCAGATTGGTAAGCAGAGAATTAGGCAAACAGGTGGTGTACAGAGAACCCCCATGTGGGTTTCTCCCCAGTCACAGCCAGAGTGTCTTTTTTTTTTAATGTTACATTTTTAGACATGAGTTTTTAAAGGATTCTACAGCTGAAAGAGTTTTGGAAAACTACTCCCGATTGGTAAGTGGAGAGTTAGACAGGTGATGTACATAGAACAGTGCAGTTCTACCTAAAAAAATGCTGCTTCCAGCCATAAGGATTTGTGAATTTAAACCCTTCACCAACACCCAATTATATTTAAAATATTCCTTCCTGCTTAAAAAAGTAAAAGAATTAATAATAAAGGAATCAAACCCAGGTCTACTGCATCGCTGGCAGTCTCCTGCATTCCAGATGGATTCTTTACCCCCTGAGCCACTGGGGAAGCCCAATAAAAGAATAATGGCCCCCACATATCCAAACATCGTACCTCTTCCTCTAAATTAAGAGTTACGATTAATTAATTAGTGTGTATGTTTTAGATGAATTAATCTGAAAGTCTTTGTATCCATACCAGTGACTTACACTAACTTATTTTACGGAGGAAGCAAAAACCTGGGACTATGACATGTAAATTCATAGACGTGAAATGCCACAAGCTCGATGCGGTCTTTTCAAAGACTGAGGTTGTGAAGTAAAGCTTAATACTGAAAATCCATTTTGCAAGCATTCTGATTGACAGGGAAGAAAACACAAGAGCCAAGAGCTGACTGCACGTTCAGCATCAGCTCTCTAAACGCAGGTGAAGGTAGATAGAATTGGACTCATTTGTCTCTTTCTGTGAGAAGATAAATCTCCCCCTTTCTAGTGCAGCTTTTTTATTTTAACCACTGTGAAATAAACTTCTCACAACCTAAGACATCTCCAAACTCCAGTTATTGACAGGATTTATGAGACTCAGGCTTGGAGTAGGCTCTGAGGCCCCTTTTCCCTCATATCTTGTGTTCACTCCAGTCATGCACAACCTTGCCAGGACCGTCCTGAGGTCGGGGTGGTATTTTTCATTTGTAATAGTCCTAGCAAGAGTTGTTGTTATTCAGTTGCTAAGTCATGTCCGGCTCTTTGTGACCCCACGGACTGCAGCATGCCAGGCTCCTCTGTCCTTTGCTATCTCAGTTTATTCCTTTAATTTTAATTGGTGTTTTCCATATGTTCATACTTCTATATTTTGCATTATCTCCTTTTTACAAAATACAAAGAATACTTTCTAGGAAATATTTCCATTTACAGATATTAAATTCATTATGAACATTGATTTCATGTTCATTCCTTGAGCCTTTCTGTATTCTGTATTCCTTCCATCCTCCATTCCTTTTTCTTCTTGGCTAAACCATCAAATGACTCTCCTGCTATTTTACATTTTTGCTGATAAGCAGTTCCTGCAATTAACAACCTTATCTTTCTATGTGTGAGAAAAACAAATTTAATGCCTTTTAATAAGGAAGTTGGAAGGACAAGGAGACATTTTATTGCCATGTTGATTTTGATAAGACTGAAAATACCTGATGGGCTGGTGACTGCACAGAATAATTATGCACATGGTTTTTCGTTCCTCTTTATATTGGTACTTCAATATTTCTTGTAGCTGTATCTCTGAATAGCTAGTTATACAATGTAGAAATCATGAACAAACATCTCTCTGAACGATGTGATGGCCCTAAAGTCAGTTTCTCTTTGTATCTGATTCAAATCTTGTGTTTGTTGCTCTCAGCTGACCAACCCCAGGGCTGAGAATCAGAAAACATGGTTCTAGCCCTTCCAAAAATTTGCTCTTGACTTACGGAAACCAGCCTGATATTTCCTTCCTTTTCTGTAAATCAGGAGAGTGTGTGTATGTAAAAGATCTCTGAAATCTCTTCCAGATCCAGCATTCTACAATTGCAGCTAATTCATTTCAAAAGGAAAAAAAAAAAAAAAAAAAAGCCTATTTCCAGAAAAAAATCTGCTTTAAGGCTTTTCAAGTTAAAAACCCTTTGAAATGTGGATAATAGGGTCTCCATTTATCTGGGGCTAAATGTTTGCACATCCAAAATGAAGGCTGAATAAAGCCTATTGCTTTGAAATGAGTGAAGTCTCTAAGATCGCAATGGGTCCCGAACAGAAAGACCTCTGTGAGGCTCATCAGAGTGGCTTCTACCCTTATTTCCTGTCCATCCACATGCTGAATCCTGTGACGTGGGTGTTTCTGTAATTTCATTCTACAAAGAGGAAAACTGTTGGTGTTGCAGAGAGTGGTTATTGCCTTGGGCAGGCCCATCAGAGTCTACACAGCTCTGGAGGGTGAATAAGAATCATCTTCCAGACTCTGGTGATTCTTGTTAACGATCTTCCTTGGGGTGTCTTCAGGACTGTTCCCTTTAAGTCAAGGGCAAACAATGAGAATGAACTCATAGTGTTCTCTGAATAAAAACTCTTCAGATAGGGCCACACAGCAGCTAGGGAAGCAGAAGGTTAACCGGGTGTCAGGGTGCCTTCTCCATTAGGTTGGCAGCTCGTAGAGGGGAGGGCTTCTGCTTTATTGAATTCGGTGAATTAAGAAGTACCCTCCAGCCCCACCCTCACATCTGAACTCTTTCCATTTTCACAATGAAGGTGAGTATATTCATTTATCCTTCAGGGCAGGAAAAAGATTTAAAATTTGGAACCTCCTATAGGACCCAGCACTGCTCCAGGCTCTCCACAAAGTTGCTCAATCTGTGACTCCGTAAGCACTCAGTATCTGCTTGCTGATAGTGAATCACCTGGGCTGACCAGAAAAATCATGAGAAGGTTTGGACTGGGAACCCCTTGATAAACTGCTGATTTAGTCTCTCAGGGTATTCCTCCTGCCCCCCATCCCCACTAGACTGTTTTGAAAAGTAAGAATTCTCAGTGAATCCCTCAGGGTCCCAGTCATCCTTGCTAAAGCAGAGGTCAAGACCCAAGAACCGTGGGCTTTAATTATGGTTTAAGGAAACAGTGCTTCCGCTTTGGCAGCCTTTCTAATTAGTGACACTCTGGAAGATTCAAGCATGTAACCCAAGGTGTTCTCAGCAAATTTCTACAGCTTTTAAATCCATCTTCGATACCAACTCTGCCCTTTCAACACTCCTCCTTTTTTTAAAGGGCAAAGCTTAACCATTACATAATATTATGTATTTTTTGAGCTTGTATTTTGCACCATACACCCTGTGTGACCATTATACTGACAAAAGAGAAAAGATGCTTATTGAAATAAGTTGTTCACTCCAGTAAATTCTCATGATAATCAAACCAAAGCAACGGAGATTATCTTTCTGAGCATTTGGCCGCAATATTCTGTCTTTAAGAGTTTATCATAAAAGGATTTCACTTACATTTATAAAGATGTTTTCTTCCATTTATCCTTTGATGATTCAGAGTATTAAATTTTACTAGCGTTTCTCTTTCTCCAAGCTCAGCAAGTTAAGACAGCATCATCATTGATTTCTGCGTCATGTTAGAGCAAACATATTTCTTTCTCCTTTTTCCTTCAAAGAAATAAAATCTTTATGTGTCCTCTGCGTGGGTTAGGGGAAGTAACAATACTAGGGTTTGTTCCAGTCCGTTGTACTAACTTCAGAGGTAAGGACTGTAATCCTTTCAAGCACTGCCCCCTAGTGGGAAGAATAAATATCAACACTTTAGGATTTGGAAGGACTGATGCTGAAGCTGAAGCTCCAATACTTCAGTCACCTGATGCGAAGAACTGACTCCCTGGAAAAGACCCTGATGCTGGGAAAGATTGAGGGCAGGAGGAGAAGGGGACGACAGAGGATGAGATGGTTGTATGGCATCACCAACTCGATGGACATGAGTTTGAGCAGGCTCTGGGAGTTGGTGAGGGACAGGGAAGCCTGGTGTGCTGCAGTCCACGGGGGTCGCAAAGAGTCGGACACAGCTGAGCAACTGAACTGAGCTAAGATCTACCATTTGCAAACTGCCTTCCACCAAACCACCCTGGACTTTTCCTGGGAGACATTTTTGACCCATTTACTCACATGAATTAAAATAACTCTTAGTAAGAAAAGTTCTGACAGAAAGTGTGTCTTTATCTGTACCAGCTCATCCGAACAGCTGAATAGATGGGAGAAGGGGGCTTGCGCCCCAGCACAGGTCCGCTGACCATCTGGTAAAGTGCAAAGCAATGGAGCGAGCACAATGCCTGCATTTCTAAAAATCAGTACCTGACTATCGTGTTGACAAACTTGCTATTTATTCTGAAATTAATTGCTGTGTGGAACAAACATTTACATTTCTTTGAATCTATGTGCAACTGAAGTCTTCCTGGATGATTAATGTGATAGCTCAGAATTTGTGTTTATAAACTACTGCCCTTTGGAATTCAATGATTATCTGCATTTTCCACATTATTTTTCTCTCATTTTATTTAATATAATGACTGACTTTGAAATGATAAGTGAATATCCAACACAGTCTATCAGGTTCAGGTTTGGGGGCACTAGAATCAGACAGACCTGGGCGAGCCATTTATTGGCGAGTTGGCTTTTTAAAATCTCAGTTTCCTCCACTATAAAATGGGGTTCATAACTGTGTCTTCCTCCAAGGATTTAATCGTGAACCTACTTGTCAGATGATGCTTGAAAAATACTTAACCCAGGGCCTGGCTCTTCACAAATACTAAATAAACATTAGATATTCTTTTATATTGGAGAAGGAAATGGCAACCCACTCCAGTGTTCTTGCCTGGAGAATCATATGGACTGAAGTGACTCAGCATGCACGCACACATTCTTTTATATCTCTCTCATTATTTTTGTTGTTGTTGTTGACATAGCCTCTAGAGACCTCTTTATCCCCTAACCAAGCCCTAAGTCAGTTTCCTGGCAGAGCATGAGGGACACTATTTAGAGGTCATTAACGAGTTCACTTTTGCCAGTTCCTGTTTGGTGTGTATACTCAGCTGGACTCATACTTCTTCCTCTCCATTGGATTTTTATGTTCGACACCTCCTTAGGGGACAGTTCCAGATCAGGTGTCATTTCACAGCAAGAAGCCAAATTGTATGACTGCTTCCATACACTCAAGAGCATGAACGCAACCAAGCTGACTGTTGCTGCTGGCAGTTCCCAGAATAGTGTTCCAACCTCCACATCCACAGGAGCAGAAACCACAGGCTTGTAAAAGGGGGCACTCCTGGGAAGCCAAGCTTGGGAGATAATCTCTGAAACAGTCATACTTTTCATTGCCTCGTAGATTATGTCTAATGCCCTTTTCAAGGGTATAAAATAATTTTCAGCACTTCTCTACCATAAACAGCTTCATCCTTCCATAAACCAGGCCAGTTGCCCAGCTGTGAACGTTTTCTGCAAGACAATGATGGCCCCTGAGGCTTCTGAGTGGCCAAGCCCTGGATTTAGTCCTCAGCTCTGCACTTGCTGAAAGATGCCCTTGAGTCTTCATTCTTGCTCAGTGTCCTATGAAAACTGCTCAGGCTGCCACCACCTGATCCCAGTGGCTCACGACCTCCTGACCCTGACCTGTCAGTTGACTCCCTCAGTTTTTCCTTCATAAACAAAGCTCAGACATCCGTTGGGCTAGACAAGGGATGATGGTTGAGGTTAGAACAGGGTTCAAAAGTCAACAGAGGAATCCAATTACTTCTCTGCAGAAGCAAATCCAGTGTGAATTCTCCAAAGTCAGGTGTCTGCCTGGTATGCAAGGTGGTGAGAATCCAGATGGAAGACAAAAGAAAGGACTCAGTGAGGCAAACATCTTCCAGATCTGGTTCTCAAAACTAACAGTCTGACACTATTTAGAAAAAGGTCAACGCATGCTGTTGTACTTATGAGAGTTCCTGAGCTCCAAAGAGAGAAGGAAATGGAGAACTAAAAATTCTTCCCAAAACAGGCATACCTCAGAGATATTGTGGGTTGGGTTCCAGACCATTGCAATAAAGTGGATAATGCAATAAAGTGAGTCACATGAATTTTCTGGTTTTCTAGTGCTTGCAAAAGTTATGTTTGCACTATACTATAGTGTATTAAGTATGCAATAGCATTATGTTTAAAAAAGTATATACACTTTCATTAAAAATACTTTATTCTTAAAAAAAATGTAAGCCATTATCTGAGCCTTCAGTGAGGTAAAGGGGTTGAACTATTTTGAGAATTATCAAACTCTGACATAGAGCAGTGAATATATGAAAAATTTGTACCTTCCCCCTAATTTTTCTGTCAACCCTAAACTGTTCTTTAAAAATAGTCTCAATAATAATATTTTAGAAATATTATTTAAATTATCTTAAAATTATTATTTAAAAACTGTGACACAGAGTGAGCAAATGCCCTGGAAAAAGGACTTACTTGATACAGGGTTGACACAAATCTTCAATTTGTAACAAAATATTGTATCTGTGAAACACAGTAAAGCCCAGAGCAACAAAGTAAGATATGCCTGATGGAATTAATTCTTGAGAAAAAACTTAGGACTTCATGTCTTTTGGCCTAGATGTGACATGTTCAGGGACACTGAACTCATTCAGCCTCATGTGTTTCTATTTTTAAAAACAAAGTGAAAATGGCCTATTTCTTCAGGCTTTCCTCAGGCAAATTGTTGGACTAGTTTAGACTGTTCTCCAGAGAATGATTTCTTTCCTTGGACATTACAGGCAGGACTCGTAAAACACCAAAATCCACTTGAAGTCACATATCTGGTATTGCTTTCAGTAGACTAACAGAAGTTAAGAAGAGTAACAAAGTACAGTTTTAAAGAATCACAGTGAATCTTTCGTTAGAAATCTTTCTTTTAATTTGTTTTCGCCTGTAAGGGTCTCCGTTGCTGTGTGCGGGCTTTCTCTAGTCGTGGTGAGTGGGGGCTCCTCGCCAGTTGTGATGCGGGGCTTCTCACTCTGGGGGCTTCTCTTGTTGGGGAGCATGGTCTCTAGGGCGCACGGGCTTCAGTCGTTGCTGCACGTGGGCTTAAGTTGCAGCTCCCGGGGCCCAGAGCTCAAGCTCAGTAGATGTGGTGCATGCGCTTAGCTGCCCCGAGGCATGTGGAATCTTTGCAGACCAGGGACTGAGCCTTATGCATTGACAGGTGGATTCTTAACCACTGGACCATCAGGGAAATCCTAGAAATCTTTAAACAGGAAAAACAGTAATAGTAATGATTCTGATAATATTTTTCCAGAGGGTGACAACTTAATTATTGATGAGTGAATTTCATGCCTGCTACTGCTACTGCTAAGTCACTTCAGTCGTGTCCGACTCTGTGCGACCCCATAGACGGCAGCCCACCAGGCTCCCCCGTCCCTGGGATTCTCCAGGCAAGAACACTGGAGTGGGTTGCCATTTCCTTCTCCAATGCATGAAAGTGAAAAATGAAAGTGAAGTTGCTCAGTCGCATTCGACCCTCAGCGACCCCATGGACCGCAGCTTTTCAGGCTCCTCCATCCATGGGATTTTCCAGGCAAGAGTACTGGAGTGGGGTGCCATTGCCTTCTCCAAATTTAATGCCTAGTTATTTTTAAATCAGTTGATTACATCAGCATTGTTACCCTCACAGTGACAGCTTATGATTAACTGTACATGCCACAGGTATTTTCTCACAGATAAACTGAGTGCTGAAAGTCAAAATGATGTTCTTGTTAGAGCAGATCGATAGGAGGAAGAATTTCCCTTTAAAATATCTCTTGCACATGGTTGGAGGAATGATGAGTCATGTTTAATTATCTAAGAAGGAAATTCACCCAAATGTCATTTTATCTTTTTGGTCCTTTGGGGACTAGTGGATGTGAAAGATGGAAAAATACCTTTGAACAGATGCATAAAAGCCAAAAACTCAACAACTAATACTTTTCTGCCTCACAAACCTCCAACATCTCCCTGATGATAACAGGTAGATTGGAGGCAATGAATTGCAAATTTTATGACCACATTTTGGTGCTTGAGGTCAGCCCTCTTATTTGATCCCATCCTGTTTGAAAGATGGAATGAGCGATTCAGGCAGACAGAGTCAGGCAACAGGTGAGCCCAGGTGAAACATGTGACATGGGTCTTTAGAGCTGAGAGTTCAGGTCCCCTTTCCAGTATCCTTTGACCTTTGTGATATTATAATACAGTGAATGTAAGATTTCACCAAATTTAGAGGGCTCCTTTGACTCATTTCTTTGACTCTTTCTGAGGTTGCATGAAACTTCTGCTTCAGGACACTTTTCGTGGTTGAATCAGGTTTCAGAGAACCATTAAGACATGCAGCTGAAAATGCATCTTGCAGAAGTGAAGGAAGGGCCCAGAATTTAAGGGGCAACTCCCCAAACAGAAATGCTGCAGCTCAGTCAGAAAACACTGATTAAATACCTACTACATTCCAATCACTATTCTAAATTTTGGAGATACCACAGTGACTAAAATGAAAACGAACAAACATCCCTGCCCTCTAAGACTTTATGTTGCAGTAATGTTGTTATTGTTCTTCAACTATAATTAGCACTTCTCCTTTTAGGCCATTTCCACATTGTATTGTCAAACTCTATTTGTATTATACAGGGATGCATTTGGCTACAAGTAAGAAAAATTGACCAAAAATGGTTTAAACAAATAGAGTTTTCTTTTGTACTTTGCAAGAGGCTGGATATAGATTGCCTGGAGGCTTATGCAGTAGCTCAAACGTATCATGGAGGATTTAGGCTGTCTCTCTCTTCATGCTCTCCCATGCTTAGCATGATGCTCATGTCTCATGGTTTCAGGACGGTTGCTGGAGCTCCTGCCATTATGTTTCCACTCACAGCAGCAAGAAGGGAGACAGGTGTGAAGCCAGCTGTGTCTAAGATTTATTTAAAGAAGAAACTTTTCACAAAAACTCTACTAACATACTTCAGATTATGTGTCACTGAACAGAACTGTGTCACATGACTACCCATATCTGCAGGAGAGACTGAGGAAGTAAGTATATAGGATTCACAGCCTTGACGGTGAAGATAATCAAGAAAGGTGCCAAGCCAGCCAACCTGTAGTGTAGATAACGGAGTCGAGTTACATTTAAACATAAGACTGGTTAATTTTTGCATCTGGTAATTTTCTTAATAAGTAACTAAATGCATGCATGTCTTGTCAAAGTACACAATGTCCTGTCACAAGAACCTGAATAAGTCAATAACTGGATGAATGAACTGGCTGGTGAGACTGGCACTTGCAAAAGGTTTCCTGAAACTACATGAACAACTGCTTTGACCCTTTGACTCATTTGATTGCTTTTTTCAATGGAAATTATGAATATGTCTGAATATCATCTTAATTGACAAAGTTGGCATGTTTTCTTCTCTTTATCAAATTTATTTTAGCCATTGTAAAAGCAATACATGTTCATCATAGAAACTTTGAAAAATAGTGTAGACATAGAAAGTAAAATGACCTAATGCCTCAATCCCCCTTCATATATTAACTCTATTTTTATTACATTTCCTTCTAGTCTGCTTGCTGTGCATTTTGAAAAAATGAAGTATAGTTGGTTTACAATGTTGGGTTAGTTTCAGATGTACAGCTGAACAATTCAGATAGACAGATAAGTATTTATTCAGATTTGTTTCCATTATAGGATATCACAACATGTTGACTGTAGTTCCCTGTGCTATTAAGTAGGTCCTTATATAACAGTTTATTTATTTTAAATATAATAGTGTGTAAAGTTAGCATGCTTTTGAAAATTCCATTCAACAATCACTTATCAACCAGTGGTCATAAGCTGAGGACTATACTAGGTCAGAGAGATGCAAATTAGATACGATAAGGAGCAAATGGTCAAGAAGAAGGGAAAAGTAAGCAAACGGGTTTTATAGGATCCTGAAGTGGGTCATCTAACTTTGCCTGGGGAAATGAGAACTGTTGTGAAGTGTTATGTGTGTGCTTTTCCATAGTGAGTGGAGAGGGAGACAGAAGGAAAAGGAAGAGGAAAGAAGAGTGAGAGAGGCTTTTTCTGCCTAAGGGAAAGGCCTGTGAGGGTCACACAGGCATGTGAATACACAACAAATAAGGCAAGCATTTTGGTGTGATTGTATGGCAGAGGAAAAACTTGATGGATGTTGGAATCAAGCATATCTAAGTTTGAATCCCAATTCAGGTTCTTCCTTGTGAGACCTGTTAAGCTCCTGAGTGTCTCAATTTCATTGACCCTAAAATGGGAATAAAAATACCTCTGTGATAGGGAATCTGGAGGATGAAATACACAATGACATATGCACAACTTTGGCTACAGTGCTTGAGACAGAGTACTCAAAGACTGTATCTGTGTACTGGTTATCATCACTAATATGTGACCAAGTCTAGAGCATCGTTTCGGGAGAGTAATGGAGACAAGGAAGGAGAGGTCAGCAGGTGTAGGTCAGGGAGGACACATGGCAAGGTATGGTCAGTTGAAAAATACAGCAAGTCCTCTACATATGAGCAAGTTCGGAGGGCACCTTCTTAAGTCCAATTTATTCATAACGCCAACAAAGTTAGCCTGGGTACCCAAGTTACACAATCGGCTATACAGTGCTGTACTACAAAGGCTTTATAATAGGTTTCACACAAGTAATATGCACATTAAAAATAAAGACAGCATTCTTAAACTTATAGTACCGTGCCTGGAAAGGCACAGTCGTACAATACAACAGTTGGCATTCAGGGTCACATTTGCATCTTTGAAAGTTCACAACTCAAGTTTCGTGTGTAGGGGGTTTACTGTCTCTCCACAAATTCCTCATACCCCTCTAGGCTGCTGCTGCTGCTGCTGTTCTACCAGGAGGAGAAAACTCTTTCTCCAACCTCTCAAATCTGGGCTGGTCTAGTGACTTATGTTGACCCATCGGGTGTAGAATGGCTGACTGTGTGATGAACTGAGGCCCCAGGAAGCATTTCCATCTTTGACTTTGACTGTCTTGGAATCCAGCTGCCTCTAGAGCATTTCCCAGCCAACCTCATCACACTGTAGAGCCTGTAAAGAGGAGACGGGAGGCACGCTGGCTGGCATCCCCAGGCAACCGTCATCTGGGGCCTGCCAGTTCTTAGCTGATCTGCCACCCGACAAACACAGAACACGTGAGTGAGCCTTGCAGATGCCACCGGGAGACCCAGTGTTATGAGAAAGTGTGTGGCTGTTATTTTAAAGCACTGGGTTTTGGGATGGATCCTCATGCAGAGATAGAAATCTGAAAGGGAAGCCAGGAAGTTAAGTTTATCCCAGGAGATCGCAAGAAATTGTTGGAAGATTTTAGACAAGGTAATGGCCTCAGCAGAGTTTTATTTTACAGATTTCACCCCCATGTAGACATAGAGGGCACTCTGAATTGGGTCATAACAAAAACAGGTAGAGAAGATAGGAGATGTTAGGAGCAGCATAAAGGTAAAAACTTTAAGAGGATTTGGAAGAAAATAGGAACCACCTGATGCGAAGAACTGACTCACTGGAAGAAACTCTGCTGCTGGGAAAGATTGCAGGCAGGAGAAGGGGACGACAGAGGATGAAATGGTTAGATGGCATCATCGACTCAATGGATATGAATTTGAGCAAGCTCTGGGAGTTGGTGATGGACAGGGAGCCCTGGCGTGCTGCAGTCCATGGAGTCGCAAACAGTTGGACACAACTGAGCGACTGAACTAAACTGAGGAGAAGAGCAAAGATAGGGTAATTTTTTTAAACCTTGATTTTATATTGGTGTACAGCCGATTAACAACACTGTGATAATTTCAGGTGGACGGCAGAGAGATTCAACCACAGATATACAGGTATCCCTTCTCTCCTAGATTCATCTCCCATCCAGGCTGCCACATAACATTGTGCAGAATTCCCTGTGCTACAGAGTAGGTCCTTGTTTGCTATCCATTTTATCCATTTTTTTAGGTGCCTGCTCGGTCTTTGCTGCTGCACAGGTTTTCCCCAGTTGCGGTGAGTGGGGGTGCCTCTCCATTGCAGTGCGGGCTTCTCACTGTGGCGGCTTCTCTTGCTGCAGAGCACGGGCTCTAGGCACAGGGCTTCGGTAGCTGCGAGACTTAGGCTCCGGGGCCGCGGCTCACGAGGCCCCGGAGCGCTGGCTCCAGGGCCATGGCTCACGAGGCCCAGAGTGATGGCTCCAGGGCCATGGCTCACGAGGCCCAGAGTGATGGCTCCAGGGCCATGGCTCACGAGGCCCAGAGTGATGGCTCCAGGGCCATGGCTCACGAGGCCCAGAGTGATGGCTCCGGGGATGTGGCTCACAAGACCCAGAGCGCTGGCTCCGGAGCTGGCACACAGGCTTAGTTGCTTTGTGACGTGTGGAATCTTCCCAAACCAGGGTTGAACCCATGTGCCCTACATTGGCAGGCAGATTCTTACCCACTGCGCCACCAGGGACGTCTTGGTTATCCATTCTGAATACAGTCTTGTGTACATGTCAATCCCAGATTCAGATATGGCAATTTTCATGAGTGTGCAGCCTCAGAAGGGCTAAAGGCTCTACAGAATTCTTCTTGAAATTCTTAAAAATTTCTGAGCAAGGAGCCCATTTTTATTTTGTGGCAGTCCCTACAGATTCCATAGCTGGTTCTGAAAAAGGAACTTACAGAAACACCTCCAGGTCCTGCATGTCAGGGAAAACAAACCCGACACAGTATACTCCTGACTGGGGCAGCTTTGAATTGCTCACAGCCTAGGTCAGCGTCCAAGTGAATGTTGGAGTTCCTCGGGGGCAACCGAGCTCCGGCTACTCCCCTGCTGAAGCTAATGGCGCTGCCACACAACAGAAACATCAAGAATAAGGAAAACATTTTCTGATCTCCCTCCCAAAAGCCACCTGAGTGGCCTTGAATGAGTCAAGCTTCTCCAGCCTCCTCATTCATGAAATGAGGTGATAATTCTGTGCCTCCCCAGCTCGCAGGACTCTGACAATTAAAGTCAGCTGAATGAAGCACTTTAAATTCCCTGCAAAGGAATGCATTCAGCTAAACAGAAGTACTAAAAATAATTCCCGCAATTCTCCTGGCAGTGTCCGCAGCCTGGGTCCTCCAGTGTCTAGGACTGCATGCTCTTCAGAATACTCCGAATCAGACAGCCTGACCCTCTCCTGAGACATAAGGAGACGGCAGTAAATAGACAAGCGTTTGACCAGGCTGCTTCTGTGTTAACAGAGTGTAAACTCTTTTTGTTTATTTACACTGCCTTTTAGTTTAAATGTTCTGTATTCATTAATTCATCAAAAATTTATTGAACTCTACACTTTACTATGTACCAGGCATCAGGCTAGGTGTTGGGAGAGAGGAACGGATGAGGATGCCTGCTCTTCTTGAGCGCCCAGTAAACGGGAGTTTGACACAGAACAACAAAGGCGACACGCCGATGTTAAAACAGCCGCAAACTGGAAATGCTGTCAGAACAGAACACACAGAAAGAGCCCATTTACAGCGGCTGCGGGAGAGAACGAGGGCTTCCCTGAGGAGGCAGCATTGGTTTGGTAGGAATTCATGTTGACACGTCAAGAAGAAATGGAAATTCTCAATCTAGAGTGAATTTTCAACGTTGGAAAATAAGTTCAAATTTTGAAAATAATCTCACACTCAGAATGCCATAGACATACAGCTGCATTTTTAAAAAACCACTGTGTTGTTTTTGTTTTCTAAAAAACCAATTGGGATTTATTGTGTTTTCCCATGATTTGATACTGAGTAGCCTAAACATCAATGAATATTTTGAGACCCTTAAACCTTCTGAGTAAAAAATGAGAGATTTAGAAATAGATAATTCATAGATTAAATAAATCTATGTTTAAATTAAACAAGTCTAAATAAATACATCAATACATTAAATAGATTTTAAAAATCCAACAGACTGATTTTTCAATGAATATATCAGTACACACTTGTGAAATGTTAGTAATTCGATATGGCTACTCTGAGGGATGGTGTTTATAATATATTCCAATAGTGTTACTATTGTTCAAATTATTTTTTGCAACTATGTCACTGACTCAATGATTGGAGGACTTCAATCATTGAGAACAAACCTAAAGAATCGGGGGGGGGGGGGGGTGCGGAGAATAGGGGAAAATTTCTCCCTAGAATAAGAAATCCCTTTGAGATAGAACCAGATTTTGTATCAGAACTCCATCTCTCTGGCCCTCAATTTCTTTATAAACAAGGAAGGTCTATAAGCATGGACCCTGCCTAACCTAAAAAACCAAGAAGATTCAAATTCTAAAGTTATATGACATTGTTTCTATGAAGCATAATGTAAATATCTTCCTTAGGATGAACCTGATTTCATATCTGAGCCTAAGCATATTAGGTAAATAGAGCAAACACTATCAGTTCAGTTCAGTTCAGTTCAGTCGCTCAGTCATGTCTGACTCTTTGCGACCCCATGAACTGCAGCACGCCAGGCCTCCCTGTCCATCACCAATTCCCGGAGTTCACTCAAACTCATGTCCATTGAGCCGGTGATGCCATCTAGCCATCTCATCCTCTGTCGTCCCCTTCTCCTCCTGCCCCCAATCCCTCCCAGCATCAGAGTCTTTTCCAATGAGTCAACTCTTCGCATGAGGTGGCCAAAGTACTGGAGTTTCAGCTTTAGCATCAGTCCTTCCAAAGAACACCCAGGACTGATCTCCTTTAGAATGGACTGGTTGGATCTCCTTGCAGTCCATGGGACTCTCAAGAGTCTTCTCCAACACCACAGTTCAAAAGCATCAATTCTTCGGTGCTCAGCCTTCTTCACAATCCAGCTCTCACATCCATACATGACCACTGGAAAAACCATAGCCTTGACTAGACGGATCTTTGTTGGCAAAGTAATGTCTCTGCTTTTGAATATGCCATCTAGGTTGGTCATAACTTTCCTTCCAAGGAGTAAGCTTCTTTTAATTTCATGGCTGCAGTCACCATCTGCAGTGATTTTGGAGCCCCAAAAAATAAAGTCTGACACTATATGGGGTCATAAATGAGCAGTCATTGTTGAGACTGACTTTTTGAGTTGTATATAGGTTCTGAAGGTAACTCAGTGAGTGACTTTTTAGAAAGTACAGTGACTTCCTTGTTAGTCTGAAGATATAGGGTCCCCAGTTGGCTTTTAAAATGCTACCAATTTAGAAACAATTACAGTACTAATACTCGAGTCACGACCCAAAGTGTGTTTTATATGATTTCTAAAAACAACTGATGATGGAGATTAGTGTTGTAACTCATTTACAACTGCTCCCAAAACTTAACCCAGTGGTATATTCATATGGACTTTGCCATTCAAAAAGTGCTTTGCATAAGTCATCTCATTTGAGCCTCATAGCAGTGTGGCAGGGTGTATTTTAATGTTATTGTCAGTTTTCAGATGAGGAAATTGAGGATTATCTGTAAAATAATACTGGACCAGTTGTTAACCTTCTTGAGCCTTAAATAATCTACAGGGCAGAGTTTCAGTCCCACAGATCTCGAATCCCAAGTTCTCCCAAACTCACACACATATTTAGGCTGCTAGACATCTTCATCTCCCTGATGAATTTATTAAAGCTATGTCAAGCTCGTCTGAATGTCTGGAATTGTCTGAACAGCCGTCTTTCCTCGCCCCCTCGAGAGGCCAGTGATCTGGGCTCAAAACAGGATTTAACTCACGGGCTGGGCTATTTCCTGGCCTAAGGCTTCCCCTGGGGGCCAGGTGGTGTGTCAGACTCAGGGGCCCTTCTGGGTGAGTCGGGGAGGAGGGAGGGGCCTGTGGCATGGCTAGAACAGAGGCGTGACCTGCTCCTTCCTGCCTTCCTGACCCCTTCCTTCAGGCGTGCTAAGCTCCCCCCTTGAAAAAGCCGCCTCTTGTTAGCGCTCACACCTCACACTGAAAAAGCCAGGCGGGGCGGGCGGTGGGGGCAGCTCCTGGTCCCCTGCTGCCGTTCACCCGTCAGATTTGCTCACTTTACTTACAAACTCTCTTGTCTCCCTTTCCACTCTCCTTCCTCCTTTTGTCACACACTCTAAGTGTCCACAGACGTCAAGTGTAGAAAAAGACATGTGGTGTTAATGCTTTAGTGCTGGCACAGAGGGACTTCCTGAAGAAGATATGGCGCCTCGCGGAGCTGTTTTGCAGGCTGCCCATCTATATTTATCACCTCCCTGTGCTGCTTCTTGATTCAAATAGCCTGACAACTCTTGAGCTGGCGTGATGCCACCTAGGGTATCAGTCAACGAGCCATCTAGCCATATCAAGGGCGGCTGTTAAGACCAGGAATCCTGGCCAGGAATTTCTAAACTGCTGCCTGTGAAGAGGTTCTATGCGTTTTGGCTGGGGAAAACTTCCAAAAATAAAAAGTAGATACTGTGACCATTTGTTTGGACTTTGTAGACGAGTTATTAGTCACCAGGGGCCAGGACAGGATGGCAGAGAAGACAGCATGAAATTAAATCTAATTAATCACCCTGACAGGAAGACAAGAACTAAGCCCTCTGTTCCCAGAATAATGGTTGGAAATCTAGGAAATGGAAAAAAATAAAAGCATCTAGCTTTACTAAAATGTATTTAGTTCTTTGGAAATTGAAAATCCCACATGGAGATTCCCTGGGGATCCAGTGGTTAAGACTCCAGGCTTCCAATGCAAGGGGCTTGGGTTCTATTCCTGATTGGGGAACTAGGATCCCACATGCTGCTGGGCCTGGACAAAAACTTAAAAAGAAAGAAAATCTCAGGTGAATAGAAGCATGCAGAAAGTAAACAATGTAGTGGTATGAGCGGTGTCTGCACCCCTAGAATTTAGGCGGAAGAGGATCAGAGTGAACTTTGTTCCAGCTTTGTAATCAGCTTCCTGCACATGGTGTAATTGGTTTAGTCACTAAGTCGTGTCCAACTTTTTGGGACCCTATGGACTGTAGTCCACCAGGCTCCTCTGTCCATGGGATTTTCCAGGCAAGAATACTGGAGTGGGGTGCCATGCCTTCCTCCAGAAGATCTTCCTGACCTAGGGATCGAACCTGGGTCTCTGGCATTGCAGGTGGATTCTTTACTGACTGAGCCACCAGGGAAGGCTGCACCTAATGTTTGCTCATTGAGACTTTCCTGATGGAGGAGCAAATCCACTGCCCTTTTAAGTCAGAGCTCTGAGTGGCTTTCAGGGTTGAAAGCCTGGTTGAAAACCTTTGAAGGGTGTGAGATCTTTCACTGGGGCATCAGGGTGCTATATACATTTTTAAGAGCAGGGGCATTTGAGTCAAAACCTTCTCCATGTCTGTTTCCCATCTGTCAAAAAGTAATGATAGAAACACAACTTTATAAGATGGTTGTGAAGAATAAAGAAGAAATGATACATAAAGAGCTGCCTGCTGTTTAGTAAGTTCCCAGTAAGTACTAATGGATGTCTTGTTGACCCACCATACACATTACTCACATAGAGTCATGGAGTTTTTGTCTTTATCTAAATATTCTTGGGTGTTTTGATGCCTGTTTTCTTTTTCCTGGTCTCCCAGTGGTGTGTTGAAGCAGCTTGTACTGGCTTGCAAGAGTCAACTGTTAAATCTTTAGGGATTTTAAGATCTGATTTTTAAATACTGCCAATATGGAAGGAATGATGCTAAAGCTGAAACTGCAGTACTTTGGCCACCTCATGCGAAGAGTTGACTCATTGGAAAAGACTCTGATGCTGGGAGGGATTGGGGGCAGGAGGAGAAGGGGACGACAGAGGATGAGATGGCTGGATGGCATCACTGACTCGATGGACGTGAGTCTGAGTGAACTCTGGGAGTTGGTGATGGATGGACAGGGAGGCCTGGCGTGCTGCGATTCATGGGGTCGCAAAGAGTTGGACACGACTGAGCGACTGAACTGAACTGAACTGAATAATTAAAAAATAGATGAAAAGGAAAGTGGCAGTTGCTCAGTCGTGTCTCACTCTTTGCGACCCCATGGACTGTGGCCTGTCAGGCTCCTCTGTGAATTCTCCAGGCAAGAATACTGGAGTGGGTCTCCAGGGGATCTTCCTGACCCAGGGATTGAACTTGGGTCTCCTACATTGCAGGCAGATACTTCACCATCTGAGCCACCAGATGAAAAGGAACATATGATTAAGTAAATTACATGTAAAAGTTGGATACTCAGAGTTTCAACTTGATACTCAAAATTCAATACTTCATAATTGTTTCACTGAATTTTACTGTTACCTGTACTCCTGAGGTTATTGACGTCTGTCTCATCTGTGTAGTAAACACTCTGAACAAGGGTGCCTATCAGTGCTCCCTTCCCAGCTTGTGTTCAATGACGTCCCTCTAGTGGCTTGAAAACAGAGAGCCCTCTAGTGGCTGCTTTAGGCCATTGCCCTACAAAAATAGGCAAATACTATAATTGTTTTTCCCAGAGCCAATCACTACTTACCATAATTTTACATATTCCTTCTACCTTTGGAGAAATTGGATTAATTTTATCTGAGTGTATAAAAAGTAATTCTGATAACATTTTTATGCTTTGTAGACGCCAACTCTCAGGAATGAGTCAGGAAAAAAAAAAAAAGGAGTCAGTACTAGGGTACTGCATACCCTAGTAAAATTCTTTTATGAAGTGAAAAAATGTGCCAAACAACAGAATTCCCATTTTTAGTGAAAACATAATGTCTATAAAACACTTTATAAACTTTTCAATGGATGTGAATTTATCAAACCTTTTGACTTCTTCTGGTTATTTTTTTAAGTATCTGAAATTTTACCTATTCTTGATTTGGAGGAATTACTAAAAATCCTGCAGTTACTACTATTTGTCTCCATGTACATAGAGAAGTTTCTAAATGAAAATATTAATATGTAACTGCGTCGACGCTGCTTTGGTTTTTAAAATGAAAAATTACCCAGCTCAGTGCCTGGAACAGGCTGGAAATGGAGTGTAATAGAGGAAGGAGAATGAGATTTTCATTTGGAAGACTTGGGGCCAAGCGCTGCTCATCCCTTAAGTGTTTGAGACCTTGGGTCAGCAATCACTTAAGCATCTGTAAAGCCAGCACATGGGTGTGTACTGCCAACATGCCCCAGGGTGTTGGGAGGACTGTATGAAGGATCCTGACATACAGTAGATTCTTCAACACATGTTAATTTACTGTGGAATCTAATTAATGTTTATTGATTAAATACATTTAGGTCAACTGAGTATTAAAAGAGCCTCAGTATATGCAAAGGAGGAAAATCAGAAGACCAAATTTCTTTGGAGTAACTCACTTAATTTTGCCTGACTAAAACAACGTGTCTCCCAGTTTAATAATCTAATGTCTCCAGAAGACTTTTTTCGCCTTAGCAACTGCCGACCAGCTAGAAAAACAAGTTTCAGACTCTATTCTCCTGGTTCCCTTTCTTTACCTAACCTTCAGAGTCTTCCAAAATCCCTCTTCACTCTCTTTTTTCTTACCTACTCTGAGGGTCTAGCCCAAGTGCTCCACTCCAGCCAAGCCTGATCCTTATAACTTTTTGATTCAGCCATATTCTTTTTTAAAAAATTAATTTTATTGGTGTATAATTGCTTAACAGTGTTGGTAGTTTCTCCTGTACAGCAAAGTGGATCAACTGTGTGTATATATGTATCCCCTCTTTGTTTGGATTTAATAGGTCACCAGAGAGCATTGAGGAGAGTCCCCTGAGCTAGACACAGCTCTCATTAGTTACCTGTCAGCCCTGCTCTTGATTTTAGCTTTTCTTCACCCAAAATGCCATCCTTTCCACTTTTGCATAGAGGAAGATGATGATCATCTTTCCGTCACAGTCATTCATTCTTTTTTCAATACTTCTTGGTGATCTTCTCATACCACCAAGATTAACTCTTGATTTCCCCAACCATTTGATTCCTAAAGTCCTTATTCACAACACCCCTCATTAGTGCCTTGGTGTTTCGGCCTATCAATGTGGATATATTTATCTCATCACCTGGAGAGTCAACTTCTTGAGAGTTCGATTTTCTGTAACTCGCTCCTCGTCACCCAGAGCTTAGCACTGTGCCAGGCAAACAGCATGAACTTTGTAAATGCTGAGATCTGTAGTGACATTCAGCTTATTTTTTCTTCCCCTATATTTTTCTTTCCTTCACCTTTTTATAGATTTGAGAGGAAAATTGCAGTTTGGGAATTCAATATTCCAGAAATATTTAGTTTTTATTTAATATAAAACAATGAACTTCTGGTTATTAAATAGATTAAAATAACATAAAAATCACTAAATACTTCATGAAAGAACATCAATCAAGATATTCTTCCCACTAGTGAAAGATACTCTCTGCTTATATAAGTTTCAGGAAGAATAAATTACATGAAAAACAGATCTAAGACCAAGACTAATAAATCAGTTTGGAATGTTATAGCTATTCGGTTGACTTTCTGTCTAGCTGACTTACTTTTCAGGCCCCACAGGTACTGTTTAATTTACACTACTGCGTTTTTTTTCCCCCTTGTAGCCAGTCTTCTCACCCACAATCCGAAGAGAGCCAGAAGGAAAAGTCAGAAGTAACAAAGGAAAGCAGGGATTTATTTGCAATTTTTTTCTAACTGAATACTTTGTCCCTCCTCTTTCTTTCTACTAAACCTTTAAAACAATCCTTGAAGTGCTATGGTACTCTTTTTAAAGTATGGCTTACATTTTCTGAAACAATGGAGTTAAAGAGTGAATGTGACACAGCTAAGTAGACACAAGTCACACAGGTCCAAGTTAGTTTAAAAGAAAATAAACATATAAAGGGACAGGGAAAAAAAAAAAAAACACAGATCTTTAATGTCGTGTAACACTAATGTGCTAACAGGAGATGTATAGCGTTATGATTCAGTCATATCCCTCATTGCTACACATACCATGGTTTGCTTAACGCAGCTTGCTTCATGAATTGAGATGTGTGTCACATTTATAAAAGTTTATCCAAGATTGAAAATCAGTTTGTGAAGGAGTGTAAGAAACAGGACATTCGATATAATCAAAATTCAACTGACTTCCAGCACATACACTTTTTTCATAGCAGATTGAGAGGGCATCTTTAATTGATAATCCCCCTGGTGTTTATGGAATTAGATCAGGGATAACCACTTGTACTTACAGGCTTTTATTGTTCTGTCCTGATTGGATCAGCAAATGATGAGCATGTTCTTTTATCAACATGAGGATTACACAGCAGCTGGTAGATAGTCTCAATGGGGAGGGCCAGTGAAATGTAATAGAAAAAATGAATTCTTAACAAGAATGCTGCTTGTTAAGTTGCCCTCTCAAAGCTCTCCCAAATTTGTATTTTTTGCTTGACATCAAAAATAGTCAGATTGCTTCAAACAAGTCAGTTACTCTTAGCATATAAATGAAATAACTTTCATTATTCCATTGTCACATCCCATGGTAATCCATTGTGTCCCATTGTTACAAGTTCTCCCTCTGTCTCATTCCCCTTAATTTTGTTTTCCACTTTCATCTTAAAAAAAAAAAAAAAAAAAAATCAGAAGCCCTTCCTTATAAATTGCATTGACTTCACTATTTCCTTCCAATTTTCATCTATTTTAAAATGAAGTTTCTGGGCCATTTAGAAACAAATTTGGCTTAGTGACTGATTGGTTATTTCTGTGCCTGCCATGTAAATTTAGAACAGGCAGTCAAGTGGAAGTGCTCAATGTTTCAGAAGAAAATCAGAGAATAGAAAGAATCCTTTAAAGTGATCTAGAGTCCTTCATTTTCCTGGTAAATAGAAAATGAAGCAAGTCTCTTTCCCCTCCCTTAAAATAAAAACTGGCAAAAAGAAAGACTCTTGGCTACAAATTTAATCAGATATTTTGCAACTGACCACCTCAAAGCTTGAGTGGGGTCTTTGTAAAAAAGCCAAAAAGCATCTGTAAGAAGTCTGTGCTTCTGGCTCAGGGGGCTCAGTTCTCAGTCTCCTATTTCTGGCTTGCCCCCTTTCATCCTCCTCCACATCTTCAGAGTCTACCTCCTTTAGTTTAAAAGGAGGTTGCTCATACATAAGAAGCATCATACTTAAATATGCAGGGAAAGAAGGCTATCTTAAAATATCCTTCATTGTTTTCTGTTTTAACTAAAAGGAACATGTAAGTCAGAAAAAAAAATGACTTATTCATTTTGGGTGATGTTCTTTTTAGAATTCAGTGCTTCAAGGAAGAAAAGAAGTTTAATTTGTGAGACATTTGGAAAACACAACAAGGGATTCAGTTGACCTCTGGTATCTAGTTGAATTCCATAAATAATGGTTTCTAGTAAGTGGAAGCTGGACATATTTTCAGAACTAGCATATTACAGGAATCCTCAACACGTTGAAAGTCACCTGTGTCCCACTTACGGGTACCTTTGATCTGTTTATGAGAACAGAGTTTCAATTCAGCTTTTTCTTCATGTCTCCCCTGACAGCAGGACCATGAGCTCTGTTAGGATCTGTTTTTTATGTGTATTTTTCTTGAAACAAACTTTTTTTCTTCCCATTATTAAGTCCTACTAACCAGATCTGTGCAAATACCAGGGTGTGGTGCCCTCACCCAGAAAGCTCTGAGCAGCAAGCCCAATATAGGTCCCTGCTACTGAGTCATCAGTTTCCTCTCTTTTATGTCTTAGATCTGCTAAATTCCTTTTCGTAATGTGTGTTATTGGTTTAAGCAATTTCTGTTCATTTCATTGAATTCTTGTCTGTCTTTTCTGTTTTCTGTGAACTAGAATAGAATGTCTTACAAGGCAGAGAAACCCTGGCAACTTCACAAACAAAACAAATAAGTGAATAAGCGAAAAGCTGTGATTAGGCCTTGACTCAGTGGTGTTTTGCATTCATGAACAAGATTGCTAATATCTCTAGGAATGTGGTCCTAAGAAACACCACAAATATTGCATCAAATTCATTCTTGTATACATTCCTCCCTGGTGACTCAGATGGTAAAGAAACTGCCTGCCATGCCGGAGACCCAGGTTTGATCCCTGGGTCGGGAAGATCCCCTGGAGAAGGGAATGGCATCCCACTCCAGTATTCTTGCCTGGAGAATTCCGTGGATAGAGGAGCCTGGTGGGCTACAGTCCTTGGAATCGCAAGAGTCGGACACGACTGAGCAACTAACACTTCACTTCATACATACTTCATCTTCTCCTGATCCCCTTTCCTGCTATGCTTTTGTTTAATGTGGTTTAAGATTTCTTACTGTTTTAAATGAATCGATGAGGAAATCTGTAGAAATATCTGAGCCTTAGGACAACCGGGGACATTTTTGAAGTCAAAGGAACTTTTTACCTATTTAAAGCTTCCCTGGTGGCTCAGCTGGTAAAGAATCTGCCTGCAATGCGGGAGACCTGGGTTCAATCCCTGGGTTGGGAAGATCTGGAGAAGGGAAAGGCTACCGATTCCAGTATTCTGGCCTGGAGAATTCTATGGACTGTAAGGGGAATTTCCATGAGGTCACAAAGAATCAGACAACACTGAGAGATTTTTACTTTCAAAGAAACAAAAGTCCTTGAGACAATGATTCCTCAAAGTGTTGTTCTTTTTTTTTTTTTTTTTTTTAATTTTATTTTATTTTTAAACTTTACATAACTGTATTAGTTTTGCCAAATATCAAAATGAATCCGCCACAGGTATACATGTGTTCCCCATCCTGAACCCTCCTCCCTCCTCCCTCCCCATTCCATCCCTCTGGGTCATCCCAGTGCACCAGCCCCAAGCATCCAGTATCGTGCATCGAACCTGGACTGGCAACTCGTTTCATACATGATATTTTACATGTTTCAATGCCATTCTCCCATATCTTCCCACCCTCTCCCTCTCTCACAGAGTCCATAAGACTATTCTATACATAAGTGTCTCTTTTGCTGTCTCGTACACAGGGTTATTGTTACCATCTTTCTAAATTCCATATATATGCGTTAGTATACTGTATTGGTGTTTTTCTTTCTGGCTTACTTCACTCTGTATAATAGGCTCCAGTTTCATCCACCTCATTAGAACTGATTCAAATGTATTCTTTTTAATGGCTGAATAATACTCTATTGTGTATATGTACCATAGCTTTCTTATCCATTCATCTGCTGATGGACATCTAGGTTGCTTCCATGTCCTGGCTATTATAAACAGTGCTGCGATGAACATTGGGGTACACGTGTCTCTTTCCCTTCTGGTTTCCTCAGTGTGTATGCCCAGCAGTGGGATTGCTGGATCATAAGGCAGGTCTATTTCCAGTTTTTTAAGGAATCTCCACACTGTTCTCCATAGTGGCTGTACTAGTTTGCATTCCCACCAACAGTGTAAGAGGGTTCCCTTTTCTCCACACCCTCTCCAGCATTTATTACTTGTAGACTTTTGGATTGCAGCCATTCTGACTGGTGTGAAATGGTACCTCATAGTGGTTTTGATTTGCATTTCTCTGATAATGAGTGATGTTGAGCATCTTTTCATGTGTTTGTTAGCCATCTGTATGTCTTCTTTGGAGAAATGTCTATTTAGTTCTTTGGCCCATTTTTTGATTGGGTCATTTATTTTTCTGGAGTTGAGCTGTAGGAGTTGCTTGTATATTCTCAAGATTAGTTGTTTGTCAGTTGCTTCATTTGCTATTATCTTCTCCCATTCTGAAGGCTGTCTTTTCACCTTGCTAATAGTTTCCTTTGATGTGCAGAAGCTTTTAAGGTTAATTAGGTCCCATTTGTTTATTTTTGCTTTTATTTCCAATATTCTGGGAGGTGGGTCATAGAGGATCCTGCTGTGATGTATGTCAGAGAGTGTTTTGCCTATGTTCTCCTCTAGGAGTTTTATAGTTTCTGGTCTTATGTTGAGATCTTTAATCCATTTTGAGTTTATTTTTGTGTATGGTGTTAGAAAGTGTTCTAGTTTCATTCTTTTACAAGTGGTTGACCAGATTTCCCAGCACCACTTGTTAAAGAGATTGTCTTTAATCCATTGTATATTCTTGCCTCCTTTGTCAAAGATAAGTGTTGTTCTTTTGAAAACTATTCAGTTAAAGGGTTCTTTACCACTGCATGGGTGCTAATAAAATGTCCTTTGCCTAATTAATAGTTATTATTGGTTGAGCTGATTGAAGTAAGAGAATTATGGCCAGCTATAAAACACTCTTCATGAGTGGTAAGAGAAACTAGCAGCTGGTTTTCCACTTGGTGTGCAATTGTGTCCAACCCTTTCCAACTCCTATGGACTGTATCCCATCAGGCTCTTCTGTCCATGGGATTCTCCAGGTAAGAATATTGGAGTGAGTTGCCATTTCCTCCTCTGAGGATTTTCCCCACCTGGGGATGGAACCCCCGTCTCTTACGTCTCCTGCATTTCAGGTGGATTCTTTACCCTCTGAGTTGTCTGAGAAGCCCTTCTACTTGCTATAAATATTTTTAATTAAAGTTTGCCCACTGGTTTTCAATTTGTGTAATAGCAGGAATGTTTACTTACTTACTGTAGGGATAAAGGGATGTCTTTCCCTTCAAGCGCAGCTTTTTAATTCTGTTAACAATAACTATGAATAATAATGGTAGTTTCCTGCTGGGTGATAAGAAAATGAGTTGCAGAATGAAACTCTCATTCTTTTCTAATTCCCAAGAATTTCACGGTTTTAGTTGTTCACTTTTAATATTTGCATTTCCAGACAAGGAGTCCCTGCTGTCCATCAGGAGTTCTTAGAGTGAGGATAGTGAATAGATGTCTGCTGCTGCTGCTGCTGCTAAGTCGCTTCAGTCGTGTCTGACTCTGCGGGACCCCATAGACGGCAGCCCACCAGGCCCTGCCATCCCTGGGATTCTCCAGGCAAGAACACTGGAGTGGGTTGCCATTTCCTTCTCCAATACGTGAAAGTGAAAAGTGAAAGGGAAGTCACTAAGTTGTGTCCAACTCTTAGCGACCCCATGGACTGCAGCCCACCAGGCTCCTCCATCCATGGGATTTTCCAGGCAAGAGTACTGGAGTGGGGTGCCATTGCCTTCTCCGAGATGTATGTTAGAAGTACCTAAATGGGACTTGCATTAAGAGTACGGGTATACCCACACACATATAGTCTGAAATTCTGCGTTTTTGGCCTCTAGGACTTTCTTTCCTTACCCTTGACAGTTCCCTTTCATCTCATCATCCATTTGATCTCAAATACTGATGTTTTCCAGGGTCTAGCTCCCAGGTCATTTCTACTCTGCATGCTCCTTTCAGATACACTCAGTTTCTTTGTTGTTTTAACGTATTAATGGTTAATGTATTAATGATGCAAAACACATATTGTCTAGCCCTGTCTTCTCCCTATGCACTAAGGGTATCGCTCGTGAGTCTACAAAGTACTTAATGGTCATTACTTTCCCCACATCTGCTGCTTCTTCTATTTTCTAATATTGGTTAATCACACCACTACCCATTATATCACCGTAGCCAAAAGTCTGTGGGTTGCTTGAGAATTCTTTTTTCCCCTCACATTCTTGATTATATCTAATCAGTCTCCAAGTTCTAATAGTTCTGCTTCTTAAATATTTATCAATTCTGTTCTCTCCACCTTTATCTTCACTGCTATAGCCCTTTATCTGGGCTGGGAACATTCTTGAAAATGTTACAATAGCTTCTTAACTGGACTCCTTATTCTTAAATCTGACTTCTCACATTTATCATCTACCCAAAATGAAATTCAACCACATCGCTGCTGCTGCTGCTGCTAAGTCGGGTCAGTTGTGTCCGACTCTGTGCGACCCCATAGATGGCAGCCCACCAGGCTCTGCTGTCCCCAGGATTCTCCAGGCAAGAACACTGGAGTGGGTTGCCATTTCCTTCTCCAATGCATGATATACCCTCAATAAAATTTTTCAATGGCTTTCCACCACCTCAGGATAAAATGTGAAGTTTTTCACATGGAATTCGAGATTATTCTCCACGTCCCAGCCTCTCTTTTCTACCATCCCCCACTTCATACTCTAGGCTAAATGGTACTGAATTGTTCTAATCCCTCACTTATCAGCCTTCAAAAATGTAATACCTTAAACATGACATTCTGATGAAGTCTTCCACAAAATCATTGTGGAAATCAGATTTTTTTTTTAAAGCATTCATTACTTTTGTTTTAATGAGATAGATACTTTGTTAATGAAAGCAGTAGAAGATCTTGTCTGTTTCTTATCATTTATTAATAATGATATGTTGGAATCACTCCTTATCGGTTTACTTATTTTACTTCCAATCACCTTCGACTTTTGTTTCAAACATCTTCCGAAGATGAATAGCTATTATAATGTATGACAAAACTGTGTTGTTATAATATAAATGATCTTTCTAACACATTATAAAGACTATTTGAGCTTTTTTCTTTTAGCTGAGGACCAGGATTTAGAGGTGAATCTATAGGTCTGGACAGTCATGAAGTACATGGTTGAGACTGTTCGTGTATACAAGTTGTCCTACCCTTTGGAAGAAATACAAAAATTTTCACAAAATGGAATGTTCTTGGTAACTTAAGTTTCTCTATCTTTAAAAATTTCTGTCAGTAATGCCGACTGACCTAGTATGGAAACTTCTCTTGTTAAAAACAGATGGAGCTGCTAAACAAAATGAAATACAGCCTAAGAATGCACCTGTGCATGCACAGGAATAAATAGCTGATATTTTTTAATTGACAGGGAAATTCCAAGTCATCAGAAGAGAAAACTCACAGCTAATGTGACAGCCTTGTGATCGGACGCCTCAGAGGATCCTGAGTGGCAGTTAGGACGGATAGTGTTTCATTAAGATAAACAGTAAATTTAGTCCTTTGTTGTGAACTGCAATACTGTAACTGAAAATGCCTTGACATGTACATGGAACATCAGAAAGGATGCTAAACGGGTGACAGGAAGGTTTGTTTTGGCCCAAAGCTGAGTGGGAAAAAAAGCTCTATTGGAAAACTGAAAAGCCTGTGTCAGACACAGTCATGGAATCCAAACATATATTACCACCTTTGTGTAGGATCCTTTAAGTTGAAAAATAATAATGATGTGATTCTGGACCAAAGAACACTTTGGGGTAACGAGTAGAAACACATAGAAAACTGCTTGTACTAACAGTTCAAAAACACAGAATACTTAGACTCCTGAAAGAGACAGAAATTCCCAACTGAAGATGAATCCCAGTAGGAAAAAATTACTAACTATGCGAGGGACATTTGTAATGAGGGAAAGTTAGTAGATACAAACACTAAGAGGATTAACACTTTGTAAGAATTTGAACTATTAGAGCAATCTAAAAAGACTGTAAAATAAATTAATGTATTGATATTTAAGAGATAAAAGAAAGACTAGAAACCAAAAGCAAAGAGAGAAGACAAATATGAAAAAGAACTAAATAAAACTTGTAAAAATAATACAACTAAAAAAGGAAATAGTGAATTGGAAGACATTTCTAAGGAAATGGCTTAAAATAGAGATGCCAAGTATCAAAGAGAAGTTAAGAGAAATGGATAACAGAATTACAACCAGAAAACTCTTAATAGGAATTCAAGAAAGAAAAGAAGCAGTGGGGAAGAAATCATATATAAGGAGAAAATAGATGAAGAGGTCAATATTAATGAAAATATGAGTTTACAGACTGAAAACACACAGGTCTTAAGTAGAATAAAGGAAAAAATTCCCATATAGATACATTGTAATGAAACTACAAAATTCCAAAGACAAAGAAAAAATTTTAAAAACAACCAGAGAAAAAGCACAGATTACCTACAGCGAAACAATTGTTACATTGATAGCCATAATGCTCTCAGCAACAATAAAGGCAGAAAGACTGAAAATATCCATAAAAATGCTAAAGTATGTAAACCCGGAATTCTATACCCCAGGGAATTTCTCGAAGTGTGAGAACAGAATAAAGACATTTCTAAAGAAGGCTGCTGCTGCTGCTGCTAAGTCGCTTCAGTCGTGTCTGACTCTGTGTGACCCCATAGACGGCAGCCCACCAGGCTCCCCCGTCCCTGGGGATTCTCCAGGCAAGAACACTGGAGTGGGTTGCCAATTCCTTCTCCAATGCATGAAAATGAAAAGTGAAAGTGAAGTCGCTCAGTCGTGTCCGACTCTTAGCGACCCCATGGACTACAGCCCACCAGGCTCCTCCGTACATGGGATTTGTCAGGCAAGAGTACTGGAGTGGGGTGCCATTGCCTTCTCCATCTAAAGAAGGCTAAGAGGTAGAATTTAGCACTCACACACCCACGCTGAATTACTCAAAGATACATTTTGGCAAGAAAGGAACTGAATCTGTAGTGTGGATGTGGCATCAGGGAGCAAACAAATAGTAAACACATAATTAGGTCTAAATAAGTTATAACTTTAAATATGTATGTACGTGTGTGTGTGCGTGTGTGTGTTATATTTGGATAATTGGAGTATATTTTAAAACAGTGTGTGATACCTCTATTCAACATTATATTGAGTGTCTACTCAGGCATGGTGAGAAAGAGAAGGTTAAATTGGGAAGAAAGAAACAAAACTACAACTATACAGAGGTTATCTTATTATGTAAAAATCCCACAAGAATCTACAAATAGAATATATGAGTGTCCTGAATGCTTGCTATATACATTAGTAATATATTAAAGCTATATTCTTAATGATCTACAATACAGGAAATGTGATATCATTTAAAAGATATCATTTAAAATAAGAACACAATTGCTGGTGCTTTGGAATACCTCTTAAAATATGCCGAAGTATATGAGATATTATGGAAAGATCTTAAAGGAGACAAGTAAATGGGAAGATTATAAAATGCAAATAGATTAAAAATTCAATATATAAAGATGTCAGTTCTATCCATTAATTTTAAATTCACTTCAATCACAATAAAATCCCAATGTGTGTGTGTAACTAGAGAACTGATTCTAAACATTCAGTTAACCAAAAAAGAGACAAGAATAGCCCAGACAAATCTTTTTTTTAAAGGATTATGCTGCAGAGAATCTCATTACTACATATTGTTACTTACACTTTTTTAACAAGCACAGCATTAGTACAGAGATAGCTAAGCAGTGAAACAGACTAGAAAGCCTGTATATGGAAACTTGATCTATGACAGAGGAAGCATTGCAAAGCCATAGGAAAGGACAGTTTTAATCAACAGTCTTGGGACAAATGGTTTTCCATTTGGAAATAATACAATTTGATTCCCACTTTATACTACACAGAAAAATTAATTCAAGCTGAATTAAGACAAAAATGTAAAAATAAAACCCTGAAACCCTGAAGCTATAGGAGGGGAAAAAAAACGAGAATATTTTATAATCATGGAGAGAAAATCTTTAAATAAGACACAAATATTGCAAATCATAAAGGAAGAGTGTTACAAGTTAGATTGTACTGAAATTTTAAATGTCTGTTTATCAAAGGATGCCACAAAAAAGTGAAAAGAAAAGCTATATATTGGAAGAAGTTGTTTGCAGTACAATGTAATACTATGTGGTGACTATCTGACAGGTAAAATGTTGCTGAGGATGTATATTGAGAAAAAAGCATGTTGTAAAATATGTTCAGTACAATACTTATATTCATTAAAATTGCACAAAGCAATACTGTATGGTGTTACAAGTATATTTACTGGAATGGGTTGCTGTTTCCTTCTCCAGGGGCTCTTCCCGAATCAGGGATCAAACCTGGGTCTCCTGCATAGCAAACAGACTCTACCATCTTAGCTACCAGGGAAGTCCATTTGTATATTGTAAAAGTGTAAAGATGTGCATAGAAAAGACACTTGCCAACCTTAGGACAGTGATAATCACTGGACATGAAGGATTAAGCAATCTGAAAACCAAAATGACAAAGTGTTATTCTAGGTAGTGGGTACTAGGTAACAATTTCATTTTTTCTGTGTGTCTAAAACATCTCATAATTAAACAAATTCTAAACAAGTCTTGACTTCTAAATGAAAAATATGTAGGCACATGTGGGCATATATTTGATTAATCAGAGGATATTTAAAAACAATGTGTGATACTTCTATTAACATTGTATTCTTTTTTTTTCCCCTTTTAAAAAGATTTATTTATTTGGCTGCAGTGGGTCTTTGTTGCCGTGTAAGGGCTTTCTCTAGCTGTGGTGTGTGGGTTTCTCCTCCCAGCGCTTCTCTTGTTGCAGAGCATGGGCTTTGTAGTTGAGGCACATGAGTTTAGTTTCCCTGAGGCATGTGGGATCTTCCAGGACCAGGGATTGAACCCAAGTCCCACGCATTGGCAGCTGGATTCTTAATCACTGGACCACCAGGGATGTCCTTGTATTGGATTTTTTAAGAAACAATGGCAATATTATTCTTATAAAAGAGTCTTATGCCTTAATCTGGGCGACCCTATGGACTCCTCTGTCCATGGGATTCTCTAGGCATGAATACTGGAGTGGGTTGTCATACCCTCCTCCAGGGGATCTCCCCAACCAGGGATCAAACCCAAGTCTCTTTTGTCTCCTCACTGCAGGCAGGTTCTTTACCACTAGCGCCACTTGGGAAGCCCATTACATACATTACTCAAGTGTTACAACGACCCTGAGTAACCAGCTTTGATCGGTAGAAGAGTGAACAAACCATGTTTTCAGTCTGGGGGCACATCTGTGTCCCTGTGTGATGCTCTCTCTGAAGATAATAAGTGTACGGAAGATGGTCAGAATGGAATTGAAAATTGGAGGTAGATAAATCTAGTAACCTAATAAATTGAATCACTGAACATGTCAAAGGGCATAGGCATAACTTAATAACATTAGAAAATCCAGCATAAAGCAAAAAGTTGTGGATGGCCAAGTCTAATTTACATTTGGAGAGGTTTTAGTTTTCATTTCTCTTTTAGATGAGGCTGCAGAAGAGGGCATGAAGAACAGGGCTGTTTCAATATTTTTGTCTCTCTCTGTCACACCCTGCTGCCTCTCGTTTGGCAGTGATGTTCTAGCCTTGTACGCTTGCTGAAGAGGTGTTTGGCTGCTAAACACTAATGAGCTTTTCCTATTCACTTCCCACAAGCCAGATTTAGGCATTCTTTCTATGAGGGTAACTGAGCTGCCTGAGGTACTGCTGGCAAAGCCAATTAAAGACCAGATCTGCCTAAATTAAAATTATGGCTGCAAGGTTCTCCACCATTTGGCACAAGACTCTCAAGCTCTGCCAGTTCCCCTCCTCTGCGGCCTTTGTCTCTGTCCAGCTCCTGGCAAGGAAAGCCACAAGCCCCTCTGGATTCCCTGGTACTCCCACTACTCCTGCAATCTGTGTTTACTCCTGGGATAACCCTTGACACTTGGAACATAGCATACGTCTTCAGATTCTGTGTTTATGATTTGTGGCCCCTTTAGGGCCAGAACTGGGCTTCCCTTGTGGCTCAGATGGTAAAGCGTCTGCCTACAATGTGGGAGACCCAGGTTCAATCCCTGGGTCAGGAAGCTCCCCTGGAGAAGGAAATGGCAACCCACTCCAGTATTCTTGCCTGGAAAATCCCATGGATAGAGAAGCCCAGTAGGCTACAGTCCATGGGGTCACAAAGAGTCGGACACGACTGAGTGAATTCACTTAGGGCCAGAACTACATCTTAAAGTATGCAGGTGACTTGCTCACTGTGGACCTACGATGTTTAAGGAAAAATATATCTGTTGAATGCCTACAATAAAAGAAATTACAGGATTACTTATACAAAATGCCTTTGTCTATTCCAATTTTGTGATCCTGGAACACACACACACTGAAAATATTTTTGAAATTGCTTTTGTTTTATATTAATATCTCTGTTACACCTTCCTTAAATTGATATAGCATTCTCTATTACTTTAAAAAATATTCTAAATTGTGACAGTTTTGTTATTTAAGGGCTTCCCTGATGGCTCAGATGATGAAGAATCTGTCTGCAATGTAGGACACTCAGGTTCAATCCCTGGGTCAGGAAGATCCCCTGGAGAAGGGAATAGCTACCCATTCCAGCATTCTTACCTGGAGAATTCCATGGACAGAGGCTGACAGGCTACATCCATGGGGACGAAAAAATTCGGACATGACTGAAAGACTAACACTTTCACTTTAACATTTCTGTATTACTTTTAAAAGATATTTTAAATTGTGACAAAATTTTATTATTTTAAGGGTGAATGTGAACTTTGGAATTAGCTAAAAGCCACACTTAGAGTTTATCTTAATCAAAACATACAGAAGCCATCACATAGGATCTCCCAAATCTGTCAGAATTATGTGTAAAGTGCATGAGTTTCTTCCTAGCCTTGGAGATAAAATGTTTATCAAGGATGTCTACTCCAATCTAGGACTGTTTCACTCTGAATTCCTTTCTATGAAAGAAAAATTAACTATCTAGTGTAGGCTGTGACTCTTTGAGGTTATTTTAAAACTTGTAACCAAACAAAATTAATGTAATTAAGAATTTATAGCTAGACAGCATATTAAAAAGCAGAGACATTACTTTGCCAACAAAGGTCCATCTAGTCAAAGCTATGGTTTTTCCAGTAGTCATGTATGGATATGAGAGTTGGACTATAAAGAAAGCTGAGCACTGAAGAATTGATGCTTTTGAACTGTGGTGTTGGAAAGGACTCTTGAGAGTCCCTTGGACTGCAAGGAGATCCAATCAGTCCATCCTAAAGAAAATCAGTCCTGAATTGGAAGGACTGATATCAGCTGAAGCTGAAACTCCAATACTTTGGTAACCTGATTCAAAGAACTGACTCATTGGAAAAGACCCTGATGCTGGGAAAGATTGAAGGCAGGAGAAGAAGGGGACGACAAAGGATGAGATAGTTGGATGGCATCACTGACTCGATGCACATGAGTTTGAATATATTCTGGGAGTTGCTGATGGACAGGGAATCCTGGTATGCTGCAGTCATGGGGTGGCAAAGAGTTGGACACAACTGAGCAACTGAACAACTGAACTGAAGAATGTATAGAGTGCCTAAGAATATGTCCTGTGTCAACAAATTGGCAGACATCAACCTCATGCGAAGAGTTGACTCATTGGAAAAGACTCTGATACTAGGAGGGATTGGGGGCAGGAGGAGAAGGGGACTGAGCGACTGAACTGTGCTGGGTCTTTTTTGCTGCATGAACTTTTCTCAAGTTCTGGAGAGCAGGGGCTACTTACTCTCTAGCTGCAGTGTATGGGCTTCTCACTGCCATGTCTCCTTTTTTTGCGGAGCACGGGCTCTAGGGCGCACAGGCTTCAGTAGCAGCATGGGGGTCAGTATTCGTGGCTCCCGGGCTCGAGAGCACAGGCTCAATGGTTGTGACGCAGGGTTTAGTTGCTCCACACATGTGGGGTCCTCCTGGATCAGAGACTGAACTCATGTCTCCTACATTGGCAGGCAGATTCTTTACCGCTGAGCCACCAGGGAAGCCCCAGACATCAGCTTTTTATCTAACCTGAAGCTCAGAAAATTACAATTCAGTATCTTCAGGCATTTCTTTAGTCTTCCAGCTCTCTAGTAAACAGAATCTGAAACCATCATCTTATTGTCTATTTGCAAGAATTTCTGGCTGAGCCCAGCATGCCTATGGTAATCAGGGTCAATGGTTGAGCTCATTTCTCTTATCAGTTTATATTTTCATCCATAATTATAGGTTGTGTTCATTAACAATGAATACCAGACAACTGTCACCTAAACATTCCATAGAAGGCCTGTGGCTCATCAAATAATGTTTTTATGATTTTTGGTTTTTTATTTTTCAGAGTTTCTGTTTATACTATTGTTGTCTAAAGTATTAATCTATAGTTAACAAGGTGCCTAGGTTCTGTGTGTCGTGTCAGTAGAAACCCAAAAACAGCTTATTGAGAGCTGATGAAATTTGTTTCTTGTTCTGTTTTCCCCCACTTGAGAATATTAGATTTTAATGAATAATTCAGTGGCTTAAAGTTAATTCCCATATCACTGCTATCTCTCTTGAACAAACCAAACAACACTAATAAATAAATAACAAAGAGATACCAGACAATTTGAGATGTTCTCATGATGCTAATACTATAGCTGAAAACAAGTTCTGGGAACTCAGAAGTTAGTCCACAAAGACACTGGGGGCTTGATGCTTTAACGACAGCTCTTGTATTTGGCCCTTCAGAAATGTAATACGATAAAAAGTTGCCTACTCCTCTTACCTTCTTTCCTAGCAATCCTAGTTGATTATTGAACAAATGTTTGTTACAAGCCTACTATGTGCCAAACATCATGTTTGACACTGGACAAAATATTTCTTGGCTCCAAAGAGTTCCAATAACTTCAACAAGTGTAGAGGGCTTATATTTCATCTATGAAAAAAAAATTACCGATGACCACATACCCATAAAGACTGATATACCTTAAACACATGAAAAGAAATTGTATAGCAATCTAAAATGAAACAGACAAACCTGCAAAGTTAGCCTCTATCCTGACAATTACAATAATATATAATACTTGGACACTAACCTCTATCCAATGTCTCTTTGCCAGTTTATACTGTTACAACAAAGTACAGTAGACTGGGTGGTGTATCAACCACAGGAATTTATTTGTTGTAGTTCTGGAAGCTTGGAAGACCAAGAACGGGATGCCAACACAGGTGGGGTTCTGGTGAGGATCCAGGCTGCAGATGGCTGTCTTCTTGAATCCTCACCTGATGGAAAGAGGCTAATAAACCTCTCTGGGGTCCCTTTTATGAGGATGCTTATCTGACCCTTGGGCTTCCCAAGTGACTCGGTGGTAAAGAATATGCCTGCCAATGCAGGAGACATGGGTGAGTTTGATCCCTGGGTCGGAAAGAGCCCCTGGAAAAGGAAATGGCAACCCACTCCAGTATTCTTGCCTGGGAAATCCTATGAACAAGGAAGCCTAGCGGGCTGCAGTCCATGGGGGTCACAGAAGAGTTGTACATGACTTAACAACTAAGCAACAATAACAATCCTACCCATACAGACTTCACGTTTTCCAGAGACCCATCTCCTAATATCGTCATGTTTGGGGATGGAATTTCAACATACGAATTTTGGAGGAACACAAGCATTTAGTTCACTGTACAATGTGTACAAGTCTTAGGAGGTAATTGCTCTTATTACTCCTCTACACAAATAAGGAAACTGGGCATTACTAAAGTTCCACTCCTTATCCAAAATCACATCACCGATGAGAATTTAAACAAGGATTTGACACAGGTAGTCTGACTCAAGAGCCTAGGGTGAAGACATTTTCAAAACCCTTTTTGTTTAATAGGACACAAGGAACTGCTCATATTCCTCAGATGTTTAAATACTTGTGAAATGTCTTCTCCAGAGTGGAAACTTGTGTTCAGCATGTCCCATAAGATGCAGCTTGTGGCAGTCTTGCATTTTTAAAAACACATATTTTCAGGCTCAGACTCTTCTTTCAAATGGGGCACAGCATGACCATTCAGAGTGGTCACTCTGGACTTCTCAAAATTGAAAGGAATTTTATCTTCTTGTTGAGATAGGTTGGAACTAGTAGCTTTGTTTCCATCCAATTCAGATATTCCAATGTTTATTGATTAAAATCTCGTACCTAAAAGACAAAGCACTATGAAAGAACCTAGATGATTTTACACCATTCAAATACAGGCAGGCAAGTTCTGATCAATTTCAGGCTCCTGCTAACCAGGCCACTCTGACATTTCTATTCGTGACCCTTCTGGATATAATCAGCATTTTAGTAACCATTATAAGTTAGGATGATATTCATCTGTGAGAAACAAGAACCCAATAAACAGTTAAAATATCAGTTTTACTGTAGATGGTCCAAGGCTGAGGTGGCATCTCTAAAATGTCTTCAGAAAACTAAATTTCTTTCTCTTTCTACTCCATCAACCTTAGTGATGACTTCCATTCTCATAGTATCATCATGGCTGCTGTACTTCCAGCCATCACAGGCTTGTTTCAAGCAGGAAGAATAGGAAAAACAAAGCAATAAAAAGCCCTCCTAGACCCCAGGGGCTTCCATCTACATTTCATAAGCCATTACTGAGCTACATAGCTACTCTTAGCTGAGAGAAAGGTTGGGAGTTGAACACATTTGTTTCTTAGTCTCAATAGTGGGTAAAACAAGAGGGAAGGGTTGGAAAAGGTATTGGAAGAGCCTTGCAATGACATTGACTATGGAAGTCATTTGCATATTTACCTTGGAAACTGTGGAAAAGCTAGGGATGGTTTCTATGTCTGTTTGTGTGACTCATCACTTATTTTGGTAATGAAAGGCCTAAGAAGATAATTTGGTAATTATCTCCTTGGCAATCCACTTGGTTACTTCAGGGAGAAAATGATAGGGCATAGCCTTTTGAGGTGGCACCTTTGGGGCATGTAACAGCTCACTATGAACCAGAAGAGTATAGTATCCCCACCCAGCTTGGTACACACGCAGAAAAGGGGGCCTGTGGGAAACAGACAGTAAGGCCATATTGGGTACCAGAGGGCCCTTGGGGCTTCATTGTGGCCACCCTAGTGATGACCAAAGACGTAACTGTTGTTTATACTCAGTTCCCAAGAATTTCTCAAGTTATCCCTTCAGAGAAATGAATATGAACATACCACTGAGACTGAAGAGATTTGAATAGAATTCTCGCACCTTATCCCTGGAAGCAACCTTTAGAATTCATTTAGCCCATGCCCTCTTATGTTCATCTGAGGAAACAGAATCCCATGAAATTATTTGCACTGGGATACCCAGATGAGGGTACCTGGTGTCCTTTACTCTTCTACCACTTGGAAGAAGTGGGAACACCCCCGTAGTATATTACCACAGCACTCGAACTTCCCACAGGTAACACTGACCTGCAAACATCTGTCTAGTTTCCTTCACTTCTACACTGTGGCCTTCCCTAGTGGCTCAGTGGTAAAGAATCTGCGTGCAATGCAGGAGACCCTGGGTTTGATCCCTGGGTTAGGAAGATTCCCTTGGAGAAGGGAATGGCAACACACTCCAGTACTCTTGCCTGGAGAATTCCATGGACAGAGGAGCCTGGTGGGCTACAGTCCACGGGGTCCCAGAGAGCTGGACACGATTAAGTGACTAACACTTTTCACTACACTGCAAACTCTCATCAGGTGTGGTCTATGTCCATCTTATTCAATGCAGTATTTTTCTAAGATCCGATACAACTTTGGGACATGATGTATTTTTATGGAATGAGAAAATGGAAGACTAGATGATCTACACCGGACAGAGGTTGTAATCTTTTTTTCCCTGATTACCAGTATTTTCAAGGCCAGAATCATTCAGGTCATAAATGGGGTAAAGAGTCAATACGAAGTTAGACTAGGGAAGATTCTCCTACCTATTCTGTTCCTGACCCTCCTCATCATCCACTTTCCCAGGACTGAGGGGTATTTATAACTCCCCTGTTTTTGAAGGAAAATAGATCTTCAGGAAAATGTTCCTTTCACAGAGAAAATAGGGCTTACCTGACAATGGTATAGACCTAGAAATTCTGGGTAGAAATTAAAGCAAATATATACCTTTAAGTCCAGAGTTAGAGATTATAATAGTGTCTGTCACAGTAAATCCTAAAGAACCTTCACTGGTCTGGCTGGGGTGATATGGAATATATAACCAGATCACAGACTCTTCTAGCTTATATGCTGTATCCAGTTGGAGCCCAGTGATAAAAACACCATATTTTATTTTTGCCATATTGTTGGGGTCTGTCGTTTATCTTATGTTTCCAACTGATTGCTTCTGGGAGATGGCAAAGTGTTTTTAAAGTTACAGAGGTAATTGTTCTAACTTCCTCCTAAACAGAGATGATGTCTAGAACGCCGAGGGCCAGAGTCTGTGCTCTGATTGCAGATTGCCAAGTCAGCAAGGCACGCGAGTAGTTGGAAATCTTTCAGTTATTTGTTATGCAAGGTAAGAATGTGTTACTAGGAAGACAAATCACTTGTTCTCTCTAAATTTATTTACCAACTCTTATGTTCATGTAGGATGAAGTACCATGAAATTAGCAATCATACAGATTTTGAAAAGTCAGAATTGGCTTATTTCAGTTAATTCTTAAGCACAGATAAGTCTCTCCCTAGTGGTTAGAGAAAAGATTTGAATCCTCTTACAGGCTGTAAATTGAATATCATTGCTTTGTTTCCTGCTAAGTTACAGTCTAAACCAAATAGCTCTTAATGTTAAACTGATTATCCCGACTCTTTCTGCCCCCTTCTGATGCCTATGTCAGAAGCTTTCTCTATCTCCTTTATACTTTAATAAAACTTTATTACACACACACACACACACAAAATAAATAAACTGATTATCCCACTCATAATTTTTTCTCATTATCATTCATTTTAAAATACTGGTGGGTCTCAACTGTTTTCATCTTACCAAATCAAGCTGATTCTCTAAAAATTATAATAAACCCCTCATTTGAATTTTTAAAAATTTTGTATCAATAGTTTTTATTCACCTATTCCACAAATAGGTGATAAACATCAAAAAATGACAAAAATTATCTGTGTTGCTTTTTTCTTTATAGGTAATAGCTTTCTTTGAAGAAAAAAAATTTTTTTTCTCAAACTATCTACCCAGGTCTCTTTTTGGCAAGGATGTAGCACCTCTCCTATTAACATCATGGGACTTTACAATGAATTTCCCATAAACAGACATTTGAGGATTAGCTCATCTGGTATTAGACTGCTGCTGCTGCTAAATCACTTCAGTCGTGTCCGACTCTGTGCGACCCCACAGACGGCAGCCCACCAGGCTTCCCCGTCCCTGGGATTCCCCAGGCAAGAACACTGGAGTGGGTTGCCGTCTCCTTCTCTTATGCATGAAAGTGAAAAGTGAAAGTGAAGTCGCTCAGTCGTGTCCGACTCTTCGCGATCCCATGGACCGCAGCCTACCAGGCTCCTCCGTCCATGGGATTTTCCAGGCAAGAGTACTGGAGTGGGGTGCCATTGCCTTCTCCAGGTATTAGACTATAGTTTATAAAAGGAGTCAAGCTTGCAGCATTTTTTTCTCAGTTTTTCTGACTTCTGTCTTAGCAAACTTTGATCGCTATATCATCCATTTAAAATACAGTATTATTTCCAAAACAGTGACTCAAATCAGTATAATAATGTTAGATGTTGCCAGCTCATAGGGGCCAAATGAAGTTACCGTATTTGAAAGCAGGATTTGAAAAGTCATCATTTAAATAAAAATGGCACTCAAATTGAATTCTAGCAATAGTGATTGTTCTGGTCCATTCAGACTGCCATAGCAACACACCATAGACTGGGAGGCCTCTGGCAACAGTCATCGGTTTCTCACAGTGGTGGAGGCTGGGGAGCCCACGATCAGGGCTCTTGCAGATTTAGTGACTGGTCAGAGCTAGCTTTCTGGTTCATGAAGTGAAGTGAAGTGAAATGAAAGCCGCTCAGTTGTGTCCGACTCTTTGCGGCCCCATGCACTGTACAGACTGTATGGTCCATGGAATTCTCCAGCTCTTTTTGCTTTGTCTTCGCATGGCAGGAGGTGGCAGAGGAGCTTTCTCTGGCGTCTTTTTGAAGGGCATTATCTCCCATCCCATCCACCTAATCACCTCCCAAAGGCCTCACCTCTAATACCATTAACATGGGGTGAGGATTCAACATATAAATGGGGAGGGAGGCAGGGGCAGAAACATTCGGATCATAGCAGTGATGTCTACTTTTGCCAGATTTTACCTAAAGCCAAATAACCTCTTTGGGGAGGAACTACATTTAATTAACTTCAACCACATGTAACCTCTGTGTTAATTGCATATGTAATTACATATGTATGTAATTTTTATTACAACCAATTATGTAAAGTGTTATTTTTCCTATTTTACAATTCAGAGAATGGAAATGTAGAGAAATTAAATAACTTGTCCAAAGTCACCCTGCTAGTAGGATGCGAAGGTAGGATTCAAATGCAGACCATGGTCTCTTTATCCAATATCTGTTCATTCAACAAATATCTGTTAAGCATGTACTATGAGAGGAATAGTATGTGAAAGACTGAAGGAGCAAAGAAAGTAAGGCAGAGTCACTGTTTTCAAAGAAGTCACTACTACTTTTAAAAGAATATGTGCTATGTGCTAATTTGCTTCAGTCCTGTCTGACTCTTTGTGACCCTATAGACTGTAGCCCACCAGGCTCCTCTGCCCATGGGACTCTTCAGGCAGGATTACTGGAGTGGGTTGCCATTTCCTTCTCCAGGGGATCTTCCCAACCCAGGAATCGAACCAGCATCTCTTACATCTCCGCACTGGCAGGCGTGTTCTTTACCACTAGCGCCTCCTGGGAGGCCCTTTAAAAGAATAAGGAAGTGCCTAGCAACAGACTCTCAGGAGAGCACAGGGAGCCACATTGTGTGTAAAAGAAGAATCGTTTCTTCACTTGAATTCTCTAATGAAAATTCCTTCCTTCTGAAGAAAATCAGTAAGTTAAGCCTCCCAGAAATTCAGGACTTTCAAATATCTAGCTCGTTTCTTTCCTAATTCAGACTTATTTTCCTTGAGTGCAGAAGTGGCCGTGACTCAGAGCCTGTGTTAAGAGGCCAGCCCGGGCCCCAGGCCGTGGGCCTTGAAGCGCCTATTCCTTCAGGGCTGGCACATCCCACCTTCACCTTCCCCAAAGTGATAAGCTAGCAAAAAAAAAAAAAAAAATTCCTTATCCAATCTGCTTCAGTGTTAGCAAAGCTACAGACGTGAAATCTAAAATGGGAAGATCCTGAATTGTATACCAAGAAACTGCCGATTAGTGTGCAATTAAACTGTATTAGAAACTCGGGGGGAACACTTGCTTTCTTTCTTTCCCTTCCTCTCTCTCTTTCATTTATTACAGATACATGAGGAAGAGACCCTTGGAAAGATTACGATGATGCTATCACTTTACCCTTTCTCAATCGCATTATCGTTGGCTGCAATAATCTTTCATAACGATTGTTTCTCTTCTCTAGTTAGGGTATTAGCACTGAATGTGTCTCATTTAGCACTAAGTACTCCACGCCCAGAATTGTACCAGATACATTACAGACAATAAATTTATTCAACAAGGATACATTGAGTGTGAAGGAAGGAATGCTCTATTTTATCAGAACTTTTATGAAGCTAAAAACTGTATCCTCTAAAAAGAAATTAGCGCACCCCATTTTATCAAACTGTAACATTTTTTCTCATTTCATTTCTCTGAAGGACTATTCTATTTCCTTTGGCAAAGAGAGAGGGTCAAAAGGTATATGACCCTATTTTAAGTGGTAAAAGGTATTTCAAATATCTATTGCTGGATAACAAACATCCTGAGAACATGATGACTCCTCAATACCAAATGTGTATTAATTCTCCTATTTCTGGGGTGGACAGTTCTTTTGTTTCACGTTGTCTACTAGAGCTGAAATGTTAAGGTTGCTTCTTTACTCCTCACATCTACAGAATCAGCTGTGATGCTTGGAACATCTGAGAGCTGACTGGCGCCTCCCTAGCTCTGTCTCTCCACTTGGCCAGCTCAGGCTTCCTCCTAGTAACATGGTCCCAAGGTAGCTGGACTCCCCACACTGGACCTCTCTTCCAAGAGAGAGGAAGCAGAAGCTCCCATCCTCCTGAAGCCTTGACCTGGTATTAGTAGAGTCATAGTCAGAGCAACAGAGAAGGCGATGGCACCCCACTCCAGTCCTCTTGCCTGGCAAATCCCATGGACGGAGGAGCCTCGTAGGCTACAGTCCATGGGGTCGCTAGGAGTCGGACACGACTGAGCGACTTCACTTTCCCTTTTCACTTTCATGCATTGGAGAAGGAAATGGCAACCCACTCCAGTGTTCTTGCCTGGAGAATCCCAGGGATGGGGGAGCCTTGTGGGCCGCTGTCTACGGGGTCGCACAGAGTCAGACACGACTGAAGCGACTTAGCAGCAGCCAGAGCAACCGACTGGTCTAAGTCAGTCACAGGGCCGGTCCAGATTCAAGGGGAGGAGAAATAGGCTCAGTCTCTTGGTGTGAGGAATGGCATGCATCAATAAGGCATGAAGCCCTTGATGGTGGCTCTCCCTGGAGACCAGATTCTATCAGAGCACTCAGGTGGTTCTTCCAGGGTGGCCTGGCTGCCTTGTCACTGTCGTGACTGTGCATCAGAATGTGCCCTTTAGGGATGATGACCAAGGCAATGTGTGAGCTGGTCACACACTGCTTCTTACTTGATGCAACTACACGTTAACATCACTTCATTGCTTTGGTGTGGCGGCAGCTCCAAGTCACTGCTGCCAGACACCTCTCCATCTGTCTTAAAATATGACTAATTACCATTATAATGATTCTTCATCTTTATTAAACAACCATCTTCTGCAAAATCAAATGAGATTTGTAAAGACTTCCTCATGAATCATCACAGCATCCCTGTTGAGAGTTTGAAGGAGGTAGGTGTATTCTCATTTTGGAAATGAAAGAGGTGCAACAAAATGAAGCCCTGGAAGGTTACCAAGCTCACAAAGCTGGTCAGGTAGAAAGAAGGGAAGAGGCAAGGGAGGAGAGAGAGAGAGTGTGTGTGTCCTCTGGGAAATAATGGAGCATCATCAAAATTATTCTTTTCTCTTTAATGCTATATGGCAACCACTTAAGTATCTTAGGGCTTCCCTGTGGCTCAGCTGGTAAAGAATCTGCCTGCAAAGCGGGAGACCTAGCTTTGATCCCTGGGTTGGGAAGATCCTCTAGAGAAGGGAAAGGCTACCCACTCCAGTACTCTGGCCTAGAGAATTCCATGGACTATATAGTCCATGGGTTGCAAAGAGTCGGATAAGACTGAGCAACTTTCACTCACTTCACTAAGTTATCTTAACATACTGAAACATTTCCAGAAGCAACAAACTTCTGATACAGTCAAAGTGTTGTCCCCTTACCTCCTGCCAAAATTATTGTAATAATTTTATCAGATTCAAATTGTATCAGATCCAGATTTGTTTTGCTTCTTTCTAGCTATATGTCATTGAAAAGTACTGCTCCTCACGTACTGATAAGTGTAAGTTTTAAAGGTTTGTTGTGCAGATTAAATGAAAAGCTTACATGTAGCACATAATGTTGGAGAAGGCAATGGCACCCCACTCCAGTACTCTTGCCTGGAAAATCCCATGGATGGAGGAGCCTGGTAGGCTGCAGTCCATGGGGTCACGAAGAGTCAGACCCGACTGAGCAACTTCACTTTCCCTTTTCACTTTCATGCATTGGAGAAGGAAATGGCAACCCGCTCCACTGTTCTTGCCTGGAGAATCCCAGGGACGGTGGAGCCTGATGGGCTGCCATCTATGGGGTTGCATGGAGTTGGACACGACGAAGGCAACTTAGCAGTAGTACATAATGTATGGTAGATGGCTCATAATAGACACTGAATCATACTTTTTTTGGTCTTAGTGGATTAATAGGTTAGTTTAAATAGAGAAGATTTTTAAAAGACCTTTCTCTATTAAATACGTAGTGATTTTTAAAAACAACAGAATTGATGAACAGTTACCTGGTCTGCATGTTATATGCAGCTGAGTCTGTGTAACCTTGGACCATTCAATTAATCTCTAGCCATTAGAATCCTCCTCTGTGACCCAACAGAACTGAACCAGATGATCGCTAAGGTTTTTTGCATGTCTGACTTAGGTGGCTCCCTGGAAAGAGAAGTCTTTCAGTTCTTTCCTGAAGCCATCGTTTGTGACTATTTTGCCCTCTAGTGGCAAGAATCAAAGAAAACCATTCCTCCTGGGAGAAAGTTTCATGCTCACTGTCCATCAAAACGTGCTGTTTTGATGAATGCTTAGACTTGCTGCAATATTGTTCTAGTTGTATAATGCAAAAAAAATTACCACTCCCCAAATTAGCTGTTGGAAACAACAAACATACAGTTTCTTTGGGGATCAGGAATTTGTGAGCAGCTTAGCTGGGTGCCTGTGGCTCAGGGTTTCTTAGGAGGTTGCAATCCAATTTGTCAACCAGAACGGCGCTCACTGGCGAGTTTGCCCACACTAGGAGAGTGAAAAACTTGGCTTAAAACTCAACATTCAGAAAACTAAAATCAAGACATCTGGTCCCATCACTTCATGGCAAATAGATGGGGAAACAATGGAAACAGAGACTTTAATTTTTTTGGCTCCAAAATCACTGCAGATGGTGACTGCAGCCATGAAATGAAAAGATGCTTGCTCCTTGGAATAAAAGCTACGACCAACCTAGGCGGCATATTAAAAAGCAGAGACATTACTTTACCAACAAAGGTCCATCTAGTCAAAGCTATGATTTTTCCAGTAGTCATGTATGGATGTGAGAGTTGGACTATAAAGAAAGCTGAGCGTCCTGTGGCTGCAAGGAGATCCAACCAGTCCATCCTAAAGGTAATCAGTCTTGAATATTCATTGGAAGGACTGATGCTGAAGCTGAAACTCTAATACTTTGGCCACCTGATGCGAAGAACTAAGTCATTGGAAAAGACCCTGATGCTGGAAAAGATTGAAGGTGGAAAGAGAAGGGCACGACAAAGGATGAGATGGTTGGATGGCATCATTGACTTGATGGACATGAGTTTGAGTAAGCTCCAGGATTTGGTGATGGACAGGTAAGCCTGGTGTGCTGTAGTCCACAGGGTCGCAAAGAGATGCACACGACTGAGCGACTAAACTGAACTGAACAGAGAAGATGTGCTTCCAATCTCTCTTAGGAGGCTGATAGCTGGAGGTTTCAGTTCCTCCCAATGTGTATCTGTGGGGGTGCTGAAGATAAGGCCGGTGGCTTGGGAGAAGGGGCGGGTAGGAGTACAAGAGAGACAGACATTTCCAGATCATGACTGAGAAAAGCATGAATGTCTCCATGGCATTGTTGAGGTCCTAGATCCAGTTTCCAGGTAGGTAGGGCAATAAATCCTTTTTTCATTTGTTACTTTGAGTCCCTATGACCTGCAGTCAAAGGAATGTTGTAAAGTATACCTTATACCTATATACAAGTGTACTAAAGTGTCCTGAAACTATAACTGTGGAAGGCATTGCCTATTTAAAGTAAAGGGGCCCCTCCAACCCCATGTCCCTCCTAGGGAGCTTTTAAGAGTAGGGAACTGGAGAGCTCGTGAGATCGGATCCTGGCTTCTTCTTCTTTCTTTCTTTGGCTGCATTGGGTCTTAGTTGCGGCACTCAGGACCTTCGCTGTGGTGTGCAGGCTTCTCTTTAGTTGTGGTGTGTGGGTTTCCGAGTGCAAGGGCTCAGCAGTTGCAGCACATGGGCTTAGCTGCCCCACGGTATGGGGGATCTCAGTTCCATGACCATGTCTCAAACTTGCAACCCGAGTTGAAAGGTGGACTTTTAACCACCGGACCACCAACGAAGTCCCCAAATCCAGGCTTCTGAGACACTCCTTCCATGCTGCTTTAAAGCAAGGGTCCTTAACCTAATAACTTGATGTCCCTGGGGTTCTGTGTAGAGTGTGACAGGCATGTGTAGAGATGTGAACATCCCATCAAATGGTAGCTAAAAAGTTATGTGTACCCAAATACATGTGCTTTTCTGGGGAAAAGATATGTAGATTTCATCACATTAGTAAAGGGACTGGTAAAACAAGAGGGTAGATCTCTACTAGACGATTAAAGGCAAAGTATAGTGTTGAAGCCTGAGTTCCATGACTCGAAGTGTGTCAGGTAGCTGGACTTTTCAATTAGACCGGAGAAGTGATGTCACCATCTTATCAACACCATGGAATGACTTGTTTAAATAAACACCCATCTGATGTTTAAAATACTTCATCTGAAAGTTCATTTCATTGTGGGCCATCTGTGGTTACCACTATCTGAAGGATGGAAGAGGCTTATAGATTTAAAAAATGGCTAGAAATTGCTCCCTGGAAAAGTTCAAATATCCCCCCAAGTGTCATGTAAACAAATAAAAGACTGTCGTTTGCTTGTTCTATCTGCATAAAATAATAATTCTTAGTAGTACCAATACATTCACATGCCACTGAGCAGATCTTGAATATTCATGCATGCATTAAAAAGCCTTCTGTTGCTACGGTGGAACCTCATATTGTGAAATGTGCTCCAGCTTTCGTTTAGAGAGAAGAATATTATAACTGAAAATTAAATCAAAAGCTATTGCTTATCAACAAGAACAATCAGGAAGAGAAAGAGGGAAGATTGCCCTGGAAACAGTGGGAAAGTCTAGATTAGATTCCCAGTGAAATATTGATGTCTTGTGGGCCTGGGGTTTGGAGAGACTAATATTCTAGTGGTAATGAGTGTCTTTAGACCCCAATTATCTACTGTATATGGGCTTCTCAGGTGGCTCAGTGGTAAAGAACCCACCTGCCAATGCAGGAGATGCAGAAGACACAGGTTCAGTCCCTGGGTTGGGAAGATCCCCTGGAGAAGGAAATGGCAACCCACTCCACTATACTTGCCTAAAAAATCCCATAGACAGAGGAGCCTGGCGGGCTACACTCCACGGGGTCACAAAGAATAGAACACAGCTGAGCGACTGAGCATGCACACACCTCTCCATGTGATTCTGAAATTGGCTAAGGTTTAAGAAACAGTAATCTGGGCTTCCTTGGTGGTTAAGACTCTGAGCTACCACTGTAGGTGGTGGGGTTCAATCTCTGGTCAGGGAACCAAGATCCTGCGGGCTGTAGGGGCTGTGCGATGCAGCCGAAAAAGAAATAGTAATCTAACTCAATTCCTTTATTTCACAATCGAAGAATCAGAGGTTGAGTAAATGCCTACTCAGGATCCAAACTTGTTAGCAGCCCCAGCAGTAAACCACAGCTCCTTATCCAGAGAGTTTGCTAAGCATGGCCTTGCCGGAAGAGGTGGAAATCCTGCAAAGGTGTTTCCCTGCAGCCTGACACGTGAGACATCCTGCTGCACTGCAGAAAGCGTTGCAGGACTGGCCGAATATGTTTCTCAAAATTGGTCCCTCTTCTGGATTCCCAGGTGGTGCAACAGTAAAGAATGTGCCTGCCGATACAGGCGTTCAGTGCCTGAGTTGGGAAGATCCCCTGGAGTGGAAAATGGCAACACACTCCAGTATTCTTACCTGGAAAATTTCATGGACAGACGAGCCTGGTGGGCCACAGTCCATGGGGTCACAAAGGGTCAGTCAGGACTGAGCATGTATGCACAGTCATGGATCCCAGGTTTCCTAGGCTTTCATCCAGAATACCTTATTTTTATTGACATCACTTTGTAAAAGATAGGGTAATAACATGATTAGTTTACAGCTGGGCTTCTTTTTTTTTTTTTTTAACTGTTATCATGAGATCCCTTTTTAATATGCAAACATTTGGAGTTAGAAGAGGCCTTATTTTTATAGTCACGGTTATTATTACTGTCATTCATGTTGATAGATAAATGTTGATTTCAGATTTTAAACCTGTCTATGAGGTTGACAGAAATAGAAAGCAGTTTATCTGTGTTAGAAAATAAAATATGCCAACCCTTTGTATGTGGGAAACCCTCCTTGATTGCTTATTTTTTAAAAAATTAGTGAAAAAAGCCACAAAAGATTACTGTGGAAAAGAACTGTTTATCTCTGATAAATAAGTGTAGAATGTTAAATGGAAAATAACATACTTATTTGCCCACTTTTTTTTTTCTTTTTAAAATAAGCACAGCTGTGATATTGTTAAGCCACAGCCTGACTTCTTTGCCCACCACCTTCTGGGTTAATTTTGTGGGAATTAAGACCTTTAATTCCAAAGGAGAGTTGAGGCCAACTTGCTTTTCATGGGAAAATAAATGAGCAGGGTGAGAGCTGGCAAAGTCACCATCTATAGGGAGATGGCTGCATGTGGGTCTAAGTTGCTTAACAGGCCAAGGAGGGGCGAAATCTCAACCACCCAGGTCTGCCTGCAGGACTTCCCCCCTCCTAGTGCCAAGAAACTCTGGAGAGAGCATTCTTCCTTCCTCTTTTAGGGCGATTTGTGTGATTTCTGGAAATCACACTGCAGATCTGAGTACATATTTATATCTAGATTTCTAAGGAAGTTAAATGATATACATTCATGACTAATTTACAACTGTATTGTTACTTAAGTTGCCATCCTTTGAAACGTCTATGACGAGGCAACAGTCAACATTTTGGTGACTGGGTTTCCATAGACTTTCTTATGGACACACAGGAGCATACACACATACAGACAGTTTTACATAAACAGATTCAAATGCCTGCTGTCTTATCATGGACATCTATTTTTTAAAGCCTTTTTGCCTACTTCGTTTTTCTTTTCTAATCACCTTCATCCCTAAAGTAGCCAGCCTTGAAAGTTTAATGTATATCCTTCCAAATCTTTTCTCATTGTATAATCACATACCCACACACATAATTATTATTATGTGCAGAACATAGAACAGACCCAAGTATTTAAAACAGTGTCTGCAGCATTATACTCAATATTTATTAAATGAATGAATGGTTTGCTTCATAAAAGTGGGATAATTACATGCATGTATATAATTATAATAATTATTCCATATATATAATTATCCCATCTTTCTGTATCTGGCATTTATCCCTCAAAGCTTCTAGATAATCTCTTCATATAGATTTAATTAATTCTTATGAATGGTTGCATAATAGCTCAGTGATAAAGACAACACCAACTTATTTAACTATATCCCTAATTGATAGTCAAGATGAATTTGTTACTATAAAAAATAACAGCTAACACCTGTTGTGTTCCACAGACAAAGCACTTTTCTGCAAGCACTTTATATGTATAAAGTCACTAAATTAAGATTATTCTCTCCATTACAGGAAACTGAACAGTAGATTAAGAAACTTTCCTAAGGCTGTATAGCCAGTAGATGGTGAACTAGTCAGTCTGGCAAACTAGTCGGTGTGACTCCAAGGTACCTTTCACGGAACTAGTTCTATACAGAGCAGTTGCCCGCACAACTGTACTTGCACCTTCATAGCATGGTGACTTATTTCTAGTTGAGTTTCCCAGGAGTGGAAGAATGTGTATATTTCATATTGATAGACTGCTTTGCTAAAACAGTGTAACAGTTTACATTTCCATCAAAACAATATATGAGAGTGCCCTTTTCTTCAAGAGATTATCATTTAAAAATATTACACAGTATTTTTAACCAATGTGAAGGGTGTGATTTCATTGTTATGTCTCTGTGCTTTTCAGACAGTAGTAAGGTTGAGTGTGATATATCCGCCGTTCAGATTTGCTCTACTGTAAACTGCTGTATGAGGGTTCTCCAGAGACACAGAATATATAATTACTTAGGTGATTATGGAGGCCTGGAAGGTCCAAAATGTGGGCTTTGGGGCAGGGTGGGCCAGCAGGCTGGAACAGTTGATGCTGCGGTCCAAGTCCAAAGACTCTGAGGCTGAAGACCCAGCTCTCCTGCCAACACATTTGCAACAACTAACCCTTTGGGTATGGTATGGAGCTATTAAAGTTCAGACTGCCCGGATGTGAAGTCTAGCTCTTCACTTATTAGTGATTTGAGTTCCTTAAAGTAAGGCTCTCAAAACCCTGCTTCATAGAGCTTCTAGGAAAGCTTCTCACTTTGTAACTTTCATCTGTTATTTGTTCTATTTTAGGGATTGTCTTTTATTTTTCAATAAATTGTTAATAATATATGAAATTGTTGCTGAAACTTGGCCTCTGTTCATTGGTTCCAAACAGAAAAGCAGAGAGAGTTTGGGTGAAGTAGAAGAGTAGCTTTTATTGCTTTGCCAGACAAAGGGGGCCACAGGGGGCTGATGTCCTCAATATTGTGTGAGCCACCCTGGAGGGGGCAGGGAGCACTTTCACAGTGTTTACGGAGCAGGGCATGACCAGCTCCTGGACAATTCTGGGACTGGCTGGCATCGAGGTAAAGTTTCAAGCATCATCAACCTCCTTGTTTCAACCCGTGTAGGGTCTATGTTCTTACGGTCAGCAGTTTTCATTTAGAGGGGGTCTGCTTCCTGTAAAAACAACTTAGGAATGTGGATCAGGCCTTTATATCTTTCAGGGACCTGTGAGCCGTGGCGAGTCCTTACGTGGCAGGATTATAGTCTAAGCTGTAACCAGTTTTCTAGCTCAACAGCTTTTCTTTGTTTTGACATCTTCACATTTCCCAATCATTAACTCGTGAGCCAGTTTACTTTGGAAGACAGGACACAGGGGCTTGTTTAAAGATCAGTGCCTGTCATTTAGAAGACACACAAAATTAAAGCAGAAATCTTTACATAATCATGTGTCTTTTGATCTTCTGTCCCCAAGTAATTGATTTATACCTGATCCTTATAAACGAGTATCTTTTATAGAAGATACAGGAGGCCGGACATCCAATAAATGTTCCCCATTTCATTAATGTGAGAAATCCAACCTGTCAAATGCTTTCTCTATCTGTGCTGCAGAAAAATTTTAAAATGGATAGCAATAAGACAATTTAACCAACGAAGTATCATCTTTGTCGTGTGTAAGAACTTTTAGGTTCCTCACAGTATAGAGTCATAGTAAGGACATCGTGACATCAGCCACGTATACTGTTGGGATAGGTAGGAGTTAGTCATTTTCCCAGCCTCTCAGCAGTAGAGAATCCGCCTACTAATGCAGGAGTCCTCCCCTCCCCACCGCCCCCCTCCAACCCCTGCCCCGTCAACCCCCACGCCCCCCAGCCCCTGCCATTGGATCCGTGGTTCCAGAAGATCTCTTGGAGAAGGAAACGGGTAACCCATTCCAGTATTCTTGCCTGGAAAATCCCTTGCACAGAGAAGCCTGCCGGGCTACAGTCCATGGGGTCACAAAGAGTTGGACTTAGCAGACTGAACAGGCTAGGTGAAAAACTTCAGAATTGTCGCTTAATTACTATATCTCTGCTTAGAAATGCCAGGACCCTAGACAGTAACCGTCAGAAACAAGGACTTTGAAAACTTATTAATACTGTTCAAAAAAAAAAAAATCAATCTTAAAGAGCTTCGTCTTTGTTTCAAGGATTAGAAATAATGTTAAATAAATACCCTCCGACAAAATAGTCTCACAATAAATGGTATCTATTACTGTCACTTCTTGCTGTCAAGGCTCATATATTCTCATATCTGTACCACCTCCCAACGCCTAACACATATTGGACAGTCATATAAATATTTCACTCGAATGAGTGAAGGAGTGATAGCACTGAGATTCAAGCTCTAGCTAAAGCTTGGAGTCTTGCTTTTCGCGTTAGACCCTGACTGCATGAGAAAACGAAGGATAAAAACCTTCTCCGACTTGCTGCCAGTGCTAAACTATTAATTTCCAACACGCAGTAGAACTCCGTAGTTACCCGCGCCAGGTCAAAGCAGTCGCCAACTCTCCTTTCGCTACGCTGGAGTAGTGCAGAAGTTTATGCAAATACGCGGGCTCTAGCGTGCGCACGCGCAGAAACTGCGCAGAGCTCCTCTTCTGAGTTCGGTGGAACTCAATTTGAGTACACGGATTACAGCCGGGAGGATTTACGGAGGTTTCGCTTCCGGTAGTACCGGAAGCAGCTTGAAGATGGCGTCCTCTAAGCAGAATGGGCCGACTACAGCGTCGGGGAAAAGTGAGCTTCGTAGCCCGAAACCGACGTCGGAGAACCGAGGTGAGGTTGTCTAAAAACCGAAGCCTGGAGTTTGTGGATTTTGAGTTGGGGTTTTTTTTTTTTTTTTTTTTTTTTTGCTTTCGCTGGCTAGGCACGTGTAACGCCGCCTTGGGCTTTTTCTGTGAGTTTGTGTACCTGTAATTGCCGATCTGGGGGGTTGTTGACCAGACTTGAGGACTGACCGGCCTGTATGGTGCCAGCCACGTGTTCCTAATTTATTGCTTTCCAAAGTAGAGATGTTGCTGAATGCGTGTTCTGTAAAAATATGAGGATTAAGAAATTGAGGAGGGCGCTTCAGGATCTTAAACTCGCGGCGGTGTTTGGAAATTGTTCGCAGAATGAGGAATGAGGTGGGAGAAAGTGGTGGTTATGCATATGAGTGAACGACTGGTAGTGATAATGAAGGACTAAGACAGCTGTAGTGATGGAAGGAGGTAACCGGCGTGCCCTTAGCGTCAATTTGTCAGCCATTGAAAAAATTTTGGAACGTTTGTTGTTATTCCTATTTGCCCGGTTGCTGAAGTTATCAGCCAACCCAGCGCCTACTTTTTCAACTGCGTTGTTTTTTAATTGCTCTCTTGCTTTGCGCTCGCGCTCTTGTTTTATCCATTATCTTCAGTGTGGTAGAGAAATAGCTGGGGGCCTGCTCAGCCAGACTTACTGGAAGTATTAAAAACCTCAAACTTCGATTCTATAGGCATTAGAGATTAAAAGTGTTTTGTTGTTTTAATTAAGGGTATGGCAGAGGCCGGTGCATATACAGCTTAAAGAATAACGCCAACAGGTGAAAAGCAGCTCGTCAGAGCATTAAGACTAGAGCATTACCAACCATATCTCCAAAACCCGCTACGTGCACCTCTCAGATCATTCTTTTACTTTAGGGACTTAAAGTAACCATTCTGAATCATGTTGAGTATTGTTTCCTTTCTTCATAATCCTTAGCACCTATGCCCAAAATGTTTTAATTTTGTCCGGTTTTGAATTTTACATGAATGAAAAAGGATTGTAGGTTTTTTTGTGTGTCTTGCTTCTTAGGCTAAACTTTGTTGTTATTCAGTTAGGGCAATAGTTGTAGCTGTAATTTATTCTTTTCGCTACCGTATGATGTTCCCTTGTATGAATACACGCTAATGTAAATTTTCATTTTAATGTTGCTGGACATTTGGATTTTTCCCATTGTTTGTTATTATAAACATCTTTATACATTTCTCCTGGTTAATGTATTCTGGAGTTTCTCTGTTTATGTACATTACATGGGATTGGAATCTTTGTAGTGTAGGGTAGAGCATGTGCAAATAATAATATTTTCCAAAGAAGCTGTGGCACTTTATACTTCCAGAAGTAGTACGAGCGCTAACACTGGCTGTTATCTGAATTTTAAATTTGTTGTTTTGTTAAGTATGAAATCATACTGTGGTTTTAATTCAAATCCTGATTGCTAATGAGATTATACGTCTTTACACATGTTTGGGGTTTATTTATTGTTCTTTTATTGTGAAACTAAACTATCTCCTTCGCCAGGTTTTTTTCTTTTTCTTTTCTTTTAAAAATTCGCAACCAACGAGTTGTTTGGTAGAATCTTGGTCAGATAGGTTTTTGTGGTGATTTAGTCACTAAGTCATGTCCAACTCTTCCATCCCCACGGACTGTAGCCTGCCAGGCTCCTCTGTCCATGGGATTCTCCAGGCAAGAATACTGGAGTGGGTTGCCATTTCCTTCTCCAGGGCATCTTCCTGATGCCAGGGATCAAGGTTGCAGCCATATTCTTTACCAACTGAGCTAGGAGGGAAGCCCAGATACGCATTTTAAGTAGTCAGTATTGCAGAATTTGAGGATTTTTTTCAGGATATTGAGGAGTAAATGGTAAATGAAGACTAATTCTCTGTGATTTGAGCCCTAAATAACAAAGTGGGTGTGAGTAAAAGAAACAGAAAGCAAATATATCTGACTGGGATGGCTACAATGGACCGTAAACACCTGCTTCTTAAACTTCAGTATGCACAAGAGTCTCCTCATGACACCATTAAGACAGATTTCTGGGCTTCATCTCAGAGGTTCACATTTAATAGGTCTGGATGGAACACAAGAATTGCATTTCTGACAGACTCCCAATTTATGCCTGTGCTGCAGGCCATGGGTCAGACCTTTGAGTAACAGTGAGTTAAAATATAGCCGTTAGATTTAAGAGGTTGTTAAATCCAGGACCAGGAGTTTTAATAAGGGATATAGGAGACAATTTATGGCCCGTAGGAGGCATTTTGTTTTAATGAGAGGAGACCTAGACTGAGGCCGCTTCATATTCCCTTCCACAAGTCACTTAACGTTTTGAATGGAATATCTTTTCTAGAGTGGAAATAATAATACCAGTTCTTCCTTTCATAGTTTTGATGAGTCACATGAAAGCTCTTACGAAAACCTAAAACCCTGTAGTAGTGAATATTAACTGAAAGTATACACTGGAATCAGTTTTTGAAAATTTTATGTATACACACATACAAATATATATACACATAGGCTCCACTTCAGTTGAGTCTGAAATGTTACTTTATTTAAAATAGTAGTGTAAACCAAATAGTATTTGGAAACTCAACTCTAAAATAGGGTAGTGCGGTAGAAGTTTGTGAGAATCCACTGTATGCCAGTAACTGTGGACCCAAGGAGTAGAGTTCCTGCCCTCAAGGAGCTTTGTCTATTATGCAACTGGAACACACACTGCAGATAATTCTAATACAGTATGTTGATAATGACAGAGGCATGTTCTTGGACTATTGAATAATTTAAAAAGCAGGGAAGAAGGAAACGCATGAGAGTATTGGGACACTTGTGCATGTATGCGTACAAGTGTTCAAAAATCTTCAAAAGAAGTTAAATCTGATGTGTAGATTTTTCCTCCTCTGTAGATGAATCTGAACTCCTCACTGTTCCAGATGGTTGGAAGGAGCCAGCTTTCTCCAAAGAGGACAATCCCAGAGGACTTCTGGAGGAGAGCAGTTTTGCAACTTTGTTTCCGAAATACAGAGAGGCTTACTTGAAAGAGTGCTGGCCATTGGTACAGAAAGCCTTGAATGAACATGTATGCATGTTTTATGTATTTCTCTGAGATTGTTATTGCTTATATCTTTTGAGTAAGTGAGTGTGTGATGATGGATTTCTATGTAAAGGTGCTAGCATAGCATTTAATTTGATTCATTTGGTATTTTAAACAGAGTAGGTAAGCATTATCCTTACTGTTCATTTGTTCTTAGTTTTGTGAATAAAAGATTACTTGGGAAAATTCACATGCTTTTACATTTTCAGGGGATTTAAATTTGTAGGGGTGTCTGAAACTCACTTGGAAACTCCAGATTTCAGAATGTCTACTCTCTGCTGTGATGGTTGCCATCCACCTGTATGGTTTGAGCTGAGGCATGCTCCTGGCATTGTTTAACATCTTATTGTAAATGAAAGATGATGGATGTGACCAGCTTTCCTGTTTGTTGCTCCTGCCATGCTCCTAGAGCAGTGTATTTGATTTTTCAAACTGGATTGAGACCCCTTAGAGAATCAGGAAGTCAATTTAATGGCCATAGTGAGCCTTAGGAAAAAAATATATCACATGTGGTAAGGATAAGTATCATTTTATGAAGCTTTTGGTTTGTCTCTTTGTGTTTGTGTACACACTAGGTTGTGATAGAAAATCTATTTCTCAGCTGTGGGACTGGTCTAGGGTCATTTGTGCCCACTAGGCAAGAGGGTGGTTAGCAAACCAGGCCGTATTTTACAGCTGTCTACATCTGGGATTAGACCCAATTTGTTTCTGTGTGTGTGTGTGTGTATGTGTGTGTAAACTGACAGACACTTAACCTTATGTTTAGTTGTTCATCATTCACTGTATTGAAATATTCTTGAGGTCATGCTCACATGTTAGAAAACAGCATTTTTTTTGCTTTGTTAAAGTCTGGTTCTTTTGAAAGTTAATGCATAGATTCTCAAGTTATTGCTTTTATTTTTAAACCTATGACAGTTTGTTTTTACTTTGTATTTAGCTAATGTTGTTGTTGTTTAGTTGCTCCGTTGTGTCCATGGACTGCAGCCTGCCAGGCTTCTCTGTCCATGAGATTTCCCAGGCAAGAATACTGGAGTGAGTTGCCATTTCCTTCTCCTGGGGATCTTCCCACCCCAGAGATGGAACCTGTGTCTCTTGCATGTCCTGTATTGACGGGCAGATTCTTCACCGCTGGGCTACCAAGGGAGAGTTGAAAGGGAAAGTCTATTTTCACTCTAGGGAGAAGATTTTAGATTAGAGCAACATCTAGCCAGGGTAGGGAAATTATAAGCTTTACATTTTTATCTTAAGTCTTAAATATGACCTCATTTTGATTAATGTGTTTTTTTAGACTGGAGGTAATATTTATTCCAAAAAGTGTAAATTATCCTAAAGCCAACTGTAAATGTTTTTAATTACCTGAGTTTCTTATACTCTTTGAAATGTAAACGTAATCAAGTAGTCCTTATTTACATTAACTTTCCAGCTTCTTCAAGCAGAGAGTTAAAGGATTTTGAGATATCTTAATGGCACAGAAATTAATAGTTAAGCTAGGATAGGCTCTGTAATCATCTCAAATGGAATTCATTCTCAGATAACTGCTGTTCGCTCTTTTTGTAGCATGTTAATGCCACCCTGGACCTGATTGAGGGCAGCATGACTGTCTGCACCACCAAGAAGACATTTGATCCATATATCATCATTAGGGCCAGAGACCTAATCAAACTGTTAGCAAGGAGTGTTTCATTTGAACAGGTAAATTTAGAATTAAATTTAGACTTTGCTTTATTTGCATCAACATTAGAGACAACATATATTACTGCCGCCACCACCCTCCCCCCTAAAACGTTTTCATTTTTGTGCTTAAATCTCTTGGCTCGGAAAACATTTGTACTAGTAAAGAATGTTGATGAGCTATTTTCTTTATTTTCCCAAAAGGCAATACGAATTCTTCAGGATGATGTTGCATGTGACATCATTAAAATAGGTTCTTTAGTAAGAAATAAAGAAAGATTTGTAAAAAGAAGACAACGGCTTATTGGTCCCAAAGGATCTACCTTGAAGGTACTTTTTATTAGTGAAAAAGTATGTCTTCCTCTCTTGTTAGTTTTTCGGTGTACTGAAATTCAGCTTTGTGCTCTTTTGATACAGGCGTTGGAACTCTTGACAAACTGTTACATTATGGTTCAGGGAAACACGGTTTCAGCCATTGGGCCTTTTAGTGGCTTGAAAGAGGTGAGGTTTACGCTCTTAAATTAGTTTTAGCAGAGAATAAATGAAAGAATATGGGTATACTATAATAGCTCATTGCATAATGTATTGTTTCATAATTTTAAAAATTGTGCTTTGTTTGATTTTCATTAGTAAATTCTTCATGTAATTTGAGGGAATAGCCGCTCCTGAACCTTAACATACCATGGCCAACTTTTGGTAACTACAGAGAGATTCATTTCTGAATTAGACGGTCTGTTCATCATTACTTCCCCTACTACAGGTTTTAAGTGGGTATTTTAAGATCTCAGTCTGTAGCAAACATTAGAAAACACATGGGTTTAAATGATTGGAGAATTGAGCACATCTTGTTCTTTGCAGTAACAGATACAGCCAGTAGAGGTCAGGGTCAGAAAACTTGCTTTAACATGTATTTTCTTTGAGTTTTAATATGTTAATTTAATGTTTCATGAATGTTAGTTTGTCACATGTTATGAGAAAATCTGCAGAGCACATACTGTTTCTGTAAGCTCCTTTTGAGGCTTTTGTCGTGTGTATCTGGCTGTGAGCTCTTACTTCCTTTTCAGGGCCTTTAATAATACTTGTGGACCTATTTCTCGTAAGTTATCATGAGATAACTCAATCTTAGAAGATAACTCAATATCTCATAAGTTGTTATGGCACAATAACAACTTAGGTGTTTTGAGTATTTCATAGTTTTGTAGAGTCTAAGTATATTATTTAATTCTTACAACAGATCCTTAAGGTGGTTTTATTTCAAATGTATTACAGAATTCAAAAGCTGAAGTCAGGAGGAAAATTAAGTGACTTTCCCCTATGAAGTCCCAGCATTTGCTCACATATTTTCTAACTCTAAATCCATCTCTCTTTCCCAAATTACACAGCTCCAGACTGTTGTGTTAATTCTGTGTATCACTTTTTAGCAGTAAAAATTGAGAGACGTCATTGTATCCAAGTGAAGTTAACTATTATGAAAGATCCAGAAGCCACTCAGAACAGTTGAAGGGACTACTATATTTAATTTGGTAGCCATTGCCTGGTTCATAGGTTATTTTGCAATTTATTAATCCTCTTCTACCTAGTTCACTAAAATCTCCATTATAAATAACTGATTCATTTTTCTTTGCAAATTTCAGGTTCGAAAAGTAGTCCTGGACACTATGAAGAATATTCATCCAATTTACAATATTAAAGTGAGTGTTCACTTGTTCATTAGCATAACAGTGGTTATCAAAATGTTTTTAGCTACAGAAACTCTTCTTAAAAATAAATCTTTTATGAAAGTCTAATATACAAAACAGATAAGGCAGAACTATTTGGGTAGAGTTCAGCCCACTCAACACTATCCCAGTCCTATAGTTCCTTCTTTGAAAGCTTAGGTTTCTGAGGAGTTAGTGTGAAAGAAAGCTGTTGAAGGGGGTTCTGTAATGTAGTGATTCAGTTCTGATACAAATAAAATATGCTTCATGGAATTTGTTGTAGAGGGTACCAGTTCAGTTTTCTTAGGCTAATGAGCCCACAGACTGTATTTAAAAGTGTGATCTTTTAGAATTCTGCCATTTTCTGTAAGTCTGGAATAATTCAGATTGCATTAAAACTTGTTTTGGAATTTAACACTCAAATTATAGGCCCATTGAGAGAGAGATGTTATATCCCTGTATGCATAACATTCAGTGATTGTTCTTGGAGGCATAACCATGGTATATGATGTTTTATGATGGGTATTTGTTAAACAGTCCTTGAACTTGATGAATTTGAAAAGTCACTCTTAGATTGGGGTGAAGAAAATGATTTTGAGTTTCACTGGGACATTAAAGAGAGCATGTCTTGCATCTGATGCATACTTTGCATCCTGTGATATTTCAGTGTTGATAAAATTCAGGTGGAGTTGGGGGAAGTGTGAAAACACTGGTTTCATTGATCATGAGAAACTTTAGTGTTTTCTTTCTCTATGATAATGGTATTTCATGTGCTACTGAAAGCTTCCTGCTTGTAGGAAACTTCACTAATTAAGCACTCTCTCTGTATAATGAAGTTGAATTTCAAGGGTTTTAATGAAAAACTTAGTCTTATTTTCATCTCTATTTTAATGATTCTGTTTCTTAATCTAAATTTCTAATGGTTTTCTGATGCTTGGTTAGTTATGCATATTTGAGATTATATGCTTTTTCTTTACAGAATTGATTTAATCTACTGAAGTGGCTAAGAGTTGTTCCTTTTAATTTTATTATTTATAGGAACATTGTTTATAATGTCTTAGGTAGAGAAACATGTCACTTCTAAAATTAAAAGTGTTTACTTTGTTCGTTATATCACCATGACCCAAGACCTTAATGATTAAACGAGAGCTGGCGAAGGACTCTGAGTTAAGATCACAAAGTTGGGAAAGGTTTTTGCCACAGTTCAAGCACAAAAATGTGAATAAACGCAAGGAACCAAAGAAGAAAACTGTTAAGAAAGAGTACACACCATTCCCACCACCACAGCCAGAAAGTCAGGTCAGTATTAAATGTGGAATTTTGTTACATGAGAGGGAAACCATTTTAATCTATTTTGTCAGAAACTTTAAGGGTATTTTAGGTGGAATTTCTGTGGGTGTTTGGGTGTGTAGAGATGCAAGAATCTGAAGGTAAGTGTAAATACACTTATTTTGAACTAACTATATGGAGGTGGGGAGTGGAAGCTTCATGTTGTGAGAGTAAAGTGACATCAAGGTGGTTGATGTTGGTTGTGTGTCTGTACCTGTAGCCACTGTGAATGTTCCACGGTTAAAAAGTGTCAGTGACACAGCCCACAGTGCTTTCAGTTCTGCTTTGGCCTCATTCATGTGTCATGTACTATATATTTTGCTCTGGATTTGAAATCTTAACTTCTAATATCTGCCTTTTTTTTTTTTTAAGATATGAATGCCTCTCATTCTGTTTACTCTCTTCTGGCATAATTTCTTTTCTCTCTTGCCTGTCGCTGTTCCCTTTTTCTGTCACACTTGTCTGACAGAACAGCCCTGAAACTTGTGTCAGTCCTAAAACTTGACTTCTTTTCCCATAGTGTGGCTACTAAACATAACTGAAGAAAGTCAGATCTTTGGATTATATCCCTTAAAAACTCACATGTCCAGCCTCAGATGGTCTTCAGCAGTATTCTCTGGCTGCTTTGTGTCCTCTTAATTCTTTTGCCACTCTTCCACTCCCCGTAGATGATGTTGCCTTTTTTTCCCTCAAATATTTGAGATTACCAGGCAAGAACTCTTTCAGCTTGCTCTTAGCTCACAATTTTTTTTCCCATCTGCATCAGTCCATTCTTTGCTTGTTCTTTGAGTTCTTTCTTCACCTGTCTGCTGGGGGATCTTTCTTGATTATTCCCTCCCTTGGGTGTATGTTGAAGTTTTTCCTTTAACCCTTTTTTTCTTTATACTATCTTGTCTTCCCCACAGCCCTGTGTTTGCAGTTTTTCAGGGAAGGTTTGATGAAAGGTCAGAGGTAAAAAAGGAATGATGATCATCATTGTAAAAAAAAAAAAATGTGTAAGTGTTGGATCTTGAGCTCTACATTGGAAAATAAAGTGAAGCCAGAAAGAAAGTGTTAGTTGGGGAAAAGTAGTGAGTGACTCACGTACTAAAGCACGCTTCTGTAACACCTGTTGTATTCCATGTAGCCCTGTCCTGTACTCACTAGTTGTCTTGTCTTCCTCTTCTCTGACTGTAAGCTTCTTGAATCAGCAGTGTCTCGATTGACTTAACTCTGCCACTTATTTGCTATGTTCAGTTGCTCACTCTCGTCTGACTCTCTGCGACCCCATGGACTGCAGCACACCACTCTTCCCTGTCCATCACCAATTCCCGAAGCATGCTCAAACTCATATCCATCGAGTCGGTGATACCATCCCACCATCTCATCCTCTGTCATCCCCTTCTCCTCCTGCCTTCAATCTTTCCCAGCATCAGGGTCTTTTCCAATGAGTCAGTGCTTTGCATCAGGTGGCCAAAGGATTGGAGCTTCAGTTTCAGCATCAGTCCTTCCAGTGAATATTCAAGACTGATCTCCTTTAGGATGCACTGGTTGGATCTCCTAGCAGTCCAAGGGACTCTCAAGAGTCTTCTCCAACACCACAGTTCAAAAGCATCAATTCTTCGGCGCTCAGCTTTCTTTATGGTCCACCTCTCACATCCATGTATGACTACTGGAAAAACCATAGCTTTGACTAGACAGACCTTTGTTGACAAAGTAATGTTTCTGCTTTTTAACATGCTGTCTAGGTTTGTCATAGCTTTTTTCCCCAAGGAGTAAGCGTCTTTTAATTTTATGGCTGCAGTCACCATCTGCAGTGATTTTGGAGCCCAAGAAAATCAAGTCTGTCACTGTTTCCCCATTTATGTGCCATGAAGTTATGGGACTGAATGCCATGATCTTAGTTTTATGAATGTTGAGTTTTAAGCCAGATTTTTCACTTCTCTCTCACTTTCATCAAGAGGCTCTTCAGTTCCTCTTCGCTTTCTCCCATAAGCGTGGTGTCATCTGCATGTCTAGGGTTATGTTAATTAGCATAATTGAACACATCTGTACCCCCAGTTTCTTCGGACATAAAATGAGGATGATGATCATACCTGTCTCAATTGTCTATGAGAATTTGAGAATTGTTTGGGAGAGACTGGAGGCAGGAGGAGAAGGGGACGACAGAGGATGAGATGGTGGGATGGTATCACCGACTTGATGGATATGAGTTTGAGCATGCTTCGGGAATTGGTGATGGACAGGGAAGAGTGGCGTGCTGCAGTCCATGGGGTTGCAAAGAGTCAGACGCGACTGAGCAGCTGAACATAGCAAATAAATGGCAGAGTTAGTCATTGTAGAGAGCGTAGTAATAGTTTAGAGCGTTGCCTTGGATAGATCAGTTGTATGTTAACTATTTAATGAATGAGTTTGTTACTTGCTCTAATTAGTATTTAGTCGCTGCTGATGCTGCTGAGTCGCTTCAGTCGTGTCCAACTCTGTGCGACCCCATAGACGGCAGCCCACCAGGCTCCCCCGTCCCTGGGATTCTCCAGGCAAGAATACTGGAGTGGGTTGCCATTTCCTTCTCCAATGCATGAGAATGAAAAGGGAAAGTGAAGTCGCTACATCCTGACAATTCTTGCTTTTCATTTTGTATGATGAACCAAATGAAACTTAAAAAAAACAACAACAACAACAGGGTTTTATCTCCTTTTTTCTGTTCCTTTTATAAAGTGTTACTTTGCTCTCTTCACTCTTCTCAGGAAGCTTCAGTCATTTCTAAATCACATCCCACCTCCCTTATTCATGTTTCTTCATGTCCCAAACTCTTCCCAAGTATCTTACCTCACTTTCCTGAGTCACTGACCTTCCACCTCCCCTAAAGCAGTCTGTCGAGTATTCCACGGACACATCACCTACTTTCCTACCTGCGAGCTTTTGTGTATGTATATTCTTGTCAGCTTAGAGTACATTTCCTTCTTTTTAGGCCGCTACCTTACATAAGAGTTTCGACCCTACTGTCTTTACCTCAGGGTCATTGTGAATTTCTTAGGAATTGACTTCCCATCTACATGATTTCTGAAGTAATTGTAAATGCTCATTTCAACAGATTGATAAAGAATTGGCTAGTGGTGAATACTTTTTGAAGGCAAGTCAAAAGAAGAGACAGAAAATGGAAGCAATAAAGGTAAGACTGTGTCTAGCTTGCAACATTAATTGCAAAGTGCATGGATACTTTGGATTCTTACTTAACTGAAAACTTTGTTAATCATGTAGGCTAAACAAGCAGAAGCTCTTAGTAAGAGACAAGAGGAAAGAAACAAAGCTTTTATTCCACCTAAAGAAAAACCAGTTCACCTAAAGAAACCTAAGGAAGGTAATGCTGTTTTCTAAGTCTTGTTATGATGTTGAAGTCTGTTAGAGGAAAAGTAAACCCATAGTGAATTTGTTGAATCTCTGAGTTCATGTTAAGAAATAACCACATCTTTCATCAATTCTCTCAGCATTTCATTACTCACAAGTCCTTGGGACGAGGTGACTGAGATAACCCATAATTTAGTACCAGCTCGTCGGGAAGATCCCCTGGAGAAGGAAATGGCAACCCACTCCAGTATTCTTGCCTGGGGATTCCCATGGAGAGAGGAGCCTGGTAGGCTACAGTCCACAGGGTCGCAAAGAGTCGGACACAACTGAGCGACTTCACTTTCACTTTCAGTGCCTATTTGAGAGTATCCTAGATTGACAGTCGCTTCCTGATCTCTGCTGTGCTAATGAAGGACTCTTTGTTTTGAAAGATAGAAACCAGAGCAGTGAATCCTCTATAGAAATAGAGCGGGAAGATCCCTGAGGTCTGCTGTCATGCCCCTTAAGAGCTTATCAAATTTATACTTTCTTTACTTGTATAATCTGTGACTTAGAACTTGATGCTTGTATTGTTAACATGGATTTCTCATGACCTTGGGCTAAAACACCAGCAGAATAGCAGGAATATCTTTCTTACTCAGAGGCTATTAAAAAGACACTCAGAGAAAACATTATTCCTGGCCTTGTTTTGACCTACCTTCTCTTCTACATTTTCTTTTCCACTAGTAATCCTTGTACTCTTCTGTAAAGTAACTCTCCGAAGTGGTCAGTGGCGTAATGAGGGGAGGGAGGTCGCCAGTATTATAAAGTTCCAGTATTGTACATCACCTATTGGTCTAAGCCGGGTGTAATGTTACTATTTTCTTAATATATATCAGTGTTAATAACTTAAAAAATACTGTATTCTACTTCTTAGATCATTGGTTATATAAAAGTTAAAAATATCATAAGCATCATAATTTTTAGTCTGTAGAGTCGGTCAGTTTTGTACTCTCAAGGTGTTCAAATAGTAGTTTAACCTCAGTTTAGTACTGGGTAAAGTGTAGCTGTTCCATTGTAGTGGAGACTTGAAGTCTGCTCTCAAGTTGCTGGGGTGTTTGTATGATGGCATTTTATCTTGTGGTTCTTTATGTCCTGAATACTGTTCTTTAAATGATAAGAAAATTTGCCATTTTTTGCGGCTGCTTTCCTCTATTTTGTTCAAACTTTTGGTGTTAGCTACATGGTTTGGTTCTGTTAGGACCTCCAGATACTCTCAGATTATTGTCTTTACTACCAAAATCTTGTTAAATGAAATAGTATTAATCATTAATTGAACTAATATTTGGAAAACTAAGTTTTTTAAAGAGTACTGTAAAGTTCCAGAATATGGAAACAAATATAAATAATAATTTCAAACAATTTAAAATTTCAACATTTTATGTTGAAAAATGTAATTTCAACATAGTTGAATCCAGTAATTGGTTCAGATAGTTAAAGTATAATGTCATTTTCATGTGTATTCTTACTAGTCTGTTTAAGTACTTTGTTTTCTCCTAGTTTGAGGAAATTTCTAACTTTCCTTTTAGCAGGTATTTTGTATTTTATAACATGACCTTTCAATTACAATAGTACTCTAAAATTATTCATATTTATGCAATCTTTGTTTTATTTGGTAAAATGTAAAGAATTACATGTATTGTTTTTTTAATTTATTTAGCTTCTACTGAAACTAAAATTGATGTGGCTGCCCTCAAGGAAAAGGTTAAGAAAGCAAAGAATAAGAAACTGGGAGCTCTTACAGCTGAAGAAGTTAAGCTTAAAATGGAAGCAGATGAAAAGAAAAAGAAGAAAAAGTAACACAAACTCTGAACTAAAATTTATTAAGCTATCTCCTTTTGTAAAGGATTTTGAAATACTGTAGTTGGCAACATTAGTTGCCTTATCCTGATCACTTTTTCTGAGTTTGTGCTTTATTACAGTGTTAATATAAACAACTGTTCTTTATGAATTATTGTATCATCCATATGTTTTTTGAAAAATTTTATACTAGAGAGTGGTATATATGTGTTTATATGCATTGTATCTAATCTATTCCAGGCAGGTTTTACCTAAGCATGATTTTAGGGGTAATTTTTAAGGTTGTTTAGACTTTAAATATAATCATGTCCCAGCATTTGGTTTTGAGGAAGTGCTCTAATGTAATCTCATTTACATTTTGTTCCAAAATTAATTCATAATCCAAAAGAGCAAGGCCTTTTAAATTAATTCCCTTAACTACTATTCCAATCTGAGTCTGAGGAAGTAGTAAACCATATCAAATTCCAAGAGAAAGTGGAAAACCAGATATGTAGAGTTGGAGCAGCATGCACCAGGTTATATTGGAGTGTTTTTACTCGTGAGGGCCGGTGCAGTTTCTCAGACTCACCTAAATCTAGCTCTCTCACTTTACATATTTAGAAGCTGAGGCGTACGGGGGATAGAGCTTACTCACTGCAAGTCACAGCTGTGGCAGCTTGGAAACAGTGCTGCTTCTTAAAAAGTGGAACGTAAAGATGAGTCTATCCTATAATTCTAGGACGATGAACTATTTCTTCTTTTGAGTAAGGGTTTGCTGCAAATCAGAAATACACTCAGTTGTTACTAAAACAAAAACAAAACACCGTGTTTGAATGAGGATTTTTTTCCTCCCTGGATTGTATTATTTCAAAGTAAATAAATGAGGGTATTTGCCCTTGGCCCAAATGATAATTATAACACTCAGTATTAGGATTGGTGAAAGAATTATGAGAAAAAGAGATGTGTATCTGTCACGTGGAAATATCGGCCAGTCTGGAAACACAGTAGAGTAGTAACCTGTGAAACAGACATGAAATACTCTCATTAATGTTGTTCCCCATAATGCAGTAACACAGCTCACATAGATCTTAAACAATTTAAGGTTTATATACATACGTGTCACTTTGTCTCGTTGCGGGTTAACTGTAAAATCAGAAGAAAAAACAAAAATTAAAAGAATAGGTAATGGTGAGGCTTTTCTTTTTAAGAGCCAAGTCTTTTAATTATAACCAATGACTGTTGCTTTGGCTTTACTGCAGTGATTTTCAAAGGTTAATTATTCAAGATTTTTTTGTACTTACTGTAATAACTTGATATTTTAAAATCATCTTGTTTATATAAAACTTTATATACCACTACTGTAAATGGAAAGTCATTTTACATAAGATAAAATAAATGTAATAAAAATAAGACATTGCAAGTAAAAATAAGTATTAGTAGTAATCAGTGTGGTCAGTTTGTTAAAATATTTTCCTGAAAATAAGTTTCTCCCTGAGAAGAATCATCCTATAATCAGTCAGTAGTAAAGAGTGTCCTCTGATCTGTTCTAGTCTGTCATTAACTTATTAATAGGGCATTAATAGGGCATTTGGCTATCAAAGGTCATAACTACTTGACATTCCAAGTAGTTATGAGGAAAAAAATCCACATCTGCCATAGCCTTCTTATACTTTTTATAAATGGTTAAACACCTTTTCTACACTGGTTCCAGGCCAGCTGCTGCTGGACCCCTGTGGTGGAATCCATAAAGGAGCCGATCCTGGACCCCTGTGGTGGAATCCACGAAGGAGCCGATCCTGGACCCCTGTGGTGGAATCCACGAAGGAGCCGGTCCTGGACCCCTGTGGTGGAATCCACGAAGGAGCCGGTCCTGGACCCCTGTGGTGGAATCCACGAAGGAGCCGGTCCTGGACCCCTGTGGTGGAATCCACGAAGGAGCTGGTCCTGGACCCCTGTGGTGGAATCCACAAAGGAGCCGATCCTGGACCCCGGTGGTGGAATCCATAAAGGAGCCGATCCTGGACCCCTGTGGTGGAATCCATAAAGGAGCTGATCTCTGCCTGCTTGTGAGCATCTCTGGCCATCATACCTGTGACTGGGCGTTGTCTGTGGTGACCTGCCATCGAAGCTTCAGCTGCTTTAACTTTTCTTGGCACTTACTTCCATGAAATCAAGGTGTGATGTGCTAGTTATATTTTTTCTTACATATATATATATTTTTAAAATGTTAAACATCCAACTTTTGAGTAGTGGAACAGATACCATCCACAACGGGCACTAGCTCAGAACAGCTTGTGTACCATTGGTATTCCCAGTGCATTTTGCAAAACCATCCTACTTTGGCCTCCATTGGTATTTACGGAATAGTTATATGGAAGACCACAGTGGTTTTTTTTTTCCTCCAGTGTTTGCTATAATTTGTCAGAGATGGAATCTGATAGATAAAAGCCTTTATCCTCCAACCCTTACCCCTCTGCAAGTTAGCTTGTGTTTTCCTTTGTCTTTCTTAAGAGTCCAGGGGTTTTTCATTATTGTTGGAGTGCAGTCTTAAATTTCTGAATTTTATCCCACAAGATTAGAGACCATTTCAAGCTAGATCTCCAAGATCAAAAGCTAAAAGTCCACAAGTTTTCTTCTTGTTATTGTTCTGGTGCTGTTGTTACTAATTGTCTAGATTTTAAAAAATATTGCTCAGTCGTGTCCGACTCTGCAACCCCATGAATCACAGCATGCCTTTCAAAATATAATGATTTTTTTTTTAAAATGCAGTCAAATTAGTGGTAATTGGTCAGCCAGACTAGGCACTTTGGTTGGTTACAAAGGTGAATTAGGTAGGCATAACTTCTGTCTGTTTGGAATTCAGTCTAGTGGGAAAGACAGTTAACCAGTAGCAACAGTAAAATTACTCAACATAATTTAAAATAATTTTCTGTTCTCATCACTGATTCTAAAGAAGCATTGTGAGGATTGTTAGAGCATAAAAACATCTAAAACTTTGGGCATAAAGATGCTACCAGAATACCAAAGCAAACAAGATTTGAGATTAGAGGGAGGATGAACTTGGGGATAGTAGGTAATATTTGTAAAGTGTGTGCCAGGCACTTGTTCCAGATTCTCAGAAAAAATGGTTGAACTGCAGAGAAATAACTGGCTCAGAAAGGTGGTCAAGTATTGCTATATGGCTGGAGTGAAAATGAGAATTTATGTATACAAATCAGGAAGAAGGGAACAAACAGTTGAAAAGAATTTTATAGTTTTAGACCTAGGAGGGACTTTGAAGACATGTAAGCAATAGAACACTTTGGCCAAACAAAAATGTATGCTGTTAAACTCAGTCCATTCCAGCCTTCTTCTGCTTCGACCACCCCACGCCAGTCCTGCAGCCCTGAGAGGTTCAGTTGGTTACAGATAAAAGCACAAAAGTAGTAGAGAATTTACACAACTGTAATAGCTTGATTGATGTTTCGTTTCACACCCGTTCAAAAAGTGAACAAAAACTAAGATGGAAAGGAATGTGTCTGGAACAGAAAACATAAATGGACTCTTGGCCAACTGTGTATTAATACTTTAAAGTGATGTAAAGCATCCTTGGAAAGTTACCTTCATTGACCTTCTATACTGTTCCTCATTAAATGCTATCTTACTAGTGAAAGCTGGAATCAAGATTGCCGGGAGAAATATCAATAACCTCAGATATGCAGATGACACCACCCTTATGGCAGAAAGTGAAGAGGAACTAAAAAACCTCTTGATGAAAGTGAAAGAGGAGAGTGAAAAAGTTGGCTTAAAGCTCAACATTCAGAAAACAAAGACCATAGCATCCGGTCCCATCACTTCATGGGAAATAGATGGGGAAACAGTGGAAACAGTGTTAGACTTTATTTTTCTGGGCTCCAAAATCACTGCAGATGGTGATTGCAGCCATGAAATTAAAAGACGCTTACTCCTTGGAAGGAAAGTTATGACCAACCTGGATAGCATATTCAAAAGCAGAGACATTACTTTGCCAACAAAGGTCCGTCTAGTCAAGGCTGTGGTTTTTCCAGTGGTCATGTATGGATGTGAGAGTTGGACTGTGAGGAAAGCTGAGCACCGAAGAATTGATGCTTTTGAACTGTGGTGTTGAAGACTCTTGAGAGTCCCTTGGACTGCAAGGAGATCCAACCAGATGGTTGGACATTCTAAAGGAGATCAGTCCTGGGTGTTCTTTGGAAGGAATGATGCTAAAGCTGAAACTCCAGTACTTTGGCCACCTCATGCGAAGAGTTGACTCATTGGAAAAGACTCTGATGCTGGGAGGGATTGGGGGCAGGAGGAGAAGGGGACGACAGAGGATGAGATGGCTGGATGGCATCATCGACTCGATGGACATGAGTTTGAGTGAACTCCGGGAGTTGGTGATGGACAGGGAGGCCTGGCGTGCTGTAATTCATGGGGTCGCAAAGAGTCGGACATGACTGAGCGACTGAACTGAACTGAACTAGTGAAAAGTGCTACACTGCAGCTTTTATTTCATTCAGTTCTATAGATGAAAATTTAAGTCTTCAATGCTTTGGACAGGTAGAATTCTACCTGAACACAATTCAGAATTCTTTTGGTTAACTTTGTTATTATTTTTATATTGCTGAAATTAGCAAATCTTAGGTCTACAATTTCCCATAATCAGTCATTTGTTGTTCTGATTAGTGCTAACTGTAAAGGATATTTGCTTCTTTAAATTTCTCTTGAACATATAATCATTCCTAGGACAGTAAGTCATTGCTTTGATTGCTACCTGATGCCCCTTTTCCTGAAAAGAGCTATTAGGATAAAACAAATGTTTTCATTCTTCAGTTCAGTTGCTCAGTCGTATCTGACTCTGTGACCCCATGGACTGCAGCACACCGGGCTTCCCTGTCCATCACCAACTCCCGAAGTTGACTCAAACTCATGTCCATTGAGTAGATGATACCATCCAACCATCTCATCCTCTGTCGTCTCCTCCCACCTTGAATCTTTCCCAGCATCAGGGTCTTTTCAAATGAATAAGTTCTTCACATCAGGTGGCCAAAGTTTTGGAGTTTCAGCTTCAGCATCGGTCATTCCAATGAATATTCAGGACTGATCTCTAGAAAGTTACAAGAGTTTTGAACACATTGTATTATTAGTAGATTGTTCCTTTTACTCACTGCAGAGATTGTCCAAACATTTGTCATTCCTGGGGCAGGCACTGCACCTGGATCCTTTTTTATATGGCCAGGTTGGGTAATTGCCTCTGTGAAGAAGAAGAAAACTATGCATTAGGAAGTTTTTCTACCCCCTCCCCCCACCAGCCAATTGCAGTTTATCATGGTCCTTGGCTAAACACTGAACTTTCCACGTAGCTCAGTTGGTAAAGCATCTGCCTGCAATGTGGGAGACATGGGTTCAATTCCTGGATTGGGAAGATCCCCTGGAGAAGGAAATGGCAACCCACTCCAGTATTCTTGCCTGGAGAATCCCATGGATAGAGGAGCCTGGTGGGCTATGGTTTATGAGATCACAAGAGTCAAACATGACTGAGTGCTGTCTTCTTTTTGGCTAAATCCTAGGATTGAAGTCCACAAATTCAGAAGATTGATGAGAGAAGTGGAGAGAGGGAAGCAGAAATGGAAACCTGCTAATATTTGCCAAACTCACTCTAAGTGCCTGTGTTTAGGAACCTTTGTCTTAATCATCTCAGTTAATTCCTGAGACAACTCGGGGAGAAAGTTATTTTTATTTCTGTTTTACAGGTAAGGAAACCACAGCTCAAAGATTAAGTTACCAAACCCCACAATGTACAGATATCAGAGTCAATGAGACCTAGGTTTGATTTTAAAGAAATGTTCCCTCTAGTTAATGTCTGGCCTGTGTGATCACTGCCATCCATAAAACTGTCCATCTTAGAAAAGCTCTCATGACCCACATTTTTGTTCTTAGTCCAGCAAACCTCCATGGTTATTATTGGATAGGAGCCATTTGGCTGGGGTGAGGGTCTTCCAAAAGAAAATAACAGGAGCTATGAGGGAGTTCCTAAAGTGCAATTTGTTTTCACATAAAAGATGTGACACGGGTAACATAATAATTACCGAATACTCATGTACTAGGCACTGTTCGAAGTGTCCTTGAATGAATCAATCTTCACAATAACCCAATGGGGAAGATACTAATTTTTTTAATCCCCATAGCTAGAGGCTTAACACTCTGTTAAGTAACTGACCAAGATCAGCTTAGAAAGTAAAATAATATCCGAACAATTTACATCTCCATAAATAACTTTGGAGTAGTAATGATGAGAGGCTGTACATTTATTTCAGTGAACTTGCCATTGCACTAAGCTTTTTTTTGGAACTCTGCTTTTGGAAAGGAGTTCTTGACTTTTTTTGTGTCATGGACCCTTTGGCAGCCTGGTGGAGCCTATAGGTTCTTTCTCAAAACAGTTTTAAAGTAGCTAAAATAAAATTCATAGGATTACAAAGTAAGGAAATTAAATTGAAATAATGATTAACATGTTAAAAATACTTGTGATATACAAACATACTTCTCTGTGTATTAGATGAGAGCTAGCAAGGAGTCTGGCATCCCAGGTTGCTCTAGTGGAAAAGAACCCGCTGCCAGGGCAGGAGACATAAGAGATGGGGGTTTGATCCCTGGGCCAGGAAGATCCCCTGGAGAAGGAACTGGCAACCCACTCCAGTATTCTTTCCTGGAGAATCCCATGGACAGAGTAGCCTGGTGGGCTATAATCCATGGGGTCGCAAGGAGTCGGACACTACTGACGCAACTCCCTGCACAGCACAGCAGGGAGTCTAATAATTAACAGTAATTTTAGTGATGAATACACACTGTATTTTGAGAGAACTACAACTAGAATGTGATACAAGCATATCTGACATTTATAAAGACACAGGTAGTGCTGTCCAGTCATAAGTCTTGCTGATATGACTGGAATGTTAATTCATAAAAAATATTATTTTCTATAGAAGTTAGTGAAAAAGATGTAACTTTTTTCTAATTCAAATTCATGGACTCCTATCCTCTAATGCTATACATTTATTTTCAAAGAAAATAAGAACTCCCCCCTTTAGAGACATTACTTTTTACTAACACCTCAATTCCAACTAAAAATACATGTTCAAATTCTTTGGTTCCAAGTTAATTTAGATTGTTTCAGAAATTAAATTTAGCCCCATGCTTACTCTACACTGTGGAAAATAGTCTAAGGAATATAGTAGAGGTTCTGATAACAACTATGAAGATATCCAAAATAGACATTAGTCCTTGGGCTATCTTTCATTGTTAAAAAGCACAGCACTCTTTGAGTTAAGTTCTGGAATGTTTTTAATGCAATCACTTATACGACTTCATACTTTGTTTAATTGTGCATTCTGTACTCTTAAGAAGAGGAAAAAATTGCTACTTCAAAAACAAGCTAAAAGTAAGGCAGTTGTGACTTGCAGTGAAATGGCAGAATTCACCTGGGAAAAACATGCTCTGCAAAGACCTGGATTTTGTCTAGAGGGCAATGATTAAGACCAAGAGACCTACAGACTCTATGCAATAGAAATAAAAGCAAAAATAAACAGAACAGAAAATAATCAAACTTACAAGCTTTTGCACAGCAAAGGGAAACCACAGATAAAATGAAAAGACAACCTATGAATTGGGAGAAAACGTGCCAATGGTGTGACCCACAAGGCTTAATTTCTAAAATATACAAATAGCTCATACAGCTCAATAACAAATAAACCAATCAAAAAATGGATAGAAGATCTAAATAGACATTAATCCAAAGAAGACATGCAAATGGCCAACAGGCACATGAAAAGATGCTCAACATTACTAATTACTAGAGAGAAGTAAATCAAAACTGTAGTGAAGTACCACCTCACATTGGTCAGAATGGCCATCGTTAAAGTGTCTACAAATAACAAATGCTGGAGAGGGTGTGAAGTAAAGGAAATATATATGGAATATGGTGGTGATTTAGTCCCTAAGTCATGTCCAACTCTGTGACCCCATGGACTGTATGTAGCCCGCCAGGCTCCTCTGTCCATGGGATTCTCCAGGAAAGAAAATGAGTGGGTTGCCATTTCCTTCTCCAGGGCATCCTCCCGACCCAGGAATTGAACTCAGGTCTCCTGCACTGCAGGCAGATTCTTTACCAACTAAGCTATGAGGGAAGCCCAATATAAGCCTAATGTGTGTGTGTATATATATATATATGGCATATAACTGACCATAAAAAAGAATGAAATAATGCTATTGGCAGCAACACAGATAGACCTAATAATTACACTAGGTGAAGTAAGAAAGACAAATACCATATGCTATCATGTAAATGTGAAATCTAAAATATGACACAAATTTATCTATAAAACAGAAACAAATATAGAGAACAAACTTGCGGCTGCCAAAGGATAAGGTCGGGGAGGGATGGATTAGGAGTTTGGGATTAGCAAATCAAACTATTCTATATGTATAATTGCATTGGGCTTCCCTGGTGGCTCAGTGGTAAAGAATCTGCCTGCCAGTGTGGGAGATGTAGGTTCAATCCCTGGGTCAGGAAGATTCCTGGGAGAAGGAAATGGCAACCCACTCCAGTATTTTTTGCCTGGAAAACCCCATAGACAGAAGAACGTAGCAGGCTGCAGACCACGGGGCTGCAAGAGTCAGACATGACTTAGCGGCTGAACAACGGAATCACTGCTGTATACCGGAAACTAGTACAACACTGTAAATCAACTATGCTTCAATAAAGTAAAATTTTATAAAGAGAGACAAGGGAGCCTAAGTATTCTGCCCAAAGGAAAAGTAGGAGGTTTCAGTGTTCATCTGGTTGCCTGAGGGTTAGGGGGCCCAGGACTCTGGTGAAGAGAAACGAAAGATCTTTATAAAGAAAAGCTTAGAGATGAGTAACAGTCCCCAAGGCAGTGATGGCCAAAGTATACTGGCTCCTGTACCGTCTGCTTATGGAAGCGGTTGTTTCCACTTCTGTGGTATAATCGTCTCTTCAGCCATCTGCGTGGAGGTGGGGCCCACTTGACGAAGAAGAGTCTGTGTTCAGGATGCTGCAGATCAGGGAGACCCGAGGTGACCGGGAGGGGAGGAGTCAGCACGGGCCGAGGCAGTGGAAGCAAGCCGAGGGCAGGACTCCAGAGCTGAGTGCTGCAGGACTGGAGAACTAACTGCCCAGAGCCCATTCTGAGGGAATTTCAGAAACACTGGGGAGGGACTCGACTTTTCAGAATTACATGGAAGTTCTTGTGTAGAGAAGGAAAAACAGGCTCAGACGGACACGAGGACCCTCTTCACTGGTCCCTGGGCTCCCCTCCACTCACCTTCCAATCCTTTCCCCACAGGCCTGCCCAGTGAGCACCAAATTTAAGGCAAGTCTTGCCACCTTCTGCTTAAAATACCTGGATGGCTTCAGCTTGTGAGGTGGGTCAAGTGAACCTGCAGTGGCCTACAAGGCCCTGGGTGATCTGTGCTCCCTCCTCCCCCAGCTTCATCTCATTCACGGTCCAAGCACCCTGGTCTTCTGTCTGTTCTGTCTGTTCTGTCATCCTTTCCACAGGACCTGGTCTTTTGTTTTCACAACTGAATATCTAACTGTTTCTGAGATTCTTCACATGTCTGGTTCCTTCTCACTCTTCACGCCTAAGCTTAAATATGTCGCAGAAAGCCCTTCCCTGAGCATTTTATCTCAAACAAGGGCCCTGCCTACTCATAGTGTCAATTACAGCATTATTTCTATTTCCAGCATGGCTCCTATCATCATGCAGTTATTTTTCTGTACCTTTATTGTCTGAATGCCACAGACAATAAACTCCAAAGGGGCAGGGACTGTGTCTGGCTTGTTGTCCTATGAAGTTGAGTGAACAAATATTTATTGAATAATTGAATGAATATATGCTTTTATTTGTATGAATGAATGTTACTCAGTGTTCATAGAAACATTGTGTAATGTGCTGTGCTTAGTCATGTCCAACTCTTTGCAACCACGTGGACTGTATCCCACCAGGCTCCTCTGCCCATGGAGATTCTCCAGGAAAGAATACTGGCATGGGTTGCCATGCCCTTCTCCAGGGTATCTTCCCAACCCAGAGAGTGAACCCAGGTCTTCCACACTGCAGGCAAATTCTTCACCATCTGAGCCACCAGGGAAGCCCAAATATGAATTTGCTTACAAGTTTTACAACTTAGTATTGTTTATATCTCTGAAATCAACAAAAGTGAGTTGAAACCAAGAGAACTCACTTTTGTACCTTATTATTAAGGACATGCATTCATCTCTCCTCCTGCGAAAACAACAAAATTGCAACTAGCTGAACAACCATTGACAGGAGGACCTGGAACCCACTAAAAAATTATCCCACACCCAAAGACAAAGAAGCTGCTTCAGCAGGATGATACTAATGGCGGAGTAGAAGGACGTGTGCCTTCTCTTCTCTTGCGCGAACACCAGAATCACAACTAGTTGCCAAAGAATCATCAACAGGAGAACGTTGGAACCCACCCCAAAATATACACCACATTAAAGGGCAAAGAAAAAGCCGCAACAAGACAGTGGGGGGTGGGGGGGCACAGTTACATTTAAAATCAAATCTCATTCCCACCAGAGATGCTTGGTGGGGGGGTGAGGGCACAAACAAAACCTTGTGCATACCAGGACCCAGGGAAATGAGCAGCAGACCTGCCCTGGAGTGTCTCCTGAGGAGGCACAGGTCAGCAGTGGCCTTTCATAGGGACAGGGGCTCTGGCAGCAGCAATCCTGGGAGGTGCGGTGTGTGGCATGAGTCCTCTTGAAGGAGGTCGCCGTTAGTCCCCCTATAAAGCTGTCAGGCAGATGACCCATAAAATGGAGAACAATTATGTCAAAGAAGTTCTCACTGTGTTGTGAAAGTTCTAGGCCCCAAAACAGACTTCTCAATCTGGGGATCCTGCAAAGGGACTGAGAATCTCCCGGGGATCTGACTTTGAAGGTCAGTGGGATTTGATTATGGAGCTTCCACAAGACTAGGGAAAGCAAGACTCCTGGAGGCAAAAGCAAAACCTGTGCACACCAGGACTCAGGAAAAAGGAGGAGGGACCCCACAAGTGACTGAGCCATTCTTGCCTGTGAGTGTTTGAGAGTCTCCAGTGGAGGCCTGGGCTGACGTGGCCTGCCTCGGGGTCAGGGGCACTGGCAGCAACAGTTCTGGGAGGCGCAGCAAGAGGGCATGACCTTTTGGAGGAGGTCACCATTACCCCTACCATACTTTTGACTCAGCTCAAATACAGGGAGGGAACACGCCCCAACTATCAGCATGAAAACTGGGTTAAAGACTTACTGAGCCTGGCCTTGCTCACCAGAGCAAGACCCAGTTTTCCCCACAGCCAGTTCCTCCCATCAGGAAGCTTCCAGAAGCCTCTTATCTTCATCCATCAGAGGGCAGACAGAATGAAAACCACAATCACAGAAAACTAGCCAAAATGATCACATGGATCACAACTTTGTGTAACTTAATGAAACTGCAAGTCATGCTGTGTAGAGCAACCCAAGATGGATGGGTCATAGTGGAGAGTTCCAACAAAATGTGGTCCACTGGGGAAGGGAATGGCAAACATCTTCAGTATTCTTGCCCTGAGAACCCCATGAACAGTATGAAAAGGCAAAAGAGATGATGCTGAAAAATGAACTTCCCGGGTTGTGTGCCCATAGGCTACTGGAGAAGAGCGGGAGAAATAGCTCCAGAAGGAATGAAAGTCTGAGCGAAAGCAGAAACAACGCCCAGTTGTGGATGTGACTGGTGATGGAAGTAAAGTCCATTGCTGTAAAGAGCAATACTGCATAGGAACCTGGAATGTCAGGTCCATGAATCAAGGTGAATTGCAAGTAGTCAAACAGGAGATGGCAAGAGTGAACATCGACATTTTAGGAATCAGTGAGCTAAAAAGGACAGAAATGGATGAATTTGATTCAGATGACCATTATATCTATTACTGTGGGCAAGAATTCCTTAGAAGAAATGGATTAGCCCTCATATTCAACAAAAGAATCCAAAATGCAGTACTTGGGTGCAATCTCAAAATGACAGAATGATCTCTGTTTGTTTCCTAGGCAAGTCATTCAAAATCCCAGTAATACAACTCTATGCCCCAACCACTAGTGTCAAAGAAGCTGAAGTTGAACGATGCTATGAAGACCTACAAGACCTTCTAGAACTAACATCAAAAAAATATGTCCTTCTCAGTCAAGAAATACCTGAAGTAACAAGACCAACAGTTTTGCTAAGAGAATGCACTGGTCATAGCAAACACCCTCTTCCAACAACACAAGAGAAGACTGTACACATGGACATCACCAGATGGTCAAAACCAGAATCAGATTGATTATATTCTTTGTACCTGAAGATGGAGAAGCTCTATACAGTCAGCAAAAACAAAACTGGGAGCTGACTGTGGCTCAGATCATGAACTTCTTATTGCCAAATTCAGACTTGAAGAAAGTAGGGAAAACCACTAGACCATTCAGGTATGACCTAAGTCAAATTCCTTATGATTATACAGTAGAAGTGACAAATAGATTCAAGGGATTTGATCTGATAAACAGAGCACCTGAAGAGCTATGGATGGAGGTTCATAACATTGTACAGGAAGCAGTGATCAAAACCATCCCTAAGAAATGCAAAAGGGCAAAATAGTTGTCTAAGGAGAACTTAAAAATAGCTGAGAAAAGAAGAGAAGTGAAAGGCAACTAAGGAAAGGAAAGATATACCCATCTGAATGCAGAGTTGCAAAGAATAACAGGGAGAGATAAGAAAGTCATTCTAAGTGATCAATGTAAAGAAATAGAGGAAAACAACAGAATGGGAAAGACTAGAGATCTCTTCAAGAAAATTAGAGATACCAAGGGAACATTTCATGCAAAGATGGGCACAATAAAGGGCAGAAATGGTATGAACCTACCAGAAGCAGAAGATATTAAGAAGAGGTGATGGTAAGAATACATAGAAGAACTGTGCAAAAAAGGTCTTAATGATCAAATAACCATGATGGTGTCACCTAGAGCCAGACATCCAGGAGTATGAAGTCAAGTGGGCCTTAGAAAGCATCACTATGAACAGTCTAGTGGAGGTGATGGAATTCTAGCTGAGCTATTTCAAATCCTAAAAGGTGATGCTGTGAAAGTGCTGCACTCAACTTGCCAGCAAATTTGGAAAACTCAGCAGTGGCCACAGGACTGGAAAAGGTCAGTTTTCATTCCAATCCCAAAGAAGGACAATGCCAAAGAATGCTCAAACTATAGCACAATTGCACTCATTTCACAGGCTAGCAAGGTAATGCTCAAAATCCTTCAAGCTAGGCTTCAGCAGTATATGAACCATGAACTTCCAGATGTTCAAGCTGGATTTAGAAAAAGCAGAGGAATCAGAGAACAAGTTGCCAACATCTTTTGGATCATAGAAAAACAAAGCAGTCCCAGAAAAACATCTACTTCTGCTTCATTGACTATGCTAAAGCCTTTGACTATGTGGATCACTTAAAACTGTGGAAAATTCTAAAGATGGTAATACCAGACCACCTTACCTGCCTCCTGAGAAACCTATATGCAGGTCAAGAAGCAACAGTTAGAACTGGACATGGAACAATGGACTGGTTCAAAATTGGGAAAGGAGTATGTCAAGGCTGTATATTGTCACCCTGCTTATTTAACTTAAAGACTGTGTACATTATGAGAAATGCTGTGCTATATGAAGCTCAAGCTGGAATGAAGATTGCTGGGAGAAATATCAATAACCTCAGATATGCAGATGACATCACTCTAATGGCAGAAAGAAAAGAGGAACTAAAGAGCCTCTTGATGAAGGAAAAAGAGGAGAGTGAAAAGCTGCCTTAAAGCTCAACATTCAAAAAATGAAGATCATGGCATCCGATCCCATCACTTCATGACAAATGGATTGGGAAAAAATGAAAACAGTGACAGACTTTATTTTCTAGGCTTCAAAACCACTGCAGACAGTGACTTCAGACACAAAATTAAAAGATGCTTGCTCCCTGGAAGAAAAGCTATGACAAACCTAGATGTTATATTAAAAAGCAGAGACATTACTTTGCCGACAAAGGTCCCTATAGTCATAGCTATGGTTTTTCCAGTTATCATGTATGGATGTGTGAGTCGGACCATAAAGAAAGCTGAGCACTGAAGAATTGATGTTTTCAAACTGTGGTGTAGGAGAACTCTTGAGAGTCCCTTGGACTGCAAGGAGATCAAACCAGTCCATGCTAAAGGAAATCAACCCTGATTAGTCATCAGAAGCACTGATGCTAAAGCTGAAGCTCCAATACTTTGGCCACCTGATGTGAAGAGCCAACTCATCGGAAAAGACCCTGATGCTGGGAAAGATTGCAGGCAAGAGGAGAAGGGGGCGACGGAGGATGAGATGGTTGGATGGCATCATTGACTCAATGGACATGAGCAAACTCTGTGAGATAGTGAAGGGCAGGGAAGCCTGGCATGATACAGTCCATGGCACTCAAAGAGTTGGAAACAACTGAGCAACTGAACAACAACAATTATAATGATAATAATTATGAATACTTCTCAATCACCATGGCCTGTCATTGCATTTACATAATTTTCTTATATAATTTTCAGAGCTACTGTTAAGCAGTAGGTGCCATTATTATATTGATCTTTTACTTAGGAAATAGATTCAGAGAGATATCTGTGACTTATTCAAAGTCACATAGTAAATGAAGTAAGTTGGGTGGTCTTAAGCGCCTACATCCCAAACACTAAGCTATACAAATGTCCTGAAAGGTTACCACTGACTGACTCATGGCTTGGCTAGTTTTTCCTGGGTTTCCCTCATTTTCTGTCTCTAAGACTTTAAGTGAAATCTGTTATTTTCTGAACAAGACCCATTTTGGTCACCGCATTTCCACCCATGCTCAGAGTATTCAACACATTTTCTGACTATTACTTCAGGGACAGAGAGAGAGGTTTCTATAACAAGTCTTCTGGGGCCTGCAGATTGGTAAAATTCAAACAAAATTCAAGGACAAAAAATTACAAATTGTCATATTATGACAAAGAGTTAAAAACTTGAAATCAAAATTATTCTAGTAGAAATATGAGCAGAGTATATGATTCACAAAAGAAGAAATCTAAGTAGGCAATCAGGTGAAAAATGAAGATCACTAGGAAGCAAAGATACAAAAGAAAACATGCAATATCATTTTATAACAATTGAGAAGATCCTGAAAAAGTATATCCAGTACTGACAAGGAAGTATAAATTGGTGTAATAATGGTAGAGGATATTTGGCAATATGTAATTTTACAAAACATAAAAATGATCACACTTTTACCTAGTAGTATCATTTCTAGGAACTGAAGGAAACAGATATGACCAAAGATTTTTATAAGACTGTGCATCATCCATGAAAAGAAAATACAGAGATGACCTAAATATAGGATGGGATACTATAAAACTCCTAGAGGAAAACATAAGCAGAACAATATGACATAAATTGCAGCAAGATGTTTTTGGATCGGTCTCCTAGGGTAAATGAAATTAAATAAACAAGTGGGACCTAATTAAAAATTTCTGCATCAGTTCAGTTCAGTTGCTCAGTCGTGTCTGACTCTTTGTGACCCCATAAACCACAGCACACCAGGCCTCCCTGTCCATCACCAACTCCCGGAGTTTACTCAAACTCATCTCCATTGAGTTTGAGTAAACTCCATTGAGTTCCATCCAACCATCTCATCCTGTGTCATCCCTTTCTCCTCCTGCCTTCAGTCTCTCCCAGCATCAGGGTCTTTTCCAGTAAAGTCAGTTCTTTGCATCAGGTGGCCAAAGTATTGAAGTTTCAGCTTTAGTATCAGTCCATCCAGTGAATATTCAGGACTGATTTCCTTTAGGATGGACTGGTTGGATCTCTGCTGCCTCAAAAGTCTTCTCCAAAACCATAGTTCAAAAGCATCAATTCTTTGGCGCTCAGCTTTCTTTGTAGTCCAACTCTCACATCCGTACATGACTACTGGAAAAACCATAGCTTTGACTAGAAAGACCTTTGTTGGCAAAGTAATGTCTTTGCTTTTTAATAAGCTATCTAGGTTGGTCCTTTTCTTCCAAGGAGTAAGCGTCTTTTAATTTCATGGCTGCAATCACCATCTGCAGTGATTTTGGAGCCCCCCAAAATAAAGTCTGTCACTGTTTCCCCATCTATGTGCCATGAAGTGATGCGACCAGATGCCATGATCTTAGTTTTCTGAATGTTTAGCTTTAAGCCAACATTTTCACTCTCCTCTTTCACTTTTTTTTTCTTTTTTTAAAATATAAACTTATTTATTTTAATTGGAGGCTAATTACTTTACAATATTGTATTGCTTTTGCCATACATCAACATGAATCTGCCACGGGTGTACACGTGTTCCCCATCCTGAACCCCCCTCCCACCTCCCTCCCCATTCCATCCCTCTGGGTCATCCCAGTGCACCAGCCCTGAGCATCCTGTATCATGCATCAAATCTGGTCTGGCGATTCGTTTCACATATGATATTATACATGTTTCAATGCCATTCTCCCAAATCATCCCACCCTCGCCCTCTCCCACAGAGTCCAAAAGACTGTTCTATACATCTGTGTCTCTTTTGCTGTCTTGCATACAGGGTTGTCATTACCATGTTTCTAAATTCCATATATATGCGTTAGTATACTGTATTGGTGTTTTTCTTTCTGGCTTACTTCACTCTGTATAATAGGCTCCAGTTTCATCCACCTCATTAGAACTGATTCAAATGTATTCTTTTTAATGGCTGAGTAATACTCCATTGTGTATATGTACCACAGCTTTCTTATCCATTCGTCTGCTGATGGACATCTAGGTTGCTTCCATGTCCTGGCTATTATAAATAGTGCTGCGATGAACATTGGGATAAACGTGTCTCTTTCAATTCTGGTTTCCTCGGTGTGTATGCCCAGCAGTGGGATTGCTGAGTCATATGACGGTTCTATTTCCAGTTTTGTAGGAAATCTCCACACTGTTCTCCATAGTGGCTGTACTAGTTTGCATTCCCACCAACAGTGTAAGAGGGTTCCCTTTTCTCCACACCCTCTCCAGCATTTATTGCTTGTAGACTTTTGGATCGCAGCCATTCTGACTGGCGTGAAATGGTACCTCATTGTGGTTTTGATTTGCATTTCTCTGATCATGAGTGATGTTGAGCATCTTTTCATATGTTTGTTAGACATCTGTATGTCTTCTTTGGAGAAATATCTGTTTAGTTCTTTGGCCCACTTTTTGATTGGGCCATTTATTTTTCTGGAGTTGAGCTGCAGGAGTTCCTTGTATATTTTTGAGATAAATTTTTTATCTGTTGCTTTGTTTGCTATTATTTTCTCCCATTCTGAAGGCTGTCTTTTCACCTTGCTTATAGTTTCCTTTGTTGTGCAGAAGCTTTTAATTTTAATTAGGTCCCATTTGTTTATTTTTGCTTTTATTTTTCTTTCACTTTCATCAAGAGGCTCTTTAGTTCTTCTTTGCTTTCTGCCATAAGAGTGGTGTCATCTGCATGTTTGAGGTTATTGACATTTCTCCTGGAAATCTTGATTCTAGCTTGTGCTTTATTGTCCCCAGCATTTCTCATGATGTACTCTGCATATGAGTTATATAAGCAGGGTGACAATATACAGCCTTGACATACTCCTTTCCTGATTTGGAACCAGTCTGTTGTTCCATGTCCAGTTCTAACTGTTGCTTCTTGACCTGCATACAGATTTCTCAGGAGGCAGGTCAGGTGGTCTGCTATTCCTATCTCTTTAAGAATTTTTCACAGTTTTTAGTGATCCACACAGTCAAAGGCTTTGGCATAGTCAATAAACAGAAGTAGATATTTTTCTGGAACTCTCTTGCTTTTTTGATGATTCAATGGATGTTGTTAATTTGATCTCTGGTTTCTCTGCCTTTTCTAAAACCAGCTTAAACATCTGGAAGTTCACGGTTCATGTACTGTTGAAGCCTAGCTTGGAGAATTTTGAGCATTACTTTACTAGTGTGTGAGAGGAGTGCAATTGTGTGGTAGTTTGAGCATTCTTTGGCATTGCCTTTCTCTGGGATAGCAATGAAAACTGACCTTTTCTAGTCCTGTGGCCACTGCTGAGTTTTCCAAATTTGCATATTGAGTGCAGCACTTTCACAGCATCATCTTTTAGGATTTGAAATAGCTCAACTAGAATTCCATCACCTCCACTAGCTTTGTTCATAGTGATGCTTTCTAAGGCCCACTTGACTTCGCATTCCAGGATGTCTGGTTCTAGGTGAGTGATCACACCATCATGATTATCTGGGTCGTGAAGATCTTTTTTGTATAGTTCTTCTGTGTATTCTTGCCATCTCTTCTTAATATCTTCTTTTTAAGTTAGGTCCATGCCATTTGTATCTTTATTGTGCCCATCTTTGCATGAAATGTTCCCTTGGTATCTCTAATTTTCTTGAAGAGATCTCTAGTCTTTCCCATTCTATTGTTTTCCTCTATTTCTTTGCATTGATCACTGAGGAAGGCTTTCTTATCTCTCCTTGCTATCCTTTGGAACACTGCATTCAAATGGGCATTCTTTCTTTTTCTCCTTTTCATTTTGCTTCTCTTGTTTTCATAGCTGGTTGTAAGGCTTCCTCAGACAAAATGGCAAATGCAGTATAATAACCATTTTGCCTTTTTGCATTTCTTTTTCTTGGGGATGGGTTTGATCACTGCCTCCTGTACAATGTTATGAACCTTCATCCATAGCTCTTCAGGAACTCTGTCTATCAGATCTAATCCCTTGAATCTATTTGTCACTTCCACTGTTTAGTCGTAAGGGATTTGATTTAGGTCATACCTGAATGGCCTAGTGGTTTTCCCTACTTTCTTCAATTTAAGTCTGAATTTGCAATAAGGAGTTCATGATCTGAGCCACAGTCAGCTCCCGGTCTTGTTTTTGCTGACTGTATAGAGCTTCTCCAACTTTGGCTGCAAAGAATATAATCAATCTGATTTTGGTGTTGACCACCTGGTGATGTCCATGTGTAGAGTTTCTCTTATGTTTTTGGAAGACGGTGTTTGCTGTGACCAGTGCATTCTCTTGGTAAAACTCTGATAGCCTTTGCCCTGCTTCATTCTGTACTCCAAGGCCAAACTTTCCCATTGCTCCAGGTATTTCTTAACTTCCTACTTTTGCATTCTAGTCCCCTATAATGAAAAGGACATCTTATTTGGGTGTTAGTTCTAGAAGGTCTTGTAGGTCTTCACAGAACCGTTCAACTTCAGCTTCTTCATCTTTATTGGTCAGGGCATAGACTTGGTTTACCATGATGTTGAATGGTTTGCCTTGGAAATGAAAAGAGATCATTCTGTCGTTTTTGAGATTGCATCCAACTACTGCATTTTGGACTCTTGTTGACTATGATGGGTACTGCATTTCTTCTAAGGGATTCTGTCCCACAGTAGTAGATATTATGGTCATCTGAGTTAAATTCAGCCATTCTAGTCCATTTTATTTCTCTGATTCCTAAAATGTCGATGTTCACTCCTGCCATCTCTTGTTTGACCACTTCCAATATGCCATGATTCATGCGTTAGGTAGGTAGAATAGGGAAAAGGAGTCCAAAATGGCGGTGGCTAAAAGACAAGGAAGGTCAAAGGAAGGTCAGAGGACCAGAGTGAAGACTTCAGGCAGAACAAACAGCACTCCTGGCTAAGCCCAATTTGCATAGGGCAGGTCCAGGTGGAGGAAAAAACATATAAAAGGAGGAGCCAGAGCGCTCTCTCTCTCTCTCTCCCACGTGCATGCGCTCTTTCTCTCTCTCTGCCTCTCTCACTCTCTCTCTCTCCCCCCTCCTGCCCCCTGCGCTCCTCCACTCTCTTCTCTTTGAGTCTTTGAGTTGGCATGACCTCACGCTTTGAGGATGGATTCTCCTGCTATCTTCTAAATAAAATGGAGCTGTAGCACTGATTTGCCTAAGAGCTGTAGCACGGTTTGTCCAAGACCTGAGAGCTGTGACGTGCCGAGGGCTTTCATGTCCGTCGCTCCAAATCTTTGTTGTGATGAGACAAAGAACCGAGGAACATATACTCGCATGACACATGGACCTAACATTCCATGTTCGTATTTAATATTGCTCTTTACAGTATCGGACTTATTTTCATCACCAATCACATCCACAACTGGGTGTTTTTTCTTTGGCTCTGTCTCTTCATTCTTTCTGGAGTTAGTGCTCCAGAGATCTCCAGTTGCATATTGGATACCTACTGACCTCAGGAGTTCATCTTTCAGTATCCTATCTTTTTGCCTTTTCATACTGTTCATGGGGTTCTCAATGCAAGAATACTGAAGTGGTTTGCCATTCCCTTCTCCATTGGACCAAGTTTTGTCAGAACTCTCCACCATGACCTGTCCATCTTGGGTGGCCTTACATGGCATGGCTCATAGTTTCATTGAGTTAGACAAGGCTGTGGTCCATGTGATCAGATTGGTTAGTTTTCTGTGATTGTGGTGTTCAGTCTCTCTGCCCTCTGATGGAGAGGATAAGAGGCTCATGGAAGCTCCCTGATGGGAGAGACTGACTGAGGGGGAAACTGGGTCTTGTTCTGATGGGTAGGGCACACTCAGTAAATCTTTAATCCAATTTTCTATTGAAGGGTGGGGCTGTGTTCCCTCCTTGTTATTTGACCTGAGGCCAAACTCTGATGGAGATAATGAAGATAATGGTGACCTCCTTCAGAAGGTCCCATGCAGGCACTGCTACACTCAGTGCCCCCAGCCCTGCAGCAGGCCACCGCCGACCCACGCCTCCGCCAGAGACTCCTGGACACTCACGGGCAAGTCTGGGTCAGTCTCTTGTGGGGTCACTGCTCCTTTCTCATGGGTCCTGGTGTGCACAAGGTTCTGCTTCTGCTCTCCCAGAGTCTGTTTCCCAGTCCTGTGTAAGTTCTGGCAGCTCTATGGTGGGTTAATGGTGACCTCCTCCAAGAGGGCTTATGCCATACCCAGGTCTGCTGCACCCAGAGCCCCTGCCCTGCAGCAGTCCACTGCTGACCCGCACCTCCTCAGGGGACACCCAAAAACGTCTGCAGAGCAAACCATAAACAGAAAGACAACCTATGGAATAGGAGAAAATAATTGCAAATGATGGATCTGACAAGGGATTAATTTCAAAAATAAAGAAACAGTTCATACAACTCAGTATAAAAACCAACCAACCAACCAACCAAACCAACAACCCAATTAAAAAATGGGCAGAAGATCTAAATAAACATTTCTCCAAAGAAGACATACAGATGGCCAAATGGCACATGAAAAGATACTCAATATCACATGCAAATGCTCAACACGTTTGTATCTGAGAAATTGTCACTTCACACCAGTCAGAATGGCCATCATAAAATGTCTACCAATAATAAAGATTGGAGAGGTTGTAGGGAAAAAGTAACCCTCCTACACTGTTGGTGAGAATGTGGGTTGGTACAGCCACTGTGGAGAACAGTATGGAGATTTGATTGGAAGACTAGAAGTAGAGTTGCCATTTGATCCTGCAATCCCACTCCAGGGCATATAACCCAAGAAAATTCTAATTCAAAAAGACGCATGCACCCTAATGTTCATAGCATTACTATCTACAATAACCAAGACATGAACCAACCTCTAGATTATTACTCAGTCATAAAAAAAGAATGAAATAATGCTATTTGCAGCAACAGGGATGGACCTGGAGATTATCACACTAAGCAAAGTAAGCCAGACAAAGACAAATGTCATGTGATATCACTTATATGTGGAATAAAAAGAATGGTACTTATTTACACAAAACAGAAATAGACCCAAAGATATAGAAAATAACCTTATAGCCACCAAAGGGAAAGGGATGGAGGAGGGATAAATTAAGAGTTTGGGACTGACACATAGAGACTACTACATATAAAACATAAAATAGATATTACATAGATATAATACATATAATAATACATATAAAATAGACAATCAACCAAGACCTATTGTACAGCACATGGACTATACTCAATATTATTTATATATCTCTCTCTATAAGGGAAAAGAATTTGAAAAAGAAAATATGCATATACATAGAACTGAATGTGCTGTATACCTAAAACTAACACAATAATGTAAATCAACTAGACTTCAATAAAAATAAATAAACAAGTAAAAGAAAACACAGGGAACAATCTCCGCTCTTCAATAAGGTGAGCTGTTCCTAACAAGAAAACAGACTCTGGAGCCAGAGCTCCCAAGTCACAGTCCAGCTCTGACATTCACTAACTGTGCAGGCCAGTCACTGTTTCAGGGCCTCAGCTGTTTATCTACAAAACAGGGGTAAGAGTAGAACCTATATCACAGACTCTGTACAAAGATAATACCTTTAATATAGGTGAAGTGCTTAAAACAGCGCTTAGCACACGGTAAGCTTTATACAATTATTACCTCATTGTTTTTAATTACTGTAATCCTTTAAAAAACTTTAATGCCATGGAAAATGTGCATACATAATTGTAAGTAAAAACTAGAAAAGCATGTATTTCCTTTATGGTCTCTGTTTTCTAAGTTTGTATATGATGCAAAAGAACACATATATACATTTAAAGGAAGTTGGGGGAGATGTCATATGTCTTCCCATTTTTCAAAAGGAGAAAAATTATGTCTTTCAAAAATGAAACTGTCAAAAGTAAGTGAATAAGTTATACAGATTGAGGAGTTCAATTCAGAGCGGGGTTTTTTTTTTTGTTTGTTTTGAGAAATTTATAATAAATTAATATAGTAGAACATTAAAGAACATCTTCCCATCTTGTGGTATTATTACCATATCCAATTAATCTATGTCCCTGAAAACATTTTAGTCTTGCTACCCTTATACATATGTGTCTCTGTGTGTGTGCACTTACGTAGTGTTTATAAAGGTGTGTATACACACACCCACAAGCAAACATACAAAGAAAATTAGACAGAGGAATTAATGGGTAACATTCATTTTCTCTTTTACGCTTTATTATATTATCCAAATCTATTTTCTGTATCTATTTAATGAGGATAAATACTTCTAAAATAGTTCTTTTCTCCACAAAGTAATAAATGTCAGCACTTACGCTGGTCCGTAGTTGCATATAAAATGTGCTCCATTGAGAAGAGCTTCGAAGCCAGAAACTCGAGGACAAAAGTGTACTGCACAGCCAACTTTGTAACTGTCTGCCCAGACAACCTGAAAGAAAACACGGACTGATGTGAAGAAGACAGACGATAAAATGAACACGGAAGTATGATTAGGCCTTCCTAAACATGGTGAGGTACAGTAACTCTAGTGAGAGAAAGCAGTTCCTACCAGGGAAGTGTTATTCAGTCAGAATTTGGTTGGAAACAAATCGTGCCTGTGTGTGTGCATGTACGCGTGCGTGAAATAAACATAAACAGTAAGGCATTCTGACAGCTAGTGCAATGAGGAAATAAAGCAGGATAACAGGATAGAGTGTGACTGCTGGGGAGGAAGGGGCCTCCCCTGCAGGGAAGCTGTCTCTGGAGTGTGGAGGAGGCCTTTGAGCTGAGGCCTGAGTGGGGAAGAGGCAGCTCAGGAGAACTAAAGGCTGGAGGAGGAGCAGACGGTGCAGCGGGAGCCCTAGGGGCAGAGGCCCTGAGACCGAGTCTGCTGGCATGCAAGGGCGGCAGGACTAAGGCTGGGGCGAGCGGCAGGCTGCGAGGTCAGAGACAGGGGCAGCGCCTGGGAAGTCTTGCAGTGGAGGGAGGGACAGCCCTTTACCAAGTCTCAGGAAGGCCCGCTGGCTGTCACATACTAAAGGGACAGAGAAGAACAAGGGCGAAAAGAGCAGGGGGGTTTGGGAGGCTGCTTCACTGGCCCTGGAGAGAGCAGATGGTGACTCCCACTTGGCTGCCGGTAGTGGGGCTTCCTGGAATTAACCAGGTTCACCAGGTGGACCTACTGCCAATGCAAGGAGATCCCTGCGTCGGAAAGATCCCCTGGATGAGGGCACGGCAGGCAACCCATTCCAGTATTCTTGCCTGGAAAATCCCCATAGACAGAGAAGCCTGGCAGTCCACAGGGCTGCAAAGAGTCGGCCACGACTGATGCTTGCTTAGCAAAACACACCACACATGCTTCATCTTCTAGGTAAAGCTGAAGAATTTGCTTTTGCATTGAGAGTTGGGTAAGAGGGGAGGACAAAAATCAACATTTACCAAGAGGAGGAAAATTAGTGAAGAAGGAGGTAGGTAGGAACAGGGACAAGGGGTTGTGTTCAGCTCCTGTTGCTCCTGAGATGCCCATCAGATGACCAGGGGTATACGTGTAAGGGAGAGCATGCGAGAAAGAAAGAAAGAAATAAGAGCAGTGGCCTAGGAGGGAGACCAAGAAGAGGGCCAGCCGCCGGGAGCAGGACCGTGCTGTCCCACTGGACCCCATCATCAGAAGGGCCCTGTGCTTGGCTTAATTCCGTGCTGTCACACATTAATGCATTTTTAGTGGCACTTTCCTCCCGATTTTTGAGAAAGGGCATCCACATTTTCATTTTGCATTCAGCCACAAAAGTATACAGCTTATCCTGACACTGTTTGCTGTAATAGAAACCTAAAGAAGAAAGTATCTGAGGTATTTAAAATATCTAGCAACTGGATTACTAGATTTCTAGTGCTAGCAATTTAATGCACTCCTTTTTCCAGTGATACCAAATTGCATTTGGAATTGTTTTTACATATATATGTTACCAGTCCTAGCTCACTCTGCTTGCCACACAACAGGCCAATGCATCCGAGAGATGAGGGGTTGAGGCAAGGAAGAGACTGTAATGGGGGAGCCAGCTGAGAGCAGATGGCAGGCTAGCGCCTCAGAAGAGCTGTCTTGTCAGGGCCTGGTTGCCAGGTTCTTTTATGGATCAGAGATATAGAGGAGGTGAGGAAATAAAGTGAAAAGACTATTCAATTCTTGCAAACGTCCCCTAGAATGGCGAGCCTCGGGCAGGGCAATGTGCTAGTCTCCCTTCCTGTAGTCTAGCAGTCCACGGGGTCACGAAGAGTCAGACAGGACTGAGCAGCAACAGTCCTTCCCTGGTTGGTGGCTTAGGCGATCTCCCTGAGGCAGGCCAGGATGTGTGTTTATAACAACTAGAACAGGGTGAAAGCCACAGAAGCAGACCCAGAGGAAACATAAAATTCGCCTTCTGGGTTACAACTGCCTCCTTTCAGTATTCAGCCCACAGTCCTGTGCGAGCAAGGGGGCCGTTTTGCTTGTCAGATGGATCTTCCTGGGAGTCCCCCCGTCTGACAAGCAAAATGGCCCCCTTTGGTGCTGGGGTTTTTAAATGATTAAGACCCGTCTTCCTCTGTTCCTCTCGGAAAAGTGCCTACTTTATGCCTGTATACTTAGAAATACTGAACTTCAAACGTAAGAGGGCATCTCAAGTTAGGAAATTTAGTGCTTTGCTATGCATGGGAAGGTGCAAGAGTCAGGGCTCATTAAATCCTATTTTGTACATCTTAGCTACCTGGGGCCTGTCATTCTGCTTTCTTAGTGTTTCCTTGAGGTTCACCACAGGGAGTAGTTGGAGTGGCTGCCATCTAAGGACTGCCAGGAGGCAGGCATTCCCTTTTCCCAGGGCTCCCTGGCTCCCATGAAAGGGCTGCAATCGCTGACTCCGTCTCTCAGGTCTTCCCTCTTGGTCATGAATGACCATTATCTGGGAAACATTTCATGATCAACTTTTGTCCCATGGCATTGGGTGGCTCATCCCAGTTCAGTCAAAATATTCTTGATATGTTGCTCTAGGTGTTAAGTTTTGAACCAGGCCCCATCAATAATTAAAATTCTCTGGATTGTGTCTAACTATAATCCAAGAGATATTTTCTCTTGTTGCTTCTTTCCATATCTAGTATCATGCTATTACTATTATTTCCTCAAAAGTGCTTAGTCATAGAAGTTTTGTTGGAGGCCTGCTTTATACACTGGTTACTGTAAGAGACAACAATCTTACAGATTAGACAGGATATAACGCAGACGACATAGGGCAGCACAGAGACACAAAGCAGGATTGGAAAACAAAGAGCAGATTTAACCAATGATTAGTATGCTGCTGCTGCTAAGTCGCTTCAGTCGTGTCCGACTCTGTGCGACCCCATAGACGGCAGCCCACCAGGCTTCCCCGTCCCTGGGATTCTCCAGACAAGAACACTGGAGTGGGTTGCCATTGTCTTCTCCAATGCATGAAAGTGAAAAGTGAAAGTGAAGTTGCTCAGTTGTGTCCGACTCTTAGTGACCCATGGACTGCAGCCCACCAGGCTCCTCCGTCCATGGGATTCTCCAGGCAAAAGTACTGGAGTGGGGTGCCATTGCCTTCTCCAATGATTAGTATAACTAGTTATAATAGCCACCATAACTGATTTAGTGAGCTGTCTGCAGTTTCACTGTACTGGCCCTGCACACCTAGCACAGTTTAATCTTTGAGACAAGCATATGTGACTGGCAGGATCAACCAGGTAGAGAGAAAAAGTCAATGTTCCCAAAGGCATAATCTACCAAACTATTTATTGCAAGTCATGATTAACTGAAGGAGAAGTTTTTTTCTTACACCTGGAAAACAGATTTAAACCAGTAATCCTTCGAGATAGAGGCCATAAAAATTACAACCAGATTACCAGTTTACTCAGTTCTATGTAACTAATCCCTTTTGTTAACAGCTTTATGAAGTCATTAGGTTTCTCATTAGAATTCTTAAATTTATTTATTTTTTATTCACTTCAGTATTATTGTCTGATAGTCAGAAACTTGTATTTATCTGAAAGTCCTTTTCATAAATTTTCTTGAAGAGGAGGCATTTTTACAAAGGCATCAGAGCAAAACCATAACTGTGTATAGTAACAAAAGACTTAAAGAAGGTAAAGTTTAAATCCAGTTACTGCTATGACATAGAACACCTTCATAACTACAATTATGACTCATAATATTCTATCAGGACATATAAAATTCTGAGGAATTCCATATAATCTCTAGAATATCTGTACCAATTACCATATAATTTAGAGTTTATTATTCATTTGACAACACTTCCCTTCTAGTTTAAGATACCATATGAACCTAATTAGTTTAATATCTCCCTTTGGATCCCTGAGAGACCCCTTTGAAGCACCCCAAAGTTAGCTGGAGTTCAAAGGAACTTTATTATAATTTGATTTGGGAAGCCTTGTCAAAGGAGCACCAAGTAACATGTTAAAATACAACCGGACCATGGGTCACTGTGAAACTGAACCAAAGCAACAATAAAATATTTTGAAGGCAAATACAGATTAAGTAAGCTTAAACTTGGTTATCAAAAGGCAGTTTAGCATTGTCAGAAAATTTGTCTCTTTTAAGAGAAGCCAATTTATATTTTATATTAGCTTATAGTTTCATTTACTCAAACTTGTTTTAAACCTTAGTCAATCCTGACTGACCATGTACAAAACCCTTTCATCACTTATTTTTAAGTTGTAGATGTCTAGAGAGATCCTGAAACATATATTTCTATGTTTCTTTACATTCAATTGGGCCTCCACCCACTTGTATCACTTGGCTTGTTGTTGTATTACAAAGAGTAGGAGTGTATATTGAGGTTCAAGGTCTAGTGGGAACTGACTAGTCCACCATCCTGTACCTATTTGCTTATATGTAGACTATGTAATGTCCTTGGGTTATGTGATTCTTTCAAAGACTGTTCCCTGTGCCCTTTCCTTCTTTGTCATTTCCCCCCTCAGATTTTATCCCCATATTTTTATGGGAAACAGAAGGGTGAAGATCTATCTTCTGTAATTGCTTCAAGCTTGAGTACAATGTCAACCCTGCCTGTCATGGAGCAAAAACCTCAGGATACCTGGTCTAGGGGCGCCAGGGGCAGGACAGCTCCTTGTTTTAATCTGTATGGGCTGGAATCCTCAAATAGTCATCATTTTGATGTGGAACTGCTGAAATTATTTCTATAGCATTCCTGTGAATCTCCCTGATAAGGAAGCCCTTTCTGTACATGATCAGAGTATAGAAGTATCTTAATGACATAAAAGTCATGGTTAAATATTTGATCAATTGACAATGGGGCTTGGATAATACTTATTTCTTAACCAGGCTTCAATAACACATGAACCAAGAAGATCCAGATGTACAAGCTGAATTTAGAAAAGGCAGAGGAACCAGAGATCAAATTGCCAACATTTGCTGGATCACAGAAAAAGCAAGGCAATTCCAGAAAAACATCTACTTCTGCTTCATTGACTATGTTAAAGCCTTTGACTGTGTGCATCACAACAAACTGTGGAAAATTATTAAAGAAATGGGAATATCAGACCACCTTATTTGCCTCCTGAGAAACCTGCATGCAGCCAATAAGCAGCAGTTAGAACCACACATGGAACAATGGACTGGTTCAAACCTGGGAAAGGGGTATGTTGAGGCTGTGTACTGTCACCCTGCTCATTTAACTTCTATGCAGAGCACATCATGAGAAACACTGGGCTGGAGGAAGCACAAGCTGGAATCAAGATTGCAAGAGAAACATCAACAACCTCAGATATGCAGATGACACCACCCTTATGGCAGAAAGTGAAGAAGAACTAAAGAGCCTCTTGATGAAAGTGAGAGGAGAGTGAAAAAATTGGCTTAAAACTCAACATTCAAAAAACTAAGATCAAGGCATCCAGTCCCATCACTTCATGGCAAACAGAAGGGGAAAAAGTGGAAACGATGAATTTCATTTTCTTGGGCTCCAAAATCACTGCAGATGGAGACTGTAGCCGCACAATTAAAAGACGCTTTCTTCTTGGAAGAAAAGCTATGACAAACCTAAACTGTATATTAAAAAGCAGAGACATCACTTTGCCAACAAAGATCCATCTAGTGAAAGCTACGATTTTGCCAGTGGTCATGTATGGATGTGGGAGTTGGACCATAAAGAAGGCTGAGCACAGAAGAAATGATGCTTTCAAAATGTCATACTGGAGAAGACTCCTGAGAGTCCCTTGGACTGCAAGGAGATCCAACCAGTCCATCCTAAAGGAGATCAGTCGTGGGTGTTCATTGGAAGGACTGATGTTGAAGCTGAAGCTCCAATACTGTGGCCACCTGATGTAAAGAGCCGACACATTGGAAAAGACCCTGATGCTGGGAAAGATTGAGAGCAGATGAAGGGGACGACAGAGGGTGAGATGGTTGGATGGCATCACTGATTTAATGGACAGAGTTTTAGCAAGCTCTGGGAGATAGTGAAGGACAGGGAAGCCTGGCGTGCTGCTGTTCATGGGATCACAGAAGTCGGACAGGACTTAACAACTGAACAACAAAAACAACCAAAATAACTAGAGACCTCAAAAGTGAATACACATTACTTGAAGGCAAAAAGGTCATATAATCTGTCATCAAAATGGCATTCCAAGAAAGGTTTTCCCTGAACAGAAACAAAAGTCAAATCCAAGTCTTAGCTTACTCCCAAACAAGATTCATTCACCAAGACTCATTCACCCAACCAAATTCAATCTACTCTTATGAAATCCTGATCATGCATAGGTCTTCAGTATGTTTCTTTTTTTTAATTCCTTACTCCTTCTACTGAAAACACATATCTTAGTTTTCTTAAAATTTTTTCCACACTGAGGTATATTTTGGCTGACAAATCTCTAACAAATATAATATTTTACTTATGTTAAACCTAGGCACAATGAAAGTATTATACTTAACATTATATTTAACATGTTGATGACTGAAGACATCTCTATATTATTATTATTAGATCAGCAAACTTAAACATTAATACTAGGTACTAATTTAATATTAAATATTTCCCATTTCACGTGAACCTGAAACTCAAATTAACCACAGCAATGTGATTAAAAACAAAACAAAACAAAAAACAAAGACACATACAGACATATACATACAGTGAGGCCTCAGTTCTTATTTCAATCCTGAGTCAGGTATAGTAATATAAAGCCCATTAGTTTATAACAAGGTTGGATTAAAATTGGGGTTCTCACAGAGGAAGCAAGTCAGGCTCACTTGGATAGATGTCTAAATATTAATATCTGTAGGAAAAGCAACTTTTAATTACTTTGGACAAGCCAGCTTCTAAATTATTTTACTCTTTATAAAATTTCCATTAAAAGGACAGTAGAAATAAAGGTTTCTGAGAAGACCCGTGAGGACACTTGCATCTCAAAGATACAGGCAAATTCTTTCTAGGGTTATTTTGTTTCTCCTTTGTTTAATATTTACAAACTTCATAAAATGAAGCTTCTATGGTAGCTCAGATGGTAAAGAATCTGCCTGCAGAGTTTGATCCCTGGGTCAGGAAGATCCCCTGGAGAAGGACATGGCAACCCACTCCAGTGTTCTTGCCTGGAAAACCCCATGGGCAGAGGAGCCTGGCAGGCCACAGTCCATGGGGTTGCAAAGAGTCAGACACGACTGAGTGAATAACACTTCCTTCATGAGATGAACAGGGAAGGTTTGGGGAGTGGTGAAAGGATCTTTGGAATCACCCTTCTGGCCTGTTAAGACTACATTTGTAAACCAAAGACAGTTTAGTTTTTCCATCCTTTCCCCAAAGAATTGGGTGGCCTCCCCAAGCAGGACTGACACATCTATCTACCCATGTTGGAAAGTTTCACCCTTCCCTCTAGCCTGAGGGAGAAGGCCTCTCTGGAAGGCTCAGAGGCAACACCCGGGCTCTAGCAAATCAATCTGGACCAAGGGGAAAAGAGGCAAAGGGAACAGAAGACAGAGGGAAGACAGACTGAGGGGTCCACCCTGTGATCCAAGCAGCCAGGGAAGACAGGCAAGGAGGGCTCTCTCCTGCCGAGATGGCACAGGGGGCTGTGGGACTTTGGAACATGCCAGAGAGCAAGCGCTGCTGCCCTGCGTCTCCTGTGGTGGCCTGCCTTCAGGGACGGGGGCTCTGGCAGCAGCAATCTTGGGAGGCACAGTGCGCAGCTTAAGTTCTCTGGGAAGATGTTGCCATTGGCCCCACTATAGAGCCGCTGAGCAGGCAACCAGCCCACAAACTGGAGAACAATTGCACCAAAGAAGTTCTCATAGCATTGCAAAGTTCTAGGGCCCACAGCAGACTTCCCAACCAGGGGATCCGGCAAAGGGACTGAGAATCTCCAGGAAATCTGACTTTGAAGGCCAGTGGGATTTGATTCCAGAACTTCCACAGGACTGGGGAAACAGAGACTCTTGGAGGGCACAAACAAGACCTTGTGCACCAGGACCCAGGAGAAAGGAGCAGGGACCCCACAAGAGCCTGAGTCAAATCTGCCTGTGATTGCCCAGGAGTCTCCAGCGGGGTCATGGGTTGACCTAGTCTCAGGGTCAGGGACATTAACCACAGCAGTCCTGGAAGGCATGGCATGCTGGCATAAGCCCTTTTGGAGAAGGTCACCATTACCCCTACCATACTTTCGCCTCAGGCCAAACTACAGGGAGGGAACACAGCCGCACCCATCAGCACAAAAGTTGGATTAAAGATTTCCTGAGCATGACCTTACCCACCAGAGCAAGGCCCAGTTTCCCCCACAGCCAGTATCCTCAAGAGGATAAGTACAAGCCTCTTATCCTCATCCATCAGAGGGCAGATAGAATGAAAACCACAATCACAGAAAACTAACCAAACTGATCACATGGACCACAGCCTTGTCTAACTCAATGGAACTATGAGCCATGCTGTGTAGGGCCACCCAAGACGGACAGGTCATGGTGGAGAGTTCGGACAAAACATGGTCAACTAGATAATGGAATGGCAAACCATTTCAGAATTCTTGCCTGGAGAACACCATGAACAGTATGAAAAGGCAAAAAGATGTAACACTGAAAGATGAACTCCCCAGGCTGGGAGGTGCTAAATATGCTACTGGAGAAGAGTACAGAAATAACTCAAGAAAGAATGAAGAGATGGAGCCAAAGTGAAAACAACGCCCAGGTGTGGTTGTGACTGGTGATGGAAGTAAAGTCAGATGCTGCAAAGAACAATATTGCATAGAAACCTGGAATGTTAGGTCTATGAATCAAGGTAAATTGGAAGTGGTCAAACAGGAGATGGTGAGAGTGAACATCAACATTTTAGCAATCAGTGAACTAAAATGGATGCAAATGGGCAAATTTAATTCAGAAGACCATTATATCTACTACTGTGGGCAAGAATCCCTTAGAAGAAATGGGTTAGCTCTCAAAATCAAAAAAAGAGTCTGAAATGCAGTATTTGGGTGCAATCTCAAAAACAACAGAATGATCTCAGTTCATTTCCAAGGCAAAGCATTCACCATCAGAGTAATCCAAGTCTATGCCCCAACCACTAATGCCAAAGAAGCTAAAGTTGAATGGTTCTAAGAAAACCTACAAGAACTTCTAAAACTAGCACCAAAAAAGAATGTCCTTGTCATCCTAGGGGACTGGAATGCAAAAGTAGGAAATCAAGAGATACCTGGAGTAACAGGCAAGTTTGGCCTTGGAGTACAAGATGAAGCAGGGCAAAGGCTAACAGAGTTTTGCCAAGAGAACACACTGGTCATAGCAAACATGTTCTTCCAACAATGTAAGACATGACTGTACACATAGACATCACCAGCTGGTCAACACTGAAATCAGATTGATTATATTCTTTGCAGCCAAAGATGGAGAAGCTCTATAAAGTCAGTAAAAACAAGACTAGAAGCTGACTGTGGCTCAGATCATATCTCCTTTTTGAAAATTCAGACTTCAACTGAAGAAAGGGAAAATAACTAGGACATTCAAGTATGACCCAAATCATCCTTTATAATTATACAGCAGAAGTGACAGATAGAATCAAGGGGTTAGTTCTGATAGACAGAGTGCCTGAAGAACTTTGGATAGAGGTTTGTAACACTGTACAGGAAGCAGTGATGAAAACCATCCCCAAGAAAAAAGAAAGGCAAAATGATTGTCTGAGGAGGCCTTACAAATAGCTGAGTAGCTAAGAGACGTGAAATGCGAAGGAGAAAAGGAAGGAAATATCCATCTGAATGTAGAGTTCCAAAGAATACAAGGAGAGGTAAGTAAACCTTTGTAAGTGAACAACACAAAGAGAGAGAAGAAAATAATAGAATGGGAAAGGCGAGAGATTTATTCAAGAAAATTAGAGATACCAAGGGAACATGTCATGCAAAGATGGGCTTAATAAAGTACAGAAACGGTATGGACCTAACAGAAGCAGAAGATATTAAGATGAGCTGGCAAGAATACACTGAAGAACTATACCATAAAGATCTCAATGACCCATATAACCATGATGGTGTGATCAACTGTGGCATTGGAGAAGACTCTTGAGAGTCCCCTGGACTACAAGGAGATTAAACCAGTCAATCCTAAAGGAAATCAGCCCTGAATATTCACTGGAAGGATCTTTGGGGAAGATTGCTTAATTGTGAGCCTTTCAGGGGCCATTGTTCTGATCTTAACATATTTAATATTTAAAGATCTTTCCTTTGGGACAGATGAAATATTTCCCATTTTTATAAACTTTATAACACCAAAACACAAAAGACGCAGATGAATTCCAACAAAAATAGCACAAATTTCAGCATCGTTGCACAGATGACCCGATTTCCCCAATTAGGTAAATAAGTTTACCTTACAAAACAAATGAACTAATTCCAGCTAGGCTGCCCACCCTCACAAGAACTAGCTCCCCAATGAACCGGTTCCAACTGAACTGATTCCCAAATCAGATACATAAATTTACCCTACAAAACAAATGGGCTAATTCCAACCAGGGTGGTCTTGCCCCACAATAACTAGTTCTCTAAATGAACCAGATCAGGGTAGAGTCCAACAATACTTATCCTCTCCAACAGGGTACCCCAACCATATTGGCTTGTCCTGTAAAGGAAGAGCCCACATTGAGGGGAAAAAATGTTCCTGGTGTGCACACTGGAGCAACTTACCCTCCAAAATTGAGCTTGTCCGTTCATAACACAAAAGGGCACACAAAACAAGTGAACCAGCTGAACCAGCTATCGATTTGGGTAGACAAATTGAGTCCATGGACTCTCTAGAAATCTGTGGGTTCCTTGTCTCAATGGCCAAGTGCTGGAGGTAGCCGGTGCCACTTCAGGGACTCTTGAAGGAAAGAACCTCAGGACAAATGGTCTCAGCAGCTGCTGGGTCTTGCCCCAGTATTCCCTGGTCAGGGCTGGCTAGCTACGAGCAGCAAGGCTCCTGGCTGGCTCAGCTAAATTTTACCTCATCCAAGCTTGCTCTGCTGCCACATGACAGGCCAATGAATCTGAGGGGTCGAGGCAATGAAGAGACTTTAACTGGGGAGCTGGAGGACCCAGAAGATGGCAGGGGAGAATCTCAAAATAACTATCTTGTCAGAGCCTGGTTGCCAGTTTCTTTTATAAATCAGAGCTAGAGAGGAGGTGTGGAAACAAAGTAAAAAGACTGTTCAATCCTTGCAAATGTCCCCTAGAATGCCAAGCCCGAGGCAGGGGAATGTGTTGTTTCCCTTCCTTATAGTCCTTCACAGGTGGGCAGCTCAGGTTATCTCCCTGAGTTGGGCCATGATGTATGTTTATAATAGCAAAAAAAGGTCAGAGTCACAGAAGCCCATCCAGTGTACATTTAAAATTAACCCTTCTTGGTTACATACATATATATAAAACACCAACTCTCTCTCTATAATATATATATATATATATATATATATATGTATATATATAAATTCTGGACTGAGAGTGAAAGTGAAGTCGCTCAGTCGTGTCCAACTCTTTTCGAGCCCATAGACTGTGGCTACCAGGCTTCTCGGTCCTTGGGATTTTCCAGTCAAGAGTACCAGAGTGGGTTGGCATTTCCTTCTCCAAATTCTGGGACTAGTTTTGCCAAATAGGGGGGTTAGAAAGGCGAAGCCCTGGAACCAGTGTGTGCCTTCACTAAATGTGGAGAGCAGCAGTCCAAAAACCATCGCACACAGGTTTTGAGGTCTGTGAAGAGGAAGCAGAGGGTGCTTCCGGAGTTTGTAGCAGGGACCCTGTTCTGCGTGAGTGAAGCTGATGCAGAAGTGAGCTGGCCTGGGAGCAAGGAGAAGTCTCCCAGCAGAGGGCATCCCTGGGGAACCAACCCTGAGGTGGGAAAGACTAACAGAACCAAGGCCGGTGTGCCGGTTTGACCCAGGAAAAGGCCAGATTTACTTAAAAAAAAAAAAAAGAAAAGGAAAACAATCAGTTAAGAACAGCTCTCTGGGGAGAGAGTATAGCATGAGGGAAGAGAATTGGAATGGAGACTGAGCTTCTCCAAGGCTTACTGATGGAGTGAAGTGAAAGTTGCTCAGTCGTGTCCAACTCTTTGTGACCCAATGGACTATACAGTCCATGGAATTCTCCAGGCCAGAATACTGGAGGGAGTAGACTTTCCCTTCTCCAGGGGATCTTCCCAACCCAGGGATTGAACCCAGGTCTCCTGCATTGCAGGCAACATACAAGTGGGGTGTTCCCTTTCCCACCTCTCACCCTAGAATCCCTTGCAGGGAACTCCAGGTAACCAAGTGAATTAAGCCTCTCTCTCTTCCTGAGAGCACCTAGCCATTCATTTTCAGGTTTGATTCTTATACTTTAATTTCTCAATTATTTTTGTATTTACTTTTAAAATTTCTTCATTTCTATCACTGCATCTCAAATTTACTTCTGTTTGAGTGCTTTGTTTAAAATGCAGATTTCTGGGCCCATCTCAGTTCTACTACATGAGAGTCTCTGGAATTGTCCTTGAAATCTGATTTTTTTTTTTTGATTGAGCTGTAACTGACATAAAATTATATTAGTTTCCCATGTACAACATAATGATTCAGTATTTGTATATATTGCAAAATGGTCACCACAGTGTCTGGTTAATACCTATTACTACACATGGTTACAACTTCTTTTCTTGTGATGAGAACTTTAAAAATATAGTCTCTGTAAGAAATGGAACTTGAAGTGGTCCATTTTTGGAACAAAGTAGCTGGCCTTGGGTGGAAAATTATTAACAAATGGTTTTCCACTCAGAGCTAGCTAATTTTGTCTTGAAAAATTACTGGCAAGCTAGTCTTGCCTAACAGCTTACAACTGGAGAGTCTCTAAGCTAACAGGATGCTTGGGAAGGGATAAACTAAAGTCCTAGCTGAGAAATGTGAACTTAGGATGGGAAGGGAGAAGAAAGAATACCTTATGAGAAGTAGTGAAGTCTGGGAAGATTGTAACCCCATAGTACTCAGCCAGTGAGGAACCGGGGAGGCATTTGTGCTCCAGGGAATAAAAGTGCTTGCTGTAACTGTCCCTGGTGTGTCTGCGCGCCAGACACCGGATCTTGCAAGACATTCATTAGAAGTTTTGCTTTTGCTGTGCTTCATGTCTCCGAATCCGTCCGTTGGTTTTGGGCTGGTGACTGTGTTTCTCACCTTCTTTTAGCAACTTTCAAATACACACACAGGATTGTCAAGTGTAGCCGCCGTGCTACCCATTACATCCCCAGGACTTATTTATACTGAAGTTTTGACCCCGTTCACGCATTTCACCTACCTGCCCCCTTTGGCAACCGCCAATCTGTTTTCTAAGTGTTTATTTTTTTAGATCCCACACATGAGTGAGATCATACGGTGTTTCTCTCTCTCTGACTTATTTTACTTAGCACAGTTCCCTCTAGATCTATCCATGTTGTTGCAAATGACAGCATTTCCTTAAGGAAAACGTGGTGTATATATACACACAATGTGGAATATTGTTCAGCCTAAAACACTTGTTATTGGGAGGGGAGCTTGGGGAAGAATGGATACATGTTTATGTCTGGCTGAGCCCCTTTGCTGTCACCTGAAACTATCATAACATTTTTCATCAGCTATACTCTAATGATGCTGTGAAAGTGCTGCACTCAACATGCCAGCAAATTTTGAAAACTCAGCAGTGGCCACAGGACTGGAAAAGGTCAGTTTTCATTCCAATACCAAAGAAGGGCAATGCCAAAGAATGCTCAAATTACAGCACAATTGCACTCATCTCACATGCTAGCAAGATCATGCTTAAAACCCTTCAAGCTAGGCTTCAACAATATGTGAACCAAAAACTCCCACATGTTCAAGATGGATTTAGACAAAGCAGAGGAACTAGAGATTAAATTGCCAACAGCTGTTGGATCATAGAAAAAGCAAAGGAATTCCAGAAAAACATCTACTTCTGCTTCATTGACTACGCTAAAGCCTTTGACTGTGTGGATCACAACAAATTGTGGGAAATTCTTAAAGAGACAGGAATACCAGATCACCTTACCTGCCTCCTGAGAAACCTATATGCAGGTCAAGAAGCAACAGTTAGAACTGAACATGGAACAATGGACTGGTTCAAAATTGGGAAAGCAGTATGTCAAGGCTGTATATTGTCGCCCTTCTTATTTAACTTTTACATAGAGTAGTTCATGGGAAATGTTGGGCTGGATGAAGCACAAACTGGAATCAAGATTGCAGGGAGAAATATCATAACAACAGATATGCAGATGACACCACCCTAATGGCAGTGGAACTAAAGAGCCTCTTGATGAAGGTGAAAGAGGAGACTGAAACAGCTGGCTTAGAACTCAGCATTCCGAAAACTGAGATCATGACATCCAGTCCCATCACTTCATGGCAAATAGATGGGGAAATAATGAAAACAGTGACTTGATTTTCTTGGGCTCCAAAATCACTGCAGGTGGTGACTGCAGCCATGAAATTAAAAGATGCTTGCTTCTTGGAAGAAAAGCTATTACAAACCAGAGACATCACTTTGCTGATAAAGATCCATATAGTCAAAGATATGGTTTTTCCAGTGATCATGTATGGATGTAGGATGTGAGAGCTAGACCACAAAGAAGGCTGAGAACCAAACAATTGATGCTTTTGAACTGTGGTGTTGGAGAAGACTCTTGAGAGTCCCTTGGACTGCAGGATCAAACCAGTCAATCCTAAAGGAATCAGTCCTGAATATTCATTGGAAGGACTGATGCTGAAGCTGAATCTCCAATACTTTGGCCACCTGATGTGAAGAACTGACTCATTAGAAAAGACCCTGACGCTGGGAAAGAGTGAAGGCAGGAAGAGAAGGGAACGACATAGGATAAGATGGTTGGATGGCATCACTGATTTAATGGGCATGAGTTTGAGCAAACTCCGGGAGATAGATAGTGAAGGACAGGGAAGCCTGGCACGCTGCAGTCCATGGTGTTGCAAAGAGTCAGACAGGACTGAGCAACTGAACAGCAACAGTACTCCAATAAAAATAAAGTTTTTTTAAAAAAGCTTATTTTAACAAGTTCCTCAGGGGAATTCTTATTTCACGGTAACTGGCAATGTTGTATGAACTATCACCTGAGTCTCACGTTTTATATTTTTATCCTTTTGTCTTCGAACACTTCTTGATAGTGCTGTATCTTGAGTAGTCTTAATCTTTGTATTCCTCCCCCACACACCTTTAATGCTATATGCTATTTTTTTTTGTTTTGTTATTATTGGCAGGTGGGTTCTTTACCACTAATGCCACCTGGGAAGCCTGTTGGTCTCTAAGTCAGGTTGTAGTTAACATAAAAGACATCTTTTTAGGTGCATAGTTCTATGAATTTTGACAAAAGTGTGTAGTTGTGCATCTGCTACCATATTCAAGATCTAGAACATTTCCCCCAGAGCTCCCTTGTGTGCCTTTGTGGTCAGTTCTTATCCCTACTCCCAGGCAATCACTAATCTGTTTTCTGTAGTTTTGCTTTTTTGCAGAATATTATATAAATGGAATCAGTTTAAATGTAGACTTTTCAGTCTGACTTTTTTCACTAAGTACAAGCATTTGAAATCCATTATGTTATTCAATTCATGAGGAGTCACTGTCCTTTTCATTGCTGAATAATATTTACTGCAGGATATATCAGGTTTATTTATCCATTCATGTTGGTCTCTTTTTAATAGCTTCATGGGCATCCAGGTTTGGGGTGCAACTTTGTAGGTTCTAGGAATACAAAGACCAAGTTCATATTCCAGCTCAGCCACTCAGTGTGTGACCTAGATCTCAGCTTCCTTGTCTCTTAAATAGGATAACAAAGGTGCTCAATAGGCTTATTGTGACAATTTAAATGGGCTTAGAAGAAAGCACTTGAAACAGCTTCTGAAACATAGCAAGCTCTCAGCAAATGTTCATGTTTTATTCTCTTTTGACTAATTTTCTTTTGTTTTAAAACTTTTGAAATTTTTTTTATCAGGGAGATTCTGGTTGCATGTTTTCATTTCTTTTAATATGTTAAACAAAAATTAAAAAATAAGAGCTACACAGTGAGAATTTCCCTAGCGCTGCGATAGTGTTCAGCACATTTAATCACATAACAAATCAATAAATAGGCATTGCCCTGATTTTTATAGATGAAGGGTGGAACCTAATTCTACTTGACCACGAAGTACAAAGACGGTCCATGCCCTAAGCAAGATGCTTCCGGAGTGTGTTCCTTTTTAGCAGAATTAGGAGCTTACACTTAACAAAAACATTGCCTCTGGGGAACTCAACCAAGTGAGAGCAGGCATGTCTCATCTTGACAATTCCCTTTTACCTTCTTCTCCTTTCAGGTCTCAGGTCATCTGACTTATTATCAATAATATACAACATATATAAAATCAGCCAAACAAACTGAGACATCATACTTTCCATCAGTTCTTCAAGGGTGTAAAAATTAAAATTTAAAGGTGTGTGTGTCGGGGGGTGGGGTGGGGGGAATAAAACCAGAAATGAGATCAATAGTGCCTTCTAGTGGACACTGTTAGAACTATCAAACCTGAGCTGCTGCCTTCCCAGCTATTTAAGTCTAACTATTCAGAAACTTAGGAGAAGGCAGTGGCAACCCACTCCAGTACTCTTGCCTGGGAAATCCCACGGACGGAGGAGCCTGGTAGGCTACAGTCCATGGGGTCGCGAAGAGTCGGACTCGACTGAGTGACTTCACTTTCACTTTTCACTTTCATGCACTGGAGAAGAAAATGGCAACCCACTCCAGTATTGTTGCCTGGAGAATCCCAGGGACAGGAGCCTGGTGGGCTGCCATCTATGGGGTCGCACAGAGTCGGACACGACTGACATGACTTAGCAGCATTCAGAAACTTAGAGCAAATCTGTTGGCAACAAAATATCTAATTTGAATAATCTTCCACATGAATATAGCCAAATTCTTCCACAGTTCAAATTTATCTCTAGTGAAGACAGAACTAAAGTGTTAACATGTCCAGAAATAGCACACTTTCATGAAGTAATAATGAATCTTTATCTATTGCCTTTACTCTGTACAACCACTGCTCACCAACCAAAATTTAACAGATGAGGCTAAGTGGGAAGTTAAAAATACCCACTCAAGGTCATTTCCAGCATGATTTTAAAATGGCAACTGAGTAATCCTGAACACCCTAGCAAGGTTTCTTGCAAGGATAAAAACAGGAAGTCTTTGACCAAGCTGTCAGAGCCTTCTTCCAATATAATTGGTGGAAAAATAACTCATGGAACAAATCTAAACTTTGTTCAATGACTACTAAACAATAGTACTTGACTAGGTTATTTACACACATTATATTATTTAATCTTTGCAGCATATCATATCTGACTCCCGACTCTCCCTCTTACTAGCTAGGCACTGGGATAACAACTTCTTGATCTGTCTGAGCCTGTTTATTCATCTACGGATAACAGCATCTCTTAGAAGTGTATAGTGAGAGTTGAATGAGATCTTAAATGCAGAGAGCTACATACCTTAAAAGGTTATATATTTTATGTATTCACTTAAAACAGTAGTTGCTGGTGCTGCATCCTTCCAGACCCGGGGGGCCCTGGACTGCATCTCTATCATCTGAAGTGGAGTAGACTGTAGTTGTCTCTTTAAAAGAGCAGGTTAGGATCACTCAGTTTGAGCTCTGCTACCTTTCTACACAGAAGTGGATTTAGGAACTGTTTTATGTCCCAAATACTAGCCCTCCTTTTCCCTCCTAGCTACAAGAGGAAAATTTACAATTAAGTTCAGTTAATCTGGGGAGGGCCATCTCTGAAATCTCAGTTCTCTGTGATGTATAATGAAGTTTCCTCCTGTATTGTCTTCTAGAATGATGGACATGAAGTTGTCTCTTAACCTGCAAACTTTAGGAGTCTTGTCAATTTAACAGTCTTTGGATTATTATGTATTTGACGGGCTAGGTTGCTTACCATTCTTCTGAAATACCAAGCTCATTTGTGCACATTGTACATCTTCTTTATCTTGTTAATTTTGCCTGTCATTCTCTTTGCATTCTTTTTCATTTGACAGTCTCGTTCAGTTTCAGAACCACTCATATATCTCCTGCTGTGTGAACAAGTCCTATGTCTCCATACTTCCCTTTGGCCAAGTAAGCCGCTCTGTCCCCATCACTCACATGGCATATTGTCAGCCTCTTCGAACTGCACTAGCCATATGCTGTAACACATCCACTTACACAGGTCTTTTCCCAAAGAAAGTCAACTTCTAAGGGCAGGAGATGACTCATTGGAAAAGACTCTGATGCTGGGAAAGACTGAGGGCAGGAGGAGAAGGAGGCGACAGAGGATGAGATGGTTGGATGGCATCATCGACTCAATGGACATGAGTCTGAGCAAGCTCTGGGAGATACTGAAGGACAGGGAAGCCTGGCGTGCTGCAGTTCATAGGGTCGCAAAGAGTCAGACACGACTGAGTGACTGAATGAGAACAACAAGGGCTGGGGGCCATTCCCAGATGTGGCCCTCATTTCCCACCACGCTCCCCATTTCTCCTCCCTCCCACTTCTCTGCGATTGTACTCTAATAAAATCTTGCAAATAAACTGTTATGTCAGGCTCTGTTTCTTAGGAGTCTGAACTAAAACATGTGACCCATACTTTACAAAGTACTTGGTATAGGGGAGAAGCTTAAATATTGAGAGTCAGCACCTTCAAACTGACAGTGATTTCTGGAGATTAACACCCCGATGCATAATAGCACCACATGACACTGTAGGCAATCTGAATCTAGTTTTCTTGTCCTTTAGGGATTTGCGGGAATTCAGTGAAATTTGTTTTCTGGTTAAATTTATTGGTTAACATAAGCCAAAATTAATGGTTCTGTCTAGAGGAGATCTTAATTATATTTCCAAGAGAGAGACCAAGGCTACTGATGATTTGATAGCTCCTCCTTGATTGCAGTAAACTTCAGATGAAGATTTCACTGAAATCAGCCCTTTCTCTTTCATCATAACAATTGCCTGTAACTGTGCCAAATGTGTTTCGCCTGTAACGAGACCAGTGCAATCAGAATCTTTTTACGACTGAAATATATTGAGACTTTTTCTATGAATATTTGGCTCTTTAAAAACACCTTCAGACTTTCCTGGTGGCCTAGTGGCTAAGTGTCCTTGCTCCCAACGCAGGAGGTTGGGTCCTGATCTCTGGTCAGAGAACTAGATCCTATGTGCCCCAACTAAGAGTTTGCATGCTGCAATGAAGACAGAAGGTCCTGCACGCTGCAATGAAGACCCAGCACAGCCAAATAAATACGGAAATAAAAAAACAAAAACATCCATTGTTCCACCTTAACTGGCTTGTTAGAAATGTTTTTGCTCTCAGACATTATTTCCCTGATAGCTCAGTTGGTAAAGAATCTGCCTACAATGCAAGAGACCATGGTTTGATTCTTGTCTGAGGAAGATCCTCTAGAGAAGGGATAGGCTACCCACTTCAGTATTCTTGGGCTTCCCTTTGTGGCTCAGCTGGTAAAGAATCCACCTGCAATGTGGGAGACCTGGGTTCGATCCCTGGTTTGGGAAGATCCCCTGGGAAAGGGAAAGGCTACCCACTCCAGTGTTCTGGCCTGGAGAATTCCATGGACTGTATAGTCCATGAAGTCACAAAGAGTTGGACACAACTGAGCCACTTTCACTTTCATCATTTCAACAGTTTTTTTCTACATTAAAATCAGTCATACATAGGTTCACTGCCTTTTAGTTATTTGTCAAGGACTGACAGAAAATAAAAGTAAATAAACAAGATGTGGCCAGTATACGGAGGCAGTATATTAAAAAGACTGTAGAAGATGCCTCCTAGGGATTTGTTTCCATCATGCTGCAAATGTGAGTTAGGATTAGGAAGCCAAAAACAGCTTAGATTTTTAAAAAACAATCTCATTGAGAGACTCTGAATGTAGCTATCAAGACTTATACTGTAGATTTGTGGGCAGGATAGCTGCAGGATTGTCTGTACAAGTTTTCATGTTGGTCTTTCCATTGAGGCTGGGACTGTGGGTTTTTTTCTTCCTCTTTACATCATAGATATTTAGTCCATGTTTGAAAGACTACGAGGATAAAGAAGAGCCAGTTCTTGTTGATGTTTCTGTCTGAGAGGCTTACTTCTCCTAATTTTATAGTCCCGGAACAGCTGCCTCAAATTTCCTAGAGGACTTGTTTATGTGCGATCGGTTGTTCAGTCGTGTCTGACTCTTTGAAACCCCATGGACTGTATGCAGTCCATCAGGCTCCTGTATTCATGGACATTTTTGAGGCAAGAAAACTAGTTGCTATTTCCTCCTCCAGGGGATCTTCCCGACCCAAGGATTGAATCCAAGTCTCTTGTGTTTCTGGCATTGGCAAGCAGATTCTTTTACCGCTGCGACACCTGGGCCTGGAAATAAATCTACTCACTCGTAAGGCCTTTTGATTGTTCACAATAGAACAAAGTACCATGGGCAGAAGTGTGTTATCAGAATTAATCAAAGGCTGTCCAGATTGCTGGGCCTCACATTTAATGTCTGTCCACGTCATACACTCTTCAAGCACCATTTCCTCTGGTATTGAACTCTGTTCCATTTATTTATTTTTGAAGACAGCCTGTCATCCTTACTCTCTCATATTTATAGGGACACTGCTTGCTGCTGCTAAGTCACTTCAGTCGTGTCTGACTCTGTGCGACCCCATAGACGGCAGCCCACCAGGCTTCCCCGTCCCTGGGATTCTCCAGGCAAGAACAATGGAGTGGGTTGCCATTTCCTTCTTCCAATGCATGAAAGTGAAAAGTGAAAGTGAAGTTGCTCAGTTGTGTCCGACTCTTCGCGAACCCATGGATTTGCAGCCTACCAGGCTCCTCCATCCATGGGATTTTCCAGGCAAGAGTACTGGAGTGGGGTGCCATCGCCTCCTCCGATGGGGACACTGGTATACTCTATTTTCTTCACACCAGATTCCAGTTTTCCCCTCACCCATGAGATGACCATTTCTAGAGAATATAGGTCAGATACGTACCTGAGTGTAATGGCCACAGACTTTGTTGCATTTCCGAGTCTTGAAATCATAGTATTTAACTTCATCGTACCAGGCTGTGATGGCTGAAGACACAGAAAAAATGGATAGAGACCCAGTCCAGAGGTTTTCTCCCAGTGAAGTGAAATTTGGGTGCAGCTTGTAGGGTGGTTTCAACTGTTTGTTGTGTGCAAACTCACAATGGCTTGCCCATGCTTTTGCAATCTGAGCTAGTAGTGGGTCCCATGTCTGCAGAAATAAATAGGAAAGAGTAGGAGGGTCAAGCCTGCAACTCATACAACACTGCAACCAGAGCGGGAATTTGCGTGGGAGGCGAGGTGCCACGTCTGGAAAGGAGAAGGACCATAGAGACGGAGTTCCTCCACTTGTGGAGGATCCTATTATAGTCTTTAAGTTTTCACTAGGGTTCCTGGGAGACATGATAATCTGGTATCAAGGAATTTAGAATCAAGGAGAGTGACACAGACCAACATTTCACTCTAGGCCAATTATGTTGCAAAATAATATATGCTGGTTTCACATATTTTCTACAATTTTCATACCCCAAATAGCCCCTCTACTAACAGGCTCCAAGAGGTTAAAAACCAGGCCAAAACCATAGACCCAGGATTTAAACTCAAGCCTGATGAAAATCCTAGCCTTTCCCTTGGATCCCCTGCTGCCCTCCTGAGAAAGCCAGCACTCTGCCAGCAATAACAAAAAAAGTTGAACAATGAAACAACAAAACCTCACGAAAATTAACAGCCCCCCACCCCCCCAAAAAAAAAAAAAAAAAAAAAGAGAGAGAGAGAGAGAACTAAATTCCTGAGACCCGAGGAAAGGAAGTGCCCTAAAAGAGAAGTAAAACATACTAGCTGAACTTCCTTATAACAAGAATTGAGAAGGCAGAGCAAAACTGGGTTTGCTTTGATCACAGGTGGTGAAATTACTGCACACTTTCATCACAGAAGAAAATGATCCCAGGGTTACCAAGCATTCACCACCCAAAGCAATCCACATCCCTTGTTTTTGACTGATTTCTGCAACAAGCACTGAAGTTTTCTTACCATGTACAGCATATCACTGGCTGCTGGAGTCACTGACGATCGGAACTTGTTGTGCATTCGAACACAGTCTTTGATAAAAACTTCATTTTTGATATCTGGCAAAGTATTTGCTGGAGCGGAAGAACTGGAGACCACAGAGAGCATCCAGGCTGTCACAGCAAATGTGACTTGCGAGCTCAGACTGTCTGACATGGTGCCCCAGGGGCTGGAATCCAGAAACACTGTAGGTTCCGAGGGTGTGTGAGTCAGCTTTGCAAAGCACAGCAGACTTCGGCTTTGAGCAAACGGAAAGCAAAACATGAGTTCACCACGAGTTTGAAGAAAACCATTTCTCCATATATGGTTTGTGGCTCATTTTGTGCCCTTAACCCCGTCTTTTCGGTGATTCTTAGTGACAGAGCACCTATTGCGACATGGATTTTTAAGAGACTACACCAGACTTTCATTTGAGTTGGAGGATGTTTCCAAAGGAAGTTCTGGAATCTCCAGGAATAATAGTCTCAATTTTTAAAGAGGTTCTGGTGGTGAAATAAAAACATATCTCTTATTTCATTAAATGTCTTGCAAAATACTTAAAAACATTTTTTCTGGAGTCAAATCAGCACACCGTGGTTAGAATATCTGGTAAACATCATCACTGGACCTAGAATTCACTCACAGTGATGAATGTGATGGGAATGAGTTGATTTTGTCGATCCCCACCCCCACCAAATGAAAAAAAAAAGTTATGTAAATTTTTAGAGGCAGCTGGCTACTACAGCCGCCAATGGATTCCTACTTTTGCAGCCCTTGCTAAACCTCTGTATGCTCTTCCCCCCAGATAACAGTCCAGAGCCTATTTCCTGGCCCTTTGAAGGCAATATTCTCCTTTGAAACTTCAACCTTAGCTTTGTCCACGCTCTGAATTCCTGGCTTTTGACAATCCTGTTCATCTACTGTTGGCCCAAAAGTCCATTCAGTTTTCGCTGCAAGATACTGTGGAAAAACCCAAACAAACTTCTTAGCCAGTCCATTGAATTGTCATGAAAATAGTGGGAGTGCTGCAGGCGTGCTAGGGCGATGTTTGTCTCTCAGACACATCCTAAAGCTTGCTTCTCGTGCAATCAGATCCTGTGGCGTCAAGTGTGCCCTCCTGCTTACATGGGTGGCTGCAGCTGCTGCCTTGATTGACAAAGCCAGAACGCATATGCTAGGCTCCCCGCTTCAACTCCACACTCCCCAGGCGGGGTCAGCTCGTCTCTAAGTTCACAGGATGTAGCACCTCTCCGCATGATGACAGATCACTCACGAGCTGGATCTTTCATCCTCTCACATGGTTGCTAATACTTTTGAATTCAGCGACTTCCCTACGCCTCCCTGATGATAGGGAGTCCTGCTCTACCCCACGTGATTGCTTTGCAGCTGCACAAATGGTCTCAAAGCCACAAGTTGCTCTCCCAGACACCCCTTTAGATAACCCAGACTGACTTCTATTTTGTGATGGTGACTCTCAGTGAGATTTCTGGGGAAACATACTAATTGGTGACGCCACAGTTTCTCCTCTGAGACTCCTGAGGCTTCTTCTTTAGCCACAGTAACAATCGGCCCAGGCTGCTGAACTCATAGCTCTTCCTGGAGCTTGTACCCCAGCAGAAGGGAAAATGGCTGCTATTCACAGACTTCAGATGTGCTTTTGGACAAGTCATCCTCTTGGCACATTTGGAAATATGAATTATTAACCTCTGTAGCTATACTCTTACTGGTAATGGCCATATGATGGCTTCCTTATTGCAAGATATCATCTCCCTTCTAAAACTGCTACTGTTCATGGTTCAGCTCATACCAAGGAAGTGCTAGATATTTAAGAAAATGATCAGGCTAAAGGGGTTGCTAAACATCAAGCTTGGAGAAGGCAATAGCACCCCACTCCAGTACTTTTGCCTGGAAAATCCCATGGATGGAGGAGCCTGGTAGGCTGCAGTCCATGGGGTCGCTAGAGTCAGACACGACTGAGCGACTTCACTTTCACTTTTCACTTTCATGCATTGGAGAAGGAAATGGCAACCCACTCCAGTGTTCTTGCCTGGAGAATCCCAGGGACGGGGAAGCCTGGTGGGCTGCCGTCTATGGGGTCGCACAGAGTCGGACACAACTGAAGTGACTTAGCAGCAGCAGCAGCAAACATCAAGCTCCAAATGGACACCCTTATTCCTTCTCTACCCAATTTAAAAAAAATTTATTTTAAAAAAGTTTAATTTTATATTGGAGTAATAGCTGATTAACTATTAATGTTGTGATAATTTCAGGTGGACAGCAAAGGGACTTCACCATTTAAATCACACGGAACAATTGAAGTCCTTACTTCAGATATAGGGTATGTGCGCTCAGTTGTGTCCGACTCTTTGCGACTCCATGGATTATTACCTCCAAGTTCCTCTGTCCATGGAATTTTCCAGGCAAGAATACTGGAGTGGGTTGCATTTCCTCCTCCAGGGAATCTTCCTTCTATTACCCAGCGATAGAACCCTTGTCTCCTGCAAGTCTCCTATGTTGGCCGGCAGATGCTTTACCACCGAGCCATGGGGGAAGCCCTGGCCATGTATCCATTTTCCCCCAAACCCCCTCCCATCCAGGCTGCCACATAATATTGAGCAGAGCTCCCTGTGCTATAGAGTAGGACCTTGCTGATTATCCATTTTAAATACAGTAGCGTGTACATGTCCATCCCAAACTCCCTGATTATCGCTTCCCCCGACCCTTCCCCGACAACAACCATGGGTTCATTGCTTTTATTCTTTTATTTTTTTCACAGTAGCAAGCGAATAGGATTTATTTTAGAGAAAAAAGTACAAAGCTCTCAGCATGACACTGAGAGAGTGTAAAGTGTCCCCATTTGCTTTTATTCTTGACTGATATTATCAACCATTAAGCAAATATCCCACAATCTGAAGAAGACAAATGAACACAAAAGGGTGCCAAAAAATTACCAGATGGATACATCAGGCCAAATGGACTTTCTGTAGCCTCCTTTCCTTTAATCTTTTGGCTGATATCCCATCAAGTGAGATAAATGTGCAGATGGGGGAGAGATAAGGAACAAGAAAGTTGGTTTTGCCTCAGCATCCATAAAATTTCTGACCAAATTATTTCCCTGTACACTCCTTGTAAACCTCCCCATACTTCTGAGAAATTCCTGGGATACCCCAGGAAATCCTCCAATGCCACTTCCCCTTTGGGACACTCCAAACGAATTTTATGGGTTTCCCCAGCTTTATGCTATTCTCACTATTTTGCTGCTGTCTGCATGTTTCAGGGATGGACTGAATCCTATTTGACTTGCATGTGGTAAAGACATTCATAACTGAGGTTATTCCTCACTGTGGCATTCCTTTATGGATTAAATCAGACTGAGGAGCTAACTTTACAAACATAAACCACTTGCTTGCAAAAACTCTGGGGTACTCTTTAAAATTTCATGCTCCATATCATCCTCAGTCGTCAAGGAGAGTGGAATGTAAAAATCTAGACAAGAAAAAACTTTAGGAAAGATCCAGAAACTGGACTTTAATGGCCAGAATCTGTGCTGATGGCCCTTTTAAAGAGCCAGAATACTCCGAATAGGGCACATGGACTGAACCCTTTTGAAATGGTCTCTGGATACCCAATGTCAATTGGCATCTCTAAACCTCCCTCTTCTGGTTTAAGTGAAGAGGATGGGAACTTAAGTGAACAATCTGATGTTATGATTAGCTATGTTCAAGAATGAGTGTACTTGAAACATATAGCCAACAGGTCACAGGGCTTGACCTCTGCCAACTGATAAGCCTCGCCATTCTTTCAACCAGGAGACCAAGTGTACATCAAGCTTTTTAGAAGAGAACACGTGGTGTTACCTCCATGGGAAGGACCTTATGAGGTACTAAGAACCACCTACACTGCTCCCCAAAGGAGAACCCTCTTGGATCCACGCAAACCATGCCAAAACAGGCCCAGAACATCCCTCTCAAGACAGCTGGAGGAGACAGATATTCCAGATCACTTTAAGGATCTCCAGGGCCAATTCCCAGGTCCCAGAAGTAGCCAGCATCATGAAGTGGACAGCTTTCCCAAGATCACACATCAAGAAACCTCACTTTCATTTATTTCCCCATCCCTGCTTTTAAGACTCTCTGTATACACACACTAAAGAGAAAAAACAACAGAAAACCACCTTTTCTTATTAATGAATCCTTTCTCCACATGTACTAAGCATTTGTTGGAAGCCTAGCTGGAGAACGCTTTTCTCTTTCTATCCTATTTGTCTGCTAAGTCTCCACTGTGGGCTCATTTTCAACTTGTGTCTTGCTCTTACTAACCCTCTCATAAGGGGGTAAACCTTATGCTAATTTACTGAACCCTGGCCACGTGAACTAATCAGTCTATTGATTATGTCAACACCCAGAGAGTGCAAAATAGCCTCCACTAGTCTTTGTTCCTACTAATGTGAGCACAAAGTGGGCCAAGCACAGAAGGGGGATGAGTGGCCGGGTACGATATCCACAAGAAAACCACCACTCTGCTTCTCTTTAGTGAGTCGTTTGGGCCCCAGAAAAACTCCAGAAGCCCAAAGACTGTCCCTTACCCAGATAAAGATAACAGGTAAAAAGCTTTCCTTTTGCTTTGAAAACGAACATGACACTGTCTCTTTCCTGGGTAACCTACCAGGACAAAATCGCAAAACAAATTCTGTGGTTTGATTCCACAGGTGTAATCTTTGAGTCTCTTAAGGAAATTGTAAGGGACTCTAGCATCTCCCTTTTGGGCACAAATGTCTGTCAAATCACCACATGTCCTGGATGTCTCAAAAGTCACCTGCCGGACTTCACTGGTAGTCCAGGGCTAAAACCGCAACGTCAGTGCAGGTGGCCTGGGATGGGGAACTAGATCCCACCTGCCACAGAAGATCCTGCATTCTGCAAGGAAGATACAAGATCTCTTGTGTCACAACTAAGACCCAGCACAGCCAGAAAAAATAGAAATAAAGACTCTTGTATACTTTGGGCTACTGCAGCTGTCCCCATGATAAGGCTGCCCCAAACCATAAACTATATTTGGGTGGATCAAAAATCTAAACTTACTTGGTTAGGTGACAAATAAGCTTTATAGCTGCCAAAACCAAATTATCGACCTCTTATATCAGTTATTTTTTTCTCGGTTTCTCTCTCACAGACTGACAGGAGCACATGGAGAATGGAGGTGTTTGGACACCATCAGCTCAGTTCAGTTCAGTCGCTCAGTCGTGTCTGACTCTGCGACCCCATGAATCACAGCACGCCAGGCCTCCCTGTCTATCACCAACTCCCGGAGTTCACCCAAACTCATGTGCATCGAGTCGGTGATGCCATCCAGCCATCTCATCCTCTGTCATCCCCTTCTCCTCCTGCCCCCAATTCCTCCCAGAATCAGAGTCTCTTCCAATGAGTCAACTCTTCGCATTGGAGTTTCAGCTTTAGCGTCAGTCCTTAGCACCACTTAAAATGGTCTCCCACTTCCAACAACACAAGAGAGAACTCTATACATAGACATCACCAGATGGTCAGTACCAGAATCAGATTGATTATATTCTTGGCAGCCGAAGATGGAGAATCTCTATATAAGTCAGTGAAACAAGACTTGGAGCTTACTGTGGCTCAGATCATAAGCTCCTTAATGTAAAATTCAGGCTTAACCTGAAGAAAGTAGGGAAAACAGCTAGACCACTCAGGTATGACCTAAATCAATTCCTTATGATGATACGGTGGAGGTGATGAATAGATTCAAGGAATTAGATCTCATAGACACACTCAAAAAACTAAGATCATGGCATCTGGCCCCATCACATCAGGGCAAATAGATGGGGAAACAATGGAAAGAGTGACTGACTTTATTTTCTTGAACTCCAAAATCACTGTGGATGGTGATTGCAGCCATGAAATTAAAAGATGTTTGCTCCTTGGAAGAAAAGCTATAATTAACCTAGATGGTGTATTAAAACCCAGTTGTCACTTTGCTGACAAAGGTCCATATAGTCAAAACTTTGGTTTTTCCAGTCATCATGTATGGATGTGAGAGTTGGACCATAAGAAAGGCTGAGCACTGAAGAATTGATGCTTTTGAACTGTGGTGCTGGAGAAAAACTCTTGAGAGTCCCTTGGACTGCAAGATCAAACCAGTCAATCCTGAAGGAAATCAGTCCTGAATATTCATTAGAATGTTGATGCTGAAGCTCCAATACTTTGGCCACCTGATGTAAAGAGCTGACTCATTGGAAAAGACCCTAATGCTCGTCAAGACTGAGGGCAGCAGGAGAAGGGGGCATCCAGAGATGGTTGGATGGCATCATCAACTCAATGAATATGAGTTTAAGTGAACTCAGAGTTTCCTGGTGGCTCAGCTGGTAAAGAATCTGCCTGCACTGCGGGAGACCTGGGTTTGATTCCTGGGTTGGGAAGATCCCCTGGAGAAGGCAACAGCTGCCCACTCCAATATTCTGGCCTGGAGAATTCCATGGAGTGTAGAGTCCATGGGGTCGCAAAGAGTCAGACATGACTGAGCGACTTGCGCAAACGCTCAGAGATAGTGAAGGACAGGGAAGCCTAGCGTGCTGCAGTCCATGGGGTTGCAAGAAGTCAGACATGACTTATTGACTGAACGACAACAATAACAACCACAACATGCTAACCTTGTTTGTAAACCACTCTTGTCTTTTTAATGTGACAACCAAATGTGTAAAGGTTCCCACCTAAATGTTCAGGATGATGTGGGTTTGGATGCCAGGGTCCTTCTGTGACCAAACACTGCACTGCAAATGCCAGCCAAATTATAAACAAAAGTTACTTTGCTCATAAACTTGTGCCAGATAAGCACACTAGCTGAGAAATCACAGAGAATCTGCCATGTATCACAATTTCAAGGTCTTTTCAGCACCGAGGTTCTTATTCCCAAGCTTTAAAGACTGTACATTGGAAAAAGCAGTCTTAAAAATCTTTTCACAGTAATAGAAAAAGACTTCAATACTGCTATGCAAACCTTGAAAATACTACACTCAGAAGTTACTAGCTTAGCCTTTGTGGTGCTCTAAAATCATCATGCCCTAAATGCACTGATATTCAGCAAGGAGGACCTTGTGCAATCAGTGGTGAAAAATAGCGCTTCTTGTGAATCCAGCAGGGCAAATAATATCTAATTTACATCTGCTAAAAGAAGTTTAACAGTTTTTCTGGCCAAAGTCCTGAGAGTGTTAGTAGCCTCAGCCGGGAAGTCGGAGGTCTCCAGGCGGCAGGAGGAAATGTACTACAAGTGGCAGATGGTTTTTTCTTTTCTCTTCTAATCCTGCGTTGTCATGGCGACATCTGGTTCCACCTGAACTGAACTGTGTCTCAAACCATGAGTTAACCCCTGTGCTTTTCTTGGAAATGTTTTCTTAAGCTATATTAATGAACTATGTATTTGCTTGGACATCTGCCTTTCTTCAAGATTCGTGCCAGTCGTTTTGTGGCCAGGGATGACTCACCCTGGGCCAGTGGTATCTCAAAATGCATGTTGTGGGGGAGGGGCCTGGTGTAAATCTCAGTTTTGAGGCATTTCCTTCCTCCAATTAGCAGCTTGCTAATAGGTATGTAACTCCTTGCTAAAAACTAGCAAGGGGGCACTCTTTTTGTCCCCTTCTGATGTCTATGTCAGAGGCTTTCTCTATCTCTTATATACTTTAAAAAGACTTTATTACACAATAAGCTCTGAGCACTCAAGAGCAATCAAGCAATCCTTGTCTCTGGCACTGGATCGAATTCCTCTCCTCCAGAGGCCATGAATCCTGGCATTGCACGTGGCTCATAGCAAAAACCTTTCAGTCCCAGGGTTGGGGAACTTATGTAACAGGATGTGGAGAAACGTTGCCCAGTTGGTTCTTTTCTGCTTGTTCATCTTCATTTTCTGTTTGTTTATCTTAAATTTTGTAATAAAGAGTTCATGATCTGAGCTACAGTCACAAAAACAAGACTAGGAGCTGACTGTGGCTAAGATCATGATCTCCTTACTGCAAAATTCAGACTTAAATAGAAGAAAGTAGGGAAAACCACTATGTCATTCAGGTATGACCTACATAAAATCCCTTACTATTATACAGTGGAAGCGACAAAATAGATTCAAGGGATTAGGTCTGATAGACAGAGTGCCTGAAGAACTATGGACAGAAGTTCATAACACTGTACAGGAGGCGGGGACCAAAACCATACCCAAGAAAAAGAAATGCAAAAAGGCAAAATGGTTGTCTGAGGAAGCCTTACAAATAGCTGAGAAAAGAGAAGGAAATGGCAAAGGAGAAAAGGAAAGATATATCCGTCTGAATGCAGAGTTCCCAAGAATAGCAAGAAGAGATAAAAAAAAGTCTTCTGAAGTGAACAATGCAATGAAATAGAGGAAAATAATAGAATGGGAAAGACTATAGAACTCTTCAAGAAAATCAGAGATACCAAGGGAACATTTCATGCAAGATGGGCTCAATAAAGGACAGAAATGGTATGGACCTAACAGAAGCAGAAGATATTAAGAAGGAGTGGCAAGAATACACAGATGAACTATACAAAAAAGATCCAAATGACCCAGATAACCACGATGGTGTGATCACTCACCTAGAGCCAGACATCCCAAAGTATGAAGTCCAGTGGGCCTTAGGAGGCATTACTATGAACAATGCTAATGGAGGTGATGGAATTCCAGCTGAGCTATTTCAAATCCTAAAAGATGATGCTGTGAAAGTGCTGCACTCAATATGCCAGCAATTTGGAAAACTCCACCATGGCCACAGGACTGGAAAATGTCAGTTTTTATTCAAATCCCAAAGAAGGGCAATGGCAAAGAATGTTCAAACTACCATACAATTGCACTCATTTCACATGCTAGCAGAATCATGCTCAAAATCCTTCAAGCTTCAACAATATATGAACCGAGAACTTCCAGATGTATAAGCTGGATTTAGAAAAGGCAGAGGAGAAGGCAATGGCACCCCACTCCAGTACTCTTGCCTGGAAAATCCCATGGACGGAGGAGCCTGGTGGGCTGCAGTCCATGGGGTCGCTAAGAGTCGGACACGGCTGAGCGACTTCACTTTCACTTTTCACTTTCATGCATTGGAGAAGGAAATGGCAACCCACTCCAGTGTTCTTGCCTGGAGAATCCCAGGGACAGGGGAGCCTGGTGGGCTGCCGTCTATGAGGTCGCACAGAGTCAGACACGACTGAAGTGACTTAGCAGCAGCAGCAGCAGCAGCCGAGGAACTAGAGATCAAATTGCCAACATCCACTGGATCATAGAAAAAGCAGAGAATTTCAGAAAAACGTCTACTTCTGCTTCACTGACTATGCTAACACCTTTGACTGTGTGCATACCTGTATGCTAAGTCACTACTGTCATGTCCAACTCTGTGCAACCCTATGGATTGCAGCCTGCCAGGCTCCTCTGTCCATGGAAATTCTCCAGAAAAGAATATTGGAGTGAGTTGCCATGCCTTCCTCCAGGGGATCTTCCCTTCCCAGGAATGGAACCCACATCTCTTATGTCTCCTGCATTGGCAAGTGGGTTCTTTAGCACTAGCTCTACCTGGAAGCCCCTTTGACTATGTGGATTGCAGGAAACTGTGGACAATTCTTAAAGAGATGGAATACCAGAACACCTTACCTGCCTGCTGAGAAATGTTTATGCAGGTCAAGAAGCAACAGACCCAGACATGGAACAAAGGACTGGTTTCAAACTGGGAAAAGAGTATGTCAAGGCTATATACTGTCACCTTGATTATTTGACTTATATGCAGAGTATAGCATGAGAAAAGCTGGGCTGAATGAAGCCCAAGTTGGAATCAAGATTGCTGGGAGAAATATCAATAACCACAGATATGCACCACCCTAGGATGGATGACACCACCCTTATGGCAGAAAGTGAAGAACTAAAAGCCTCTTGATGAAAGTGGAAAAGGAGAGTGAAAAAGTTGGTTTAAAATGCAACATTCAAAAAACTAAGATCATGGCATCCGGTCGCATCACTTCATGGCAAATAGATGGGGAAACAATGGAAACAGTGACAGACTTTATTTTCTTGGGCTCCAAAATCACTGCAGATGGTGACTGTAGCCATGAAATTAAAAGATGCTTGCTCCTTGGAAGAAAAGCTATGACCAACCTAGATAGCATATTTAAAAGCAGAGACACTATTTTGCCAACAAAGGTCCGTCTAGTCAAAGCTATGGTTTTTCCAGTAGTCATGTACAGATGTGAATATTCAGGGTTCATTTCCTTTAGGATAGACTGGTTTGATCTCCTTGCTGTCCAAGAGACTCAAGAATTTTCTCCAGTACCACAGTTCAAAAGCATCAAATCTTCAGCACTCAGCCTTCTTTGTGGTCCAACTGAGCACTGATACTTTTGAACTGTGGTGTTGGAGAAGACTCTTGAGTGTGTCTTGGACTGCAAGGAGATCAAACCAGTTAATCCTAAAGGCAACCAACCCTGAATATTCATTGGAAGGACTGATACTGAAGCTCCAATACTGTGGCCACCTGATGCAAAGAGTTGACTCATTAGAAAAGACTTTGATGCTGGGAAAGATTGAAGGCAGGAGGAGAAGGGGATGATGAGATGGTGAGATAGCATCACTGACTCGATGGACATGAGTTTGAGTATACTCTGGGAGTTGGTCATGGACAGGGAAGCCTGGCGTGCTACAGTCCATGGGTTTGCAAAGAGTCAGACACGACTGAGTGACTGAACAATATCATTCTAATCTATGTTATTTTCTTTCTTTGCAATTTTACCAATTTATTACTTACTTTTTTCTGTACAGTCACCAGGTCAGTTTTTTACATATGAAATTATTAAGGAAGTTTCATTAGAGGGAACTGATGGGGTTCCGGGAAGGCTGCCCCAAGATGCATATCTGGCATGCAGATTAATTCATACTGAAAACAAGCAAGGCCCAAAAGACTCAGAAAGAACATTTGACTGTCCTTCTAATTGCCTAGAGACTTTCAGACAGAAGGCCCATTCTAAGAAGGAGTTATCACCATAGATAACTCTTGGTGCTGTTCAGTCACTCAGTCATTGTAGACTCTTTGCCACCCTATGGGCTATAGCATGCCGGGCTTCCCTGTCCTTCACCATCTCCGGGAACTTGATAAATAACTACAGTATGTTGTAAGCTAGGTATGGTAGACGGGAAAGAACATAACAAGGTCTGTTTGATCAATGTCCTCTCTTGAGTCCCACTGTCTCTAGATGGCCCAGCAAACACTTGTTGATCATGCATTAACTCTTTTTGTCTTCATGTGGATTATCTTACTTCTCCTAGAAGTCTTAGACCTCTACCTCCTTCTCCTAGGTCCAAGATGACTTATATACCTCATCTTGCCTTCTATCTTTGGAGTTTCTTATGCTACGTGCATTCCCCATATGTACATATTAAACTTGATTTTGTCCTCTTAATCTGCTTGAACCTGGAATGTCAGGTCCATGAATCAAGGCAAATTGGAAGTGGTCAAACAAGAGATGGCAAGAGTGAATGTCGACATTCTAGGAATCAGCAAACTAAAATGGACTGGAATGGGTGAATTTAACTCAGATGACCATTATATCTACTACTGTGGGCAGGAATCCCTCAGAAGAAATGGAGTAGCCATCATGGTCAACAAAAGAGTCCGAAATGCAGTACTTGGATGCAATCTCAAAAACGACAGAATGATCTCTGTTCGTTTCCAAGGCAAACCATTCAATATCACAGTAATCCAAGTCTATGCCCCAACCAGTAACACTGAAGAAGCTGAAGTTGAACGGTTCTATGAAGACCTACAAGACCTTTTAGAACTAACACCCAAAAAAGATGTCATTTTCATTATAGGGGACTAGAGTGCAAAAGTAGGAAGTCAAGAAACACCTGGAGTAACAGGCAAATTTGGCCTTGGAATATGGAATGAAGCAGGGCAAAGACTAACAGAGTTTTCCCAAGAAAATACACTGGTCATAACAAACACCCTCTTCCAACAACACAAGAGAAGACTCTATACATGGACATCACCAGATGGTCAACACCGAAATCAGATTGATTATATTCTTTGCAGCCAAAGATGGAGAAGCTCTATACAGTCAGCAAAAACAAGACCAGGAGCTGACTGTGGCTCAGATCATGAACTCCTAATAAGGCAAATTCAGACTGAAATTGAAGAAAGTAGGGAAAACCACTAGACCATTCAGGTATGACCTAAATCAAATCCCTTATGATTATACAGTGGAAGTGAGAAATAGATTTAAGGGCCTAGATTTGATAGAGTGCCTGATGAACTATGGAATGAGGTTTGTGACATTGTACGGGAGACAGGGATCAAGACCATCCCCATGGAAAAGAAATGCAAAAAAGCAAAATGGCTGTATGGGGAGGCCTTACAAATAGCTGTGAAAAGAAGAGAAGCGAAAAGCAAAGGAGAAAAGGAAAGATATAAGCATCTGAATGCAGAGTTCCAAAGAATAGCAAGAAGAGATAAGAAAGCCTTCTTCAGTGATCAATGCAAAGAAATAGAGGAAAACAACAGAATGGGAAAGACTAGAGATCACTTCAAGAAAATTAGAGATACCAAGGGAAAATTTCACACGAAGATGGGCTCAATAAAGGACAGAAATGGTACGGACCTAACAGAAGCAGAAGATATTAAGAAGAGATGGCAAGAATACACAGAAGAACTGTACAAAAAAGATCCTCACGATCCAGATAATCATGATGATGTGATCACTGACCTAGAGCCAGACATCCTGGAATGTGAAGTCAAGTGTGCCTTAGAAAGCATCACTACGAACGAAGCTAGTGGAGGTGATGGAATTCCAGTTGAGCTATTCCAAATCCTGAAAGATGATGCTGTGAAAGTGCTGCACTCAATATGCCAGCAAATTTGGAAAACTCAGCAGTGGCCACAGGACTGGAAAAGGTCAGTTTTCATTCCAATCCCAAAGAAAGGCAATGCCAAAGAATGCTCAAACTACCGCACAATTGCACTCATCTCACACGCTAGTAAAGTAATGCTCAAAATTCTCCAAGCCAGGCTTCAGCAATATGTGAACCGTGAACTTCTGATGTTCAAGCTGGTTTTAGAAAAAGCAGAGGAACCAGAGATCAAATTGCCAACATTCGCTGGATCATGGAAAAAGCAAGAGAGTTCCAGAAAAACATCTATTTCTGCTTTATTGACTATGCCAAAGCCTTTGACTGTGTGGATCACAAGAAACTGTGGAAAATTCTGAAAGAGATGGGAATACCAGACCATCTGATCTGCCTCTTGAGAAATTTGTATGCAGGTAAGGAAGCAACAGTTAGAACTGGATATGGAGCAACAGACTTTTTCCAAATAGGAAAAGGAGTACGTCAAGGCTGTATATTGTCACCCTGTTTATTTAACTTAGATGCAGAGTACATCATGAGAAACACTGAACTGGAAGAAGCACAAGCTGGAATCAAGATTTCCGGGAGAAATATCAATAACTTCAGATATGCAGATGACACTGCCCTTATGGCAGAAAGTGAAGAGGAACTAAGAAGCGTCTTGATGAAAGTGAAAGAGGAGAGTGAAAAAGTTGGCTTAAAGCTCAACATTCAGAAAATGAAGATCATGGCATCCAGCCCCATCACTTCATGGGAAATAGATGGGGAAACAGTGGAAACAGTGTCAGACTTTATTTTTCTGGGCTCCAAAATCACTGCAGATGGTGACTGCAGCCACGAAATTAAAAGATGCTTACTCCTTGGAAGGAAAGTTATGACCAACCTAGATAGCATATTCAAAAACAGAGACATTACTTTGCCAACAAAGGTTCGTCTAGTCAATGCTATGGTTTTTCAAGTGGTCATGTATGGATGTGAGAGTTGGACCGTGAAGAAGGCTGAGCACTGAAGAATTGATGCTTTTGAACTGTGGTGTTGGAGAAGACTCTTGAGAGTTCCTTGGACTGCAAGAAGACCAAACCAGTCCATTCTGAAGGAGATCAGCCTTGGGATTTCTTTGGAAGGAATGATGCTAAAGCTGAAACTCCAGTACTTTGGCCACCTCATGCGAAGAGTTGACTCATTGGAAAAGACTCTGATGCTGGGAGGGATTGGGGGCAGGAGGAAAAGGGGACGACAGAGGATGAGATGGCTGGATGGCATCACTGACTCGATGGACGTGAGTTTGAGTGAACTCTGGGAGTTGGGGATGGACAGGGAGGGCTGGCGTGCTGCAATTCATGGGGTCGCAAAGAGTCAGACACGACTGAGCAACTGAACTGAACTGAACTGAACTGAGAGTGCATCATGTGAAACTCTGGGCTGGATGAAGCCCAAGCTGGAATCAAGATTTCTGGGAGAAATATCAATAACCTCAGATATGCAGATGACCCCACCCTTATGGCAGAAAGTGAAGAAGAACTAAAGAGTCTCTTGATGAAGATGAAAGAGGAGAGTGAAAAAGTTGACTTAAAACTGAACATTCAAAAAATGAAGATCATGGCATCTGGTCCTGTCACTTCATAGCAAACAGATGGGGAAACAGTGGAAACAGTGACAGACTTTATTTTCTTGGACTCCCAAATCACTGCAGATGGTGACTGCAGCCATGAAATTAAAAGACACTTGCTCCTTGGAAGAAAAGCTATTGCAAACCTAGACAGCATATTAAAAAACAGATATTACTTTGCCAACAAAGGTCCATCTAGTCAAAGCTGTTGTTTTTCTAGTAGTCATGTATGGATGTAAGAATTGGACCATAAAGAAAGCTGAATGCCAAACAATTGATGTTTTGAACTGTGGTGTTGGAGAAGACTCTTGAGAGTTCCTTGGACTGCAAGAAGACCAAACCAGTCAATCCTAAAGGCAATCAACCCTGAATATTCATTGGAAGGACTGATGCTGAAGCTCCAATACTTTGGCCACCTGATGCAAAGGGTTGACTCATTGGAAAAGACCCTGATGCTGGGAGAGATCAAAGGTGGGAGGAAAAGGAGATGACAGAGGATGAGATGGTTTGATGGCATCACCCACTGGATGGACATGAGTTTGAGCAAGCCCTGCGAGTTGGTGATGGACAAGAAAGCCTGGTGTGCTGGAGTCCATGGGGTCACAAAGAGCCAGACAGGACTGAGTGGCTCAACTGAATACTATTAGACCTAATTTCAGTTACTATCTATTAGGCTGCAATCCACAGGCCTGCAAGCCCTGTACTTGTGCAGCCTCAAGACCAAAGAAAGAGCCCAGAGTTGTACCCAGTCTAAGTCATACTGCTCACTGTTTCTTTTTTGTTGTATACCATATGGCAGGCCAACTTGGGAGACAAGTTGTTGGGGCAAGGAATAGTGACTTTATCTGGAAAGCCAGAAAACCAAGATGGTGTGTTTGTGTCTCAAAGAACCATCTTGCCTGAGTTAAAATTCAGGTTTCTTTTATACAAAAAGGGGAGGGAGTAAAGTCAAACATTTCCTGGTTCCTATCAGCCTCCAGAGGTGATATGTTCATGTCTTCCTGTCTGACAGATGGGCCTGGTCAGGGAGTTCTGTGAGGTAAACAAATGCTCATTGCGTGCATTTGTGCTAGTCATTTCGGTTGTGTCTGACTCTTTGTGATCCTATGGACTGTAGCCCTCCATAAAGGACTGTGTCCATAGGATTCTCCAGGCAAGAATACTGGACTGGGTTGCCATGTCCTGCTTCAGGGATCTTCCGGACCCTGGGATTGAATTCAAGTCTCTTATGTCTCCTGCATTAGCAGCTGGGTTCTTTACCACTAGCACCACCTGGGAAGCCCCTAATGCTCATTACTTGGAGGCAAAATTCTCATAGATGGACCCTTATGTATAACTTAAGCTGATAGGCAAAAGCCCTTTGGTGATTAACTTGAAATACAAAACATTTGTCCCTATTACAATTTCCTACTATCAATGCCCATTCCATCATCTTGTGGGGAAAGGGGTGATAAACTTTCTGTCTACTTGCTGCTGAATGGAAGTAATGAATATTCCTTAGTCTCTTTAGTCTGTTCCTTTTTAGCTACAACTACTTGAAGCAGATGAATCCTCTTGGCACTTAGTTGTCTAATTCGTAGTTGAACTTGGGGCTTGAGTTCCAGTTCCCAATACATGTAGTAAATTCCTGTGCTATTTAGTTAGACATAAATTAAAAAAAATTGATTGACTCTTACTCCAGCTACAGAGAAATTACCATCTACTTCATGTAGATAGGCAGACCTGTTGGAGGCAAATTCATGAAGAAGTTAGTATTGTGCCCAAAGTTTAATATAATAGGCAACTGCTGGGTATCCTACAGCAGCGGTCCCCAACCCCCGGGCTGTAGACTGGCCCACCACCTTTTAGGAACCAGGTGGCACAGCGTGGGTGAGGGCAGGGCCAGCGAGTGTCTGCAGCTCCTATCAACTGCATCATCACCTAAACCTACCCCTCTGCCCCGATCTGTGGAAAAATCATCTTTCACAAAACTGGTCCCTGGTACCAAAAAGGTTGGGACCACTGTCTTAGAGTGTCTATGGATTCTCTTGCTTGGGCAGAGACACCTGGAAATGGCCTACCATATAGTATTTCAAAGCGGCTTAATTGAAGCCTGCTTCTTAGACCCACTGATCTGTAGTCGGGCAACTGGGAAAGCCTTGTCCCAAGTTACATTAGTCTGGACATGTTTTAGAGATGTTCCTTTTTAAATGTATAATTCAGTTTCATAGCTCTTCCTACTGATTGTGGTCTCTGGGATGAAAGTAGTTTCAATGCCTTAACCACAATTGGGATAATTTCTCTTGAAAAATAAAAGTGAAGTCGCTCAGTCATGTCTGACTCTTTGCGACCGCTTGGACGGTAGCAGGGATCGAACCCAGGTCTCCCGCATTGCAGGTAGACGCTTTAACCTCTGAGCCACCAGGGAAGCCCAAATTTCTCTTAGGAGGACTTTAATGACTTCAGACTTTCTGTCCAGTGGGATATGCTTCTCACTATCTGAAAAAAGGGTTTCCCTGGTAGCTCAGCTGTTAAAGAATCCACCAGCAATGAAGGAGACCCTGGTTGGACTCCTGGGTCGGGAAGATCCCCTAGGGAAGGCACAGACTACCCACTCTAGTATTCTTGGTCTTCCCTGGAGGAGGGTGGTTCAGATCGTAAAGAATCCACAATACAGGAGATCTGGGTTTGATCCCTGGGTTGGGAAGATCCCCTGGAGAAGGGCATGGCAACCCACTCCTGTGTTCTTGCCTGGAGAATTCCCATGGATGGAGGAGCCTGGCAGGCTACAGTCCATGGGATCGCAAAGAGTCAGACACAACTCAACCATAAAGCTCACACACACATTCTAAACAAGAATCCACAAACACTAGAAGGTTATCTGAAATGTCCTGCAGCTCAAAGCATTTGAGTAAAGTCTCTTTTCCAGTCCTTGGTGGGGCAGTTTCCTCTGTGTTGAGTTCCCACCTTGGGAGGTTCTAAAGCAATTTTGGGGTTATTTTTAGACTCTGATGTCAAGCTGTCCTGATGGAAGACATCAGGAAGTACAATGAGCTTGTTCTCTATAGTTTTAAGTGGAACTCCTATGGGGAATTAGGTGTCTCAAGTCTAAGGAAGCTCCTGGGCTTCTTCCCTTCAGGTTCCTGTTTCTGCCACAGGAGAGGCTTTTATTGTTTTTATGTTAGCCTAGAGGCAATCTCGGAGAAGGCAATGGCACTCCACTCCAGTACTCTTGCCTGGAAAATCCCATGGACGGAGGGGCCTGGTAGGCTGCAGTCCATGGGTTCGCGAAGAGTCGGACATGACTGAACGACTTCCTTTTCACTTTTCACTTTCATGCATTGCAGAAGGAAATGGCAACCCACTCCAGTGTTCTTGCCTGGAGAATCCCAGGGACGGAGGAGCCTGGTGGGCTGCCGTCTATGGGGTCGCACAGAGTAGGACACGATTGAAGTGACTTAGCAGCAGCAGCAACATGGGAAAGGCATGTCCATTTCTATTTGTAGTTTTAGCTGATTTTTAGGAACCAACTGGAGACTTTCTTCCTGGAAATGTCCCACTCGGGGACAAGAACAGGTTTGGTTTTGTTTTTTTCCTGTTCTTTTCCTCCATGTGACATCAATAAATATTTTAAATATCACAGAACTAATTTGAGTGTATATGAAGAAACTCGCTTTCTGGGTGGCTCAGTGAAAAGAATCTGCAAGCAATGCAGGAGATGCAGGTTCAATTGCTGGGTTGGAAGATACCCTGGAGGAGGAAATGGCAACCCGCTCCAGTATTCTTGCCGGGAAAACCCCATGGACAGAGGAGGCTGGCAGGCTACAGTACCTAGGGACACAAAAGAATCGGACACAACTGAGCGACTGACATGAACGCATGGAGAAAGCATACTAAGCAAAATAAAATGAAAACCTCAAAAGGACCTAAAGGACCACAGTCAAACAGAAAATCCTAAATAAACCCTCAACTTTGGTCTTGGGTTTTACAGATACCAATGACACAGGAAACCATAAGCAACATAAATAACTGAGCAAGAAGATCAGTACGCATCCCACGGGGTCCTCACATCATCCTGCCCAAACTCCTTTTAGAGATCCTAAAAAGTACTGTGGTCACACGTTGTTATTATACAATATAGCATCTTTATCTCACCCATGTTCACAGCTGTAATCAGGTCACTTATCCAAAACGTGCCTTAGAAGGCTTTCTTTAGAGATCATAGAAACATTATCTGTTTTCAAAGACACAAATTCAAGACAGACAAAACACAAACTGCACACACAAATCCTAGCATCCAAAGAAACAGATAAACCACGTCACAAGCCGAGCTGTAAAAGTCCAGCAGCTCTTTCCACTCTCCAACAGGATACCCAGCTCAGGTACAAGACAGTCTGAAGAAAAAGGCCCAAATGGAGAGGAAATAAAATCTCTATCTGTAAACACCGGAGTGACCTGCCCTTCTTGATGAAGCCTGTGGCCGTTCCCATATGCTGATTCCTTATTCCACCTGGCAGTGCAGTGGTTAAGACTCCATGCTTCCAGTGCTGAGGGCCTGGGCTCGTTCCCTGGTTGGGGAACTAAGATCCCGCATGCCTCATGGCATGACCAAAAACGAATAAATGAGGGAACTAAAGTTTAAAGAGATACCATTGCCCTGTTCCAGCTGCCAAGTGTTGGGGCAGCCAGTGCTGCTTTGGGGAATTTTGAAGATGAGATCCTCAGGATAGGAGGTCCTGGCATCTGCTAGGTCCTTAACAGAAAATTCCCAAGCCAGGCCGGCTAGCCAAGGAATAGCAAGGATTCTGGCTGGCTGTACCAACATTTGTTACCTAGTCCAAGATCGTACTGCTTGTCACAGAACAGGGCAAAAAAATCAAAAGAGGAACTGTTAGTGCAAGGAATGGTGACTTTATTTGGAAAGCCAGCAGAGAGAAAATGAGCTCCTGTCTCACAGGACCATCTTGCCAGAGTTAGAATTCAGACCACTTTCTGCTAAGAGTCAGGGGAGTGAAGTCGAGCATTTGCTAGTTCCCACTAGCCTCTGGAGGGAGTGTGTTCATTTCTTTGCACCTGCAGTCATTCACAGCTGGGCCTGGCCATGATGTTTTCTGAGAGGCAAAGTTCCCAGAGGCGGGCTATTTTGTATAATTCAAGCTGATAAGCAATATTACTTTCATGATTAACTTGAAATAGCAAACAAAATTTCTTCCTTATTTCAGAGTCAGTGACAGAGACATCCTTTAAAGGGGGATCTTATATGTCTGAAGCAAGATCCTGGAGCAATACTCCACCCTGTGTGACAGACAGAAGGCAAGAATGGCAGTAGTCTTTGCTATGGGATGGTGAGGGATTGGTGGGGGGAGGAGAAGTTACCAGTTATAAAGGGAATTGACCTCAGGTTGGCTCTTTGGTTACCAGGGAAACCAGCAGAGGAGCACCTCTTTTTGTCCTTTGGATAAGGTATTCCTAATCTTTAGAGCTATCATAAAGCTGGGCCTGGGGCAAGTATGTAGGCATGCACTGATTAGGATCTACCAGCAAGAGGAAAGATTAGTCCTGTGAGTAGGGTGAAGGTAAAGCAGAGACTGATAGAGCAAGGGATGTACAGAGAGCAAGTGAACAACCATCTAGGGAGAACTGATCAGATATTATCATAAAACATGTGTCACCAAAAAAACAAAATACCTTCCAAATTCCATTATAATGCACTCAAAGTCTTTTGTCATTTACAGAAAGTTACTGTTTTACTCAGGTGCTTTTGTAAAAGTGTTTCTGCAAAAATATTTCATATTCAGAGAAATTCATGGAAAGGATTTTGACAGGTACTGGCTTCTGTGAAGGTTAAGATCATAAAATTAAATTAGGTTAAACTTGCCAGAACTAATGAAAAAACTAGATTCAAGCAGAACAAATATTAATTACATCAGACTGAGCAAACTGGGAGGATGATTATAATTTTTATGACATTTTGTTTTAAACTTTGCCAGTTCCTTTATATTATGCTTTTCCAAAGTTAAGGAAACTTCTCTCAAGCTATCTATGTCTTGCAGCATTTTGGTAAAGTATACCCTAGTAAACAAAGATGAAATATTTACTTTTTCTCTCTACCTGATCCCTCTTGAATTTGGAAACCCTTAAGTATTCTTTTCATGGCAATAGAGTTAAGTTATTTGCATAAGTTCATTAAGCATCTGGTCTTTTATAACAGGACACAGTTGGAAATATTTGCTGTATTACTGACAAGGACAGAGTAAAGGGACAAAGTAGGTGATTAGTTAATCCCATCAGGGGCCTATAAGTAGAAAAGTTTACCTGTAAGTTAAACGATGGCTCAAGAGAGCAGGCTTGCTTTACCACACAACCAAGCAGGCTTGCTTAGCAACGAAACCACGCAACGGAAGCATGAGACATGAAACCAAACAATAACGCAACAGTGGCATGAGACCCACATCCTGCCCACTGAGCTCAGTAAGTTAATGATCCCTGGGACATGCTCTCTGCACACATGATAAACGATAATTTGTGGACCTAACTTGAACATGTATGGAAAAGAAAACACCTCTGCTCAATCAGGAGGAGGAGCTGTTAATGAAAGCATGACTTCCGCTCAAGAAAGACAAAGAAAAAAAAAAAAAGAAAGACAAAGAAGGCCTCCTCCCCTCCCCACTTTTCCTTTGATTATAAAACTATAGCCTGGTAAGTTCTCAGGGCGTGACAGTTGTAAACCTCACAAGCATTCTGCTCTAATAAATCACTTCTTATCTATCACTTTGCCTCCCTCTGATTTCTTTTCTGCACTGAGACATAAAGGACCACAGTACCAGAACTTTTCAGAGCCCCTGAAATGACCCAAGTGGTTTAATTACCAAGGGTTTGACTGGATTGTCATACTTGAGAGAGAGAAGCATAAACTCAGATATGACCAGACAGCTTTAGGGAATTGAGGTTAGCTTTATGGAGCCAATAAAGTGGCTCAGAGGTTGAAGTGTCTGCCTGCAATGAGGGAGACCTGGGTTTGATCCCTGGGTTGGGAAGATACCCTGGAGAAGGAAATGGCACCCCACTCCAGTACTCTTGCCTGGAGAATCCCATGGACAGAGGAGCCTGGTAGGCTGCAGTCCACGGTGTCGCAAAGAGTAGGACACGACTGAGCGACTTCACTTTCACTTATGGAGCCAATAAAGCTTCTTGGAAAAGTCAACCCAGCACCTTGCTTTAGCAAAGCAGTCTTAAAAAGATCTTATATAGTCATTATAAATTATCAGGCTAACTTTAGTGAAAACAAATTAGTTTTACTAAGATTATTTTTGATAAAAAATGGGGATGATAGTATAGAGAAAATTTATGTTTGTACCCTTCTATTAGATTCTAATCCTGTTAATTTTGTCTTTGAGACTTTGTATGTACCTGTAAACTGGACTGAATCCTGAATTCTAATTTCCTCAGATGTCTGGATTCTCCAAACTAATGGCTCTGACTTTTTCCCCACACTTCTGATTTGGAACCTGTAAGAACAAAGACTGCTCTTGATCTCCTTGAAAGGGACCATACCAAGCCCTCCCCCACTACCTAGATGGCGACCAGACTTCAGGGGCTTGAGCCTTAGGTACACATTTCAAGAGAAAGACTTCATTTGACATCTGCTCTCATACAAATCAGAGAAGGCAATGGTATCCCACTCCAGTACTGTTGCCTGGAAAATTCCATGGACGGAGGAGCCTGGTAGGCTGCAGTCCATGGGGTCGCAAAGAGTCGGACAGGACTGGGCGACTTCACTTTCACTTTTCACTTTCATGCATTGGAGAAGGAAATGGCAACCCACTCCATTGTTCTTGCCTGGAGAATCCCAGGGATGGGGGAGCCTGGTGGGCTGCCCTCTATGGGGTCGCACAGAGTAGGACATGACTGAAGCGACTTAGCAGCAGCAGCAGCAGCAGCAGCTGGTACAAATGCTGGAGACCTACAGATCAAATTGATCAGGGAGAGAGGCAGCTGACAACAATGTAGACTGCTTCCTCCCGAGGCACCAGTGTTTTCTTCCTCAAGCAGAGCAAACCATATCAAATTAGATTAGTAACTCAAACTTCTCTGTCAATTGCCCACAACTGCCTTACATAAGACCACACAGCTCTGCAAAGTCAACTTTCAATAAACCCTTGAAAGTGAAAGTGAAGTCGCTCAGTCGTGTCCAACTCTTTGCAACCCCATGGACTGTAGCCCACCAGGTTCCTCCGTCCATGGGATTTTCCAGGCAAGAGTACTAGAGTGGGTTGCCATTTCCTTCTCCAGGAAATCTTCCCGACCCAGGGACTGAACCCAGGTCTCCTGCATTGTAGGCAGACGCTTTGCCGTCTGAGTCACCAGGGAAGTTTGCCGCAAACACCTGTCATCAGAGTTAGACTTTCTGCACTGCAGACACCCCGGCACGTTGCTCGATTATGATTTCTACCTACGATCTTTCCTATCTCAGTTATGCTACAGCCGAGGCCCCAAAATTCTCAGGTCAAGATCTAGGAGTCACCCTTGAAATACACCCAGAGTTCAACCACTTCTCACCCATCAATCTTTACCTCTCACCTGGAATATGGTGACGATCTCCCCAGCGGTCTGCTTGCTTCCTCCCCTGCCCTTGCATTATGTTCTCCTCCCAGCAGTCAGAATTGTCCTTTTATGGTTTAGGTCAGTTATATATCAACCCTCTGATCACTTGGAGATGAGTAACACGTGGGAACTGCTTCCGCATTGTTCCCATTTTTACTGGTAGTGTGGCACCAGACATGTACAGCTTCTGGGGGGTGCAGTTTAGCAGTAGCTTTCTAGACTTCCTGACAGCCAGCAGCTGTAGAAAAATCCTGTTGCTAGCATTTCTTACACAGAATCAGCCAGATCTGGACTTTGCTCTAGGACTGTTTTTACAGCACCCTCGTCCATTCTGTCAGCTACATTATTTGCTGTAATAATTACTTTCTCTGCTTAACCTTGTCAAAGTGGCTTATTCTGTATCCACCAAAGAATCCTGACTCTTTTTCGGCAGTGCCTAGTGCCTTGTGGAATCTTAGCTTCCCAAACAGGGCTTGAATCCAGGCCGTGGGCAGTGAAAGCCCTAACTACTGAACCACAGAGAATTCCCAGGAATCTTGGCTTTTTGAAAAGGAAAACCAACACCTATTAGTCCGCCTCAGAAGAGGCCCTCCAGCTGTTACCCTTTTGGTGTACTTCTTTCAGTGTTTTGTGTTCATATAGATACATTCACATACATATATATGTTTTTTTAATGTATATGTAAAATACACATTCAGAAATTTGTTAAATGTGGGCATAATTTTGATTCTGGGAAAAACTGAGGGTCAGAAGGGAAGGGTACAACAGAAGATGAGATGGTTGGATGGCATCACTGACTCAATGGACATGAGTTTGAGCAAGCTCCGGGAGATAGAGAAGGACAGGGAGGCCTGGCATGCTGCAGTCCATCAGGTCGCAAAGAGTCAGACATGACTTAGTGACTGAACAACAACAACATATGCAGAAATTTGTTAAATGTGGGCATAATTTCATGCAATTTAGTATATTTTTTTTTTTTCTCTATTTACCACTATTTCATAAGTGTATTTTTGGTCATCATGACTTTTCGTAAAGATTTTGAGGGCTGTACAATGTTTCCTCAAATCATTCTGAGTGCCTCATAACATTACATAACAAATTATTGTTAGGCATTCAGATTCTTTTCTATTTTTCTTTATTATAAATAACGTTGCTGTGGATATCTTTATATATAAGCCATACATAGTAGGATTGATTCATAGAATTACTGAGTAACAAGATATGAGTGTTTTAAAGATTTCACATAGAGAATGTCCAATTACCCTCAGAATTTGTACTAATTTGCACTTCCATCATTATCATATAGACATTAAGACCATATAGTATCTTTATAATTTATTTATTTTTTATTGAAGGATAATTGCTTTGCAGAATTTTGCTGTTTTCTGTCCAACCTCAACATGAATCAGCCATAGATATACATATATCCCCTCCCTTTTGAACCTCCCTCCCATGTCTCTCCCCATCCCACCCCTCTAGGTTGATACAGAGCCCATGTTTGAGTTTCCTGAGCCATACAGCAAATTCCCATTGGCTATCTATTTTACATATGGTAATGTAAGTTTCCATGTTACTCTCTCCATACATCTCACCCTCTCCTCCCCTCTCCCCATGTCCATAAGTCTGTTCTCTATGTCTGTTTCTCCATTGCTGCTGTGTAAATAAATTCTTCAGTACTATTTTTCTAGATTCTGTATATATGCATTAGAATATGATATTTATCTTTCTCTTTCTGACTTACTTCACTCTGTATAATAGTTCTAGGTTCATCCACCTCATTAGAACCGACTCAAAGGCATTCCTTTTTATGGCTGAGTAATATTCCATCTGTGTATATGTACCACAACTTCTTTATCCATTCATTTGTTGATGGACATCTGGTTGCTTCCATGTTCTAGCTATTGTAAATAGTACTGCAGAGAACAGTGGATACATGTGTCTTTTTCAATTTTGGTGTCCTCAGGGTATTTGCCTATGAGTGGGATTGTTGGGTCATATAGTGGTTTCATTCCTAGTTTTTTAAGGAATCTTCATACTATCTTCCATAGTGGCTGTATCAATTTACATTCCCACCAACGGGGAAAGAGAGTTCCCTTTTCTCCACACCCTCTCCAGAATTTATTGTTTGTAGACTTTTTAATGATGGCTGTTCTGACAGATGTGAGGTGATATCTCATTGTAGTTTTGATTTGCCTTTCTCTAATAATGAGCGACACTGAACATCTTTTCATGTGTTTGTTAGCCATCTGTTTATCATCTTTGGAGAAATGTCTGTTTAAGTCTTTTCCCCACTTTTGATTGGGTTGTTTTTCTGGCATTGAGTTGTATGAGGCTGCTGGTATATTTTGGAAATTAATCCTTTGTCAGTTGTTTCATTTGCAATGATTTTCTCCCATTCTGAGGGTTGTCTTTTCACCTTGCTTACAGTTTTCTTTGCTGTGCAAAAGCTTTTACATTTAGTCAGGTCCCACTTACTTACTTTTGGTTTTATTTCTGTTACTGTAGGAGGGGGGTCATAGAGGATCTTTGATTTATGTCATCGAGTGTTCTGCCTATGTTTTCCTCTAAGAGTTTTATAGTTTCTGGTCTTACATTTATTTCTTTCATCCATTTTGAGTTTATCATTGTGTATTGTGTTAGGAAGTGTTCCAATTTCATTCTCTTACATGTAGCTGTCCAGTTTTCCCAGCATCATTTATTGAAGAGGCTGTCTTTGCCCCATTGTATGTTCTTGCCTCCTCAGTCAAAAATAAGGTATCTGTAGGTACATGGGTTTATTTCTGGGTTTTCTATCTTGTTCCATTGGTCTATATTTCTGTTTTTGTGCCAGTAACATACTGTTTTGATTACTGTAGCTTTGCAGTATCATCTGAAGTCAGGAAGCTTGACTCCTCCAGCTCCATACTTCTTTCTCAAGACTGCTTTTTTCTATTTGGGGTCTTCTTTGCTTCCATATGGATTGTGAATATTTTTGTCTAGTTCTGTGAAAAATGTCATTGGTAATTTGATAGGGATCACTCCTGACCTGCCTCTTAAGACATCTGTATGCAGGTCAGGAAGCAACAGTTAGAACTGGACATGGAACAACAGACTGGTTCCAAATAGGAAAAGGAGTACATCAAGGCTGTATATTATCACCCTGCTTATTTAACTTAGATGCAGAGTACATCATGAGAAACACTGGACTGGAAGAAACACAAGCTGGAATCAAGATTGCCGGGAGAAATATCAATAACCTCAGATATGCAGATGACACCACCCTTATGGCAGAAAGCAAAGAGGAACTAAAAAGCCTCTTGAGGAAAGTGAAAATGGAGAGTGAAAAAGTTGGTTTAAAGCTCAACATTCAGAAAACAAAGATCATGGCATCCAGTCCCATCACTTCATGGGAAATAGATGGGGAAACAGTGGAAACAGTGTCAGACTTTATTTTTGGGGGCTCTAAAATCACTGCAGATGGTGATTGCAGCCATGAAATTAAAAGACACTTACTCCTTGGAAGGAAAGTTATGACCAACCTAGATAGCATATTCAAAAACAGAGACATTACTTTGCCAACAAAGGTCCGTCTAGTCAAGGCTATGGTTTTTCCTGTGGTCATGTATGGATGTGAGAGTTGGACTGTGAAGAAGGCTGAGCGCTGAAGAATTGATGCTTTTGAACTGTGGTGTTGGAGAAGACTCTTGAGAGTCCCTTGGACTGCAAGGAGATCCAACCAGTCCGTTCTGAAGGAATCAGCCCTGGGATTTCTTTGGAAGGACTGATGCTGAAGCTGAAACTCCAGTACTTTGGCCATCTCATGTGAAGAGTTGACTCATTGGAAAAGACTCTGATACTGGGAAGGATTGGGGGCAGGAGTAGAAGGGGATGACAGAGGATGAGATGGCTGGATGGCATCACTGACGTGATGGATGTGAGTCTGGGTGAACTCCGGGAGTTGGTGATGGACAGGGAGGCCTGGCGTGCTGCGATTCATGGGGTCGCAAAGAGTCAGACATGACTGAGTGACTGAACTGAACTGAACATTGAGCCTGTAGATTGCATTTCTTAGCATAGTCATTTTCACAATATTGATTCTTCCTACCCAGGAACATGGAATGTCTCTCCATCTGTTTATGTCATCTTTGATTTCTTTCATCAGTATCTTATAATTTTCTGGGTACAGTTCTTTTGTCTCCTTAGGTAAGTTTATTTCTAGACATTTAATTTTTTTTGTTGTAATGGTGAATGGGATTGATTCCTTAATTTCTCTTTCTGATTTTTCATTGTTAGTATATAGAAATACAAGTGATTTCTGTGTATTGATTTTGTATCCTGCAACTTTGCTAAATTCACTCATTAGCTCTAGTAATTTTCTGATACTATCTTTAGGGTTTTCTATGTACAATATCATGTCTTCTGCAAACATTGAGAGCTTTATGTCTTCTTTTCCAATCTGTATTCCTTTTATTTCTTTTTCTTTTCTGATTGCTGTAGCTAGGACTTCCACAACTATGTTGAATAATAGTGGTGAAAGTGGGCACCCTTGTCTTGTTCCTGATCTTAGGGGGAATGCTTTCAGTTTTTCACCATTGAGAATAATGTTTGCTGCAGGCTGATCATATATGCCCTTTACTTGTTGAGGTAGGTTACTTCTATGTCCACTTTTTGAAGAGTTTTAATCATAAATAGGTGTTGAATTTTGCCAAAGGTTTTCTCTGCATCTATTGAGATTATCATATAGTTTTTATCTTTCAATTTGTTAATATGGCATATCACATTGATTGATTTGTGTAAGGACCAGATTGTATCTTGAACATCAGAGCTATGTGTTATATGTACCTGTTTGTGCATATTGTCAAAGAGAACCAGAGCCAGACACTAGTTAAGGCAGTAATGATAGATTTAATTCAGAAACTATTGCAATAGGGGAAAAGAAACTAGTTTTTTTCTGTTGTTTTAATTTACCTTTTCTTATTGGAGATTGAATCATATTTTACATATTCATGTATCTATCCTTTTTTTGAATTCTTTTCCCATTTAGATTGCTACTTAACATTGAGAAGAGTTTCCTGTGCTCGACAGTAGGTCCTTGTTGGTTATTCATTTTAAATATAGCAGTGTGTACATGTCAATCCCAAACTCCCTAACTATCCCTTCTTCCCACCCTTCTACCCTGGTAACTATAAATCCATTTTCTAAGTCTGTGAATCTGTTTCTGTTTTATAAATAAGTTCCTTTGTATCATTTTTTAAAGGTTCCCCATATAAGCAATATAATTTGATATTTGTCTTTCTCTCTCAGACTCCACTCAGTACGACAATCTCTAGTTCCACCCATGCTGCTGCAAATGGTGTTATTTCATTCTTTTTGATGGCTTGGTAATTTTCCATTGTTTATATGTACCACATCTCTTTACCCATTCCTCTGTTGATGGACATTTAGTTTGCATTCACGAAGAGACTTCAGTTTAGCACTGGGTTAAGTTCAGAACAAGGCAGCCAAAATTTATAGCCAAGGAACAGAGTTGGTGCAGTGGGGAGAGATTTGGAGGTTGGAAAATTACTAGTAGCAGGCCAGAGTGATCAAGTATCAAGGGTGGGAGAGGAGATATTTGATGAGCTATTATGAGCAATCAGATCTAAAGAGTGGCAGAAATTTTCTCTAAACTGATTTGGTAGGATTTTTCCCGAAATTGGGCTAAGCACGTTTGACAAGGGTGGAGAGAAGTGTGCAAAGTCAAGGCCCCCACCAGGAACAGGGTTCAGAGAAGTTTGCCTAAGAGTCTGGTCAGGAAGAGTGTCTTATCAATATGCATATTTGACTACTTCCTGTTTTGTCTTCCTTTCTACACTAGATTTTAGCTTATCATCTCAACTTTAGCTGACTTTGATGCATATTCTGCTCAAAAAGAAGTCCACAGTGGAATTTCTAAATTTTGCCTTTGATTATATTATATGACAAGTCAGACAGAACACAAACAGTTATTAGCACTGGGATCAATTCTGTTCATACTTAAACAGAGTGGCCACTTTTAAAAGTATGAATTCAAAGATGATGTTAAGATAAGAACTGAGTGACATACATTTTTAAACTCTCATAACTGAGGGGCTTCTCAGGTGATGCTAGTGGTAAAGAACTCGCCTGCTAATGCAGGAGATGTTAGTGACATGGGTTTGATTCCTGGGTTGGGAAGATCCCCTGGAATAGGGCATGACAACCCACTCCAGTATTTTTGCCTGGAGAATTCCACGGACAGAGAAGCCTGGCAGTCTACAACCCATAAGGTCACAAAGAGTCGTACTCCACTGAAGTGACTTACAGCACAAAGCTGCAATTGTCTATCTACAAACATTTCTTTCTTTCTTTCTTTCTTTTTTTTCAGAATCTTAAATTATGACTTTTTATCATCAATATTTTGGTTACATTTCTAAACACTTTCTTTAGCATACATGTTTCAGAGAAGAAACATTTACTGAAGGTTCACGTCCTCTTTGTGCTTCTTAATTTGATAAATAGTCCAAATATGAGTTAACTCAACTTCAGCATAAAAAGCTGCCAGGTACTTCCTTTTCTGTTGCTCTGTGGAGTAATGCTGTTCTGATTTCGTAAGGCAAGAGAGAAGTTCTTACTGTGTACTCCATTAAGTTCCTTCAGGGCCTCTCTGCTGGGGTGACCTCAGAGAATGACTCATACACTTCAGTGGTTATGCTACTAGTTTCTTACTAGTTGAGCAAAGATCTCTGTACACACTGCAAATTGTGTGCGGGAAAATCAGATGCTATGTGGAGAGGCTGAGAGAGCTGGTGTGCAGTTATTATGGCACTGTGTCTTTATTTTCTGCCTTTAGCTTCTGTACCACCCAAGACTGGGGAAGCCTAATAACTGCGTGCTGGACTAGTCTCCTCTTAGTCCAAGAGGCGTCTATCTTCTGTCAGTTCACTATGGTCCATTGACAAGACAGAGATCCACGACCCTTCACCTTATACTTCTGCAGTATGGCATAGTGTGACCTGGCATGTTCTCAGTTAATGTTTAGTTCATTATGGTCCTGGAAACTGTGTATTATTAGCCACATTTGGGGGCCAGCATTAAGTAAGTTGCTCAAGTTCACACAGCTAGTAAATGAAAGAAGTGAATTAAACTCAGGTTTATCTCTCTTCTTTACATGGATGACTCACACACCTTGGTGTGCATTAGAATGTCCACACCATAACAACTCATCACTGCTTTTAATAAACTCTTCCCAGTGTTTTAATCAGCAGAATTTTATTTCTCACAGTTTTGGAGACTGAGATGTCCCACCATCTGGGTGCCAGCTGATTCAGCTCCTGGTGAGGCCCTCTTCCTGGCTTGCAGAGGCTCACCTTCTCAAAGTGTCCTCACATGCTGGAGAGGGAGAAAAAGAGAGAGAAGACACTGATCCTATCCTGGGGACCCCGTCTTCATGACCTCATCTAACCTGAGTTACTTCCCTAAAGTAACTACCTCCTAGCCATCAAATTGGGGGTTAGGGCTTTAGCATGTGAATTTGGAGGGTTCACATTCAGTCAATACACCCTCTAATTCAGAATCTCCACCTCAAATCATACTAAGTAAACAGATGCCTACTTGGTTATTGGAAAAGATGAGCTCTGGAGTTACAGCACTTGTAAGAGCTCAGTCTTTAAATCTGTACTTTATAGGGTTAGAACCACTAGCCACATGGGGCTAATGAGCACTTGAAATGTGGCTAATCTAAACTGGGATGTATTTGAAATGTAAAACGCACATCCAGTTTTAAAGACTTGGTATGAAACGAAGGATGAAAAACATTTCCTTTATACTTTTAATACTGATTATGTGTTGATAATATTTTGAATATGTTGATTAAATAAGGTTTATTATTAAAATTAATCTCACCTGTTTCTTTTTACTTTTTTTTAAATGTAGCTACAAGAAAACTCAAAATAACATGTGTGGTTGCTTTTTATTTCTTTAGACAGTGATGTTTTAAGTAAATAACCTCATTAAGTAAGTAAAGTAACACTAAGTAAGTAACATCATTAAGTAAGTAATGATGTTCAGTATGAATATACTAACACAGAAGTATGCACTGATAGAGTTAAGGAATATTATTACCTAGGAACTCTGTGTATAAAACTGTAATTACAAGAATATTTTATTTTTTATAATTCTCCAAATATATAATAAATTCTATTTTTTTATCAACATGAGATTAAAATTAGAACTTGGTGACAATGTTAGTTCACTTCAAGTCAGAAGGGTCTATAGATTCTGTCCTAACATATTCTTGCATAACAGTTAAAATATAGCATCCTTATTATTCAAGTGTTCATATTCAAGTCACTACAGTTACCAGGTGACATAGGCCTACAGCAGGCATAACAGACACAAATTTGTTAATAAACTTATATATATTACTTCCAATTTGAGCATTCCTATTTCTTTATCGCTAACACCTAATCCTTACACTTTCATTCTTCAAAAGAAAATTCCATTTAAATAATCTCCCACATTTTATTTTCAATTCTTGGTACTCATTTAACATGTTTTCCTTAAACAGTCCTTTTCTGATACAGTACAGTTATCCTAAAATAATTGACATGGCTACATTTTCAAAATCACTATAAATTCTAACAGGATATAAATGTACTTTCTAAATCAATAAACATCCAGAAATGAATAAATATTAATAGATGAGTGCTTGTGTAGTGCTTACATTATACTGAGTAATGCTGCTAGATTTAGTTATTCATGAGTTAAATTTGTTAGGCATCTAAATATGATGTGATGTTTTCATGTAGGAATACAAGGTATAAATGGTCAAAGAGATAATGGAGCCAATATAATCTTATAGCATTGAGACTTATCCAAAGTTTGCACTATTCACATAGCTACACATTTCAGCCTAGTTAATTTCTCACTTCTGAGAAGGAAATTATCTTGAACTTGCTGTACCCTAAGGAAAGGGTGGTTTCAAAAGCAATTTAGCTGCTTCCTTTGAATTTTTTTTTCCTGGCTTTTTTTTTGGGAGGGGGGGAGTTTCACTGCTAAAGCATCTTCTGAAACATTTTTTGTTAGTTGTGGTTCTAGGTAACTATGTTATGTTTTTATTACAGGCATTATAGGATTATTTGATTTCTTAAAGTATGCATCCTTTTTTTTTTGGTGTTAGTTCTAAAAGGTCTTGTAGGTCTTCATAAAACCATTCAACTTCAGCTTCTTCAGCGTTACTGGTTGGGGCATAGGCTTGGATTACTGCGATATTGAATGGTTTGCCTTGGAAATGAACAGAGATCATTCTGTTGTTTTTGAGATTGCATCCAAGTACTGCATTTCGGACTCTTTTGTTGACCATGATGGCCACTCCATTTCTTCTAAGGGATTCTTGCCCACAGTAGTAGATATAGTGGTCATCTGAGTTAGCTGATTCCTAGAATGTTGACGTTCACTCTTGCCATCTCCTGTTTGACCACTGCCAATTTGCCTTGAATCATGGACCTAACATTCCAGGTTCCTATGCAATATTGCTCTTTACAGCATCGGACCTTCTGTCACCAGTCACATCCACAACTGGGTATTGTTTTTGCTTTGGCTCCATCCCTTCATTCTTTCTGGAGTTATTACTCCACTGATCTCCAGTAGCGTATTGGGCACCTACTGACCTGGGGAGTTCCCCTTTCAGTATCCTATCATTTTGCCTTTTCATACTGTTCATGGAGTTCTCAAGGCAAGAATACTGAAGTGGTTTGCCATTGCCTTCTCCAGTGGACCCCATTCTGTCAGACCTCTCCACCATGACCCGTCCGTCTTGGGTGGCCCCACATGGCAGGGCTTAGTTTCATTGAGTTAGACAAGGCTGTGGTCTGTGTGATCAGATTGGCCAGTTTTCTGTGGTTTCAGTCTGTCTGTCCTCTGATGCCCTCTCACAACACCTACCATCTTACTTGGGTTTCTCTTACCTTGGATGTGGGGTATCTCTTCATGGCTGCTCCAGCAAACCGCAGCCACTGCTCCTTACCTTGGATGGGGGTATCTCTTCATGGCCTCCCCACCTGACCTTGAACATGAAGTAGCTCCTCTAGGCTGGGATGCAAAAGTAGGAAGTCAAGAAACACCTGGAGTACCAGGCACATTTGGCCTTGGAGTACGGAATGAAGCAGGGCAAAGGCTAATAGAGTTTTGCCAAGAGAATGCACTGGTCATAGCAAGCACCCTCTACCAACAACACAAGAGAAGACTCTACACATGGGCATCACCAGATGGTCAACACCAAAATCAGATTGATTATATTCTTATGCAGCCAAAGATGGAGAAGCTCTATACAGTCAGCAAAAACAAGACCAGGAGCTGACTGTGACTCAGATCATGAACTCCTTATGCCAAATTCAGATTTAAATTAAAGAAAGTAGGGAAAACCACTAGACCATTCTCTTCAGTTCAGTTCAGTTCAGTCACTCAGTTATGTCCGACTCTTTGCAACCCATGAATTGCAGTACGCCAGGCTTCCCTGTCCATCACCTACTCCCAGAGTTCACTCAACTCACATCCATCGAGTCAGTGATGCCATCCACCCATCTCATCCTCTGTCATCCCCTTCTCCTCCTGCACCCAATCCCTCCCAGCATCAGAGACTTTTCCAGTGAGTCAACTCTTTGCATGAGGTGGCCAAAGTACTGGAGTTTCAGCTTTAGCATCATTCCCTCCAAAGAAATCCCAGGGCTGATCTCCTTCAGAATGGACTTGTTGGATCTCCTTGCAGTCCAAGGGACTCTCAGGAGTCTTCTCCAACACCACAGTTCAAAAGCATCAATTCTTCAGCGCTTAGCTTTTTTCACAGTCCGACTCTCACATCCATATATGACCACTGGAAAAACCATAGCCTTGACTAGACGGACCTCTGTTGGCAAAGTAATGTCTCTGCTTTTGAATATGCTATCTAGGTTGGTCATAACTTTCCTTCCAAGGAGTAAGCGTCTTTTAATTTCATGGCTGCAGTCACCATCTGCAGTGATTTTGGAGCCCAAAAACATAAAGTCTGACCCTGTTTATACTGTTTCCCCATCTATTTCCCATGAAGTGATGGGACCAGATGCCACGATCTTCGTTTTCTGAATGTTGAGCTTTAAACCAACTTTTTCACTCTCCTCTTTCAATTTCATCAAGAGGCTTTTTAGTTCCTCTTCACTTTCTGCCATAAGGGTGGTGTCATCTGCATATCTGAGGTTATTGATATTTCTCCGGGCAATCTTGATTCCAGCTTGTGCTTCTTCCAGCCCAGCGTCTCTCATGATGTACTCTGCATATAAGTTAAATAAGCAGGGTGACAATATGCAGCCTTGACGTACTCCTTTTCCTATTTGGAACCAGCCTGTTGTTCCATGTCCAGTTCTAACTGTTGCTTCCTGACCTGCATATAGGTTTCTCAAGAGGCAGGTCACGTGGTCTGGTATGCCCATCTCTTGAAGAATTTTCCACATTTTCTTGTGATCCACACAGTCAAAGGCTTTGACATAGTCAATAAAGCAGAAATAGATGTTTTCAGGTATGATCTAAATCAAATCCCTTATGATTATACAGTGGAAGTGAGAAATAGATTTAAGGGCCTAGATCTGATAGACAGAGTGCCTGATGAACTATGGATGGAGGTTCATAACATTGTACAGGAGACAGGGATCAAGACCATCCCCATGGAAAAGAAATGCAAAAAAGCAAAATGGCTGTCTGAGGAGGCCTTACAAATAGCTGTGAAAAGAAGAGAAGCAAAAAGCAAAGGAGAAAAGGAAAGACATAAGCATCTGAATGCAGAGTTCCAAAGAATAGCAAGGAGACATAAGAAAGCCTTTCTCAGTGATCAATGCAAAGAAATAGAGGAAAACAACAGAATGGGAAAGACTAGAGATCTCTTCAAGAAAATTAGAGATACCAAGGGAACATTTCATGCAAATATGGGCTCTATAAGGGACAGAAGGTTGATGGACCTAACAGAAGCAGAAGATATTAAGAAGAGGTGGCAAGAATACACAGAAGAACTGTACAAAAAAGATCTTCATGACCCAGATAATCATGATGGTGTGATCACTCACCTAGAGCCAGACATCCTGGAATGTAAGGTCAAGTGGGCCTTAGGAAGCATCACTATGAACAAAGCTAGAGGAGGTGATGGAATTCCAGTTGAGCTATTTGAAATCCTGAAAGATGATGCTGTGAAAGTGCTGCACTCAATATACCAGAAAATTTGGAAAACTCAGCAGTGGCCACAGTATGCCTATATAGATCTTTCATATAAATAAAATTTAAGAAACAAAATTGTTTTTAAATGCTTTATTATCATTGTTGTGAGTAAAGTATTTTCCTTTGTCTCCCACCCACAAGTATTAAATTTTCTCTAAGTATCCTTGACTAAGTTGTTAACTTGATGGCAGGATACAGTCCCAGACCTCTCATAATTTTTGATAGGAGTCCATTTCAAAATTTTTTCTTCATTCTTTTGTTGGTTTTGAAAGTGGATTCATTCAAGAATTTGATTATTTCATCTAAATTGTTGAATCTAGTGACAAAAAGTTACTCACGTCCGTTTATCATTCTTTTAATTTTCCAAAATCTGTCGCAGTGTCCCTTGTTTATTCCTGATATTGGTGATTTTCATTTTCTCTCTCTTTTGTTTTGGTCAGCCTCTCTCATTGCAGGTAAGCTCAGCCAGGATGCCACCGGGTTAAAAGCTTTGGCCAACATCTGGTTTGGAAAGCTGAACCAGGCATAGAGAAAGGAATGAGAAATTTAACCTGTCAAATCAGAAACCAAAACAGGGAACTTGTCAGTGGGCAGTGTCTGAGGTCATTTGACATCTAGAATCAGAGCCAGCAAAGATGAAGTCAGACATGTGAATAAGTGAGTTGCTGCTGGAGAGTTCTTCTGTGAGGAGGATACTGCCACCGCAAGATTGTCACTGTCAACTTCAAGAATAGGTGTGGAAATAGACGAGGTCACACTTTGATTTAAAATAGAAAGAAAACAAAAACCAGAACTAAAACATATACTATTTGTTATTTAAATTAAGATGCCAGCTACTTGTGTTGAGTTGCAGAGGTGTCCCAATACTAAATCACTGATAAACATGATTTACTTCATTAAGCTTGCATAAGCAGTTAGCCCGGGGGAAGCAGTCCACTAACACAGCTGTTTTGTTTTGAGGTTGTTTTTGAAAAGAGGGAGGGTTGCACAAAAGCTCATCTCCAGTGACTTAACTACAGTGGGCTATACTTTTGCTAACATAATAATAAATCCAAAGGTGGGGAGTCCAGAGCTGGTGCAGTAGCAACACAATTCCAGCTCTTCCTGTTTTTCTGCTCAATCATCTTTAGCATGTGGTCCTTCTACTCATTCTTATCTCATGGTCACAAGATAGCTGCTCCAACTGTAGGTTCACATTCACATTCCAGGTATGAAGAAAAAGACGGCAGGAAGGAATGGTGCCTTTATCAGACTGGGGATACGATGAAGCTAGTTAGTTTCTGCTTTGTGTAGGAGGCTGAAAGATAAAAGCGACTTTAACAGAAGTTATTCAGAGAGAGTTCAGCAGCCCCAGTCAAGGGGCTTATTACGGATTGCGTTGAGCCCCTTCAGAAGCTATGTGGGAGCCCTAAGCCCATAAGCCTCAGAATGACATCTGTAAATGGGGCGCTTGCAGATCATCAAGTTAGGATGAGCTTGTTTGGGTGGACTCTAATTCAATATGACTAGTGTCCTTATTAGAAATGGGGAAGAGATAGAGCGAGGGGGATGCCATGTGAAGACACAGAGGCAAAGAGAGACGAGGCCACATGAAGACGGAGGCAGAGACCGGAGTGATGTTGCCACCAGGCAGGGAATGACCTGGGCTGTTAGACGCTGGAAGAGGAAAGGAAGCTTAATCTCCTTGAGGCTTCAATGGGAGGATGGCCCAACCTATACATCGACTTGGAACTTCTAGTCTCCAAAAATGTGAGAGAATAAAGTTCTCTCGTTTTAAGCCGCCCAGTTTGTGGTATTTGGTTACAGCAGCCCTGGGAAGCTAATGCAGTCTCCAGCTTGGATTTGAGGGATGTTAATTCTTGAGTTCTAGAACTTGAGAGGACAATAATAAAATAGAACCTGCTTAGAGGAAAGTTTCCTTGGGTATCACGCTGGCAGGGTGGCAACATAAACATTATTATACCCCTGTAAAGCCATCAGAAGTACAAATGGTAAAGAAATAATTAAACTCAAAGTACTGACATTTTTACAATAGGACATAGTTTTTAAGTTATTATATTTACAAAAATACTGTTTTTTCTTGCTTTTAAGTTATATAAATAGTTCAACAGAACACCTAAGGCTGCAATTATAACGTATTTTTTAAGGAGAGGTAAATATTTAATATGTGTTTAATAAAACTGATGTTCATAATTTTGTTTATTAGAGTATAAATAATAAATTTAGCATTAAAATAGGTACAGAATAACTTTTACTCAAAAGTCCCTTTGACATTAAATAAACTATTAATTGAGACCATTAACTTTTATTGAAGTTCTAATTATGCATAAATTATAAGACTATTAAGCTGTGGTCAAATGTATACATATGCTTATATTATCTAGTTATAATACAGGGATGTATAATATCAAGACAGTAGGCATATTGAGGAAAATGCAAGAAATGTGGGGAAGAAGGCCTCAAGGAAGAAACAGAAAACAGTGGAAAAGAAGTTGAGAGGGAGAGCAAAAATAGTGTCACCTAGAGGAAAGCAACTAAGAAATGAGTACATAAATGCATTGAATAAATACGGAAATAAATCTTAGAGTTGGAAAACTGCATTGAGAGGTGTCAATTTCCCCTAATTTTAATATAAATTGAATACAGTCATGGACATGACTGATCGACTGAACAACAATCATCATAATGATAATCCCAATGAAAGATACCAGTGAGGTTTGTTTGTAACTTGACAATATAATCCCAATTCAGAAGATTGGAAATAGCAAAAAAATATTTTGAAAAAAGAAAGAATAAGGAAAGAGTCCTCTGACAGAGCTGAGAAAATGTACTAGATTACTATAGTAAGAATAAGAAGAATCTCACCAGTTTAAGAATGAATAAATTGACCTCAAACTCCTCATATTCATTCTAGTCCTCTTACTCTACCCTGAGCAGGAATAGTAAACTTCATCAATCATATATCATTGCACTGACATTTAGAACAGAGCATTCAAAGGAAAAAAAAAGTCCTAATACCCATGGGTGTGATTTCTTTTCTGTTTTTCTTCCATGCCTGGGGACATCTCCTTCTGGAGTCTGTAGCACTTCCATCTTTACTCATATAGGATAGGCCTGGGATATACATGTGCTGTTTGTTTGCTTCTGTTTCCTCTGGTAACTAGCGGATGTGGATTTCAGTTTATCTAGTGGCAAATCCTGAGATCTAGGGATACGTATTGAGGTGAGAAAGTGCACAGGTCATAGCTGGACATAGCTTAATCATGCTCACTCTGCTTCCTTAATGGGAACTTGGGGACAAAGTCTTTGCTAAAGAGTTTCTTTGCCCTCCATAATTCTCACACAGTGAGGGAGTGTGCGTTGAGGAAGGGAGGGGCGTGAGATGGTTGTGGTACCCCTAGGTCTCTTGGTTAACATCATCTTAAGTGAAGTTGCTCAGTCGTGTCCAGCTCTTTGCGACCCCATGGACACAGGCTACTCTGTCCATGGGATTTTCTAGGCAAGAGTACTGGAGTGGGGTGCATTTCCTTAACTTAGGGATATCAGTATTAGGCTTCTCCAGAGACACACAACCAATAGGACATATACAAACACACAGAAAGGAATCCATTAGGATAGACTTACATGAATACAGAGGTTGAGAAGTCTCCTGGCATGCTATCAGCAAGCTGGAGGTTCAGGAAAGCAGGCAGTGCAGGCTTAGACCAGGCCTGAAGGCCTGAGAATTGGAGAAGCCAATGGGTAAGTCCCCGTCTGAGTGTGAGGGTCTGCGCACCAGGAGTGCTGATGTCTGAGGGCGGAGAGGAGGCAAGACCCAGCTCAAGAAGAAAGAAAATTTACCTTTCCTCAAATTTTTTTTTTTTTTTTTTTTTTTGTTCTGTTGGAGCCCTCAGCAAATTGGATAATGCTCACCCACGTTGGGAAAGGGATCTTTTCACTCAGGCTGCCTGTTCAAATCTTCTGGACATACCTTCTCAGCATGCATGCTCAGTCATGTCTGACTCTTTGCAACCCCGTGGACTATAGTCAGCCAGGCTCCTCTGTCCATGGAATTTTCCAGGCAAGAATCCTGGAGTGGGTTGCCATTTCTTTCTCCAACCCTCACAGAAACACCCAGAAATAACATTTCACCTGCTATGTGGGCATCTCTTAGCCAAGTCAAGTTGACACATAAAGTTAACCATCATCTCAGTATAATCCATTTCTTACCAATAACCTAACCAGACAGATCAGAAATAAAATAGAGTCCAAAAAATTGCAAATGTTTATAAGAATTTAATATATGGCAGCATTTTTACCAAACTATATTTTCTTGAAAACAGAGAAAAAAATATGTGAGAAAGTACTTGATGGTAAGAAGGGTGGAAAAACTCTTCATATTCTACACATGATTCAAAGATCCCTAATTCACATTAAGTCTATTAAAGTCTCAGAGAATTCCTATAGTATACAGTAAATAAATCTGTATAACTTTTTAAATTCAGCATTTTCAAGTGCATAAATTTCAAATCAAAATGAAATGGAGTTGGGGAAATGTCCAGAGGAGACCAGTGAGCAAAGCAGAAGGGACTTAGGACCTGCTCTCTTCTCCTATCAACTGGTCACTTGGAGAAATCTTACACTTGAACAGTACTAGACTTTGTTAGTCCTTCTTAATGGGACTTATGTGGAGATGGAACGAAAAGGAAGAACTTTCTCCCATGTCCCCGTCAAGTTAGAACTGAACAAGTAGTAGGGAAACTCTTTTGAGCAGGAACACCAATAGCCACTGTTATCCATGTAATGTCTCAGAAAGAACACAAATATCCAATAAAAGGAGACAGGTAATAAAAAGAGCATTCACACAGTGGACATTTTTGCAGCCATTAAAAAGTATTTAGATACGTGTTATTAATATGAGATAAGAACACACAGTACATTGAGACTCTTTTCCCAAGAAGAGCATGATCAGGCAGTAAGACTAGTCTCTCCAGTGGGAAAACAGGGTGGGCCTGAGAACCATTCTCTTGGAGTATACTGCGTTTCACAAGGTCCACTAATGGTCTGCCATATCACTGTTGATCCAAAGTGAGTCAGGATTTTTTCTCCCTTGAATTGCAATAACAGAATTCCCAGCCATTTTTTGAAAATGTAAGTTTAGATCGTCCATGTTCACAATGCTTCTGCAACTCTCACTCTTGACCAAGATTCAGAAACAGAACCTCTTCATGGGCTCCCATTTTACTGTTTTTTCTTCATTACATCTCTGCTTTCATAAAAAAAATCAGCTTTGTTTTTAATCTGAGTCATGGCTTCTAAAACAATCATCATAGCACCCTGTTATGCCAAGTCTATACTTTTTATATAGGACTTAGAAACCATCTACAAAAGTAATGCTATTTTGTTTTATGTGAAAAATGTAGTTATTTACATAATGTAAGCCACTTTCAGACCTTCACCATTGTATTTAGGAACTTGGCATACATTTCAATTGTTGTTGTTTAGTTGCTAAGTTGTGTTTGACTCTTTTGCAACCTTGTGGACCTCTGGCTCAGGGATTTCCAGGCTCCATGGGATTTCTCAGGCAAGAATATGGGAGTTCTTCTCCAGGGGAGCTTCCCGACCCAGGGATCGAACCCATATCTCCTGCATTACAGGCAGATTCTTTACCCCTGAGACATCAGGGAAACCCAAATATTTAATAGGTCTAGGTAATGTAAGTACTAATATAGATGAACTACTGAATTCAATTTTATGAGAGCAAGTTTACTGCATGGAATTACGTTTTCAACAGCCAATAGTAAAATCACTGATATCACTTGTCTTCAAGGTCACGTGTCCTCCTACTGCCATTTAAGTGGAGGACTCAAGATAGCATTGGATCACTAACATTTTGTCAATATTTATTGACTAAGTGTACTGAGTCTTTCACACTCTTTTTCAAGCCCTTAGTCAAATCAAGGGCAAATAGAAAACCAACTTGGTATCACAATATTGTCTCTGTCCCCTTTATTATCTGAGAACTTTCCCTACAGAAATATATCCATATGGACATGAAGTCTTTGTGTCATTTCCACTGGCTGCCACTCTGCACAACTGCTGTAATAACAATGCAAATGGACTGACAGATAAACAAGGCACAAACACTTGAGAACATCAGTTTTTACTCACGTAAAGGACACAAAAGAATTTTAGGATATATGGCAGAGAGCAGCAACATTCTCCAGGACCAAAGAGTGAAAACTTCATAGTGCTAAGCCTCACCAGCAGATGTATGATTGCAGAGGTTAAAATATAAATGACGGAAGAACTAGAAGTCTATCTGTTTTCTTCTGGCCTAGTCATCTACTAGGGTATACCTGGACATAATGCTGTATAGACACTTGCTGGAGATGACCTTACCAGGGTCAGGAGCATTTCTGTATTTTTAGTTTTATAGTGCTGAATGGAATACACAGTGCTTTAATAAGGAATCAAATGCTCATCCATCACCCCAGCCTATCCGTGCTAGAATATCTGGTTAAAGTACATTCCTGAATTCTGTGCCATGGAAACAGAACAAGGGTAATTTCCACACACATCTCTGGGATTCAGACTAATAATCCCTTGAGCTAGCTGAAGGCGTTCACCTGTGGCTTGCATATTAAAAATAAAAACAAGCATTCTAAGTACATAGGCTGTGTGGTTCTAGGAGGGCCAAGAAAAAGACACGGGAAATGCTACTTAAGATGAAACTATTCCTTTGACCACATGATGATATGAAGAACACCTATGGATTGAGTTTTTGTTCATGCTATTTCAAATAAAGAAAACCTTAATTAAAATAACTTTGTAGTAAGAATGTCCTTCAGTTAATACGGTTAGAGAAATTGAATTTTAAATAACCTAATAAAATAGAAAAATCTACTGAATGGAATTGGGATATATTCTGAAAAAAAAAAAAACAAAAAAACAAAAAACAAACGGTTCATGTGAAACAGTGGGATGAAACTAGACACCAGAGCCAACAGTCTTTCCCTGTTTCTCTCTGTTTGGATTTCGTCTTTCTTTCCATGTGGTATGCTATATAGCCTCAGAGCCTCATACACTAAAATTTTATCCAGCAATGAGGACCTGCCTCAAATGTCTGCCTGGACTCCCCAAACCAAAGACCATGACTGGACGCAGCTGTGGTCAGTGGACCATCACTCGAACTCGGGAGCCAGAACCACAATAACAAAATGACACTGTTAACATTTTGGACCAGATGATTCTTTGCTGCGAGGGCTGCCTGTGCACTTTAGGATGCTGAGCAGCATTTCTGGCCTCTAACCATAGATACCAGCAGCACCTTCCTGGTTGTAACCATCAAAAATGTTTCTAGACATTGTCAAATGTCATGGGTGGCGAGGTGGCAAAATTGCCCCCAGTTAAGAACCCCTGGCCTACAGCAATCATACTCCATGAAATCACCAGAGAATATGTTGAAGAGTAGATGTAGAAGAGTGGAAGTTACATACATAGATACATATCAGGTTAGTCACAGTGGGAATAGAACATGGTATCCTGAAGAATGTTTACTTATAAATGCATCAGAATGTTGAGAAATCAATTTGTTCTCAGTCCTAGAGTGAACTGCCGGGGTCCAGAACCGGTGGATCCAGGGAATTCAAAGCGGGGACGGCATCAGTGAGGATCAGGAAACAATTGCCTAATTAAACGTTAATTAAGGATATAGAGTGGTTAAATAAGGATAGCTCAGTGAGGAAATTCAGTGGAGAAAAGAGGCTGAAATAAGGATAGCTCAGTGAGGAAATTCAGTGGAGAAAAGAGGCTGAATAATTCAGCCAGAAGGTGAGAGAAAGAACGACATGGGGAGACCAAGTTTTGGTGAACAAGGCCCGCACTTTATTTTCCAAAGTAGTTTTTATACCTTAAGTTATGCATAGAGGATAATGGGGGAAGGGGTAGAGTCATGCAGTAAGCTATGCTTTTTTCCTGCAAACTTATCATATGCAAAAGTTTAGGTGATTTGCACCATCTTCTGGCCCGGAGGCCTGTTAACATTTTAAGAAACTTATTTTTCTCTAAAGGTGATTATTTTAAAGTCAGGCGCCACCCTCCAAAAGCATTAGATAAAGTTGCATTCCTATAGGGCAAAGGTATGGTGGGCTATAACAGGAAAAAGAATTAACTCAAGGGTCCAAGGTTACAAACATTAAAGCTACTACTTACACCAATTATATTAATCAATACACTGCCAGGGACACAGCAGGTAAGGGATATGGAGACTTAGCAGTAAACATTGGCCCAACAAGTGAAAAACCCTTCACCAATACAATTTCTAATCAATCTTTTAACTGCTCAAAGGAATCTGTATTTAGACAGTTTAGAACATCTCATCCCTTTCACAGTTGGGAGGCTCTGAGCAATCACATGTGGCCGGAAAAACCTATTCAGGCAGGCTAGAGGACTTCCAAAGGAGTTTGTAGGTTGAAACACTGTCACACCCAGGAATTATTAACTGGAGCTGTAAGTTAACTCTTTTTTCAGAGAGAGGTAATGGGGGACAGCCCCCCGTAAAGTCAGAGGTGTAGGTGAGAGCACAAAGCAGAAAGTAGGCAGACTCTGGTTTTGCGGGTAGATGCTCGAGAATTTCCAGGGGGACTCCTGAGGCTTGATCCCGCCTTTGCGTATGCCGAGCCTCCTTCCTCATGACCTTTGCCATGGCGGAGCTCCTGCTCCTGGCAGTGAACCACTTCGCAAATGCAGTTTCCTCAGTTTAAAAGTAGAAGCAACACCAACTATAGAGAGTGGCTTTGAGTATTAAATAATTATGTAAAGCACTTTGGAAATTATGAAATGGCCCATAGATATAAGAATAATAATAAATAAAATCTATGTGGTCCACTGGAGAAGGGAATGGCAAACCACTTCAGTATTCTTACCTTGAGAACCCCATGAACAGTATAAAAAAGCAGAAAGATATGACACTGCAAGTGAACTCTCCAGATTGGTAGGTGCCCAATATGCTACTGGAGAAGAATGGAGAAATAACTCAGAAAGAATTGAGAAGGTCAATTCCTAGGCAGATTGATAGGAAGCTGAGGGTCCCCAAGGAGGAGAGGGGGGGTCTGGGGCTCTTGAAGAGGAAATAGGGGTCTGGAGTTCTCAAGAAGGAGGAAAGGACAAACATCTTTTTTTTCTCTCTCTCTACATTCCTTAGTCTTAGTCACATTAAATGTCTTTTTCTTTAAGCCTGGAACTGATGATTACACAACAAATAACTCAGTTTAAACTCTGTGCTAGGGATTATATAACAACAATGTGTCCTGCTTGAGGACAGTTTCTCCTTCCTGAAAACCCTTCTGGCTAATCCTGATATTTTAGAATGTATATTATGGGAGTGGTCTGGTGAGATCTTTCTATTGTTAAGTTCTAATCTTGTTACCTTAAAATGTAAATTGTGGGAGTGATATGAATTGAAGTGAAAGTCACTCAGTCATGTCCCATTCTTTGCAATCCCATGGACTATACAGTCCACGGAATTCTCTAGGCCAGAATACTGGAGTGGGTAGCCTTTCCCTTCTCCAGTGGATCTTCCCAACCCAGGGGTTGAACCCAGGTCTCCCACATTGCAGGTGGATTCTTTACCAGCTGAGCCACCAGGGAAGCTCAAAAACTGGTCTTGAAGTGAAGTGAAGAAATTGTGGGAGTGGGTGTGGTAAACTTTTTACAATCTTGAGATTTTTGATTTATTGTAATAACCAATTTAAAAAGTACATAACTCCTTAGCTTAGACTAATGAGGGGGGAACTCTCTGTCCACCTTCTGATGTCTGTGTCAGAAGCTTTCTCTGTCCCTTTCATACTTTAATAAAACTCTGCTACACAAAAGCTCCTGAGTGATCAAGCCTGGTCCCTGGTCCCGAAGCTAAATCTTCTTCGGAGATCATGAATCTGATGCCATTCACCGTATGCTATCAGAATGAAGAGATAGAGTCAAAGTGAAAACAACACCTAGCTGTGGATGGGACTGGTGACAGAAGCAAGGTCCGATACTGTAAAGAACAATATTGCATAGGATCCTGGAATGTTAGGTCCATGAATCAAGGTAAATTGGAAGTGGTCAAACAGGAGATGGCGAGAGTGAACATTGACATTTTAGGAATCAGCAAACTAAAATGGACTGGAATGGGCGAATTTAATTCAGATGACCATTATATCTACTGTGGGCAAGAATCCCTTAGAAGAAATGGAGTAACCCTCATAGTCAACAAGAGTCTGAAATGCGGTACTTGGATGCAATCTCAAAAACGACAGAATGATCTCTGTTCGTTTCCAAGGCAAAGCATTCAATATCGCAGTAATCCAAGTCTATGCCCTGATGAATGATGCTGAAGAAGCTGAAGTTGAATGGTTCTATAAAGACCTTCAAGACCCTCTAGAACTAACACCCCCCAAAAGATGTCCTTTTCATCCTAGGGGACTGGAATGCAAAAGTAGGAAGTCAAGAGATATCTGGAGTAAAGGCAAGTTTGGCCTTGGAGTACAGAATAAAGCAGGGTAAAGGCTAACAGTTTTGCCCAGAGAATGCACTGGTCATAGCAAACACCCTCTTCCAACAACACAAGAGAGGACTGTACACATGGACATTACCAGATGGTCAACACCGCAATCAGATTGATTATATTCTTTGCAGCAAAGATGGAGAAGCTTTATAAAGTCAGCAAAAACAAGATCAGGAGCTGACTGTGGCTCAGATCATGAACTCCTTATTGTCAAATTCAGACTTAAATTGAAGAAAGTAAGGAAAACCACTAGACCATTCAGGTATGACCTAAATTAAATCCCTTATGATTATACAGTGGAAGTGAGAAATAGATTTAAGGGACTAGATCTGATAGACAGAGTGCCTGATGAACTATGGATGGAGGTTCGTGACATTGTACAGGAGACAGGGATCAAGACTATCCCCATGGAAACGAAATGCAAAAAAGAAAAATGGCTGTCTGAGGAGGCTTTACAAATAGGTGAGAAAAGAAGTGGAAGGCAAAGGAGAAAAGCAAAGATATACCCATTTGAATGCAGAGATCCAAAGAACAGCAAGGAGAGAGAAGAAAGCCTTCCTCAGCGATCAATGCAAAGAGATAGAGGAAAACAACAGAATGAGAAAGACGAGATCTCGTTAAGAAAATTAGAGATACCAAGGGAACATTTCATGCAAAGATGGGCTCAATAAAGGACAGAAATGGTATCGACCTAACAGAAGCAGAAGATATTAAGAGGTGGCAAGATACCAGAAGACTATACAAAAAGGATCTTCATGACCCAGATAACCACGATGGTGTGATCATTCATCTAGAGCCAGACATCCTGGAATGCAAAGTCAAGTGGGCCTTAGGAAGCATCACTATGAACAAAGCTAGTGGAGGTGATAGAATTCCAGCTATTTCAAATCCTAAAAGATGATGCTGTGAAAGTGCTGCACTCAATATACCATCAAATTTGGAAAACTCCACAGTGGCCACAGGACTAGAAAAGATTAGTTTTCATTCCAATCCTAAAAAATTGCAATGCCAAAGAATGTTCAAATTGCTGCAGAATTGCACTTGTCCCATACACCAGCAAAGTAATGCTCAAAATTCTCCAAGCTACGCTTCAGAAGTATGTGAACTGTAAACTTCCAAATGTTCAAGCTGGATTTAGAAAAGGCAGAGGAACTAGAGATCAAATTGCCAACATCTGTTGGATCATGGAAAAAGCAAGAAAGTTCCCCTAAAAATGCCTACTTCTGCTTTATTGACTATGCCAAAGCCTTTGACTGTGTGGATCACAACAAACTGTGGAAAATTCTTCAAGATAGGAATACCAGACCACCTAACTTGCCTCCTGAGAAATCTGTATGCAGGTCAGGAAGCAACAGTTATAACTGGACATGGAACAACAGACTGGTTCCAAATTGGGAAAGGAGTTCGTCAAGGTTGTATATTGCCACCTTGCTTATTTAACTTATATACAGAGGACATCATCTGAAATGCCGGGCTGGATGAAGCACCAGCTGGAATCAAGACTGCTGGGAGAAATATCAATAACCTCAGATATGCAGATGACACCACCCTTATGGCAGAAAAGCAAAGAGGAACTAAAGAGCCTTTTGATGAAAGTGAAAGAGGAAAGTGAAAAAGTTGGCTTAAAATTCAACATTCAAAAAAGTAAGATCATGGCATCTGGTCCCATCACTTCATGGCAAATAGATGGGGAAACAGTGGAAACAGTGACAGTCTTTATTTTTTGGACTCCAAAATCACTACAGATTGTGACTATAGCCATGAAATTAAACGATGCTTGCTCCTTGGAAGAAAAGCTATGACCAACCTAGACAGCATATTAAAAAACAGAGACATTATTTTGCCAACAAAGGTCCATCTAGTCAAAGCTATGGTTTTTCCAGTAGTCATGTATGGATGTCAGAGTTGGACTATGAATAAAGCTGGGTTCGAAAGAATCGATGCTTTTGAACTGACGTGTTGGAGAAGACTATTGAGAGTTCCTTGGACTGCAAGGAGATCCAATCAGTCAATCCCAAAGGAAGTCATTCCTGAATATTCTTTGGAAGGACTAATGCTGAAGCTCCTATATTTTGGCCAGCTGATGGAAAGAATTGACTCATTGGCAAAGATCCTGTTGCTGGGAAAGATTGAAGGTGGGAGGAGAAGGGAATGACAGAGGATGAGATAGTTGGATGGCATCATTGACTTGATGGACATGAGTTTAAGTAAGCTCTGGGATTTGGTGTAGAACAGCGCAGCTGGTGTGCTGTAGTCCATGGGGTTTCAAATAGTTGGACCCGACTGAGTGACTAAACTGAACTGAACTGAAAATCACTGTGGAGAACCAGTTCTTTTTCCTACCTCAGGCTTTTTCTCAGGAGGCTGGGTAGAATAGATGCTGACTTCATGGAAATTATATATATATATATAACTATATATAAACATATATATATAATTGTATATTAACTAGTATATATTATAATATATATAAATTATGTATATAATGCTGAATTCTTATATAACAAAAAAAAGCAAGTGAAACAAATAAGCAAAAAAGCAGAAACTATCAAATATAAACTATCAAATACAACAAGCAAATTCATTGCTTTTTTGTATAATTCTCAAGTCCCATTTAAGAACAGGTTTTTAATATAATGGGCTTCCCTTGTGACTCAGCTGGTAAAGAATCCTCCTGCAATGTGGGATATCTGGGTTTGATTCCTGGGTTGGGAAAATCCCCTGGAGAAGGGAAAGGGTACCCACTCCAGTATCCTGGGCTGGAGAATTACATGGACTGTATAGTCTGTGGGGTCACAAAGAGTCGGAAACAACTGAGCGACCTTCTCTTTCACTTTTAATATAATATAGTTAATAAAAAAAAAGTTTACACCATTTGATGTATTTTGCTTATGTTAGGTATTTTTACTCAGTTCATTTATTAGTACTACAAGTGGTAAGTAATTTATATTACTAACTTATGAACTTTTACTGTATATAACAAGTAGATAACTATTATAAAAATTTTATTTTATTTTATTTTATTTTTTTAATTTAATTTTATTTTTAAACTTTACATAACTGTATTAGATTTGCCAAATATCAAAATGAATCCGCCACAGGTATACATGTGTTCCCCATCCTGAACCCTCCTCCCTCCTCCCTCCCCATTCCATCCCTCTGGGTCGTCCCAGTGCACCAGCCCCAAGCCTCCAGTATCGTGCATCGAACCTGGACTGGCAACTCATTTCATACATGATATTTTACAAGTTTCAATGCCATTCTCCCAAATCTTCCCACCCTCTCCCTCTCCCACAGAGTCCATAAGACTGTTCTATACATCAGTGTCTCTTTTGCTGTCTCGTACACAGGGTTATTGTTACCATCTTTCTAAATTCCATATATATGCATTAGTATACTGTATTGGTGTTTTTCTTTCTGGCTTACTTCACTCTGTATAATAGGCTCCAGTTTCATCCACCTCATTAGAACTGATTCAAATGTATTCTTTTTAATGGCTGAATAATACTCCATTGTGTATATGTACCACAGCTTTCTTATCCATTCATCTGCTGATGGACATCTAGGTTGCTTCCATGTCCTGGCTATTATAAACAGTGCTGCGATGAACATTGGGGTACTCGTGTCTCTTTCCCTTCTGGTTTTCTCAGTGTGTATGCCCAGCAGTGGGATTGCTGGATCATAAGGCAGGTCTATTTCCAGTTTTTTAAGGAATCTCCACACTGTTCTCCATAGTGGCTGTACTAGTTTGCATTCCCACCAACAGTGTAAGAGGGTTCCCTTTTCTCCACACCCTCTCCAGCATTTATTACTTGTAGACTTTTGGATCGCAGCCATTCTGACTGGTGTGAAATGGTACCTCATAGTGGTTTTGATTTGCATTTCTCTGATAATGAGTGATGTTGAGCATCTTTTCATGTGTTTGTTAGCCATCTGTATGTCTTCTTTGGAGAAATGTCTATTTAGTTCTTTGGCCCATTTTTTGATTGGGTCATTTATTTTTCTGGAGTTGAGCTGTAGGAGTTGCTTGTATATTCTCGAGATTAGTTGTTTGTCAGTTGCTTCATTTGCTATTATCTTCTCCCATTCTGAAGGCTGTCTTTTCACCTTGCTAATAGTTTCCTTTGATGTGCAGAAACTTTTAAGGTTAATTAGGTCCCATTTGTTTATTTTTGCTTTTATTTCCAATATTCTGGGAGGTGGGTCATAGAGGATCCTGCTGTGATGTATGTCAGAGAGTGTTTTGCCTATGTTCTCCTCTAGGAGTTTTATAGTTTCTGGTCTTATGTTGAGATCTTTAATCCATTTTGAGTTTATTTTTGTGTATGGTGTTAGAAAGTGTTCTAGTTTCATTCTTTTACAAGTGGTTGACCAGAGTTCCCAGCACCACTTGTTAAAGAGATTGTCTTTAATCCATTGTATATTCTTGCCTCCTTTGTCGAAGATAAGGTGTCCATATGTGCGTGGATTTATCTCTGGGCTTTCTATTTTGTTCCATTGATCTATATTTCTGTCTTTGTGCCAGTACCATACTGTCTTGATAACTGTGGCTTTGTAGTAGAGCCTGAAGTCAGGTAGGTTGATTCCTCCAGTTCCATTCTTCTTTCTCAAGATCACTTTGGTTATTCGAGGTTTTTTGTTTTTCCATACAAATTGTGAAATTATTTGTTCTAGCTCTGTGAAGAATGCTGTTGGTAGCTTGATAGGGATTGCATTAAATCTATAGATTGCTTTGGGTAGTATACTCATTTTCACTACATTGATTCTTCCAATCCATGAACATGGTATATTTCTCCATCTGTTAGTGTCCTCTTTGATTTCTTTCACCAGTGTTTTATAGTTTTCTATATATAGGTCTTTAGATTCTTTAGGTAGATATATTCCTAAGTATTTTATTCTTTCCGTTGCAATGGTGAATGGAATTGTTTCCTTAATTTCTCTTTCTGTTTTCTCATTATTAGTGTATAGGAATGCAAGGGATTTCTGTGTGTTGATTTTATATCCTGCAACTTTACTATAGTCATTGATTAGTTCTAGTAATTTTCTGGTGGAGTCTTTAGGGTTTTCTATGTAGAGGATCATGTCATCTGCAAACAGTGAGAGCTTTACTTCTTCTTTTCCAATTTGGATTCCTTTTATTTCTTTTTCTGTTCTGATTGCTGTGGCCAAAACTTCCAAAACTATGTTGAATAGTAATGGTGAAAGTGGGCACCCTTGTCTTGTTCCTGACTTTAAAGGAAATGCTTTCAATTTTTCACCATTGAGGATAATGTTTGCTGTGGGTTTGTCATATATAGCTTTTATTATGTTGAGGTATGTTCCTTCTATTCCTGCTTTCTGGAGAGTTTTGATCATAAATGGATGTTGAATTTTGTCAAAGGCTTTCTCTGCATCTATTGAGATAATCATATGGTTTTTATTTTTCAATTTGTTAATGTGGTGTATTACATTGATTGATTTGCGGATATTGAAGAATCCTTGCATCCCTGGGATAAAGCCCACTTGGTCATGGTGTATGATCTTTTTAATGTGTTGTTGGATTCTGATTGCTAGAATTTTGTTAAGGATTTTTGCATCTATGTTCATCAGTGATATTGGCCTGTAGTTTTCTTTTTTTGTGGGATCTTTGTCAGGTTTTGGTATTAGGGTGATGGTGGCCTCATAGAATGAGTTTGGAAGTTTACCATCCTCTGCAATTTTCTGGAAGAGTTTGAGCAGGATAGGTGTTAGCTCTTCTCTAAATTTTTGGTAGAATTCAGCTGTGAAGCCGTCTGGACCTGGGCTTTTGTTTGCCGGAAGATTTTTGATTACAGTTTCAATTTCCGTGCTTGTGATGGGTCTGTTAAGATTTTCTATTTCTTCCTGGTCGAGTTTTGGAAAGTTGTACTTTTCTAAGAATTTGTCCATTTCTTCCTCGTTGTCCATTTTATTGGCATATAATTGTTGATAGTAGTCTCTTATGATCCTTTGTATTTCTGTGTTGTCTGTTGTGATCTCTCCATTTTCATTTCTAATTTTATTGATTTGATTTTTCTCCCTTTGTTTCTTGATGAGTCTGGCTAATGGTTTGTCAATTTTATTTATCCTTTCAAAGAACCAGCTTTTGGTTTTGTTGATTTTTGCTATGGTCTCTTTTGTTTCTTTTGCATTTATTTCTGCTCTAATTTTTAAGATTTCTTTCCTTCTACTAACCCTGGGGTTCTTCATTTCTTCCTTTTCTAGTTGCTTTAGGTGTAGAGTTAGGTTATTTATTTGAATTTTTTCTTGTTTCTTGAGGTGTGCCTGTATTGCTATGAACTTTCCCCTTAGGACTGCTTTTACCGTGTCCCACAGGTTTTGGGTTGTTGTGTTTTCATTTTCATTCGTTTCTATGCAAATTTTGATTTCTTTTTTGATTTCTTCTGTGATTTGTTGGTTATTCAGCAGTGTGTTGTTCAGCCTCCATATGTTGGATTTTTTAATAGTTTTTCTCCTGTAATTGAGATCTAATCTTACTGCATTGTGGTCAGAAAAGATGCTTGGAATGATTTCTATTTTTTTGAATTTACCAAGGCTAGCTTTATGGCCCAGGATGTGATCTATCCTGGAGAAGGTTCCATGTGCGCTTGAGAAGAAGGTGAAATTCATTGTTTTGGGATGAAATGTCCTATAGATATCAATTAGGTCTAACTGGTCTATTGTATCGTTTAAAGTTTGTGTTTCCTTGTTAATTTTCTGTTTAGTTGATCTATCCATAGGTGTGAGTGGGGTATTAAAGTCTCCCACTATTATTGTGTTATTGTTAATTTCTTCTTTCATACTTGTTAGCATTTGTCTTACATACTGCGGTGCTCCCGTGTTGGGTGCATATATATTTATAATTGTTATATCTTCTTCTTGGATTGATCCTTTGATCATTATGTAGTGACCATCTTTGTCTCTTTTCACAGTCTTTGTTTTAAAGTCTATTTTATCTGATATGAGTATTGCTACTCCTGCTTTCTTTTGGTCCCTATTTGCATGGAAAATCTTTTTCCAGCCCTTCACTTTCAGTCTGTATGTGTCCCCTGTTTTGAGGTGGGTCTCTTGTAGACAACATATGCAGGGGTCTTGTTTTTGTATCCATTCAGCCAGTCTTTGTCTTTTGGTTGGGGCATTCAACCCATTTACGTTTAAGGTAATTACTGATAAGTATGACCCCGTTGCCATTTACTTTATTGTTTTGGGTTCGAATTTATACACAATTTTTGTGTTTCCTGTCTAGAGAATATCCTTTAGTATTTGTTGGAGAGCTGGTTTGGTGGTGCAGAATTCTCTCAGCTTTTGCTTGTCTGAAAAGCTTTTGATTTCTCCTTCATACTTGAATGAGATCCTTGCTGGGTACAATAATCTGGGCTGTAGGTTATTTTCTTTCATCATTTTAAGTATGTCTTGCCATTCCCTCCTGGCTTGAAGAGTTTCTATTGAAAGATCAGCTGTTATCCTTATGGGAATTCCCTTGTGTGTTATTTGTTGTTTTTCCCTTGCTGCTTTTAATATTTGTTCTTTGTGTTTGATCTTTGTTAATTTGATTAATATGTGTCTTGGGGTGTTTCGCCTTGGGTTTATCCTGTTTGGGACTCTCTGGGTTTCTTGGACTTGGGTGATTATTTCCTTCCCCATTTTAGGGAAGTTTTCAACTATTATCTCCTCAAGTATTTTCTCATGGTCTTTTTTTTTTTGTCTTCTTCTTCTGGGATCCCTATGATTCGAATGTTGTAGCGTTTAATATTGTCCTGGAGGTCTCTGAGATTGTCCTCATTTCTTTTAATTCGTTTTTCTTTTATCCTCTCTGATTCATTTATTTCTACCATTCTATCTTCTAATTCACTAATCCTATCTTCTGCCTCTGTTATTCTACTATTTGTTGCCTCCAGAGTGTTTTTAATTTCACTTATTGCATTATTCATTATATACTGACTCTTTTTTATTTCTTCTAAGTCCTTGTTAAACCTTTCTTGCATCTTCTCAATCCTTGCCTCCAGGCTATTTATCTGTGATTCCATTTTAATTTCAAGATTTTGGATCAATTTCACTATCATTATTCGGAATTCTTTATCAGGTAGATTCCCTATCTCTTCCTCTTTTGTTTGGTTTGGTGGGCCTTTATCCTGTTCCTTTATCTGCTGGGTATTCCTCTGTCTCTTCATCTTGTTTAAATTGCTGAGTTTGGGGTGTCCTTTCTGTATTCTGGCAGTTTGTGGAGTTCTCTTTATTGTGGCATTTCCTCGCTGTGTGTGGGTTTGTACAGGTGGCTTGTCAAGGTTTCCTGGTTAGGGAAGCTTGTGTCAATGTTCTGGTGGATGGAACTGTATTTCTTCTCTCTGGAGTGTAATGAAATGTCCAGTAATGAGTTATGAGATGTCTATGGTTTTGGGGTGACTTTGGGCAGCCTGTATCTTGAAGCTCAGGGCTGTGTTCCTTTGTTGCTGGAGAATTTGCTTGGTATGTCTTGCCCTGGAACTTGTTGGCCCTTGTGTGGTGCTTGGTTTCAGTGTCGGTATGGAGGCGTTTGATGAGCTCCTGTCAATTAATGTTCCTTGGAGTCAGGAGTTCCCTGGAGTCAGGGTTTGGACTTAAGCCTCCTACTTCCAGTTATTGGTCTTAATTTTACAGTAGTTTCAAAACTTCTCCTTCTATACAGCACCACTGATAAAACATCTACGTTAAAGATGAAAAGTTTCTCTACTGTGAGGGTCTCTCAGAGAGGTTCACAGCGTTACATGGAGAAGAGAAGAGGGAGGAGGGAGTTAGAGGTGACCCAAATGAGATGAGGTGGAATCAATAGTGGAGAGAGTGGGCTAGCCAGTATTCACTTCCTTATGTGCACTCCACAACTGGACCGCTCAGAGATGTTCAGAGTTATACAGGGAAGAGAAGAAGGAGGCAGGAGACAGAGGTGGCCAGAAGGATAAAAGGGGGAAATGAAAAGGAGGGAGACAGATCCAGCCAGTAATCAGTTCCTTAAGTGTTCTCCACCATCTGGAACACACAGAAATTCACAGAGTTGGGTAGAGTAGAGAGGGGTTAGGGAGGAGATACAGGTGACCTGGTGGAGAAAATGGAGAGTCCAAAGGGAGAGAGAGCAGTCAAGCCAGTAATCTCGTACACTAGTGACAAATGGGTCCTGAAGATTGGGTTCTTAAAGGTACAAAATTGGTAACAAATACATAAAATCAAAAATTAGAAATCTAGAGTAGAGTTTGGAATTTCAAAAATGCGATGTTAATGAAAAGAAGAAGGAAAAGAAAGAGAGAAAAAACGAACAAAGAAAAACAAACAAGGTCGTGAAAGTAATAAAGAAACTACAGGTACAAACTTGATAACTAATACCAAAAAGCAAAAATTAAAAATCTAGAGTAGAGTTTGGAATTTCAAAAATACAACGTTAAAAAAAAAAAAAAAAAAAAAGAAGAAGAAGAAAAATAAAGAGAGAAAACAAACAAACCAACAAAAACAATGTCGCAAAAATTATAAAGAAAATACAGGTACAAAATTGATATCAAATACCAAAAAGCATAAATTAAAAATCTTGAGTGGAGTTTGGAATTGCAGATATACGATGTTATATAAAAGAAGAAGAGAAAGAAACAGAGGAAAAAAAAAAGTCACAGAAATTATGAAAAAAACTATAGGTACAAAATTGATAACATATATCAAAAGGCTAAAATTAAAAATCTAGAGTAGAGTTTGGAATTTCAAAAATACAATTTTAAAGAAAAGAAGAAAAAGAAAAAGAAAAAAAAAAAACCACGGTCAAAAAATTATAAAATATATATATGAAGTTTGCTGAAGAAGAAAAAAAAAATAGGGTCTTTTTTTTTTTTTTTTGCAAAGTAATAGTTATAAAAGTGAAAATTAAAGGACAATAGAGGACTTAAAAAAAATTTTTTTTAATTAAAAAAAAAAGAAAGAAAGATTGATCGTAAAAATAGTAAAAATATATCTAGGTCTTTCTCTGGTTTTGTTGTGAGTATTGTGGGTTCAGTTCATTTTTGGCAGTTCCTTAGTCCGACTTATATTTCTCAAGATCTATAGGCCCCTTCCTATGTAATCCGTAGTAACCACAGGGTTTTAATCTATGGCCTGTAGCTTCCAAGGCGTTTCCCTCTGTTATAGCTTTTTCTGTTTGCTGGTCTCTTCAGTGTCTGGTTCCCGCCCTGACACAAAGGGGATGGTTGAGGACACTATTTTTTTTTTTTTTTTTTTAAATTTAGGCTCACTTGTTCAGCCGCGCTGTGGGGAGGGAGGGAGGGATGCTGCAAACAGCTAACACTGGCGTGCGCTCGCAGTGCCTCAGCCACACTGGGTCTGCCCCCGCTCACGGCACGTGTAGACTCCCTGCCCACACTGCTTGTGCTCTAGGTTGTTCCGCCGGGAACAATCAGAGGCCGGCCCTGGGCTGAGCTCCCAGGTCCGAGCCACTCAGGTTCAGGCACTCGGGTAGTCCTCAGAGGCGCAGACTCGGTTGGGCCTGCGTTTTGTGTTCTTCCCAGATCCGAGCAGCTCAGGTGATGAGGTGTTTAGCGGGCGCCAATGCTGCGACTTATCGCCTCCCCGCCACTCGATTATCTGGGTGTAAAACCGGCGCACCTTCTCAGGCAGATGTTGACCGTCCAGACCCCCAAGAAGTTTTAGTTAGCAAAGAAGCCTGCTTACAGTTTTATAGATAGTGTCTCTCTGGGGCTGCGATTGCCCCCTTCCGGCTCTGGCTGCCTGTCACCGGAGGGGGAAGGTCTGCAGCCGGCTATCTCTGTTCAGTCCTTTGTTCTGTGCGCGGGCCTGGCGGTGTCTTAGGTTAGGGCTGGCTTTTCGCGTGGTAAATATCCCACAGTCTGGTTTGCTAGCCCAAATTATTTCGCTCAGATAGCGCTCAGGACATTCGGCCCGATTCTTACTCTAAGGGACACAGCCCGCGCCGCACTTCCCTGCCCAGCCCCCGCTTGCTAATGCCGTGTGCAGGTGTCTGCGCTGCTTCTCCGCTGGGGGAGTTACCCTAGGGCTCACAATCCGCGATTTTTAATTGTTTATTTTTTTTTCCCCTCCCTTTTATGTTGCCCTCTGTGCTTCCAAAGCTCGGCACAGATTCGGCAGTGAGAGGGTTTCCTGGTGTTTGGAAACCTCTCTTTTTAAGACTCCCTTCCCTGGACGGAACTCCGTCCCTCCCTCTTTTGTCTCTTTTTTTGTCTTTTATATTTTTTCCTACCTCCTTTCGAAGAGTTGGGCTGCTTTTCTGGGTGCCTGATGTCCTCTGCCGGCATTCAGAAGTTGTTTTGTGGAATTTACTCGACGTTTAAATGCTCTTTTGATGAATTTGTGGGGGAGAAAGTGTTCTCCCCGTCCTACTCCTCCGCCATCTTGGCTCCTCCCCCTTATTTTATTTTTAACACAAATTTGGAAGCAGCCAGATTGCTCTGATACAACTAATTAAACTTTTGACATTTATTAGCCCTGGGTGTCAACAAATTATATAGTCTAGTAAAGAATTACAGTAAAGCTTTTGAAATACCAAGCATGAAGTAGAAATAAAAAATTTGTCTGCTAATAGCATGTACAAATACCACTTATACCATTCTAAACACATGTACTACAAAGATAAATAATGGTATTAGAAGTCTTGATAACACATGGAAAGTATCACCACCATCATCACCACCACAAGTAACAATTATGATAGGAGTGATAAAAACAATACAATCAAAAGTTATCAAATGGTTGTCCTGAACTTGGAATGGTCCTAAGCACGTTACATGTATAATCTTATTTAATACTTGAGAAATTTTTTAACCCATTTAAAAATATTTAAAATACAGAGATAGAAACATATTTAGAAAGTAGAAATTTCATCTTTTAAAAGAATAATACAGTGAAAGCTTAAGATTAATTAGACTGGTAAAATATTTTTTTAGTATTTTCTGTCATCATGTCTTTATTTGTTCTTCGTGTGCAAGAACTTGGTTTATAGTGCTTATTACAAAATACATGTTTTTTTGTTTGTTTTTCAAATTTAAATTTTTTCAATAAATATGGGAAAGAGAAGGGGATAAAAGGTATTACAGTAGTGATTTGTGCATATTATTTTTTGTTAAAGCTCAGTGGGGTTTTTTTCCCAGTGTTTTTTATTTCATTTTTTATTTTTTGTCTTTTTTTAATTACAATTTTATCCTATGACAGTGGTAAGTCTTATCCCTCCTCTTTTTCCTCCTCTTCCTCTTCTGCCTCCTCCTCTCCCCCCTCCTCCTTCCCCTCCTCTCCCTTCTCCTCCTCTTCCTCTTCTCCCCCCACCTCCTCTTTCTCCTCTTCCCCCTCCTCTTCCTCCTCCTCCTCCTCTTCTTTCTCTTCTTCCTCCTCCTCCTCCACCTGCTTCTTTTTCTTTCCCTCCTCTTTTGCTGGCCCAGTTTCCACAGGGGTAAAAACCATCTCTTCTTCCACTAATATATTTGGAAAATAAGACTGTATTATCAAGACAACTGTGGCACTCAGTGAAAAACACATCATTCTCAGAAATAAAGTCAATAAACACAGTGGATTACACACAATTGGCCGGGGTACTTCCCATCTTGGATACCAATATCGGTAATCTGTAAATAAAGAAGTAATTGAAAGCTGGATTTCACATGAAGTAGTTGAATCGTTCAAGAAATAAAGGACAACAATACATACATATGGCTTGGTCACGATCTGCATTGCCTAGAAAGAAAAAGAAAGTTCACAAAGAATTACATAAAATTTCTTCTTTTTCTAGAATATAAGATATTTTCCCCAACAATAATAATGTTATTCTTCTAGTTTTCAGGTACCATACCCTCATCTTTGATGTACCCCCTTCAACCAGTAGCCAATTGTAAGGTACAACATATTTCTTTCAGTAGATTCTCCTGGTCTGCTAGAGAAAGCATGGAAGTATAGGAAGAAGAGGTATGGATTCCAGTACTTATTCTGTTTCTTAATCATCCTGTCAGCTTATATAAAGCACTTCACTTCTTCTTTCCAAAGACTGTTCCAGCTTCAACATTCTAGAATTCCATAACATCTTTTTTAAAAAATGAAGTACAGTTATGTTAATATTGTGTTATCTTATTTTTAATCTTTCTTGTCCCCACACCCCCCAAGATCATTCAAAATTAGTCCTCTGAATCTATTCATTTTCCTCATTTAATTCTTATTTTCAGAAGCTTTGGTTGCTCTTCATCTCACAGATGGCAAGGTTAACTGCAGAGCCCGGTACTCCTTGTTTTTGCTATCTAGCCCAATGCTATCACAATATGTTTCAGGAAATAAATTTCCTTTCCTTTGCTCGTTTGGGCAGAGAAGTTCAAACAATCACTCCCAGATTCCACTAGGAAGGAGACTGGAAGGACAAATGCAGTTTTACCCATAGATACCTTATGGCAGAAAGTGAAGAGGAACTAAAAAGCCTCTTGGTGAAAGTGAAAGTGGAGAGTGAAAAAGTTGGCTTAAAGCTCAACATTCAGAAAACGAAGATCATGGCATCCAGTCCCACCACTTCATGGGAAATAGATGGGGAAACAGTGGAAACAGTGTCAGACTTTATTTTTTGGGGCTTCACAATCACTGCAGATGGTGACTGCAGCCATGAAATTAAAAGATGCTTACTCCTTGGAAGGAAAGTTATGATCAACCTAGATAGCATATTCAAAAGCAAAGACATTACTTTGCCAACTAAGGTCCATCTAGTCAAGGCTATGGTTTTTCCAGTGGTCATGTATGGATGTGAGAGTTGGACTGTGAAGAAGGCTGAGCGCTGAAAAATTGATACTTTTGAACTGTGGTGTTGGAGAAGACTCTTGAGAGTCCCTTGGACTGCAAGGAGATCCAACCAGTCCATTCTGAAGGAGATAAGCCCAGGGATTTCTTTGGAAGGACTGATGCTGAAGCTGAAACTCCAGTACTTTGGCCACCTCATGCGAAGAGTTGACTCATTGGAAAAGACTCTGATGCTGGGAGGGATTGGGGGCAGGAGGAGAGGGGGACGACAGAGGATGAGATGGCTGGATGGCATCACTGACTCGATGGAGGGAGTTGGTGATGGACAGGGAGGCCTGGTGTGCTGCAGTTCATGTGGTCACAAAGAGTCGGACATGACTGAGCGACTGAACTGAACTGATGGTATTTATTTGCAGGGCTTCCCGGGTGGTAAAGAACCTGCCTGCCAGTACAGGACATGCATGAGATGCGAGTTCAATCCCTGGGTTGGGAAAAGCCTCTGGAGTAGGAAATGGTAACCTACTCTACTATTCTGGCCTAGAAAATTCCACGGACAGGGGAGAGTGACAGGCTATAGTCCACGGGGCCACAAAGAGTCAGACATGACTGAGTGTGCATGTGTACACACACACACATTAGTTGTATTTTTAATTTTGGAGGAACTTCCATATTATTTTCCATAGTGGCTATCTCAATTTAGTATAGTATCCACATTCAAGAATTTCTATTTCTGAAGTTTTTAGTTATTTCTTTAAATATCTATATATCTATCTATTCTCAGTTTTTACATAAATCTGGATTTTGATTTATTTAAATATCTATGTATCTATCTATCCCCAGTTTTTAAACAAATCCAGATTTTGATTTATTTGGTGCTTCGTTGTGGCTGGATTAGGTTATGCATCTTTGGTAGGAATACCACACAGGTGATGGATGACATGCTCTCCTCATTGAATTCTCTTAGGTGAAGGGTTTTGTTTTTGATACCTCCTGTTGCTGGTGATATTCACTTTGACCACTGTGTTAGGTTGTGTCTGCCAGGCTCCTCCATCGTGAAGTTAGTCTTTACCTCTAATGAAGTACTTCTTTGAGGAGTTACTTCCGAACTATGCAAATAAACTGTTTCTCATACAACTTTTAGTCACTTATTAATTTATATCAGTATGAATTATAGTATCCTGTTTTATCCAGTGAGTTATAATTGACTACTATTATCCTTATTTTGGTGCTCAAATTGTCCCAGGTTTGACCAGTAAAAGCCCTTTAAGATGGCTTCTGTGTCCTTTATGTTACATGTCTCCACCATTCTTTGAGCACTTCCTTGCTTTCAGGTAGAAAAAGATGTTTGGGGTTTATTTAATGTTTCTCCTGCCCCAGCCATGGAATTTGACCTTTCTCCAGAGAGTCCTGGCTCCCTTTAGTGTGGACTGGAATTTAGAAGCCAAGGTCTGAGTACTATTGTGCTCATTGCATCACTAAGTCATGTCCGACTCTTTGCAACCCCACAGACCGTAGCCCACCAGGCTTTTCTGTCCATGGAATTCTTCAGGCAAGAATACTGAAGTGGGCCGCCACGCTGTTCTCCAGGGGATCTTCCTCACCCAGGGATCAAACTTGCATCTCTTACATCTCCTGCATTGGCAGGCAAGTTCCTTACCACGAGCGCCACCTTGGAAGCCCCTGTTGCTTTAGGGCTGAGAGGACACTGTTCCAAGGCTGTCTCAGAGCTAAGGAATAAATGTATGTTGATACATACATATATAAATATTTACCTCTATGCTTATTTATGTTTATTGAAACTTTTAAGTTCCAGTAGCTCTAAATCATCCAAATCATCACCAAAAGATTTGGGCTTGTTTTCCTCCTTTACATATTCATATGCTATCCTCTGACAGTGAGAAAACCTGCTCCATTATCCTTAATCTGTTTGCTTATTTGATCTATCCTCCAATTGTTTCTGGGCTTCCCTGGTAGCTCAGATGGTAAAGAATCCGATTGCAGTGTGGGAGATCTGGGTTTGATTCGGGGTTGGGAAGATCCCCTGGAAAAGGGAAGGGCTAGCCACTCTAGGATTCTGGCCTGGAGAATTCCATGGATAGAAGATTCTGGCAGGCTACAGTCCATATGGGGTCGCAAAGAGTTAGACACAACTGAGAGACTTTCATTTTCACTTTCCAAAATGCTTCTAATCTCCCATCACTGCTTCTACTCCCTCTTCTTGCTTGGACTCTGATACTCCACATTGGGGTGGTAGAGTTGCCAGATTCAGCAAATAAAAATATAGGATGCCTAGTTATATTCAAATTTCAGAAAACAACAGATATATTTTAGTATAAGAATAGCCTATGTAATATTTGGGATATATTTATACTAAAAATACTTTTGTTTTTCTGAAATTCAAATTTAACTGGATGCCTAGCATTTCAAAAATTTTAAATTGAAGTGCAGTTGATTTTAAATGTTGTGCCAATCTCTATGGTACAGCAAAGTGTCTCAGTTAAACACATATATAAATTATCTTTTACATTATTTTCCGTTATGGTTTATCACAGGATATTCAATATAGTTTCCTGTGCTATACATTGGGACCTTGTTGTTTATCTATTTTAAATGTATAGCTTCCATCTACCGACCTCAAACACCCAGTCCGTCTCTCTCCCTCCTCCTCTGGATGCCCAGCATTTAATCTGGCAACCGACAGGCTGATCCTCTACTTGGATCCCTCTCCCACCCTGCTCAGACTCTGAAAGTTAGCTTTGGGCTTCTCCAACATATTCCTTTCTTACCCCACTAGGACTCTGACCCCTCCCATGCCAAGCCACCTCCCCCAACATTAAAAGCTTCCTCACCTAGTTTGGACTCTGATACCTAGTGTGAGGAGATTGCCCTCAAATGCGGAGGCCCCCTTAGCTGCTTCCTTTTTAACACCTCTCTTCAGGTCAGCCCTAGAAGTGAATCTTCTCCCCATTCTGCCTGGGCTCCCACACAGGTCCAGCCCAGACCTCCAGGGATGCCTTCCCCACCTGGTCAGACTCTGACACACTGCCAGGCATCTCCCTCCCACCCCGGGGGGATCTGTCCCCGCCGTGCCTGGACCGTGACACCGCAGGGTGAGCCACTCCTGCGTGGACATGCCATTACTCTGATGTGGGGCCCCAAGCCTGATCTCCAGCAGGCACACTCACCTCACCCCTTGAGGGCTCTAGCTCTCCACACAAGGCCGTACCCCATGTGTTCTCATCCCACTTAGGCTCTCTCCTCATGCCCACTGCATCGTGTATGAATTCCTTGTCTTCTTGCTTAGGTGCTAACGTGTCTCCCTCTGTGTGGATGCCTACCCCTTTCTGACCTACACAATGGTTTTAGGTCTGGATATTCCCAGGAAGAGAAAGAAAAAGGGAAGAGGAAGGGCAAGGTTTTGCATCTTGATTCAGATGAAGCAAGGGAAGAAATGTTACAGTGGGTCACTCCAGCACTAGTTTCTTTAACACAAAAGCATAATATGCCCTTGTCTGAATTTACTCCCTACTACATTCCTGTAAGCATCTTGGGTTATATGCTCTCATATTTAGAAAAGTGAAAAGAAAAATTTATTAATAAAACATTTTCTAGTTTTATCCTCTGAATATTTTGGGGGAAAAACAAAAGTAAAAGGCTATTATATTAACCATTTGCTATTTTACTTCTTTTCTCTTTTTAATAAATGTTTTAGAATATCCTATTCTTTAGAGCAGTCATTCTCAAACAGGCTGATATTTCAGGAATTAGATGCAAAGCTTGTCTTCAGAGTAAAACTGTTAGTTCTCATTCCTTCTTTCAGATATTCTAGTATTTCCTTAGGGGCAGGAATAAGAGTTAGAGAGGGCAGAAAAGGCTGTGCAGTTTAAAAAAGTCTAAAGATGATACAGTTTGATACCACCTCTGATAATATAACAAAACCTTTCTGATCTAAGGAACAATATTAACATGACAATGAAAGACTAGTGTTCACCACTTCATTTTCTTGTCATTCAATGCATTATGGGATTTTTTCATGTTTCAGTTATTTTCTTGAGCTTACTGCATAGAAAATCTGTGCATCTGTCATAGCTGCCACATCGAGAACACATTAATCCTCGTTGATAAGGCCTTCTGGACAGACCTCTTCTACAAAAAAGCAGAAACGTCTTATTAGAAAAAGTCTCAAGTTTCATGTTATCTAAATAATATGGCTACTGGATTTTTAGTTAATTTATAAAGGTGATTTCATTTTAAAAATGGACTCATAAGTACTTAAATTGGATATGTAATCTTCCCCCTTTTTCTCTCTAGAAATAGTCTCTTCTGAAACTAATTCCCATGATTCTTAAACAAAGTGTTGTAATTTAAATTTGAGGGAGTTTTAAAGCTTCTTTCATTTTAGTTTGTAGCAAAATTTTCCTTCAAAAAGTGGATGTTATAGAATGCTTCATAATTAATTGCTTTCTGGTTGGCATAAATATACAAAAAGCTATGTATGAATGATATATTAATTTTTTGGAGCATTTGAAAAATCCTGAAATGCCTATTATTCCAAAGATCCAGCTACATGGATTATTTTGAGGTAATCATGAAAAATATATAAGTGTATAAACAAGCAAATAAAGTAAAATGGGATTTTAGAAAGTTGGTTTAATCCATTGTACAGAGCACAGGGGAGAAGTTAAAAAAATATTACATCAATTGCCCAGAGCTAAGTTAGGAAACTGCTAAGTTGCTTTAGTCGTGTCCGACTCTGCAACCCTATGGACCATAGCCTGCCAGGTTCCTCTGACCATGAGATTCTCCAGGCAAGAATATTGGAGTGGGTTGCCATTTCCTCTTCGAGGGGATCTTCTGGACCCAGAGATTGAACCCAGGTCTTCTGCAATGCAGGTAGATTCTTTGCCATCTGAGCCACCAGGGAAGCCCAAGTTAGGATGGCAGCCTGAAACAGGTATGAATTGGGAAGCATAGTTTAAAATATTTAAAATAAGAAGTAGAAGATAAATGGGGAAAATATGTTTCTGAGTGAGGAGAGGGTCATTATTTGTGGCTATTTAAACAAGGCTATTTACTCAGTGTATAGTTGCAAGTCATAAAAACAAACATTAGGCATTTAAGTCCTTGGCCATCTGGGCCATTTAGAAGAAGGACAAACCTTGGAAATAGACATTCAAAAACTATCTGATATCCTTGGATGGCAAACTTTCAAGTCCATCAAGGATATACAGAGATCTGTTGTTATTTGCAGATCATGTATCATTCTCTAGGGCTTCTCTGATAGCTCAAACAGTAAAGAATCTCTCTGCAGTGCAGGAGACCTGGTTTCAATCCCTGATTCAGGAAGATCCCTTGGAGAACAGCATGGCAACCCACTCCAGTATTTTTGCCTGGAGAATTCAGACAGAGGAGCCTGGCAGGCTCCAGTCCATGCAGTTGCAAAAGACTGTTCCACAATCAAACCATTTCAAGGAGGAAACGGATTTTGTCTGGATCCCAGCCAGAATACTAGCCTTCAAGAAATCCAAGAATTGATCTAATCACCTTTACCTAATATCCTACACTACTTTTATTGTGTTAATCCTTTTGCACTGAAACAGATGCCTCCAACACAAGAGAGCTTATCCTGTTGTAAAACCAGAGATGGGGGAAGCTTTTTTCCTGTACCAATGCAGAGCTACTCACTATAAAGATGGCCTTTAAACACCTGGAGCATAGGCCAATGACCCCGTGACCATAATGTCTGATAACTCTGGCCTGGAATAACTCTACAAAGGCAAATAAATATGTAAATAAAAATATTAATTAATCAAAATAAATAAATTCACACTGTGCTAGAATACAGTGGGCCTTCTTTTTCGAAGATAAGATTATACAGATATTTATATTAGGTAGTCAGAAATGCCAAGCTTTCATGTTAATCTTCCCCTTGTTCTGAGTTTCTAAAAAGTTTAACCTAAAGCAGTCTGAGTCTGAATCTACAGACTATCCCAATAAACTAGAGAAAAACACAATGCAATAAGTAGCAAAGATTATCTTTTAGAGATTCTATCTGGCACTCCTTCTGTACAAGTCCACAACTGCAATTGGAATTACTAGACTGGATTAGAAGAAAACAACAGATAAGTATAATTAGCAAAGTACATTGAAATTTCATAGGTTTCCTGGCAATGCCTGAAGAAATAGATGATAGTAGAGACTTTAGACACCTGCCTTTGCTGAGAAGCAGCCCAGTGGTTCTCTGAGACCAAGTTATAACTCTGAACATTGTCCTCTGGACCTTTTGTTAGACTCACATCTGGTCATATCTTTAGTTTATTGCTACCGACAGGATATGTGTCCATTCTTGCCTGGAAAATCCCATGGACGAAGGAACCTGGTAGACTACAGTCCATGGGGAGGCAAAGAGTTGGATACGACTGAGTGACTTCACTTTCACCTTCCACCCATGTTGCCTGGGTGGTCCAATGGGTAAACTATTCCCATGCCCAACTTGAAGTCCATTAGAAGACCAGTATTCAAATTTTATAAGAGAGCTATACTGTTCCAGTGTGATGTAAACTTTCAATGCCTGCCACTTTGCTCATAAAGGAGGGAATCCAGCTCCATGGACTGACAATCAAGCAATTACAGCTTATAGGTAGATTCTTCTCTTCAAAGTTCTCCATATGCAGACTCATATAATCTGTATATTGTCCATGGAACAATGGCCAGAGTACATCAAATGGATGTTGATTTTTCTATATTATACAACCAGAATAGCTAGGCCACCTATAATAACTCCTTTCACTTTTACTCCATCCTTATAACATTGAGAAATGTCATAGTTCTGGCTTCTGATTCATATCCAGACATCTACAGATTTCCAAGTAGACTTAAAGAGCCTATCCCAATAAGCTAGAGAAAACTACAATGCAATAAGCAGCAAAGAAGATTATCTTTTAGAGGGTCTATCTGGCACTCCTTCTGCTTCACCTATTTATCTTTGCCAAAAACTTCATGACTACTTCTTGGACGTATTCAAGGTCAAGGTCAAGGTCAAGGTCAAGAACTCTGTTGTTTCCTGCCTCAGATTATCCCTGTATGTGCAAAGCTATCTCAATTTATATCTCTTCCTGTGAAAATCAGCTGGTCTCCTCCCTTCACTTTCACATCTTGCACTTAGAGGACTAGGAACCACAAACACCATCAACGCTTCTTTGAGGCTGATATTATGTAGCTGTACCAATCCTCTCATCTTCCCCAGGATACCATCTTCCTCTGATCAGGCCTCCTTACTCACTTTGGTATCTGACTCACAGTTTGCTTTTCAGTCAAAATTTTGCCACCATCTACAAATTTGGGACCTAGATGATTACAGTATCCAATAACTTGGTCTCTGTGTTACTGGATATCTTTACCATCATAATGCTCCAAAACTGCCACTTTTGTAGCCACATTCTAGATCTTGTAATCTCCGAAAATGTCTCTACTTCTGAACTCACAAGTCACACATTCCACTCATGGACTGCAACCTCCTATCCTTCCAGGTTAAGTCATTTACTCCTGTAACATTTGTCCATTAATTTCACTGGTTCCACAAGTCTACTTTCTTTCCTATTTTTCTCCCTATCCATCATGTTATCTCTTCTTGATCCAATTTAGATTCACCAGTTTGCATACTCTTTAGCTAAAAACTTGAAACTCTCTTGCACTATTTTCCTTTACAGCCACCTGACAAGACCCCAGTGTTGGGAAAAGTGAAGGAATCTTACTGTCTGCATGTTCCATACCTGCTTCAGGGCTGCTGGGTGCTGCTGGAGGAAAATCATTAAATTAGGTAGAGAATATTTCTATCATTCTCTATTCAGCTTCCTCTCTCATTTTCCATAATAACTACTTCAAATCTTCCCAGTCCTCAAAATTCTCATTTCACTGTCTTCCCCTTTATTCTTAGGACACGATGTATTCTACTTCACAAAGAGACATAACAGCCCTTAGATTGGAACTTGAGAAGTTTTCTGTCACTAAATTTGAGAAATATACCTTTTCCTTCTTTCTTTCCTTTCTGGTACAACTGAAGAACTGCTCCTCATTCTTTCTAAGGCTAATCTCTTTTAAACTTCTGCTTTCTCAGGGACTTGTATCTTTACGTATACATTGCTTTTATTCTTCATAAAGAATTACTTTTATTCTGTATTAGAGCCTTCATGTCAATATTTAAGTATGTTCACATCTTCTGCATTTTAAAAATGAGACAAAATAAAAATAACAAACAGTTCTAAGTTCATTCCATCCTAGTACCAATTTCCTCTGCTCCACAGAAACAGCTTCTCCTATGTTTACCAATGAATTCTTCAGATCTGATATTTTTAAGTCCTGACTTTGCCTGACATCTTAGAATTTGAAATTATGGATAAATTCATCCCTTTAAAAATATTCTTTCCCCACATCTTAACTGATCCCATACTCTTTGGCCTTTTCTCCTACCTGTCTGGCTACACTTCTTTGGTCACCTCTCCCACTCATGCTTCACTATCCACCCTTAAATGTTGGCGTGACATTCCCCAGGGCCTCCTCTCTTCTCAGTCTATAAGCAGTCTCATCTATTCCCATGATTTAAATTACCCTGTGTATTCTAGCACTCCAAATATTTGTTCTATGCCATTCCTCACTCATGAGTTTCTGACCTAAATAACCACCTGCTTACTAAACATCTCAAGATGAGTATTTCACAGCCAACCCAAAGTCATTATGTATAAATGGAACTCATCATTTCCTCTCAAAAAGTTCCTTGTTCCCCTTTGGAGTTAATGTCAATACCATTCGTGGCTGAGTCATATATTTGAGAATATTCCTTGACTATTTCCTCTCTTGGATTATTTAAAGCAATAAACTACAAATCTTATTATTTACACCTTCTAGAAATTTCTTGAAACTTCTCCAATCTCAACCTAGACATCCCTTGTTAACGTCTTTTTTCCCAGCCCATGATTTCATACCTGCTTTTACAGCAACTCTTTTCTATTTAAAATACAGATATTGGGTGTATTTGGTTAATGTTGTGTTTTTTTTTTTAAATTTCTTTCCCAATGGTCTACAAGTGTTTTCAGGATAGACACAATGTAAATAATGTGGAATTCTATTGCTTAGTTATTGTTTAAATACACCTACTACAAATGTATTTAAATAAATAAAAGATCCTGCAGGCAGATGCAACATGTCTAATAACAACCAATTTTTTCCCCTTTACCCTACATCTTTTCCTAGTGCTGTTATTAAAATTATCACTTCAGTTTAAATTCTAATGCTCATCTTTGACTGTACCCCTTTCAATATCTAAATTCAAGGCTAATCTAATTAATGCTGTTTTATTTTACTTTACTGTGTTTTGCTTAGAAATGTATAATTTTTAAATTTTATTATTTTTTGATCACACCACAAGGCTTGTGGGATCTCATTTCCCCTAACAGGGACAGAACCTGTGCTCTTAGCAGTGAAAGTGTGGAATCTTAACTGGAGCACCAGGGAATTCCCAGAAATGTATAAGTTTTTACCTTTGAAATTGAAAATAATCACTAGGAAATGACATATGTAAATACTGCTTCAGTTCACTTTTTCTGATACATTATAAGCTATCTTAAGCTTTATATATTCTCTATATGAGAGTCCTTTGGACTGCAGGGAGATCCAACCAGTCCATTCTGAAGGAGATCAGTCCTGGGATTTCTTTGGAAGGAATGATGTTAAAGCTGAGACTCCAGTACTTTGGCCACCTCATGCGAAGAGTTGACTCATTGGAAAAGACTCTGAAGCTGGGAGCGATTGGGGGCAGGAGGAGAAGGGGACGACAGAGGATGAGATGGCTGGATGGCATCACTGACTCGATGGACGTGAGTCTCAGTGAACTCCAGGAGTTGGTGATGGACAGGGAGGCCTGGCGTGCTGCGATTCATGGGGTCGCAAAGAGTCGGACACGACTGAGTGACTGAACTGACTGACTGACTGATATATTCTGTATAGTTTTACTCTCTATAGATTCTTTTCTTTTGCTTATGATTTTCTTTTCTCTGATTATTATTTCTGTTCCATTTATTTTCTATTCTTTAGGAGCACTAATTTATAGATTTATTACCCTACATGGTTCCTTTCTTTTTCCATATATTTTTACTTCTATTCTCCATCTTTGTGTTATGAAAATTTTCAAGATTGTCATTGACTCATATTTTCCCTATTGCCAAATCTATTTTATTCTTCCATTCTGTACTAGCTTGCTGTTGCTACTTTAACAAATTGCCACAAACTGGGTGGTTTAAAACAATAGAAATTTGTTTTCTCAGTTCTGGAGGTCTGAAGTCCAAAATCAAGGTGCTGTCAGGACTTTGCTCCCTTCAAAGACTCACAGAGAAAATTCCTTGACTCTCCCAGCTCCCGGTGGCTCCAGGAGTCTCTTGATTTCTGAATGTATCACTTCAACCTCTCCCTCCACAGTACATTGCCTTTCTCTTTTGTGTGTCTAGTGCTGAATCCCCTTCTCCCTCTCTCTTATGAGGGTAGGAGTAATTGCATTTAGGTCCTACCTGAATAAGACAAGTGCCTCCTCTCAAGATCCTTATCTTAAACATATCTTATATATTTTTTATAAGTCACTATTCACTCTTGCCATGTATTAATAAGTTAATATTCACAAGTTCTGTGAATTAGGACCTGGATACATCCTTTAGTGGGGGGGGGGGGTGGCGGTCACCATTTAGTCCACTACACATTCTAATTTTCAATTTGGCTTTCTTATTTTCACTCCTACTAAGTATTTTATAAGACTGTGATGAACTGATTCTTCTACCAACTATTCTTAAGAAAGATAGCTATGACTGCCTATTTTGAGTGCATATCAAATAAACCTTGGGGTGAGGTACCTAATATATGAGCCAACCTAGATCCTTCATAAGTAGACTTTCCAATGTCTGTATCAAAGAAAAAAATAGTTGTAAAAATTTCAAGACAAAGAAGCCTATGGGACAAATGGGAGGAAAGAAGAGTAATCATAACATCTAGTCTAGAGAAGGAAATGGCAACCCACTCCAGTGTTCTTGCCTGGAGAACCCCAGGGACAGGGGAGCCTGGTGGGCTGCCGTCTATGGGGTCGCACAGATTCAGACACGACTGTAATGACTTAGCAGCAGCAGCAGCAACATCTAGTAGGTTCATCTTATCACTATAGCCATGGCACTAGCTATCTATTTTACACATAGTAATATATATCTATGTCAATGCTTCTCTCTCAGTTCATCCCACTATTCTCCTTCTCCTACTGTGTCTATAGGTCACTCCTGTTATTAAGGTTAACAAATACCTTCATCTTATCAAATGGAAATGTCATCTTTCCTTCCTCATCTTTCTTTCTAATTCTTTGAGGAGTATCTCATACAGTTAACCACTTTGGGCATCATGACTCATGTTCTTCATGTGGATTCCAAGTATCCTTATCCTTAGCATTGTTTAGGTTTCCCTCTTATCTTATTAGCCTCTTCACTTTCCTTTGTCAGCTCTTTTGCCTTAGGTTGAAATACTGTATTACTCTAGATCTTAGTACTTAAATTAACTCACCAAACTTCCTCTTCCATAAGGTGATCTCATTCAGGACTGCAATTCATTTCTATGTCAGGGCCTTTATAGCAGCAGTTTACTTCAAACCATTCCCAGATCAAATTGCACTTATCTCACATGCCAGCAAAGTAATCCTCAAAATTCTCCAAGCTAGGCTTCAATAGCATGTGAACTGAGAACTTCTAGATGTTTAAGCTGGATTTAGAAAAGGGAGAGGAACCAGAGATCAAATTGCCAACAGCCGTTGCATCATAGGAAAAGCAGGAGAGTTCCAGGAAAACATCTACCTCTGCTTCATTGACTACACCAAAGCCTTTGACTGTGTGCATCACAACAAACTGTGGAAAATTCTTCAAGAGATGGGAATACCAGACCTGACCTGCCTCCTGAGAAATCTGTATGCAGGTCAAGAAGCAACAGTTATAACTGGCCTTGGAACAACAGACTGGTTCCAAATTGGGAAAGGAGTTCATCAAGGCTGTACATTGCCACCCTGCTTATTTAACTCATATGCAGAGTACATCACGTGAAATGTCAGGCTGGATGAAGCACCAGCTAGAATAAAGATTGCGGGAGAAATATCAATAACCTCAGATATGCAGATGACACCACCCTTATGGCAGAAAGTAAAGAGGAACTAAAGAGCCTATTGATGAAAGTAAAACAGGAGAGTGAAAAAGTTGGCTTAAAACTCAACATTCAAAAGACTAGGATTACGGCATCCAGTCCCATCATCTCATGGCAAATAGATGGGGAAACAATGGAAACAGTGACAGACTTTATATTTTTGGGCCTCCAAAATCACTGCAGATAGTGACTGCAGCCATGAAATTAAAAGATGCTTACTCCTTGGAAGAAAAGATGACCAACCTAGACAGCATACTAAAAAGCAGAGACATTACTTTGCCAACAAAGGTCTGTATCATCAAAACTACGATTTTTCCAGTAGTCATGTATGGATGTGAGAGTTGGACCATAAAGAAAGCTGAGCACTGAAGAATTGATGCTTTTGAACTGTGGTGTTGAAGAAGAATCTTGAGAGTCCCTTGGACTGCAAGGAGATCAAACCAGCCAATCCTAAAGGTTATCAGTCCTGAATATTGATTGGAAGGACTGATGCTGAAGCTGAAGCTCCAATACTATGGCCACCTGATGTGAAGAACTGACTCATTGGATGCTGGGAAAGATTGAAGGCAGGAGGAGAAGGGGATGACAGAGGATGAGATGGTTGCATGGCATCCTTGACTCAATGGATATGAGTTTGAGCAAACTCCAGGAGTTGGTGAAGGACAGGGAAGTCTGGTGTGCAGCAGTCCATGAGCTTGCAAAGAGTCAGACATGACTGAGCAGCTGAACTTAACTGAATAAAAACCAATCCACATACTGAAAGTCTAACCCAAGATACAAGTCTATAGCCTGTACTACAGAAACAGTCTCCAATTGTGCTTGTTTCTCTTTGTACCCTTGTTTTCCTATACTGCATTTTCACCATAATAGCAAGAACAATCTTTTATTGTTAAGTTTTCTTTTCAAAGGACTTCCCTTGTGGCTTAGCTGGTAAAGAATCCGCCTGAAATGTGGGAGACCTGCGTTGGATCTCTGGGTTGGGAAGACCCTCTGGAGAAGGGAAAGGCTACCCATTCCAGTATTCTCACCTGGAGAATTCGATGGACTGCATAGTCCATGAGGTCACAGAGAGTTAGACATGACTGAGCAATTTTCACTTTTACTTTTCTTTTCAAATCATAGTTTGAGATCATGCCACTTACTTGCTTAAAACTTTCCCATGATTTTGCCATTGTGTAGAATAAACCCCCAAATCCTCACCTGGCCAGTGATATTCTATTTGGTTTTGTTGTCACCTAACTTTCTACCTCTAACCACAATTATTCATTTTTCAAACATGCTAAACTCATTTCAAGCTCAGAGATTTTATAATACGTGCTCTCACTTCTACCTGAAATATTTTTTAGCCATCTGTTCATCTTTTGGCTTTCAGCTCAAATGCCACCTCCTTTCACAGATATCCTATCTATATTCTGGAGAAGGAAATGGCAACCCACTCCAGTATTCTTGTCTGGAGAATTCCATGGACAGAGGAGCCTGGTGGGCTGCAGTCTGAAGGGTTGTGAAGAATCAGACATGAATGAGCAACTAACACCACTATCTATATTCTATAGTAGTTATTCCCCATTTGCTTATTGTGCTGTTTCTATGGCATATTTCACTATTTAGTTAAATATCACTTGTTTAATATGTTCACTTGTAAGTCTCTTCCAAGACTACAAACTAAGCATGGTCGGTCTTTATTGTTCTTGTTAGTGGATACATCAACTTTTAAAAGCTATTCCATGTAGTTGATAACATCCCAATGCTTCCACTTTGTAGGACTGAAAGAAGCCTAAAAACTTTTGCCATTACTCTACATTCAAAATTTGCTTTTCATGCCTATGTTCCAAGTCAGCAAAGCTTCCATTTAGGAAGTGGCTTTCTGAATTTAATTCAACCTACATTCACAGCTCTGTTGTTTTTCCTTTCTAGGGGAATACAATTATCAATTAGCAATCATTGTTCTGTTTTCCTTTCTTTTTTTTGGCTTAGTCTCAGAAGCATTTTATTTATGTATTAAGAAGCTCCTTCTCAATCCTAGCATGTATTTAATTTTTCTTGGCATGTTGATTAGGATATTTTCTCACTTCAATTATTCATTTTAACAACATTATTTATAGGATCCTATTGACCTGTAGGAAAACTTAAGGCTTTCCAATAAAGTTCTCCAGAAATAGAGGCTATTTTGGAAGGTAGTTATTTCCCATCATTGGAAAGTTTTTGGGTATAGGTACATAATTACATGGTAAGTGTTAAGAGTTCAAGTTTCATATGGATAGCTTGACTAGAAGACTTCTGAAGTACTTTTCCACCTCTGAGTTATTATGATTCCTTATATTTATGTGACTAGCACCAATTAATAATGCAACCTCTGGAGGATAGTCAATTAAAAGAGTCCTTCATGTTATAAAACTTAGGTGCTCCTGATGTCATTATTACAACATACATTTCAACATATCTTATTTTCTTTTTATAAAAATATGGAAACAAACAATTTTAGAAAATAATTTAAATCTTAATTAGCCTAGGTACTATGAAATAATACCAAGCTTAAAACTTCCTTTGGAAGTAATATTTGGCTATCTACAGGTAAAATTAGTATGCCTAAATTATGACTCATTTTATTATAGAATTAAAAATATTTCAATATAAACTCTTTAATTGCTATCTTATAATTAATTCTTTTATAGTTCACAAAGACATTTAGAAGAATATGTTGAAAGCTCAGTCATATGGTGCAACCAAACTTCTAGGGGGGCTGGAATCCTTTAAAAATCCCCAATTTATTTTAATATTTTTTAAAAAATGTAAAGGAACTTACCCTGGTGCATAGTTGCATATGAAAAGTGCTGCATGTTTAATACGTCCAATTCTTGAACATGGAGTAACAGCACAACCAACTTTGTAAGACCTGTCCCAAACAAGCTAAAATAAAATTTTCAAAGAAAACATAAAATTTAATTCTAAACATTTACTCTGCCATAGTATAATCAATAGTATATTCAATACACATAGAACTTTAACCAAGCCAATTCAAGGAATATGAACTATTCTTCATTTGGCTGCAGGCAGAAAATTATCATGAATTAATTTAAGCATTTACAAAACTGTAATTAGAGAAACGTTTCAATAGGTTCTACCAATACTGTACTCTTAGGATTAAAAGTCTGAGAAAAACTGATCCAGAATAAGGAAGGAAGAATCAATTTTCAACATTTTGTTAAATCTGAGAGTTCCAGGTTATTGGCAGAGAGGAAGAGGGAAGTGAGAAGAGAAAAAGCCTTGGAAGAATGGAAGCCGTGAATAGAAGGAAGAAAAAGAGGGGACAGTAAGATTATAGAAGAGAAGGAAAAGAAATACAAGAGTAGAAAGTAATTGAATGTTGCAGATTTTTTTTTCTTTTATTGAGGAAATTCTATTATAAAGTAAAATAAAGTCTGGGCTTTTCATTTAAAAAAATGAGTAAAAGAGCTGGTTCCTATAAAATAGTTTCTTGCAAGACAGGTCTTGGAATGAAAATAGGAAAACAATTAAAGATATTCCAGAAAATAATTCCTGAGTGTATTTAATTGTCCCGATACTTTTAAGTGAAGAAAGAAAAAAATTGTTTTGTTAACCTCTGTGGGACAGGAAGAAACAATTTGTTTTCCTTTTCTCTATAACTCTTAGCGATTTTAAAAGTGTGTGACTCCAAAAGAAATAGACCAATGCTTTAAAAGAATAGAGAATAGAATGTCTGCAGCAGTTGAAGTTAAGTCAAATCCAGGAGATGAAAGTGTCTAGGAAACTAGATTTAAGGAGGAAAACATACAGAGGAGTAGGTCAGGGAGGAGACTTGGTTAGTTTGCTCAAAGTACTGAAGTCATATAAAGAAGTTTAGCTTTGACATGAGTAAGATAATAGAGAGCCTCTCATTTTCTAGAAGAAAGAACTGATCAAAAAAGAATTTTTGAAATATGATTAATTTGATGGAACAGAAAGACACTAGTTCAACATGAAAAAATTCCCAAATTTTAAGTTCTAAATCAGAATTGACTCATTGAAAAATAATCATCTTTTAAATGAGCTTGGAAGTTAATTCAATAGTTTATTGATTCCTCATACAAATATTTATTGAAGACCTAAATAATGTCATGTTGATGTGTTGAGAATACATGGATGAGAAGACAAGGTCCCTGCCCTTTGCATAGTATTAGATTCATACATTAATGATTATGAAAAATGTAATATGTAAAATAATAAATGTATGCACAGGAAATAAAAAGTGGTTCAGTATGCTTGGAGTACAAAGTATAAGGGTGAATTGTTAGATATGAGGCAGGAAAATAATACTACGCATTTACAATTAACATGTTTTCATACATACATATACCATTGAATGTGTACTGATTCATGCAAAAAAAAATCAAGTCTCTTATTTATGTTTAAATAGTCAATAAACTAGAACTAATTTTTATTTACTGTTTACTTCCTTTTCCAGCATGCGTTATTTTAGAAAGGTACCTTTCATCTTTGGGTATAGAGATTAGATTTACTTTATTTAAAGGAATGCTTTAATTGTATCGTTCAAGCAAATAGAAGAAATTATGAACATTCAGAAGATCTAGGACTGATCAGAATTTTGATTCTTTAGAGGAAGTAATTTTACCATTTGAATTTATTTATAAAATTGAAACAATCAATAAAAACTTAGTAGTAAGGCAATTAAGGAGTCTATTGAATTAATAATATAAAATTAGGTACCTGTAGATAGTTAGAACAGTTATCAGAGCAACTGTTCTTTTCAAAATTGTACTTTCTCCTCTGCTCAAACCAACTTCTGATAGCAATACTTGCAGTAAATTCATTTTCAGGGCCGACCCATATATTTTCACCAATACCATTAAATTTAGGATGGGCCATATATAGTTCTTCTAAATGAGTATTACGCGCAAACACACATTTTTTCCCCCATGCTCTAGCAGTCCGTGACAAAGCTACATCCCAAGTCTGAAAAAAAATGCAAAAGGCAAAGAAAACAAAATAATAATAACGAAGGCTTTTTTTGTGCTCTAAATTATTTTCCTTGAATTCTCATATTTAGATTTAGGGAAAACAATTCTTATTTTGTGCCTATGAGTCTGATTTGTGGAGTTTATTAAGGAGGAAAGTGTTTTGAGATAATTATAAATGAAACAACTATTTCCGGAGACTATGCATATTTTGTAATTAGAAAGTCAGATTGTTAGATGATGCAAATGATTATAATACTCTTACCTGTAGTCTATTCAGAAAATGCATATTTTTAACCTCATGCCTTATACACATAATAATACAATAATTTAACATATTTAAGAACTATTTATTGAGCACTGATTATATGCAAATTGTTGTACTTTGAGGGATAAAATGAAGTCAACATAAAGTTTGTCCTCTAGTTTCTTATTGTTATTAGAACAACCTGGGATAATACATACATATATATACACACATATACATGTATATATAATTTTAACATATAGAGGTAGTTTGTAAACTTTATACAAGAGGTACATGTAAAGCTTTATGGATGTTTCCAGAAATGTGAGGAAATGTCACAGGATGCTGCCATTTTCCATTTATGGAAACATCCAGAAATGTGTACTTCTGTCATATTTAGAGGCTTAGTATAATGTTCATTGTTTAGTTAAGGACAAGAACAACAAAAACACACACACACACACACAAATAGAAAAATCAATAGTTCTAAAACCAACATGCTAAAAATGTACGTTATAGTATATTTGAAAATAAACATTTCTGAAAACATTACTAAGATTTCCTTAGAGTTTTCTTGGTTAGTTTCATAAACAGAAAATATATTATAGAAAATAAATCAGGCTTTTAGGATATCCCCTCTCTTCCCACACTATTTTCTTTCCCAAAGGTAATCATTGTTAAAAATATGGCTTATGTACACATTTCTCTATCTCCATGTACATACTATCCAAAATAAGATATGTTAGGGTATTTTAGGAGAATATTTTATGATTTTTGTCCTTGCACTGTTTTAATCATCCCACACACAATAGTATTGGCCTGCCATATGCAGTTTTCACTCAGAGAGATTATTCCTTCTTAGCACAAATAGATCTACCTAACTTTTTAAAACTCTTCATAGTATTACATAGTGTGGCTAGGAGCATGTAATAAAGGTTATCATTCCACTACTGATGGCCCTTCTGATTCTTTCCCATTTACAAACAAAGCTCCATGGACCATCTTTCTACTACTTAATTTTGCAAATTGCTTACACAACACAACATATGCTTATAGTGCACTAATCACTATTCTAAGTGGTTTTTTTTCCTTCCATTCATATTGAGATATAATTGGCACACAGCCCTGTACAAACGTAAGGTGTATAGCACAATACATGGGCTTCCCTGGTGGTTCAGCTGGTAAAGAATCTGCCTGCAATGGGGGAGACCTGGGTTGGATCCCTGCGTTGGGACAATACCCTGAACAAGGGAACGGCTACCCACACCAGGATTCTGGCCTGGAGAATTCCATGGACTGTATAGTCCATGGGGTCACAAAGAGTCACATAAAGGCAATGCCAAGGAATGCTCAAACTACCGCACAGTTGCACTCATCTCACATGCTAGTAAAGTAATGCTCAAAATTCTCCAAGCCAGGCTTCAGCAATATGTGAACCGTGAACTTCCTGAGGTTCAAGCTGGTTTTAGAAAAGGCAGAGGAACCAGAGATCAAATTGCCAACATCCGCTGGATCATGGGAAAAGCAAGAGAGTTCCAGAGAAGCATCTATTTCTGCTTTATTGACTATGCCAAAGCCTTTGACTGTGTGGATCACAATAAACTGTGGAAAATTCTGAAAGAGATGGGAATACCAGACCACCTGACCTGCCTCTTGAGAAATTTGTATGCAGGTCAGGAAGCAACAGTTAGAAGTGGACATGGAACAACAGACTGGTTCCAAATAGGAAAAGGATTACATCAAGGCTGTATATTGTCACCCTGCTTATTTAACTTCTATGCAGAGTACATCATGAGAAATGCTGGACTGGAAGAAAACAAATTGGAATCAAGATTGCCAGGAGAAATATCAATAACCTCAGATATGCAGATGACACCACCCTTATGGCAGAAAGTGAAGAGGAACTCAAAAGCCTCTTGATGAAAGTGAAAGTGGAGAGTGAAAAAGTTGAAAACGAAGATCATGGCATCCGGTCCCATTACTTCATGGGAAATAGATGGGGAAACAGTGGAAAGAGTGTCAGACTTTATTTTTCTGGGCTCCAAAGTCACTGCAGATGGTGACTGCAGCCATGAAATTAAAAGACGCTTACTCCTTGGAAGGAAAGTTATGACCAACTTAGTTAGCATATTCAAAAGCAGAGACATTACTTTGCCAACAAAGGTTCGTCTAGTCAAGGCTAGGGTTTTTTCTGTGGTCATGTACAGATGTGAGAGTTGGACTGTGAAGAAGGCTGAGCGCTGAAGAATTGATGCTTTTGAAGTGTGGTGTTGGAGAAGACTCTTGAGAGTCCCTTGGACTGCAAGGAGATCCAACCAGTCCATTCTGAAGGAGATCAGCCCTGGGATTTCTTTGGAAGGAATGATGCTAAAGCTGCAACTCCAGTACTTTGGCCACCTCATGTGAAGAGCTGACTCATTGGAAAAGACTCTGATGCTGGGAGGGATTGGGGGCAGGAGGAGAAGGGGATGACAGAGGATGAGATGGCTGGATGGCATCACTGACTCGATGGACGTGGGTCTGAATGAACTCTGGGAGTTGGTGATGGATAGGGAGGCCTGGCGTGCTGCAATTCATGGAGTCGCAAAGAGTCGGACATGACTGAGCGACTGATCTGATCTGATCTGAATACATCATGAAATGATTAACATAAAAAGTTTAATGAACATCCATTACCTCATACAGATATAAAATAAACAGAAAAAAGTATTTTTCCCTTGTGATGAGAACTCAGGATTTGTTCTTTTAACACTTTCAGGTAACATCAGCAGTAGTAATTATAGTAATCATTAGGACATTACATTACTAGAATTTATTTATAACTGGAAGTTTGTACTTTTTTTTTTTTTTACCACTTTCATCCAATCCCTCCCTACCCTCGATAACCACAAATCTGATCTCTTTTTCTATCAGTTTGGTATATATACACATATTTTTTGAGGTATAATTGACATACAACATATATCAGTTATTGGTGAACAACATAGTGGTTTGACATTTTCATACATTACAAAATGATCAGCACAACACGTCTAGGTACATTGTCTCTGTACAAAGATATTACATTACTATTGACTATATTTTCCACGTTCTACATTTAATTTCACTTACTCATATGTTTTGTCACTGTAAGTTTGTTAATTTTCCTCACCTATTTCACTCATTCCTTGCCCTCCCCTCTGGCAATCAATCACCCGTTTTTCTTTTTATCTGTGTGTTGTTTTTTTTTTTTTTTTTTCTGTTTGATGGTTTGTTTGTTTCATTTTCAAGATTCCACATATAAGTGAAATTGTGTGGTATTTATCTTTTTCTGTTTTACTTATTTCACTTAGCATAATACCTTCTAGGTCCATCCATGCTGTCACAAATAGCAAGAATTCATTCTTTTTTTATGGCTGAGTAATATTCCATTGTATAAACCACATTTTCTCTATCCATTCATCTATCCATGGCCACTTAGGTTGCTTCCATTTCTTGGCTATTGTGAATAATGCTGCAATGAACATAGGAGTGTAGATACCTTTTTGAATTAGTGTTTCCTTTTTTCACCCTTTGTAAAAATACCTAGGAGTGGGAATTGCTGCCACTGGAATATTTACTATCATGGGTTGACTTCTTTTTTTTTTCAGATTCCACATATAAATGATACCATGCAATATTGGGGGCTTCCCTGGTGGCTCAGTGGTAAAGAATTTGCCTGCCAATGCAGGAGATGCAAGTTCAATCCCTGGGTCAGGAAGACATCGTGGAGAAGGATATAGCAACCCACTCTAGTATTCTTGCTGGGAAATCCTATGGACAGTGGAGCCTGGCATGCTACAGTCCACGGGGGTCACAAAATGAGTCAGATAAGACTGAGCAACTCAGTCAGCTCAGTTCAGTTGCTAAGTTGTGTCCGACTCTTTGAAACCCCATGGACTACAGCAAGCCAGGCCTCCCTGTCCATCACCAACTCCTGGAGTTTACTCAAACTCATGTCCATTGAGTCGGTGATGCCATCCAACCATCTCATCCTCTGTCGTCCCCTTCTCCTCCTGCCTTCAATCTTTCCCAGCATCAGGGTCTTTTCAAATGAGTCAAGCTCTTCATATCAGGTGGCCAAAGTATTGGAGTTTCAGCTTCAACATCCGTCCTTCCAATGAACATTCAGGACTGATTTCCTTTAGGATGGACAGGTTGTATCTCCTTGCAGTCCAAGGGACTCTCAAGAGTCTTCTCCAACACCATGGTTCAAAAGCATCAATTCTTCAGTGCTCAGCTTTATTTATAGTCCAACTCACACATCTATACATATCTGACTCATATGTATCTGACTCATTTTGTGACCCCCATGGACTGGAAAAACTATAGCCTTGACTAGACGGACCTTTGTTGACAAAGTAATGTCTTTGCTTTTTAATATACTATCTAGGTTGGTCATAACTTTCCTTCCAAGGAGTAAGCGTCTTTTAATTTCATGGCTGCAATCACAATCTGCAGTGATTTTGGAGCCCAGAAAAACAAAGTCAGCCACGGTTTCCATTGTTTCCCCACCTATTTGCCATGAAGTGATGGGACTGGATGCCATGATCTTCGTTTTCTGAATGTTGAGCTTTAAGCCAACTTTTTCACTCTTCTCTTTCACTTTCATCAAGAGGCTCTTTATTTCTTCTTCACTTTCTTCCATAAAGGTGGTGTCATCTGCATATCTGAGGTTATTGATATTTCTCCCAGCAGTCTTGATTCCAGCTCGTTCTTCCTCCAGCCCAGCGTTTCTCATGATGTATTCTGCATCTAAGTTAAATTAGCAGGGTGACAATTTACAGCCTTGACATACTCCTTTTCCTATTTGGAACCAGTCTGTTGTTCCATGTCCAGTTCTAATTGTTGCTTCCTGACCTGCATACAGATTTCTCAAGAGACAGGTTAGGTGGTCTGGTATTTCCATCTCTTTCAGAATTTTCTACAGATTATTGTGATACATGCAGTCAAAACCTGTGGCATAGTCAATAAATCAGAAATAGATGTTTTTCTGGAACTCTTGCTTTTTCGATGATCTAGCAGATGTTGGTAATTTGATCTTTGGTTACTCTGCCTTTTCTAAATCCAGCTTGAACTTCTGGAAGTTCACAGTTCAACTAAACATCAACAAAATGTAATATCTGTCTTTATCTGGCATATTTCACTTAGGACAATGCCTTCAAGTTCCCTCCAGGTTGCTGTAAATGGCAGGATTTCCTTCTTTCTGATGGCTGAACCATGGGATTTCCATTTTATGTATACATACTACTACTTCTTTGTTCATTCACTCATTGATGGACATGTAGGTTGTTTCCATATCTTCCCTATCATGAATAATGCTGTAATGAACATAAGAGTGCATACATCTCTGTGATATTCTGTTGTCATTTCCTTTGGATGCAGCTACCTAAGTGTGGTATTGCTGGATCACACAGAACTTTAAAAAACTTTTTTTGAAGAAATTTCATACTGTTTTCCAAAATTGTTGCATGAATATACATTTCTACTAACAATGCACAAAGGTTCCCTTTTCTCCACATTCTCACAAACATTTGTTTTCTCCTGTCCTTTTATTTATTTTATTGAAAGATATTGCTTTACAGAATTTTATTGTTTTCTGTCAAACATGAACATGAATCAGCCATAGGTATACATATATCCCCTCCCTTTTGAACTTCCCTCCCATGTCCCTCCCCATCCCACCCCTCTAGGTTGATACAGAGCCCCTGTTTGAGTTTCCTTAGCCATACAGCAAATTCCCATTAGCTATCTATTTTACATATGGTAATGTAAGTTTCCATGTTACTCTTTCCATACATCTCACCCTCTCCTCCCCTCTCTACATGTCCATAAGTTTATTCTCTATGTCTGCTTCTCCATTGTTTCCCTGTAAATAAATTCTTCAGGACTATTTTTCTAGATTCCATATATATGTGTTAGAATATGATAATTATCTTTCTCTGACTCACTTCACTCTGTATAATAGGTTCTAGATTCATCCACCTCATTGGAACTGACTCAAAGGTGTTCCTTTTTATGGTTGAGTAATATTCCATTGTGTATATGTACCACAACTTCTTTATCCATTCATCTGTCGATGGACATCTAGGTTGCTTCCATGTTCTAGCTATTGTAAATAGGGCTACAGTGAACAATGGGATACTTGTGTTTTTTTCAACTTTGGTTTCCTCAGGGTATATGCCTACAAGTGGGATTGCTGGGTCATATGGTGGTTTTATTCCTAGTTTTTTAAGGAATCTCCATACCATCTTCCATAGTGGCTGTATCAATTTAGTTTCCCACCAACAACACAAGAGAGTTCCCTTTTCTCCACACCCTCTCCAGAATTTATTGTTTGTAGACTTTTTGATGATGGCTGTTCTGACAGATGTGAGGTGGCATCTCATTGTAGTTTTGATTTGCATTTCTCTAATAATGAGCGACATTGAACATCTTTTCATGTGTTTGTTAGCCATCTGTTTATCGTCTTTGGAGAAATGTCTGTTTAGGTCTTTTTCCCACTTCTGATTGGGTTGTTTTTCTGGCATTGAGTTGTATGAGGCTGCTGGTATATTTTGGAAATTAATCCTTGGTCAGTTGTTTCATTTGCTATTATTTTCTCCTATTCTGAGGGCTGTCTTTTCACCTTGCTTATGGTTTTCTTTGCTGTGCAAAAGCTTTTAAGTTTAGTCAGATCCCACTTGTTTACTTTTGTTTTTATTTCCATTACTCTAGGAGGTGGGTCATAGAGTATCTTGCTTTGATTTATGTCATCAAGTGTTCTGCCCATGTTTTCCTCTAAGAGTTTTATAGTTTCTGGTCTTACATTTATATCTTTCTTCCATTTTGAGTTTATCTTTGTGTATGGTGTTAGGAAGTATTCTAATTTCATTTTCTTACATGTAGCTGATGAGTTTTTCCAGCATCATTTATTGAAGAGGCTGTCTTTGCCCCATTGTATGTTCTTGCCTCCTTCGTCAAAAATAAGGTACCCATAGGTGAAAGGGTTTATTTCTGGGCTTTCTATTTTGTTCCATTGGTCTATATTTCTGTTTTTGTGCCAGTACCATACTGTCTTGATGACTGTAGCTTTGTAGTATAATCTGAAGTCAGGAAAATTGATTCCTCCAGTTCCATTCTTCTTTCACAAGACTGCTTTGGCTATTTGGGGGCTTTTCTGTTTCCAAATGAACTGTGAATTTTTTTGTTCTAGTTCTGTGAAAAATGCCACTGATAATTTGATAGGGATCACATTGAATCTGTAGGTTGCATTTAGTAGTATAGTCATTTTCACAATATTGATTCTTCCTACCCAGAAACATGGAATATCTCCCCCTCTGTTTATGTCATCTTTGATTTCTTTCATTAGTGTCTTGTAATTTTCTGTGTACAGTTCTTTTATCTCCTTAGGTAACTTTATTCCTAGATATTTAATTCTTTTTGTTGTAATGGTGAATGGGATTGATTCCTTCATTTCTCTTTCTGATTTTTCATTATTATATAGAAACGCAGGTGATTTCTGTGTATTGATTTTCTATCCTGAAGCTTTGCTAAATTCACTCATTAGCTCTAGTAATTTTCTGATACTATCTTTAGGGTTTTTTATGTACAGTATCATGTCATATGCAAACCGTGACAGCTTTACTTCTTTTCTGATCTGGATTCCTTTTCTTTTTCTTCTCTGATTGATGTAGCTAGAACTTCCACAACTATGTTGAATAACAGTGATGAAAGTGGACACCCTTATCTTGTTCCTGATCTTAGGGGGAATGCTTTCAGTTTTTCACCATTGAGAATAATGTTTGCTGTAGACTGATCATATATGCCCTTTACTTCTTGAGGTAGGTTCCTTCTATGGCTGGTTTTTAAAGAGTTTTAAACACAAATGGGTGCTGAATTTTGTCAAAGGCTTTTTTGGGCATCTATTGAGATGATCATATGGTTTTTATCTTTGAATTTGTTAATATGGTGTATCACATTGATTGACTTGCATATATTGAAGAATACCTGCATTCCTGGAATAAACCCAACTTGATCATGGTGTATGAGCTTTTTGATGCATTGCTGAATTCTGTTTGCTAAAATTTTGTTGAATATTTTTGCATCTATGTTCATCAGTGATATTGGCTTGTAGTTTTCCTTTTTTGTGTTGTCTTTGTCTGGTTTTGGTATCAGGGTGATGGTGGCCTCGTAGAATGAGTTTGGAAGTGTTCCTTCCTCCGCAACTTTTTGAAAGAGTTTTAGAAGGCTAGGCATTAGCTCTTCTTTAAATGTTTGATAGAAGTCTCCTATGAAGGCATCTTGTCCTGGGCTTTTGTTTTTTGGGAGGTTTTTTTTTTTTAATCACAGCTTCAATTTCAGTTCCTGTAATTAGGTTGTTCATAATTTCTATTTCTTCCTGGTTCAGTCTTGGAAGATTGAACTTTTTTAAGAATCTGTGCATTTCTTCCAGGTTATCCATTTTATTGCCATAGAGTCGTTGATAATAATCTCTTATAATCCTTTGTGTTTCTGCATTGTTTGTTGTAACCTCCCCTTTTTCATTTCTAATTTTGTTGATTTGATTCTTCTATCTTTACTTGATGCATCTGGCTAAAGGCTTATCAATTTTATATATCTTCTCAAAGAACCCACGTTTAGTTTTATTAATCTTTACTATTGTTTCTTCCATTTCTTTTTCATTTATTTCTGCTCAGATTTTATGTTTCCTTCTACTATTTTTTTTTTTTGTTCTTTTTCCAGTTGTTTTAGGTGTAAAGTTAGGTTGTCTATTCAATGTTTTTCTTGTTTCTTGAGGTAGCATTGTATTGCTATAAACTTCCCTCTTTGAACTGCTTTTGCTGCATCCCATAGGTTTTTAGTTGCCATGTTTTCATTGTCATTTGTTTCTAGAAATTTTTTGATTTCCCTTTTGATTTCTTCAGTAACCTGTGGGTTATTTAGAAATGTGTTGTTTAATCTCCACTGTTTCTTACTTTTTTTTTTCTTCTGTAATTGATATCTAATCTCATAGCATTGTGGTCAGAGAAGATGCCTGATACGATTACAATTTTCTTAAATTTACTGAGGTTTGATTTGTGACCCACGATGTTGTCTACCCTGGAGACTGTTCCATGTGCACTTGAGAAGAGGGTGTATTCTTCTGCATTTGGATGGAATGTCCTGAAGATATCAATGAGATCCATCTCATTTAATGTATCATTTAAGACTTGTGTTTCCCTTTTAATTTTCTGTTTTGATGATCTGTTCACTGGTGTGAGTGGGATGTTAAAGTCTCCTACTATTATTGTGTTACTATCAATTTCTCCTTTTATGTCTGCTAGTGTTTGTCTTATGTATTGAGGTGCTTCCATGTTGGGTGCCTAGGTATTTACAATTGTTATGCCTTTCTCTTGGATTGATCCCTTGATCATTATGTAGTATCCTTCCTTATTTCTTGTAAACTTCTTTAAGGACTATTTTATCTGATATGAGGATTGCTACTACAGCTTTCTTTTGCTTCCCATTTGCATGGAATATATTTTTCCATCCTCTCCCTTTCAGTCTATTTGTGTCTTGAGGTCTGAGGTGGGTTTCTTGTAGATAGCATATGTACAGGTCTTGTTTTTGAATCCATTTAGCTAGTCTGTGTCTTTTGGTTGGAGCATTAATCTGTTTACATTTAAAGTAATTATTGATATATATGTTCATATTGCCATTTTCTTAATTGTTTGGGGTGGATTTTGTAGATCTTTTTTCTTCTCTCTTAACTTTTGCTTGTCTGAAAAGCTTTTGCTTTCTCCATTAATTTTGAATGAGATCCTTGCTGGGTACAGTAATCTTGGTTGTAGATTTTTCCCTTTCAGCACTTTAAATATATCCTGTCATTCCCTTCTGGCCTGCAGAGTTTCTGTTGAAAGATCAACTGTTAAGCGTATGGGGTTTCCCTTGTATGTTATTTGTTGCTTCTCCCTTGCTGCTTTTACTATTCTTTCTTTCTGTTTAGTCTTTGTTAGTTTGATTAGTATGTGTCTTGGCATGTTTCTCCTTGGTTTTATCTTGTATGGGACTCTTTGTGCCTCTTGGACTTGATGGAGTATTTCCTTTTCCATGGTCGGAAAATTTTCAACTCTAATCTCTTCAAAAATTTTCTCATACCCTCTTTTTTTTTTATTTTGAGAAAATTTTTGAAAAGATTAGAGTTGAAAAATTTCCCATACCCTTTCTTTTTCTCTTCTTCTCCTGGGACCCCTATAATTCGAATGTTGGTGACTTTGATATTGTCCCAGAGGTCTCTGAGACTATCCTCCGCTCTTTTCTTTTTTTTTTTACTTTATTTGATCCATTCTTCTGCTTCAGATACTCTGCTGTTGATTCCTTCTAGAGTATTTTTAATTTCAGTAATTGTGTTGTTTGTCTATCTTCTGTCTTTTTTGATGATATTCTAACAGATACAACATGATAATTTATTGTAGTTTTAATTTGCATTTCCTGGATGATTAGTCATGTTGAGGTCCTTTTTATGTACCTGTTGGCTAAAGCTATAAAATTCTTAGAAGAAACAAAGGGGGAGAGTTTCATGACATTCGATGTGGCAATGATTTCTTAGATATGTCACCAAAAGTATAGGTAACATGATAAAAAATAGATGAGTTAGTCTTCATTATAATTAAAAATTTTTGTGTATCAAAAGATACTATTAACAGAATAAAAAGACAATCTACAGAAAGGGAGAAAACAGTTGAAATTCATGTATTTTTAAATATATTTTATCTAGAATATATAAAAAATCCTCTCTCTCTCTCTCTCTCTCTCTCTCTATATATATATATATATACACCAAGGGAACATTTCATGCAAAGATGGGCTCAATAAAGGACAGAAATGGTATGGACCTAACAGAAGCAGAAGATATTAAGAAGAGGTGGCAAGAATGCACAGGAGAACTGTACAAAAAAGATCTTCATGACCCAGATAATCATGATGGTGTGATCACTCACCTAGAGCCAGACATCCTGGAATGTGAAGTCAATGGGCCTTAGAAAGCATCACTACGAACAAAGCTAGTGGAGGTGATGGAATTCCAGTTGAGCTATTTCAAATCCTGAAAGATGATGCTGTGAAAGTGCTGCACTCAATATGCCAGCAAATTTGGAAAACTCAGCAGTGGCCACAGGACTGGAAAAGGTCAGTCTTCATTCCAATCCCAAAGAAAGGCAATGCCAAAGAATGCTCAAACTACCACACAGTTGCACTCATCTCACACACTAGTAAAGTCATGCTCAAAATTCTCCAAGCCAGGCTTCAGCAATACATGAACCATGAACTTCCAGATGTTCAAGCTGGTTTTTGAAAAGGCAGAGGAACCAGAGATCAAATTGCCAACATCCGCTGGATCATGGGAAAAGCAAGAGAGTTCCAGAAAAACATCTATTTCTGCTTTATTGACTATGCCAAAGCCTTTGACTGTGTGGATCACAATAAACTGTGGAAAATTCTGAAAGAAATGGGAATACCAGACCACCTGACCTGCCTCTTGAGAAACCTATATGCAGGTCAGGAAGCAACAGTTAGAACTGGACATGGAACAACAGACTGGTTCCAAATAGGAAAAGGAGTACGTCGAGGCTGTATATTGTCATCCTGCTTATTTAACTTATATGCAGAGTACATCATGAGAAACGCTGGGCTGGAAGAAGCACAAGCTGGAATCAAGACTGCTGGGAGAAATATCAAAGCCTCAGATATGCAGATGACACCACCCTCATGGCAGAAAGTGAAGAGGAACTCAAAAGCCTCTTGATGAAAGTGAGAGTGGAGAGTGAAAAAGTTGGCTTAAAGCTCAACATTCAGAAAACGAAGATCATGGCATCTGGTCCCATTACTTCATGGGAAATAGATGGGGAAACAGTGTCAGACTTTATTTGGGGCTCCAAAATCACTGCAGATGGTGAATGCAGCCATAAAATTAAAAGACGCTTACTCCTTGGAAGGAAAGTTATGACCAACCTAGACATCATATTGAAAAGCAGAGACATTACTTTGCCAACAAAGGTCCGTCTAGTCAAGGCTATGGTTTTTCAAGTGGTCATGTATGGATGTGAGAGTTGGACTGTGAAGAAAGCTGAGCGCTGAAGCATTGATGCTTTTGAACTGTGGTGTTGGAGAAGACTCTTGAGAGTCCCATGGACTGCAAGGAGATCCAAGCAGTCCATTCTGAGGGAGATCAGTCCTGGGTGTTCTTTGGAAGGAGTGATGCTAAAGCTGAAACTCCAGTACTTTGGCCACCTCATGCGAAGAGTTGACTCATTGGAAAAGACTCTGATGCTGGGAGGGATTGGGGGCAGGAGGAAAAGGGGACGACAGAGGATGAAATGGCTGGGTGGCATCACTGACTTGATGGGCATGAGTTTGAGAGAACTCCGGGAGTTGGTGATGGACAGGGAGGCCTGGCATGCTGCAATTCATGTGGTCGCAAAGAGTCAGACATGACTGAGTGACTGAACTGAACTGAACTGATATATATGTATATAATATATAAAGAATTCTACATATGTAAAGAATAAAGATGTTCAAACTAACATCATTAGGGATATGCGAATCAAAACCATAAAGACATGACTTCACACCCCTTATGAACTAAAAAAAAAAACAACCCAGAAAACAAGTGTTGGCAAAAATTTGGAGAAATTGAAACTCTGTGTATTGCTAGTAGGAATGGGAAATGTGTAGCCACTATGAGAAAGAGAATATCAGTTCTTAAAAATTAAACAGAATTTCTACCTGTTTTGGCAATTCCATTTCTGGGTATATAATCAATAGAAGTGAAAGCAGGGTATTGAAGAGATATTTATTCACATACCTATGTCCACAGTAGCATTATCCACAATAGCCAAAAGGTGGAAGAAATTAGGGTAGTGTCCATCGACAGATGAATGGGTAAACAAAATATCATATATCCATAAAGTGAAATATTATTCAGCCTTTAAAAGGATGGAAATTCTGACACATGCTACAGCATGAACCCTGAAGACATGCTACTAAGTGAAACAAGACAATCTCAAAGAGAAGCACTTCAGATTCTTATATGACATACCTGGAGTAGTCAACGTTTCCAGACAGAAAAGCAAAATGGTAGTTGCCAGCAGCAAGAAGGGAAAGGGGAGTTAGTGTTTAATTGGTGCAGTTTCAGTTGGGGAGGATGAAAATGTTCTGGAGAGATGAATAGTGGTAGTGATTGCACAACACTGTAAATGCATATAGAAATGTACAGTTAAAAATGGTTAAAACCATAAATTTTGTATTATGTATATTTTATAATTAAAGAAACCAATAAAATTTTTGAGTTTAAAAACAATCTAGAGCAAAACTACTAGGTTACAACAACAGCATGGACATGGGCAGGAGACAGTCAGAATTTGTGTGTTGTAGTATCTTTTTAATATTCAGAAGGAGGTTATAGATGTTGCTTAACTTTGGACTTTATAAATTATATACACTAAAATGTTGAGCATAACCAATGAAAATAAAATGTATGATTTCCAAACGTGTCAAGGCAAAGTTCTAAGTAGAACATACTATTATGATAGACTGTATTATTTACTGGTTATTATTTATATCCTAGTAAAATCCATGGGAAAAATAGACATCAACTTTTAGAAAGAACAGAAGGATAAAATTTAGACTGGGGCTTTAAACTGTACCCCAAACATTATTCCTTCAAAAATGTTCACATATGAAGATATATACTGTAGGGACACAAATTATTTTCTATGCTTTATGTTTGAAATAAAATTTTTAGAGATTAAGAATACAAAACCTATTAAAAGTTGTATTAAAATATTTTGTGATTATTCATTATCAGGAGGAAGGCCAATCTTCAAACTTGAAAGAAATAAAATTGATCACAAAGTGTGAAAGGGTAAAAAATACGTATATATCACTCTCCAATAGTCTCAAATTCTAACTAAATTCAAAAGATAAAAACTTTACCTTCAGCAAATACAATGCTAGTGTATTTCTATAAGAAAATAAATAAAGAGAAGAAGAAACTTAATGCAAAAGGTAAAGAAAATGAACAAGAAAGAAAAAAATACGTCCAATCAAAATAAGGCTTTAAAATTAACATAAAAGGAAAGTTCCCTAAACTGCCCAGTCAGATGTGGTGAAAACAGAATAATTCTATGCTTCTAATCTTTGCTTACTTTGGCACTGTCCTTCAATAGAGTACTTGCTATGTATCGTACACATAGAAAAAAAAAAAATCATTCTTTTCACAAGCCTGGAATTTTTCCTAAAAGACTAATCCAGAAGGAAGAAAAGACTTACATCTAGGAAGACAGTCTTTGCAATATTTACAATGTAAATTGGAAGCTCCCAATTGCCCTACAGTTACTCAATTAATTGTGCATTCCTTTTTAATGACAACCATGAAGACGCCACAGTACCAAAGGAAAAGCTAATGAGATATTATAAAGAAACTGGGGGAAAATGCAACAGAGAAGCAAGAACGTAAGAATGCAAAATCAGGTCTGGTCTAGGAAGAAGTGAATGAAACACCCTCTGGAGAGCAAAATTTAGGCTGGATACCAAAAAACTCAATAGCCATGATAAAAAATATTTCAAAAAGGCAAAATTAGTGTGAAAACATCCATAATAGAACTTCAAAATTTTAAGTAAAAACCGAATCTGTCCTCTCCCTTGCACTATCCTGAGCGTGGCACACGTGCCTCTCCCCAGTTCAAGCTTAAAAATCCTGGCTTTGTTTAAATCGATACGATTTTCATCAGGAGTACTTTTGCATTGATTTTTAAATTAAAAAACAATACTGGATTAAACTATCATTTTCTCGAATGGAAAGCTCCCTTAAATCTTGCACCCCAGGCGAGGCGCTCCACTCACCCTAGTCCCAGCCCTGTGCAAACCTTTGGTGACAAGTATGCGTTAGAGTGAGAGTGGTTTTCATTTCTTGAACGTGTAAACTTTACGTGTATTTTTAAATCCAAACTCTTAAGTGCGGTTCCCCACAACCTTCAGCAGAGGAGTGTCCCAAACTCTGCGGCTGAGGGGGTGCGTCCTGACAGGGGTTGTCGGAGGTTTAGGCGACCGTCTTAGGGCCTCACCATGAAGCGCAAGTTAGCCCCTCGGGGCAAGACGTTGCCCCGGAGCTCATTGTGGAGGTTCACGTACTCATTGATAAACGTTACGTCCTCCTCGTCAGGCAAAAGATGCGCTTTCAAACCGGAACCCAGCAGTAGCAGCCAGAACTCACATAGCCACACCTTCCAAATGCCCGTCTGCGTCAAAGGAAACCATCCGGCGTACCACTCCACGGAGAAGGGCAGGGCCTCCATAGTCCACCTGCCGCGGACAGGCCAGTGCGCACGCGCACGCTCGCCCCGGCGGCCCACCAGTCAACGGGGAGGGGCGGTGCAGGCGCGCTGGGCCCCGCCTCTCGGGGAGCCGAGGGAAAAGTATCAGCAAGAGGCAAAACAGGGAAAACCCTCTGCAGAACTAACCGAAACAGACGGTTGAGTTAAGTGAGTGCAGGTTTTTCACTACAGTAACGTTGGCAAATATCCAGAGTCGGGTTTTGACAGCAGATGATGTGTCATCTTTTATTAATGAGTCGACTGCAGAGTAAATGTCAATTGCTGAGTAAGTAACCTGAGGAATTTCTGAATTCTTCTGATGAAAATTCAGTCGAAAAAAAGAAATCCTTGCTAGTTATGTTGGGATCTTAATGCAAGACGCTCCTTTTATTTTCATCGTGGACAAAAGAATATCCTCTTCTAGACCAACTTCCTCATTGAGATTTTCACAATGTTGTAATGATCCTTTGTGGGAAACTGCAGGATAAATGAGGAGAGTGGAAAGCTAGATTAGGGATCATTGAATTTTCATAAAGTTAAAATATTTTCATTTTTTTCTTTTGCCAGCATGTATAGACAGTCTGAAATAGCAATGTCATCTCTGATAAATTGTCCATGATAACAGTAGGTAGCACTTTTTGTTGTTGTTGTTTTCATTTGTTTCAGACAAAAATGACTAGTGTCCCAGCAATTTTTTTTAGCTTCATATATTTTTTCAGGAAAACTTGCTTTGGAGAATGTAAGTTGTAGCCATTAAAAAAAAATGTTTTGGGGTACATATTTACATATCATATATCGTCCTGGATAGTGTTAAGAAGATATTCAAAATCATTGACATAGGGACAGAATTTTGCCACAAAGAAAGCATTTGCAACTGCTTGACAAAAAAATATTTAAAAATGCACGTGCTTGAAAAAATTATCTATTGTAGGACTTTGCTGATGGTCCAGTGGTTAAGAATCCGCCTTCCAATGCAGGGGGCACAGGTTCAATCCCTGGGCAGGGAACTAAAATCCCACACGCCACCAGGCACCTGAAACCTGTGCTCTGCAACAAGAGAAAGTCCAAGCACAACAACCAAGACCCAGCAGAGCCAAAAAAAAAAAAAAAAAAAAAAATAGTGTACACAATAGAAAGCAGTAGAGCTCACAAGATGGTCTCATTCATGCCTTTTCTCATTAAATACATATTACCAGGTAGTGTGTAAGGTGTGTGAGAAAGGCCAACGAACAAGACACAAATCCTGCTTCCAAGTAGCTTATAGTCTGGAGAACTAGCAAACTGGGGCCTTTTATGCCATGGGATAAACACAAAGCCAAAGTGCTATGGCATTATGTGTGGGACAGCTAACCCCCTTTTTGAGGACCAGGTAAGCCTGTGTGGGGAATGTGACATCAAGAAAGTGAAGCACACAAGATAAAGAGTGCTTTCTAAACAAAGGGGAAAACATACAATATCCCAGGAGATCAAAAAGGCTAAAAGTGTTTTAGTATGACCAGGGCATATTGTGGGGGTGAAGGCAGCAAGTATTGAAAGATGGAATGCCTTCATTATATTGGTACTGTTGTTAGACTATGAAAATTGCTATATTAAAGCACAAGATATATAGAATAATGCAGTCTTAGATTAGGAAGACGGAGAAGGCAATGGCAACCCACTCCAGTACTCTTGCCTGGAAAATCCCATGGACAGAGGAGCCTGGTAGGCTGCAGTCCATGGGGTCGCTAAGAGTCGGACACGACTGAGCGACTTCACTTTCACTTTTCACTTTCATTGGCTTGAAAAGGAAATGGCAACCCACTCCAGTATTCTTGCCTGGAGAATCCCAGGGACAGAGGAGCCTACTGGGCTGCAGTCTATGGGGTCACACAGAGTCAGACACTACTGAAGCGACTTAGCAGCAGCAGCAGATTAGGAAGAAGTTTTAGACTTTAGTCCCAATGTATTAGACATACTTTTGACACATCATTGATAGGGAAGTCACTATCTCTTAGGTAGCTCATTGCATCGCTGGACATCTTACTCATTGATTTAATAAGCATTTCTTTAGGACATCTATGTGTCAGACCTACGCTAGGTGTTAGAGCTATAAGTTCTCAACAAATGAGATTTGTATTCTATCCACATGAAGTTTTTAGTTACAGGTTGTTGTTCAGTTGTCAAGTTGTGTCTGACTCTTTGCAACCCCATGGACTGCAGCACACTAGGCTTCCCTGTCCTTCACTGTCTCCCAGAGTTTGCTCAAACTTAGTTAAAGGTGATACAGACAAATCATCAAATAACTGTAATACAGAGTAATAAATGTATTTTAAAATTTATTTTAAAAATTATTTCAGAAACTGTTTCATTTGTTTTCTATTGGGGTAAAAAATACATAACATAAAGTTTAGCATTTTAACGATTTTTAGTGTAGAATTCGTGGCATTTATGTTCACAGTGTTGTTCACAGAATTATCAGGTGCAATTTTACATGCTCAGAAAGTATCAACTCATTTAAATTATAAAAACCTAAAGAAACACATATTATTATGTTTAAAAATTTTATTGAAGCATGCTAAGTCACTTCAGTCGTGTCCAACTCTGTGTGAGCCCATAGATGGCAGCCCACCAGGCTCCCCCGTCCCTGGGATTCTCCAGGCAAGAACACTGGAGTGGGTTGCCATTTCCTTCTCCATTATTGAAGTACAGGTGATTTGTAATGTGTTTAATTTCTGCTATACAGCAAAGTGATTCAGTCGTAAATATTCTTTTTCATATTCTATTCCATTATGGCTTATCACAGGATGTTGAATATAGTTCCCTGTGCTATGCAATAGGAACTTGTTTATCCATCCTGTATACATTTGCCTCTGCTAATCCCAGGCTCCCAGTTCTTTGCTCGTACACCTCCCTCACCCTTGGCAACCACGAATTTGTTATTGTATCAGGGAGTTTGGTTTTGTTTTGTAGATATTTTTGTTTCTGTAGTATTTTAGATTCCACATATAAGTGATATCATCTGACATTTGTCTCTCTGAAGTACTTCACTTATAGTTTGGTGATCTCTAGGTCCATTCATGTTGCTGTAAATGGCATTATTTCATACTTTTAATGGTTGGGTAATATTCCATTCATATATATATTGCATATATATACATATATATATATATATATATACACACACACATACCACATCTTCCTTATCCATTCATCTGTTGATGGACAGTTAGATTGAATCCATGTCTTCGCTATTACAGATAGTGCCTCTGTGAACACAGGGGTGCATGTGTCTGCAAATTAAAGTTTTGTCTGGATATATGCCCAAGAGTGGGATTGTTGATCATACTGAAATTCAATTTTTAGTTTTCTGAGGAATCTACATACTGTTTCCCATTGTAGCTGCACCAATACACATTCTCAACAAGAGTGTAAGAGGATTCTGTTTTCTCCACACCCTCTCCACCATTTATTAGTTATAGACTTAGCAATGATGGCCATTCCGACTGGTTAAAGATAGGTTATAGATACTAATGAGTGTGATTTTGTTTTCTGTATGAATGTTATTGGGAAGATATATGGTTTTTACCATTGACTTTTTTTCTTACATTTCTTCACTTTTCTATCAGTCCTCATTTGATTGATCTTTCCTATAATTCAGAAATTCAAATGATGCTAATGGTGCATGAGAAGCATTACAAGAGAAAACCGAAAGGATGCTGCAAATCCAATGTTCAAGAGTGGAAAGATAGACTTTATTAAAATGTAAATAAAGGACAACTGAAAAAGAAACTTGCTACATAAAAAAAAAATCAAGGGATTAAAAGCACTGATATGCCATTAAGACACGTTATCATTTGGGCTCTCCTGGTAACTCAGTCGGTAAAGAATCTGCCTGTAGTGCAGGGAACCCAGGTTCGATCACTGGGTCAGGAAGATCCCCTGGAGAAGGAAATGGCAACCCACTCCAATATTCTTGCCTGGGAAAACCCATGGACAGAGGAGCCTGGTGGGCTGCAGTGCATGGGGTCGCAAAGAGTTGGGCATGACTGAGCGACTAACACTTTGGAAGAATAATTTAAAATGTCTAAGAAAATGAACAGCACCATTAGCAAAACAAATGAAGGAGATGAACAGGCAACTGACCACCAAAAACAAACAGACCAAAACACAGAAGTGCCTAAACTGTGTAGTGGAAATATTCATACTGCCATCTATTCCTGTCACATATTTGATAAGGTGATCTGTATGCAACCAGATTCCAGCATGAATTTGGGTCTCAGGAAGTGTAACTTGCCTCTATCTAAAAGTCAAAGTCTTAAAATTGAGTTTAAACCTGGGAATATTGATATAAAAATTTGACTTCTAAATTGACATTAACTCCTGTATTCTGGAGCTTAATGTTTATTTAGCATGGTTGCATGTGTGTAACAACTCCTAGGAATCCTTCCACTGAAGGACAGCATTCCCCAAGATGGTCTTAATAACTCTCAAAATACATACTTGTCAATCTGAACATTGTTGTGAGAATGTTTAAATCTACTAGCAGTTCACAAAGTGAAAATTAATAGCGTCTACCTCACAGAATTACTGAGAGGATTATATAAACTATTACATGTGAGTTGCTAAGTGCTTGGTACATTGTAAACAGTACTTAGCATTAGTTATTACTATTATTAAATTAATACTGTTAATAAAAATATCTCATTTTCATATGTTATATGGACAAGGACTAAATTATATTTTTAACAGTGTTTTACCAGACCTATGTCTTAATACATATTTGTAGAATTATTCTTATGCTAGTCGTGTGATAGCTATTCCTACGATAGCTAGTGTGGTTTCACTAGCTACAAGGAGCAAATTTACTGTATGCAACTCCAGAGGGGTTCCTGCTGGTTTTTGACTAGGGGGAATGTCAAGTGGTCTTGCCTAGAAAATCCCATGGACGGAGGAGCCTGGTGGGCTGCAGTCCATGGGGTCACGAAGAGTTGGACACAACTGAGCGACTTCCCTTTCACTTTTCACTTTCCTGCATTGGAGAAGGAAATGGCAACCCACTCCAGTGTTCTTGCCTGGAGAATCCGAGGGATGGGGGAGCCTGGTGGGCTGCCATCTATGGGGTCGCACAGAGTCGGACACGACTGAAGTGACTTAGCAGCAGCAGCAATGTCAAGTGGTGTGGAGCTTTCTTGAGGGGAAAATGGGAGTTCCTCTGTGAGGGATGGTGATGGAATTTACTTGTTTCTTTCGTGCCAGTATGTGAACTCAGGTGAATTTAATTAGAGATTGTTACCTAGTTTTAACCTAGCCAGCCATCACCAGATAATCATATGTCTTGCAAAAATAGCTGAGAAAATATTGCAGATCAGTTACAGTTGTAAAGATACAAGGGCAAGCACACACTGTTGATTGTTGGACTCATCTTCCTAGCATAAATATCTCCTTAGCAGTTATTTTTATTTATTTATATGACTGCACTGGCATTAGTTGCAGCACGTGGGCTCAGTAGTTATGGCACGTAGGCCCATATGCCCCTTAGCCTGTGGGATCATAGTTCCCTGGCCAGGGATGGAACCCGCATCCCCTGCCTTGCAAGGTGGGTTCTTAACCACTGGACCACCAGGGAAGTCCTCTCTTTAGCAGTTTTTAAAAATTCACTTTTATGTCATCCTTTCGGGTTCAATTTTTGTATACTTTAAACCACTGGATTGGATTAAAACATATAATACTCTATTGTAAAAACACACATGATACATACAATTAAATGATATACTCATACTTTTAGCTCAAGCTTAGGGGCATCAACTCCTGATTTGTAAGGGAATGTCCTGGGTTTATTGTGTTTTCCTATGTCCTAGGGACCCCCTCAGTCCCAAGGAGAACCAGGAATATTAGTTACTCTACAATATTTTATTTTAATAATAGGGATGCATAATCAAAAAACTACAGAGACTACTGTTTAAACCATGTTTTCACCATCCTTCAAGGGGTAACAATGGGATACAATAGGCCCAGTTAAGACTGATGAGTCTGATCACTTCTGGAAACTTCAAACATAGCCTAGTAGGACAAAAAGATCCCCAGAATAATGCACTGTTCACACCCTGAGTTAAACTGCCCTCAGTAATTTGAAAACACTGAGTACAGAGCTGTTTGTCTAGTAATTCCAAACTGTGTGAAATTGGAGGGTCACTTATGGTCACTATTAAGAGCAACATCTGCTCAGAGTAAAAGAATTAAAGTGATGCCAGGCCTTTTAAGATATCCTGTCAAGAGCCTATGGTTATGATCACAAGGAAAAGATATCTCAGTCCAGAATTTTTTCTTCTTGCTAATGAGGGGAAGCCCCACTGGTAAGGCAGAGGCACTCCACCTGTCCAACCTTTGCTCACAGCTTCAGCATAGATGGAAAGCTCTGCATGTAGAAATCCCATTATCTGAGAACTGCCATTACTTACAAGCTCCTGTAGCAGTGCTAAAGTAATACTCCGTGACAAATATTTTTTTTCAAAATCAGAGGGTATAATTCTGTAAAAATTCATTTTTAAGTGTGGCCGGTAGAATTTCAATTCATCTACCTAAGGAAACTTATATGTTCCTGGATAATTAAGGAGTCTAAAGAAGTAATAGAATAATTATATTAAAAATCAAAAGATATTTTAATTATTGAAAAAAGTTTAATTAAAAATCTACAAACAGAATAATAAAACAGAAAAGTATACTATGTATATATGTCAATTTACATTTAGCCTATTCAAACTGCAAGTGTAATTAATTATGAACTCAAATTTAAAAATGCAATAGTTAGGAAAATAGCAATAATTTATTTTACTAAAATGGTAATGACTATCCATACCATGTTGATGCTGAACAACGCTGTGATGGTTAATTTTATGTCTCAGTGTGGCTAGACTGTGGTGGTTGGCATTTGGTCAAACACTAGTCTAAATATTGTTGCAAAGGTGTTTTTTAGATGTGATTAACATTTACAGTCAGTTGACTTTAAGTAAAGCAGATTACCCTCCACAGTGTGGGTGGGCTACATTCAACCAGTCAAAGGCAGACAGATTTCCCAAAGAAGGAATTCTGCCACTAGACTGCAATGTAGATATTCTGCCTGATTTCCCAATGTCAGACTCAAGAAGGCAGCAGCAAGTCCTGAACCTCCATCCTGCCAGCAGGCCCTATAGGTTTTGGACTTGCTAACCACCAAAATCATGTAAGCCAAGTCCTTAAATTTCTCCTCTATCTGTCTTTACCCATGCCCTACTTCCTTACTTGTTGCTTCTGTTTCTCTGGAAAACCTTGAATAACACAAGCAGATTTGAAATATAAAATCACTTGGCTTCTCTTTTAAGATCCCTTCACTGTGTGGAAATTCCTAGATATTTGGCAGTATATACAGTGTAACTCTCAGTCATGTTAAAAATACATTTACATTTTACAATCATGTAAAAATACATTTACAGCATAAAAATATTATGTTTTTTAATATTACAGCTGAGGAAAGTTGGTGGTTGCTTTAGTTGAGAAGTAAAAGATCTAGATCATTTATTTAGTACATAGAAGTCAACAATTTAACATAAGTGATTTAAAAAACTGAATTAGTTGAATAATCTGTTTTGTTTGTTTCTTTTTCTTCTTTTTTTCTGTTTGTCTTCAGACAAAAAAAAAAAAAAAAAGCCAGAATGCACCAGTTCTTTGGTTTGTAGAGATGTTGTTAATTACACTACAGATAATTTTGTACAGGACTTTAAAAGGTATACATACATCCTGTTATGTATACAAGGTATATTTAAAAATAAAATCTAAAAGAGATTAAAATTTCCTAACTCTACCTTTTTAAGTTTAACTGTTCTCATCAATTTCCCCAACTATTGACTATGACCATAATATAACATTACAGGCTATTTGAAACTTTCCTTAATAACATTTTGTTTCTGAATAATGTTGAGGGAACTCTTAAAGAGAACTACTGGCATTTAAGGAAAATACCTAATATCTGAAATGTTTAATTCTTTAAGTGTACTCTAACTAAAATGACAATCTAGAATATTAGAGAACAAGACTCTTGATACATGCAAAATAAATTTTAATCACTTAAGTTTTGCCTTTTTTTTTTATTGCTACCCTTCTATATTATAGTACATCTTTTGACTTAAAAACACATCAAATTTAGATAACAGGTAAAGCATTTAGAAGCCTTAGTAATTAAACAGATAAGAGTTACATTTAACCATAATCTATTTCTTTATTGTCATGTTGGAGAATTTCTCTTGTACATCAAAGACAATTAAAATCTTGTCAGAAGAACAGAAATTAGGTACAATGGATTACATGCTATCAGCTGACGTGTCCCTGATGGGTTCCAATTTGGATATCCTGTCAATAAAAACAACATTTAAGAGCTCATTTTAGTTTCAAGGAAAGGAAGTAATTGAATAAATACTGAAAGATTTTGATACATACTTTGAGATTTATCACGTTCTTTATTACCTAAAATAGAAAAAAAATTATACATTAAACTCATTCATTTGCTTTTCTGGCTTTTTGAATAAGATAGTCAACTTAGAAAATTTAGCTTGTTTTTTTTTTTAATTTAAGAAAACTGAAGCCTCCTTTGCAAATCCCATAGTACTTAAAAATCTGTATGATGCTCCCTGCCAAAGATGTCATGTCAACAAATATTTCAAGAACATCTCACATATTGAAGGCAAAAGGCCTGAAACAGACAAAACTATATACAGTAGTGAACTTTATTTTTGACACTGCCATATCCATTTAAAGTCCCTGAAAAATACCATATTTCCTTCATATTGAAGATTTGGATATGAGGATTCTGCAGTTTATTATGAGTTTGTTTATTTCATTTATTTTTATTCATTTATTCATGTTTGTGTGTCTACTATGTATTAAGCATGATTCTAGGCTTTGGATATAATGGTTATTAGGAAAAAGTAAAGTTCTTTTCCTTATAGAAGCATCAGGGGAGAAACTCTATCTTCAACTTTAAAATGGAATAAATGAATATAGGAGATTAAAATATACCATCAGAGAAAGTGATTAGTATGATAAAAAGAGTCAAGAGATAGAAAATAATGAGGAACTTAATTATGGTCATAGCTAAAATTTATTGAGAGACTACTTTATTTTGGGAAGATCCCCTGGAGGAGGGCATGGCAACCTGCTCCAGTGTTCTTGCCTGGAGAATCCCATGGACAGAGCAGCCTGACTGGCCACAGTCCAGAGGGTCACAAAGAGTTGGACATGACTGAAGCAATATAGCATGCATGCGCTTTATTTTGGTCCCAAATCACTCTGTATGGTTTATCATATTTAATCCTCTTAGTCACCTCCTGGGTTAAGCCATCTGATTCCAAGGCCTATTCATTTAATCATTATGCTGTATATCTGCCCCTCAAAAAGGAAGTAAAAAAGATAGAAGTTGACTTTCTATAGAAATTGATGAATAAAAATCAAAAGTCATAGGACTTAATAAGTGGAACACAACAGATATAGTAGTGTTAAAAATAGAATGCCATTAAAACTTGGATAAAACAAAAATTTGTGAATCCCCTCAAAACCTGAGTATCATAAAATATTTAAAGAAGTTAAGTTAGTAAACATCTGTAAACACACACACACCACAACAAAATAGTTTTACAGAAACTTTCTCCCAAACATTCAAAAAATAATGAGAATCTTACACAAACTGCAACCAAAATATTATCAGGAGTATTGTTCCCAACTTTCACTTCTTTTATGAGGCTACTACAAACATGAAGTCCAAATCATATGAGGATATATGGAGATGGGAAATTATAGGCCAGTCATAAGTCTGAAATTAAATCCAAAAATTATAAGTAAAATGTTAACAAGAATTTAGCCTTCTATAAGGGAAACTTGGGAGCTCCCTAATAGCTCAGTTGGTAAAGAATCTGCTTGCAATGCAGGAGACCCCGGTTCTATTCCTGGGTTGGGAAGATCTGCTGGAGAAGGGATAGGTTACCTACTCCAGTGTTCTTGGGCTTCCCTTGTGGCTCAGCTGGTAAGAATCTGCCTGCAATGAGGGAGACCTGGGTTCGATCCTGGGGTTGGGATGATCCCCTGGAGAAGGGAAAGGCTACCCACTCCAGTATTCTGGCCTAGAGAATTCCACGGACTGTATAGTCCATGGGGTCACAAAGAATCGGATATGGCTGAGCAACTTTCACTTTCAAGGGAAACATCATGACTAAGTTGGATTTATCATTGGAATGAAAGCATAGTTTAAAATTGGATTCCTGACCTATCACTTAACTCCCAGAATCTCTATGAAAACATAAATTTCACTAGTTAAGTTGTATTTATTAACAGATACACAGCTTTTTGTCTGTCAATCACAGTTCAAAAAAAGGTTTAAAAATAACAAAAAGAGAATAAACAAAATGGAAACAGGTTGCAAAATATGATAAAAGATAAGATTATAAAAATTTTTAAAAAGCATATACCTACCTCTTTACAATAACTTGAAAATATTAGTAAAATGGGTCAATTAAAACATAACATTATCCAAAGAGGAATTTGAAGCACATGTAATTTTTCTTTAAGTTACAAAATATTATGTCCAAAAGTTTCCAAAAAGAAAATAAATCATTTGACATAGTTTATAACGTTAAGATATTAAAGGAAAAACATTTGGGATCATTTCAAGAGATGCAGAGAAAAAAATCTGGTAAAATTTAGCATTTATTCAAGATAAAAGCTCACAGTAAAATGAGAAAAATAAAAACTTGTATGATCTAAAATGAGGACTAATTAAAAACAATCTCAAATAAATATGCCCCCTGGAGAAGAAAATGGCAACTCACTACAATATTCTTGCCTGAAGAGTTCCATGGACAGAGGAGCCTTTTGGGCTATAGTCCATGGGGTCGCAAGGAATTGGACAAGACTGAGCGACTGACCCTTTCACCTTTTCATCAAAGCAAATATGCATAATTTAAACATTGTTTTTAAAGTGTGGAATAAGAGAATGGTGCTACTGTTACAGCTTATGTGTGACAATGCACTGGAGAATTCACTGTTAACATTGTTACGGTATATAACTGATGTAAAGATTAGAAGAACAAAGCTTGCATTTTTTACAGACAACATGATTGTCATTATGGAAAATCCAAGAGAATCAACTTATTTGAAATAATAATGAGATTCAGTAAGATTCCTGGATAGTACACTAATAATAGAAAATATATTTCTATGAATCAGCAAAAAATCAATTAGGAAATATAACTTAAAAATCAATACGATGGTGTGATCACTCACCTAGAGCCAGACATCCTGGAATGTGAAGTCAAGTGGGCTTTAATAGCATCACTACAAACACAGCTACTGGAGATGATAGAATTGCAGTTGAGCTATTTCAAATCCTAAAAGATGATGCTGTGAAAGTGCTGCACTCAATATGTCAGTAAATTTGGAAAACTCAGCAGTGGCCACAGGACTGGAAAGGGTCAGTTTTCATTCCAGTCCCTAAGAAAAGCAATGCCAAATGAATGGTCAAACTACTGCACAATTGTACTCATCTCACACGCTAGTAAAGTAATGCTCAAAATTCTCCAAGCCAGGCTTCAATAGAACGTGAACTATGAATTTCCAGATGTTCAAGCTGGATTTAGAAAAGGCAGAGGAACCAGAGATCAAATTGCCAATATCTGCTGGATCATGGGAAAAGCAAGAGAGTTCCAGAAAAACATCTATTTCTGCTTTATTGACTATGCCAAAGCCTTTGACTGTGTGGATCACAACAAACTGTGGAAAATTCTTCAAGAGATGGGAATACCAGACCACCTGACCAGCCTCTTGAGAAATCTGTATGCAGGTCAGGAAGCAACAGTTAGAACTGGACATGGAACAACAGACTGGTTCCAAATTGGGAAAAGAGTATATCAAGGCTATATATTGTCACCCTGCTTATTTACATATGTTTATTTACATATTTATTAATATATGCAGAGTACATCATGAGAAACACTGGGCTGGAGGAAGCACAAGCTGGAATCAAGATTGCCAGGAGAAATATCAATAACCTCAGATATGCAGATGACACCACCCTTACAGCAGAAAGCGAAGAAGAACTAAAGAGCCTCTTGATGAAGGTGAAAGAGGAGAGTGCAAAGTTGGCTTAAAGCTCAACATTCAGAAAACGAAGATCATGGCATCCAGTCCCATCACTTCATGGCAAATAGATGGGGAAATAGTGGAAACGGTGGCAGACTTTATTTTGGAGGGCTCCAAAATCACTGCAAATGTTGACTGTAGCAATGAAATTAAAAGATGCTCCTTGGAAGGAAAGTTATGACCAACCTAGACAGCAGATTAAAAAGCAGAGACGTCACTTTTTCAACAAAGGTCCGTCTAGTCAAGGCTATGGTTTTTCCAGTAGTCATGTATGAATGTAAAAGTTGGACTATAAAGAAAGCTGAGCACCGAAGAATTGATGCTTTTGAACTGTGGTGTTTGAGAAGACTCTTGAGAGTCCCATGGACTGCAAGGAGATCTAACCAGTCCATCCTAAAGGAGATCAGTCCTGGGTGCTCATTGGAAATACTGATGCAAAGGCTGAAACTCCAATACTTTGGCCACCTCATGCGAAGAGCTGACTCATTTGAAAAGACCCTGATGCTGGGAAGGACTGTAGATGAGGGGACAGGGGACAGCAGAGGATGAGATTGTTGGATGGCATCACTCACTCAATGGACATGAGTTTGAGTAAACTCTGGGAATTGGTGATGGACAGGGAGGCCTGGCGCGCTGCAGTCCATGGGGTCCCAAAGAGTCGGACATGACGGAGCGACTGAACTGAACTAAACTTAAAAATTCCATTTATAATATCAACACATATAGAACACCAAGCAATCTAATTTGAGATGTAAGACCTTACTGAGAAAATTTCAAAGTGTAAAAGATATATAAATGAAAGTGAAAGTGAAAGTTGCTCAGTCATGTCTGACTTTTTGTGACCCCATGGACTGTAGACCATCAGACTTCTCTGTCCAAAAATTCTCCAGGCAAGAATACTGGAGTGGGTTGCCATTCTCTTCTTCAGGCCATCTTCCTGACCCAGGGATTAAACCCAGGTCTCCTGCATTGCAGGCAGAATTGTTTATGTGTGAGCCACTAGGGAAGCCTAAAAGAGATATATAAAAAGACCCAAATAAACAGTCTTTATTAATTGAAAAGTTCAACGATGTAAAGTTACTTCTTCATTCAATTTATCTATAAACTCAAAGTAACTCTATTCAGAATTTCAAGGTCGTCTGTAGAATTGATAAGCTTATCCTAACATTAATTTCCAAGAGCAAAGGGCCAGGAATAGGCAAATGATTTTTGAACAATTTGGAAATGGAATGAGTTGGGGGAATACCTCCTACCAAGTCTTAAAGCTTATTTATTGTAGCCTTGGTAGCTTTTAAGGTGCTATCTTGGAGACCCACAGAATACAGCTGTCTAAATCTCCAGGATGAAATCATTTGTGATGGACAAAATCTCTCATCAAGCATAAAATATAAATAAAATTATCTTTTACTATTGTTATTTTATTATTATTAGAAAAACAATGTGTAAGAGCATGAGACATTTGCAAAAGGAAAAAAGACCAAAAGGTCCAGATTTCAGAACAGAAGATCCGTAAAGAGGAGGGTTGATGTTATGAAGGATGCTCTTTTCTTGGGGCCATTTGTTGATTCTGGGCCCAGGCCTAGGGCTGAAAAAGTGGGCTTTGTCCAGGAAGAAGTCACTTCTTGGTCAACAGAGAAACCAGCACAGCGTGTATTGTCCTTAAAGAACTAGAGATATAAAATTGGAGAATTGAGTAGTTCAAGATCCAGGTGGGAGGTAGAGGTGGAGGAAATAAGCCCAAGACATGCCCATTTTGTAACTTTGTGAGAGGTAAGGGGCTAAAAACCTAGGCTAAAAGCCTTTGGAAATCATAGTAGATATTTCAGTAATTTCTGTGTGTTAAAGCAATGGAAAAACAGTGGGGGAAAAAAAAGCAGTAAGAATTGAAATTCAAAAACCACTAGGTAAAGGCAACAGTGAACAGAGCCGTCTCCCATTGCAAAGCCTTGGAAGTCTCTATTCTTGGAACAGAGCAAACAGAGGTAGACCACGCCTTAGGTAAATTCTAAACCAGCTTTGACCAAGTTGTGTTTGGATTAAGAGGAACCACCCTAACTCTATCTGTTCAGTAGAGGAAAAGATAGAACTCTCCTTTTTTTGTTTCACACCATATTATTAGGTATTTAACTTATTAGGCACATCAAGTGTTTCCACAATGTACTGCTGTGGAACAAACTTCCAAAACGTAATATCTTAAAATGGTTAGCAAATACTATTATTTCTCACAATTACCTGGGTTAGCAGATTATACTAGGGAATTTCTCTCTTATATTTAGTGTCATCGGGGTTCAAGGATGTGGCTGCATTTAGCTATTGCTTGCATTTGGGGTTGAAACAGAAAGATGCCCTCTCCTCATCCAGGACCTGACCTCTTCAGTGGGAAAGCATGGATTTTTAGATATGTTGGATAGCTTTCAAAAGAGCAAAAGCCAAAGCTGCCAGTTTTCTTAAAGGTGTGGCCCAGAAATGGCTCAACATCAAGTCCTTATTCAAGGAGAGGAGAAATAGTCTGGGCTTCTTGATGGGAGGAGTGGTGTGCATGGACAGCAGGGAGGAATCATTTACAGCCATATTTAGGGACATCAAGAAACAGAGCATGTTACCAAAACGAAGAGAAAAAACTATCTTGAAACTAGAAACAGACTCACAGGTGATCTGGATGCTGGGGTTTTTAAATAGGGAATTTGAGTGTGTAATAATGGAGCTGACTGTGCCAAAAGGGGACTAACCAAAGATACTGTAGAAGAGAAAGGCAAGAGCCAGATCACACTTGGGTTTGTTGGCCTCAATGCATAGAATCTGATTTTCCTTTAGTTGCAAAAAGAAGCAATTGAAGAATTTTTAAAAAGTGATTTTATCTGATATTTTCTTTTGTTTTCTGTCCCCCACCCCCAGGGGGGAGTGAAACAACTTGGAATAGAGTAGGAAGAGAAGTGGGGAGGCTGCACTAGTTCAGGCAAGAAATGGCAGTAATCTAGATCCTGGTAAGGAAGGGAAAGTGAAAGAAAAAGACGGTATCACTTTATCTTTGTATGCTGTAGACTAGAAAACTTAGCAGTTTACAAATATGAACCACTTTGAATGAAATCTCATTTTAGAGAGACCATGCTTTCAATGTAGTCCTATTTTTTTTCTTTTTAAATTGGAGTATAGTTGCTTTCCTAGCATCAGTCTTTTCCAGTGGGTCAGCTCTTTGCATCAGGTGGCCAAAGTATTAGAGGTTCAGCTTCAGCATCAGTTCTTCCAATGAATATTTAGGGTTGATTCCTTTAGAATTGAATGGTTTGCTCCTGCAGTCCAAGAGACTCTCAAGAATCTTCTCCATTGTTGTGCAGAAGCTTTTAATTTTAATTAAGTCCCATTTGTTTATTTTTCCTTTTATTTCCAATATTCTGGGAGGTGGGTCATAGAGGATCCTGCTGTGATTTATGTCGGAGAGTGTTTTGCCTATGTTCTCCTCTAAGAGTTTTATAGTTTCTGGTCTTATGTTTAGATCTTTAATCCATTTTGAGTTTATTTTTGTGTATGGTGTTAGAAAGTGTTCTAGTTTCATTCTTTTACAAGTGACTGACCAGCTTTCCCAGCACCACTTGTTAAAGAGATTGTCTTTTCTCCATTGTATATTCTGGCCTCCTTTGTCAAAGATAAGGTGTCCATAGTTGCGTGGATTTATCTCTGGGCTTTCTATTTTGTTCCATTGATCTATATTTCTGTCTTTGTGCCAGTACCATACTGTCTTGATGACTTTGGCTTTGTAGTAGAGCCTGAAGTCAGGCAGGCTGATTTCCCCAGTTCCATTCTTCTTTCTCAAGATTGCTTTGGCTATTCGAAGTTTTTTGTATTTCCATACAAACTGTGAAATTATTTGTTCTAGCTCTGTGAAAAATACCATTGGTAAAATTAAAAGCTTCTGCACAAGAAAGGAAACTATAAGCAAGGTGAAAAGACAGCCTTCAGAGTGGGAGAAAATAATAGCAAATGAAGCAACTGACAGAGGACTAATCTCAAAAACATACAAGCAACTCCTGCAGCTCAATACAAGAAAAATAAACGACCCAATCAAAAAATGGGCCAAAGAACTAAATAGACATTTCTCCAAAGAAGACATACAGATGGCTAACAAACACATGAAAAGATGCTCAACATCACTCATTATCAGAGAAATGCAACTCAAAACCACAATGAGGTACCATTTCACACCAGTCAGAATGGCTGCGATCCAAAAGCCTACAAGCAATAAATGCTGGAGAGGATGTGGAGAAAAGGGAACCCTCTTACACTGTTGGTGGGAATGCAAACTAGTACAGCCACTATGGAGAACAGTGTGGAGATTCCTTAAAAAACTGGAAATAGAACTGCCTTATGACCTAGCAATCCCACTGCTGGGCATACACACCAAGGACACCAGAATTGAAAGAGACATATGTACCCCAGTGTTCATCGCAGCACTGTTTATAATAGCCAGGACATGGAAGCAACCTAGATGTTCATCAGCAGATGAATGGATAAGAAAGCTGTGGTACATATACACAATGGAGTATTATTACTCAGCCATTAAAAAGAATGCATTTGAATCAGTTCTAATGAGGTGGATGAAACTGGAGCCTATTATACAGAGTGAAGTAAGCCAGAAAGAAAAACACCAATACAGTATACTAATGCATATATATGGAATTTAGAAAGATGGTAACAATAACCCTGTATACAAGACAGCAAAAGAGACACAGATGCATAGAACAGTCTTTTAGACTCTGTGGGAGAGGGAGAGGGTGGGAAGATTTGGGAGAATGGCATTGAAACATGTATAATATCATACATGAAATGAGTCACCAGTCCAGGTTTGATGCATGATACTGGATGCTTGGGGCTGGTGCATTGGGACGACCCAGAGGGATGGTATGGGGAGGTATGGGGAGGGAGGAGGGAGGAGGGTTCAGGATGGGGAACACATGTATACCTGTGGCGGATTCATTTTGATATATAGCAAAACCAATACAATATTGTAAAGTTAAAAAATAAAATTAAATTAAAAAAAATAAAAAGAATACATTTGAATCAGTTCTAATGAGGTGGATGAAACTGCAGCCTATTATACAGAGTGAAGTAAGCCAGAAAGAAAAACACCAATACAGTATACTAACGCATATATATGGAATTTAGAAAGATGGTAATGATAACCCTGTATGCGAGACAGCAAAAGAGACACAGATGTATAGAACAATCTTTTGTACTCTGTGGGAGAGGGAGAGGGTGGGATGATTTGGGGGAATGACACTGAAACATGTACAATATCATATAAGAAAGAAATCACCAGTCCTGGTTCCATACAGGATGCTTGGGGCTGGTGCACTGGGATGACCCAGAGGGATGGTACGGGGAGGGAGGTGGGAGGGGGGTTCAGGATGGGGAACACGTGTATACCCATAGCAGATTCATGTTGATGTATGGCAGAACCAATACAATATTGTCAAGTAAAAAAAAAAATATATATATATATAATATATATATACACACACACAAAATAAATAAATAAATAAAAGATTGGAAAATGTAAAAAAAAAAAACAAAAAAAAGTCCATTCTGCCTTGAAAAAAAAAAGAAAAAAATTTTAAAAATTAAAAAAAAAAAAGAATCTTCTCCAGCACCACAATTCAAAAGCATCAATTCTTCAGTGCTCAGCTTTCTTTATTGTGCAACTCTCACATCTGTACATGACTACTGGAAAAAACCATAGCTTTGACTAGATGGAGCTTCATCGGCAAAGTGATGTCTCTGCTTTTAATATGCTGTCTAGGTTTGTCATTGCTTTCCTTCCAAGGAGCAAGCATCTTTAATTTCATGGCTGCAGTCACTGTCCATAGTGATTTTGGAGGTAAAGAATCCACCTGCCAATGCAGGGGAAGGAGGCAGCAGAGGATGGCGGTTAGATAGTATCACCAACTCAGTGGACATGAATCCGAGCAAACTCTGGGAGATAGTGGAGGAGAGAGGAGCCTGGAGTGCTACAGTCCATGGGTTCGCAAAGAGTTGAATAAGATGTAGGGGCAAACAACAGCATAGTTGCTTTACGATGTTGTCGTAGTTTCTGCCATACAGCAAGGTGAGTCAGCTGTATGTTTACATATATCTTCTTTTGGATTTCCTTCCCATTCAGGTCGCCAAAGAGCACTGAGTAGATACCCCGTGCTGTACAGTAGTTTCTCATGCGTTAGCTATTTTGCACACGGTGTCAATAGAGTGTATATGTCAATCCCAATCTCCCAATTCCTCCCACCACTGCCCCTTTCCCCCTTGGTGTCCATACACTTGTTCTCTACATCTGTGTCTCTATTTCTGCTTTGCAAATAAGATCATCTATGAAAATAAAAATAAACAAATGGTACCTAATTAAACAAAAGGCTTTTGCACAGCAAAGGAAACTATACACAAGACGAGAAGACAACCCTCAGAATGAAAGAAAATATTTGCAAATGAAGCAACTGATAAGGTATTAATCTCTGAAATATACAAACAGCTCAATATCACAAACCCCAAACAATTTTTTTACTTGCAGTATGACATGAATATGGAATCATACATAGCTCATAATTGGAAAGATTGATGAGCTATTTCAATGCGAATACACCTAGATAACCACAGCATAGGTCCAGAAAGTCCTCTGGTATACTTTTCTAGTGACTAACTCCTCTTTCCTCTCCAAAGGTAACCACTATCCTGACTCTAAATGTAGATTCGTTTTGTACGGTTTTGAACTTTATAGAAATGGAATAATTTAACATGCATTTTTGTGTCTGTCTTCTTTTGTGGCATCACGTCTTTTACAGTTTTTAAATTATCTCTTCTCTTCACCCCCTTCACTCTGTTCTCAAACAGGAATTAATGCTTATCCTTAAAAAGTAACTTTGTACTGGGAACTTGTCTGCTCTGAGAATCAAAAATTTATATTAAAATAAGTCTTTGCCCCGAGAACCAAAAGACTGATGAAGGAAGAAAAACATGTTGGCTGTAAATCACAATTAGTTTGGACATTGATTCAGGTATTACTTCTGAGTGAGTCACTATTTAATAATAACTAGTAAAAGGAGGTAAAAGGGAAGCAAACACAACTAAGAACAATATGCCAGTCGATAGCATTTTGGGTGTAGCAGCATACGATCTGTTATACCTTACTCCTTCCAGTCTTTTAGACTGAGAGAAAATAATCAGTGACAAAGGGAGGGATCATCTGGAATGAAATAGGATCATTTATGACAAATGCTTTGTATCATCAAACAGCAGCAATCAAATTTTATCTTCTAACATTGAGCCTCCAAATTTAAAATTATAATGAATTTCTGGGAACTTTGTTTTCCAAAGAAAATGCCCTGATTATTTTGTTTGCTGTTTTCTTACGGCAGAGTTTGTTTTCGCAAGTATCTCCTTGACACATAGAGCAGGGTGTTCCATTCGTGTAAGGGGACATATTTGGATAGTTTCCTCTGTAAAAAAAGAGACACAGTGATTAGCTAAATAGTTATTAATGTCTCTAATTTTGTTTATGCATTTATGCAAGTTGTTTTGGTCTCTAACCATGAATGTTGACAAGGAAAATAACAATGTAGGTCCCAATTTTGTACTTTTTTCTTTACAAAAGAAACTATAAACTATTAAAGTAACTATTAAAATTATTCTTTGGAGGGTGTCCCCAATCCTTCTAGCAGTTATATTCTTGAATATTCTCTAGGACACAAGTTAAATGTGAATGTAATATAATTATGTATGTGACAGCCACAGAGATTTTGCTATAAACACTAATTATGTCTTGATTTTTTAATGGAATAAGGAAGTTTGAATTGCTCATGAAAACATATGTTTTATAGTTTAATTTAAAAGCGCAATATTATAGTATTTTGAGATACACCAGGAAGATTTGGCAGTTATGTTGCCTAATTTTCAGTAATATAAGCTGAAACATGCTAACAAGGATCTCTTTTTTTCTTTTCCCACTTCCATGTTTGTGGAAGACTTTAGAAAGTGTTACTTATCTAGAGTACACAAAGAAAAACATAAGAACATGAATTGTATTCTTTTAAAGAATATGCCGCAATTTATTTATTCATTCAACTGTTGATGGACATCGGGTTGTCCCAGTTTTGGGATATTACTAATAAAGTTACTATGAATATTTTGATCATTCAGACATGTCTTTATATGGACATACATTTTCTTGGATTTATACCTAGGAATGGAATGAATAGATCACACAGTAGGTGCATATTTAACTTTTAAAGAAACTGGGACAATGTTTTTTACAAAACAGTTGTAGCACTTTATATTTCCACCAGCAGTGTGTGAGAATAACAAATGTTTAGCCATTCTATTATTGTGTAGTGGTATTCACTGTGGTTTTAATTTTGTATTTCCCTAATGATTATTGATTTTTTAGCATTTTTTTCATGTGTTTATTTGCCATCTGTGGATCTTATTAATCTTTTGTCCATTTTTCTATTGAGCTTTTGGTTTTTCTAGCTTTTAAATCTTTTTTAAAAAATTAATTTATTATTTTAATTGGAGGCTAGTTACTTTACAATATTATAGTGGTTTTTGCCATACATTGACTTGAATCAGCCATGGGTATACATGTGTTCCCCATCCTGAGCCCTCCTCCCACCTCCCTCCCCATCCCATCCCTCAAGAGTCATCCCAGTGCACCAGCCCTGAGCGCCCTGTCTCATGCATCGGACCTGGACTGGTGATCTATTTCACATATGATAATATACATGTTTCAATGCTATTCTCTCAAATCATCCCACCCTCACCTCCTCCCACAGAGTCCAAAAGTCTGTCTTTATATCTGTGTCTCTTTTGCTGTCTTGTATATAGGGTCATTGTTACCATCTTTCTAAATTCCATATATATGCGTTAGTATACTGTATTGGTGTTTTTCTTTCTGGCTTACTTCACTCTGTATAATCGGCTCCAGTTTCATCCACCTCATTAGAACTGATTCAAATGCATTCTTTTTAATGGCTGAGTAATATTCCATTGTGTATATGTACCAAAGCTTTCTTATCCATTCGTCCGCTGATGGACATCTAGGTTGCTTCCATGTCCTAGCTATTGTAAACAGTGCTGTGATGAACATTGGGGTACACATGTTTCTTTCAACTCTGGTTTCCTCGGTGTGTATGCCCAGCAGTAGGTTTACTGGGTCATATGGCAGTTCTATTTCCAGTTTTTTAAGGAATCTCCACACTGTTCCCCATAGTGGCTGTACCAGTTTGCATTCCCACAATGTAAGAGAGTTCCCTTTTCTCCTCTCTAGCATTTACTGTTTGTAGACTTTTTGATAGCAACCATTCTGACTGGTGTGAGATGGTTCTAGGTATTAAATCTTAAGAGTTCTTCCTACATACTTCGTACAAGGTCTTTGTTTCACAAAGACTTTCTTCCAGTCTGTGGCTTGTCTTTTCATTTTCTGACCACTATGTTTGAATAGTGGTCGTTTTTAATTTTAGTGACATTCAAATTACCAAGTTATTCTTTTATGGATCACGCTTTTTATGTGGTAGCTAAAAAATCTTTGGCTATCTGAAGGTCAAAAAGGTTTTATGTTTTTTTCAAAAAGTTTCAGTTTTTGCCTTACAATTGGATCTATGATCCATTTTTAATTAATTTTTGTAGATAGTATGTTTTGTAAATCCAAGTTTACTTTTGTTTTTTATATGTAAGTGACAGAGCACCAGTTATTGAAAAATCTTTCTTATGTTGCATTGCCTTGTACATTTTAGAAAAGTCAGTTGAACATATGTGGTCAACCATGTGTCGGGTTATTTTTGGGCTCTATATCCTATTGCACTGATCTATTTGTCTAACTTTACATCAATATAACTATATCATGATTTTAATAATTCATGAAAACAATAGTGTTACCTACTTCAGATTTGTTCTAGTTATTTTAACTATTCTAAGTCCTTTGTATTGCCTTATGAATTTTATGATCTGTCAGTTTCTACTACAAAAGCCTGTGGGATTTTTATTGGAATTTTACTGAATGCATAGTTCAATTCAGTGAAAAATTACATCTTTACAATCTTGAGTCTTTTAACCCATTAATTAGGTATAGTGCTCTAGTTATTGTCTTTGTTGTTAATTATTTCTCTCATTACTATTACATAATTTTTAGTATATTAGTTTTTCATGTCTTCTGCCAGATTTATCCCTAAATAATTCATATTTTTGATGCTGTTATAAATGGTATTGTTATTTTAATTCAATTTATGATTGTTCATTGCCAGTATGCACATGTAATTGTTTTGCATATTGATCTTGTACACTGAAAAATTGCTAAACTTACTTATTAGTTGTAGAAGAGTTTTTATAGATTCCACTGAATTTTATATATAGAACTAGAGACCAAGAAGTGAGTAAAGAATGGTCATATCTGGCTTGTGGTCTGATTTTGTGCAGTCAGTGAACTAAGAATTGTTTTTTTTTTTAAATTATTTTTATTTTAAGGGGTTATTTAATTCAAAACAGAACAAAGATGAATATGTAGCAGAATGTATGTGTCATGCAAAGCCTAATATATTTACTGTCTAGTACTTTACAGAAAAAATTTTTTATTACTGGTATAATGTTACATATAGGCTTTTCACAGATAAACTTTATTAGATTTCAGACGTTCCCTTGTATTTTTAATTTACCAAGAACTTTCATTAAGAATGAATGTTTGACTTTTTCTCAGTCTATTGAGATCATATAATCTTTATTTATAGGTTGATTAATATGGTGAATTACACTGATTTTAGAATATTAAAACAGCCCTAAATTACTGGAACAAACTCCCTTTGGATAAGATGTATGATGCTTTTATTATATTGGGTTCAGCTGCTAAATTTTGTTTAGAATCTTTGTACCTATGTTCATAAGAGATATTGAATAAGATCTAAATAGGTATATCTCCAATGAAGAATGCAGATGACCAACAGGAATGTGAAAAGATGCTTAACATTGCTAATTATTAGAGAAATGCAAATCAAAACTGCAATGAAGTATCACTTCACACCAGTCAGAATGGCTATCATCAAAAATCTGCAAACAATAGATGCTGGAGAGGGTGAGGAGAAAAGGGAATCTTCCTACAATGTTGGTGGGAGCAAAAATTGGTACAACCACTAAAGACAGCAGCACAGAAGTTCCTTAGAAAACTAGAAACAGAGCTATCATATGATCCTACAATCCCACTACTGGGCATATACCTATATTCAAAAAGATAAGTGCCCTGCAGTGATTTTTGCAGCACTATTTACAATAGCCAAGACATGGAAGCAATGTAAATGTCCATCAACAGATGCATGGATAAAGAAGATATAATCTATATCTATATCTATCTATTAATGTCTGTCTATCTATATATCTGAATCACTTTGAGGGGCAACTGAAACTAACAGAACATTGTAAATCAGCTAGACTTCAATAAAAAATTAAATTACTTCTGTACAGATTAGAAAAAAAGAGAGATTGCTCTGTAGTTTTCACTTTATTTCTCCTTTGTAATTTGTGTCTCTTGAAGGACTATTGTTAGCTATAAAATCTGCAATATCTGATATTAACATAGATCCCGCTAACTTTCTTTCTATGAATGTTAGCATAGTAAAACTTTTCCCATTCTTTTACTTTTAATCTACTTGTGTCTTTTAAATATACTTCTTGTAGGCAGAATGTAATTGGTTCTTGATTTTTTATCCCATCATCCAGTCTTTTTCTTTTTATTTGGGTATTTGTATTTACATTTGATGTGATTATTAACATAGATTTAAGGCTATCAGATCTTATTTATTCTATTTGTCTCATCTGTCCTTTGTTCTTTTTTTTTTTTTTTTCTTTTTCTGCTTTCCTTTGGATTAATGGAATTTTTTTTTAGATTCAATTTTACCTGCTTTGTTGGCTTATTTGATTTTACTTTTGGTTTGTTATGTGACTAGCTACTTTAGGGTTTATAGTATGCATCTTTTACTTATCACAGTCAAGTTAATTCCTCTTAACAATGAGTAGAAGAACCTTAAGGGAATTCACATCTATTTTTTCCTCTCAGCCTTTATGCCATCATTATCACAGATTTTAACTTTACCTATGTTATAATCTTCACAATACATTTCAATTATCTTTGGTTAAATAATTATCTTTTGAAAGGCAAAAATAAGGAGAAAACATCCTATGTATTTACCTATATAGTTACCATTTCCAGTGGTTCAAACATCTTTATATCACTTTTATTTTTGAAAAAATATTTTCACAGAATATAGTGTCCTTAGACAACAGGTTGTTTTTTGTTTTTTTTTTTTTTTCTTTCAGTATTTAAAGATATTTCTGTCTTCCCTCTTGCATTGTTTCCAGTGAGAAATCTGGAAATCCTTAGCTTTGCTCATCTGTATGTAACACATCTTTATTTTCTGATTGCTTTTAAGATTGTCTCTTTATTATTGGCTTTGAAAGGTTTCATTAGAAGGTGAATTGGTATAGTTTACTTCACCTTTCTTGTGATTGGGGCTTGCTAGATTTCTTGGTTCTGTGAGTTTCTAATTTTCCTTAAGTATGCAAAGTTTTGGGCCATATTTCTTCAAATATTTTTCTGTCCCTTCCTCATTCAGGAAATCAATTCCCTCTAAAGTTATGTCACAGCTAACTGATGCTCTTTTATATCACTTTTTTTTTTTGCTTTTTTGATTCTTTTTTCCCTCTGTGTATCCTGCCTTGGGTGGTAAAAATAAGTGTTCTACAATTTCTCTGGTATTTATAAAAATTGTACTCTACCCGAAACTTTTAGGCCATCTATTTGTCATTCTTGTTTTTACTTGTTACTGAGAGGGAATGGAAGAAAATACAGAAAGAGGTATACACATTTGTGCCTCTCCATGGCAACTTTCACAAATATCATGTCCTTTTTGCCAAACCTGTATATTTATTCTTAGCCTATATTTTAATCTTTTCTGCATTTTATTTTTACATTTTGTTAAAGAGTTGGATTATTAACCGACTTAATCTTATTCCTTGTACAGATATGCTGAATTTGAGGTCCAGAATTTTATTTTTGGATACTCCCATTAGGCTTTTGTTTTATTTTATTTAGATATGCAATTTCCAGCAAGGCAGCCAAAATTTTATGGTACTCTTTTCTTAGAAGAATGTGCCTATCACTCTCAATCATTTAAATCATTTACTCATTCAAGTTATATTAGCATCTGCCAACCTATTTTGTGTTCAGTATTTAAATATTACTGTGGCAATGTATTTTATAATATCTATTTTCTTACTTAAGAAATGATCTCCATCATTTCCTCTCTCAAGATTAAATCATTCATGATCAGCATAATTTTTCACACATTCTCTTTTATCTCTTTCTTTCGATTAGAATTATAGAAGGAGACTCTGCTTATGAAAAATATACTTGTGTCTTTCATATAGCATCATACTTTTGGAAACAATCATTTAACATATATTTCAACTTAAAATATTTTTAAAGCAAAATAACTTACGCAGGTGCATAGTTACATACAAGTAGTGCACTGTCAGGGCTCCCAAGATTTGGACAAACTGCAGCTGCACAACCAACTTTATATGAATAGGCCCAGACTACCTATAAAGAAAGGAGTTTTAAAATAAAATACGCAAAACGACGCTACACAATCAGCACATTATGGGAACAGGCGTAATTTTTGCCATGCTACAAAAAAATGAATATACTTAAATATTTATTGTCTGTTTTTTCTTAATTTCTAAGATTCAATTTAATTTGTTAAAGCTGCATTCCTCACTGACTGTTTTCATAAATCAAAAAGTGTCATGGCTCACTGATCCAGGATCGCCCAAAGCAGATGATCCTCCTTCTTATGCATCGTCAGAAGGTCAATGGTAGCCTAGCTGCTACATCATAATGCCTATGTTCATTCACTTCACCTCATCACATGATATGCATTTTATCATCTCACATCATCACAAGAGGAAGAAAGGTTAAGTACAGTATAATAAGATATTTTGAAAGAAAGTGAGGTCACATTCAGGTAACCTTTATTAAAGGATATTGTTATAATTGTTCTAATTTTTTAATAGTTATTGTTACTCTCTTGCATGCATGTGTGCTAAGTCACTTCAGTAGTGACTCTTTGGACTGCAGCCTGCCATGCGATTTCCCGGGCAAGAATCCTGGAGTGGGTTGCCATGCCCTCCTCCAGGGATCTTCCTGACCCAGAGATTGAACCCACGTTTCTTACATCTCCTGCATTGGCAGGTGTGTTATCACTAGTGCCACCTGGGAAGCCCATTGCTAATTTCTTACTGTGCTTAATTTATACATTAAACTCCACCATAGGTATATATGTGTAGGAAAAACATAGTAGGGTTTGATACTATCTGAAGTTTCAGGCATTTACTGTGTCCTTTACAGATAAGTGGGATGAACTATTGCATTGAATTCTGCTTCTTAGCAGGATACCTGACATTTGAGTCCATTATCTCAGTTTTCCCATCAGAAGCCAAACCACATTCTTTGCAAACAACATCGATCCTGAGAAGAATTTCTGCTCTTAAACAGTATTCTGTTATTGGACAAAGAGTGATTAGAAGGGAGGCAGGAAACTACTAATTTCTCTGTTCTGTGCACCTCTGAGAAAAATGACTTGTTTTAAGACACTATATGTTCATTCAACTTGAGAAGATGAGTCAGTTTGGAGAATAAAGTTGGCTTTTTCTGTTGCCTATAGGGGCCTTTCTAAGAGTTCAGTGCCATGTCTAGGATTAGTTTAGCTAAAAAGTGACTTCCTCTTCTCATCAAAAACTCTCACCCAAAATTACCAAAAGAATTGGAAAATGATAGGAAATAATGTTCTTCAAGATACTGAACATCAGGCAACAATGAGTGATGCCCCTGAGAGTTGGAGGGAAAAGACGTCTCAGCTTATTGTACTGAGTGAGTTTCCAGGCTGTGGCTGGGGGTTAGGGTGGTGGAGAAGCCAGGAGAAGCTTGACTGAGTCACAGAGTTGAACGACAGAGCTGAGTGTCTGGGGAGACCAACAAGCAGGAGTCCAGGAGGGGTGAGAATCGTCTAGTGACACAACTGTGGAGGTCTGTAGGGGGTCCTCACCATCAGTTCATCAGAGCACTAATCACAGCACGCATGTGAAAAAACCACCCCTGGCCTGGAAAGGCATTGCCTATAAAAACTAGAGGGAGGGATGCAGAAGCTTACACAGGGCCAGCAATTGGAATAGTGGGCCAGTTCCCACTAGTAAGACTGGAAAATTTCATAATTTCTGGGGCCATCCAGTAGAGTGTACAGAAGAAACCTACCTCACTGATGAGAGAGAATTAGCTCAAGACTAACTACTGCTTTAATTCTATCTAACACGTTTCAAAAGCAGAAACCAAAAGGGACAGACAAATTCCAAATAACTATATCCCAGAAGACAGTTAAGAATACTTCTAGGTATATAAATAAATTCAGCATTCAACATTTACAAACTTGGCAAGATTTACAAACTTGGGAATATACCCAGCATGAAAAGAAGCAGGAAAATTTAACCAATAATGAGGAAGGAAAGTCAGTCAACTGTGGGAAAACTTCAACTGGCCTTCTACATGGGCAACTGGGCTCTGGGAAGAGAAGAGTGAAAGATAGATGGACGTAGTTTTAAAAGAATGACTACAAATGGAATATTACTCATAAAACAGTGAATTTGAGTCAACTGTATATTAGCACATATATATGTAATCTAGAAACATGGTGCTCATGCCATTTGCAGGGCAGCAATAGAGATGCAGGCATACAGGACAGACTTGCGGACACAGCAGGAAAAGGAGAGGGTGGGACGGATTGAGAGAGCAGCATTGAAACATGCTGCTGCTGCTGCTAAGTTGCATCAGTCGTGTCCAACTCTGTGTGACCCCATAGACGGCTGCCCACCAGGCTCCCCTGTCCCTGGGATTCTCCAGGCAAGAACCCTGGAGTGGGTTGCCATTTCCTTCTCCAATACATGAAAGTGAAAAGGGAAAGTGAAGTCGCTCAGTCATGTCCGACTCTTCGCGACCCCATGGACTGTAGCCCAGCAGGCTCCTCCGTCCATGGGATTTTCCAGGCAAGAATACTGGAGTGGGGTGCCATTGCCTTCTCCGAGCATTGAAACATATGCACTAGCATATGTAAAATAGATAGTAGGAAGTTTTGTGTAACACAGGGACCTCACCCCGGTGTACCGTGACAACACAGAGGAGTAGGGTGGGGATTGGGGTAGGAGGGAGGATCAAAGGGAAGGCAATTATGCAGACTTATGGCTGATCTATGTTGCACAATGAGACCAACACAACACTGTAAAGCAATTATCCTCCAATTAAAAGATAAATTTAAAAAATGGCTAACATTTTTCCAAATGTAATTTAAACTATAAACCTATACTGCCAAGAAGCTCAGTAAACTGCAGCACAAGGAACATGAAGAAAACTGAAAATTTTTGAATTTGCTTGAGACTTGTAATAAAGGAAAAAATTTAAGGCAGCCTGGGAAACCAAGACACATTACATACAGAGGAATAAATAAAAGAATTACAGTAGATTTCTTGTTGGAAACAGTGCAAGTGACATGATAATGGAGTAATATTATTAAAGAAAAAAAACTTATTACATAAAATTCTATTCCCAGTAAAAATATCTTCCAAATGAAGGTAAATTTTCCAGATATTTAAGAGAAACTCTAAAGAAAGTGCTAAAAATTTGTCTTATGATTAAAATATGCATATGTAAGAATTAATAAAATCTGAGATATTTACCTGTGTATAATGGCCACAAATTTGGGAACATGATCTTGTATTAAAATCATAAAATTTTCTTTCATCATACCACATATTAATAGCATATTTTGCTGTAGATATGGTTAATGGACCAAGCCAGAGATTTTCTCCAGCATATTGAAAAGTTGGATGGCATTTAAATGATTTTGATGAACAGGAATTGTGGTTGAATTTGCACTTTTTTGCCCATGCTTCAGCAGTCTTAGCTAAAGCTTCATCCCAACTCTGAAAGAGAAAAATAATTTACATTGAACTGTGTAGATCTGTCTGGGTTAAAGTTATTCTAATGACTATAATAAATTAAATTTTATGTAATTGTTTTTACTGAAACAGAGTTTTTAGTATTTATTAGGTTCACAATTATTTCTATTTGGTTCTGTTTCAGAAGCAATTATTTAGTACCCACTGTATGTCAGTTCATTTTTGTACTTGCACCTAGCAGATGGCCTAGTCCAGTGAGACACTCAAAAAATGCAACTGAATGTGATTTAAAGAAGTTGGAGTTCACAGTCTAGTAATTGAAGAAGGTTACACAGACATATCATAAGTAAACCATGAGAATACATAATTAAAAAGAGAAAAAGTCTCTTAGCACACTAAGAATAGAATTTCCTTAATTTGATCAAGAGTATCTACAAAAGAAAACCAAAATCCTACAATAAGCATTAATATATAGTGGCAAAATATTGAAAGCTTTCCTTTAAGATTGAGAATGAAATACAATGTCTCATTATATCTGCTTAAAATTGTTCTGGGTTTAGGCAGTGTAATAAAAAGGGGGAGATATAAATATATAAGACAAGACATAAAGTGTATAATGATTGGATTTTTGCATTATTTACAGATGGCATGCCTGGGTACATAGAAAATTCAAATGAATATAGAAACAAACTTATAAGTAGTAAATTTGTCAAAGTTGTCAGATACCAGGAGGAGGAATAGATACAAAATTGTATTTTCATATACACTCCAGAATCCAATAGCTTCAAAAATATCAAATATATATAATTAAATCTAATAAATAATATAAAGAATTATCTACAAACTGAAAACTACAAAACATTACTAAGAGAAATATTAATAGACAAATAAGTGGAGAGATATTAAATATTCATGGGCTGGAAGATTCCATACATACTTAAAAAACATTGAATATATTTCTAACGGAAATTTAAGTAGGTTTTTGAAGGGGTTGCAAAATGATTATAAATTATTTATGAATTCAAAGAACCTACAATAGTGAGTTCAGTTCAGTTCAGTTCAGTCACTCAGTCGTGTCCGACTCTTTGCGACCCCATGGACTGCAGCACACCAGGCCTCACTGTCCATCACCAACTCCCAGAGTCCACCCAAACCCATGTCCATTGTGTTGGTGATGCCATCCAGCCATCTCATCCAAAGTCATCCCCTTCTCCTCCTGCCCTCAATCCTTCCCAGCATCAGAGTCTTTTCAAATAAGTCAGCTCTCCACATCAGGTGGCCAAAGTATTTGAGTTTCAGCTTCAACATCAGTCCTTCCAATGAACACCGAGGACTGATCTCCTTTAGGATGGACTGATTGGATCTCCTTGCAGTCCAAGGGACTCTCAAGAGTCTTCTCCAACAACACAGTTCAAAAGCATCAATTCTTCAGTGCTCAGCTTTCTTTACAGTCCAACTCTCACATCCATACATGACTACTGGAAAAACCATAGCCTTGACAAAGGACCTTTGTTGGCAAAGTAATGTCTCTGCCTTTTAACATGTTCTCTAGGTTGGTCATAACTTTCCTTCCAAGGAGCAAACGTCTTTTAATTTCATGGCTGCAATCACAATCTGCAGTGATTTTGGAGCCCAGAAAAATAAAGTCAGCCACTGTTTCTGCTGTTTCTTCATCTATTTGTCATGAAGTGATAGGACCAGATGCCATGATCTTAGTATTCTGAATGTTGAGCTTTAAGCCAAATTTTTCACTCTTCTCTTTCAGTTTCATCAAGAGGCTTTTTAGTTCTTCTTCACTTTCTGTCATAACGGTGGTGTCATCTGCATATCTGAGGTTATTGATATTTCTCCTGGCAATCTTGATTCCAGCTTGTTCTTCTTCCAGCCCAGCATTTCTCATGATGTACTCTGCATATAAGTTAAATAAGCAGGGTGACAATTTACAGCCTTGATGTACTCCTTTTCCTATTTGGAACCAGTCTGTTGTTCCATGTCCAGTTCTAACTGTTGCTTCCTGACCTGCATACAGGTTTCTCAAGAGGCAGGTCAGGTGGTCTGGTATTCCCATCTCTTGAAGAATTTCCCACAGCTTATTGTGATCCACACAGTCAAAGGCTGTGGCATAGTCAATACAGAAGAAATAGATGTTTTTCTGACACTCTCTTGCTTTTTCAATGTTCCGGTGGATGTTGGCAATTTGATGTCTGGTTCCTCTACCCTTTCTAAATTCAGCTTGAACATCTGGAAATTCATGGTTCACGTACTGTTGAAGCCTGGCTTGGAGAATTTTGAGCATTACTTTACTAGTGTGTGAGATGAATGCAATTGTGCAGTAGTTTGTGCATTCTTTGGCATTGCCTTTCTTACGGACTGGAATGAAAACTGACCTTTTGAAGATGGCGGAGGGATAGGATGGGGATACCACTTTCTCCCCCACAAATTCATCTACAGATCATTTGAACGCTGAGCTAATTCCACAAAACAACCTCTGAACCCTGGCGGAGGACACAGGGCACCCAGAATGGCAGCCCATTTTATTTGAAAGCAGTAGGACAATAGAGACAAATTAGTTAGGGATGGAGACCTGTTCCAGAGAAGGGTAGTGAAGGAGGAGATGTTTCCAAACACCAGGAAACCCTCTCACCAGTGGGTCTGTGGGGAGTTTTGGAATCTCAGACAGCAACATAACCAGGAGGGGGAAAAAAAAAACTCACAGATTAGGTGCCTAACTGCAACTTCCAGTGGAGAAGTAGGCCAGACGCTTGCCAGCAAGTAGGCCAGTCCGCCACCAGCAAGCAGGGGCTGAACAGGGATGCGCGGGCTGCATTGCTTACGGTAAGGACCGGGCCTGAATGCCCTGAGGAATATTTGAGGGAGCTAAGGTGAGATAGCAACCCAAACTCTGGGATAGCCAGAGAGAGAGAGAGAGAGAGAGAGAAAGAGAAAAAGAGAGAGAACTTTCCCATGAAAAGCTCTAACCTAAGGCACTGCCGGCCCGCTCACAGAACAAAGGACTGAGCGAATACCAGGGGAGAGCTAGCTGGCTGTGGACCAGCCCATGCCCTGGCAGAGGCAGAGAGGCAGGCGGGCAACAGCCAGAGCTAGGGGGAGAGGGGAAATCTCAGCCCCAGAGACAGCATCCCCTACCAAACTGCGAGCAGGCTCCCGGTTGCTAACCAAGTCTTCCTGGGATCCTGGACGGTTGAAATCTGCCAGGTGGCTTGCAGCCAGAGATCAGCATTCCAGAGGAGACACACAGCACACCAGAGACGGCACTCCTGCTGCGCACCCAGGAAACCAAGCAGCTGGGACCGGGGAGGTGATAAGACGCACCACCCACCTGGGGAGAGTGGGCTCACCAAGCACCTGGTAGCCTGAGATGCTTGGACCTGGGAAGGGCATAAAACTCAGGTCCAACCGAGTTTGTGCTTTTGTGGAGTACCCAAGAACCTGAACCTGAGCAGTTTACACCTGAGAAGTGTACACAACCCAGGGCCCAGTTGAGATAGTTCCCCTGCAGGAAAACCTGGAACCTGAGCAGTTTAGACCAGGAAAGCACACACGCCATGAGCAGGGGCAAACCTAGTGTGGCCCAGACACTGTGAGCAGTCCCCACACATGCCAGTGATATTTGTTTGCAGTGTTCCTCCCTCCCCACAGCACGACTGAACAAGTGAGCCTAAATAAGTGACCACCTTCACCCCCTTGTGTCAGGGTGGAAATTAGACACTGAAGGGACTTGCAAACAGAGGAAGCCAAAATATAGAAGAGGGAACTGCTTTGGAAGGTGCAACAGATTAAAACACTGTAGTTAACACCGACTACCTAGGAAGGGGCCTATAGACCTTGAGAAGAAGTATAAGCTGGAACAAGGAACTATCTGAAAATGAACTGAGCCCCCATAGCCCTCAACAGCTCTAGAGAAATATAAAAAATAGACATATATTGCTAGTAACATTTTTTTTTAATTTTTAAAATTTTTGTTTTATTTTTTTGTTACTACTCCTTTAATTTTCATTTTTATAACCAACTACTACCTTGTAAAAAATGATCCTATTTTTAAAGCAAACTTCATATATATACTTTTATAATTTTTGTGATTTTGTTTCATTTTTTTAATATTGTATTTTTGAGAGTCTAACCTCTACTCTAGATTTTTTAAGCTTTGCTTTTCTGGTATTGGTTATCAATTTTGTACCTTTAAGAATCCAATCTTCAGTACCCATTTTTACTTAGGAGTGTGATTACTGGCTTGACTATCATACTCTCCTACTTTTGACTCTCCTTTTTATCTGCCAGGTCATCTCTATCTCCTCCCTCTCCCTTCTCTTCTCTACTCAACTCTGTGAATCTCTTTGGGAATCCTGGGCTGTGGAGAACATTTAGGGAACTGATTACTGGCTAGATCTGTCTCTCTCCTTTTGATTCCCCCTCTTCTCCTCCAGGTCACCTCTATCTCCTTCCTCCCTCTTCTCTTCTCTGTGTAACTCTGTGAACCTCTCTGGGTGTTCCAGACTGTGGAGAGCACATAGGGAATTGATTACTGGAAAGATTGCTCTCTCCCCTTTTAATCCCTCCTCTTCTCCTCCTGGTCACCTCTATCTCCCTCCTCCCTCTTCTCTTCTTCATGTAACTCTGTGAACCTCTCTGGGTGTCCCTCACTGTGGAGAAACTCTTCATCATTAACCTAGATGTTTTATCATCAGTGCAGTATGGATGGAGAAGTCTTGAGGCTACTGTAAGAATAAGACTGAAAACCAGAGGCAGGAGGCTTAAATCCAAAACTTGAGTACTCCAGAAAACTCCCGACTCCAAGGAACATTAATCAACAAGAGTTCATCCAAAAGCCTCCATACCTGTCCTGAAACCAAGCTCCATTGAAGAGCCAACACGTTTCAGAGCAAGACATACCAAGTTAATTCTCCAAATGCAGGAACATAACCCCAAGCATTAAAATACAGGTGGCCAAGTCACACTAAACACACAGACACCTCAAAACTCACTACTGGACATTTCATTGCACTCCAGAGGGAAGAGATCCAGCTCCACCCACCACAACACTGATGCAAGCTTCCCCAACCAGTAAACCTTGACAAGCCACTCGTCCAATGCCACCCACAGGGAGGAGCCTCCACAATAAAGAGGTATCACAGACTTCCAGTATAATGAAAATCCACCCAAAACACAGCAATATAAACAAGATGAAAAGGCAGAGAAATATTCAGCAGGTAAAACAACATGATAAATGCCCACCAAACCATACAATAGAGGAGGAGATAGAGAGTCTACCTGAAAAAGAATTCAGAACAATGATAGTAAAAATGATCCAAAATCTTGAAAACAAAATGGAGTTACAGATAGTCTGGAGACAAGGATTGAGAAGATGAAAGAAATGTTTAACAAGGACCCAGAAGAAATAAAAAAGAGTCAATCAATAATGAATAATCCAATAACTGAGATCAAAATCACTCTGGAGGGAACCAACAGTAGAATAACTGAGGCAGAAGATAGGATAAGTGAGGTGGAAGATAGAATCATAGAAATAAATTAAGCAGAGAGGGAAAAAGAATTAAAAGAAATGAGGACAACTTCAGAGACCTCTAGGAAAATGTCAAACGCCCCAATATTTGAATCGTAGGAGTCCCAGAAGAAGAAGAAAAAAAGAAAGGCCATGAGAAAATACTTGAGGAGATAATAGTTGAAAACTTCCCTAAAATGGGGAAGGAAATAGCCACCAAAGTCCAAGAAACCCAGAGAGTCTCAAATAGGTTAAACCAAAGGCAAAACACCCAAAGACACATATTAATCAAATTAACAAAGATCAAACACAAAGAACAAATATTAAAAGCAGCAAGAGATAAATAACACACAAGGCGATTCCCATAAGGATAACAGCTGATCTTTCAATAGAAACTTTTCAGGCCAGAAGGGAATGGCAGGACATAATTAAAGCAATGAAAGAAAAACCTACAATCCAGATTACTGTACCCAGCAAGGATCTCATTCAAATATGAAGGAGAAATCACAAGCATTACAGACAAGCAAAAGCTCAGAGAATTCAGCACCACCAAACCAGCTCTTCAACAAATGCTAAAGGATCTTCTCTAGACAGGAAACACAGAAAGGGTGTATAAACTAGAACCCAAAACAACAAAGTAAATGGCAACGGGATCATACTTATCAATAATTGCCTTAAAGGTAAATGGGTTGAATGCCCCAACCAAAAGACAAAGACTAGCTGAATGGATACAAAAACAAGACCCCTATATATGTTGTCTACAAGAGACCCACTACAAAACAAGGGACACATGCAGACTGAAAGTGAAGGGCTGGAAAAAGATATTTCAGGCAAATGTAGACCAAAAGAAAGCAGAAGTGGCAATACTCATATCAGATAAAATAGACTTTGAAATAAAGACTGTGAAAAGAGACAAAGGACACCACATAATGATCAAAGGCTCAGTCCAAGAAGAAGATATAACAATTATAAATATATATGCACCCAACATAGGAGCACCACAATATGTAAGGTAAATGCTAACAAGTATGAAAGGGGAAATTAACAGTAACACAACAATAGTGGGAGACTTTAATACCTCACTCACAACTATGGATAGATCAACTAAACAGAAAATTAGCAAGGAAACACAAACTTTAAATGATACAATGGACCAGTTATACCTAATTGATATCTGTAGGCCATTTCACTCCAAAACAATGAATTTCACCTTTTTCTCAAGTGTACATGGAATATTCTCCAGGATAGATCACATCCTGGGCCATAAATGTAGCCTTGGTAAATTCAAAAAAATTGAAATCATTCCAAGCACGTTTGATCCCAACGTGGTAAGATTAGATGTCAACTACAGGGAAAAAGAAAAAAAAAAAAAACTATTAAAAATACAAACATGTAGAGGCTAAACAACACGCCTCTGAATAACCAACAAATCACAGAAGAAATCAAAATATGCATAGAAACAATGAAAGTGAAAACACAAAAACCCAAAACCTATGGGACTCAGTAAAAGCAGTGCTAAGGGGAAGGTTCATAGCAATATAAGTGTACCTCAAGAAACAAGAGAAAAGTCAAATAAATAACCTAACTTTACCCCTAAAGCAAAAAAAAGAAGATATGAAGAACCCCAGGGTTAGTAGAAGGAAAGAAATAATTAAAATTAGGGCAGAGATAAATGAAAGAAACAAAGGAGACCATAGCAAAAATCAATAAAGCTAAAAGCTGGTTCTTTGAGAAGATAAATAAAACAGACAAACATTAGCCTGACTCATCAAGAAAAAAAAGGGAGAAGAATCAAATCAACAAAATTAGAAATGAAAATGGAGAAATCATAACAGACAACACAGAAATACAAAGGATCATAAGAGACTACTATCAGCAACTATATGCCAATAAAATGGACAACTTGGAAGAAATGGACAAATTCTTAGAAAAGTACAGCTTTCCAAAACTGAACCAAGAAGAAATAGAAAATCTTAACAGACCCATCACAAGCACAGAAATCGAAACTGTAATCAGAAATCTTCCAGCAAACAAAAGCCCAGGACCAGACGGCTTCACAGCTGAATTCTACCAAAAATGTAGAGAAGAGCTAACGCCTATTCTACTCAAACTCTTCCAGAAAATTGCAGAGGATGGTAAACTTCCAAACTCATTCTATGAGGCCACCATCACCCTAATACCAAAACCAGACAAAGATGCCACAAAAAAAGAAATCTACAGGCCAATATCCCTGATGAACATGGATGCAAAAATCGTTAACAAAAATCTAGAAAACAGAATCCAACAAGATATTAAAAAGCTCATATTGTGACCAAGTGGGCATTATCCCAGGGATACAAGGTTTCTTAAATATCCACAAATCAATCAATGTGATACACCACATTAACAAATTGAAAGATAAAAACCATATGATTATCTCAATAGATGTAGAGAAAGCCTTTGAAAAAATTCAACATCCATTTATGATAAAAATCCTTCAGAAAGCAAGAATAGAAAGAACATCAGTTCAGTTCAGTTCAGTCACTCAGTCGTGTCTGACTCTTTGCGATCCCATGAATCGCAGCATGCCAGGCCTCCCTGTCCATCACCAACTCCCGGAGTCCACCCAAACCCATGTCCATTGAGCCGGTGATGCCATCCAACCATCTCATCATCTGTTGTCCCCGTCTCCTCCTGCCCTCAATCTTTCCTAGCATCAGGGTCTTTTCCATAGAGTCAGCTCTTCGCATTAGGTAAGCCCACAGCAAATATTATACTCAATGGTGAAAAATTGAAAGCATTTCCCCTTAAATCAGGAACAAGACAAGGCTGCCCACTCTCACCACTACTATTCAACACTCTCACTGTTTGCAGATGACATGATCCTCTACATAGAAAAACCTAAAGACTCCACCAGAACACTACTAGAGCTAATCAGTGACTATAGTAAAGCTGCAGGATATAAAATCAACACACAGAAATCCCTTGCATTCCTGTACACTAACAATGAGAAAACAGAAAGAGAAATTAAGGAAACAATTCCATTCACCATTGCAACAATACAGTGCCTGATGAACTATGGAATGAGGTTCGTGAAATTGTATAGGAGACAGGGATCAAGAAAATCCCCATGGAAAAGAAATGCAAAAAAGCATAATGGCTGTCTGGGGAGGCCTTACAAATAGCTGTGAAAAGAAGAGAAGCGAAAAGCAAAGGAGAAAAGGAAAGATATAAGCATCTGAATGCAGAGTTCCAAAGAATAGCAAGAAGAGATAAGAAAGCCTTCCTCATCGATCAGTGCAAAGAAATAGAGGAAAACATCTGAATGGGAAAGACTAGAGATCTCTTCAAGAAAATCAGAGATACTAAGGGAACAGTTCATGCAACGATGGGCTCGATAAAGGACAGAAATGGTATGGACCTAACAGAAGCAGATGATATTAAGAAGAGGTGGCAAGAATACACAGAACTGTATAAAAAAGATCTTCAAGCACCAGATAATCACGATGGTGTGATCACTGACCTAGAGCCAGACATCCTGGAATGTGAAGTCAAGTGGGCCTTAGAAAGCATCAGTACGAACAAAGCTAGTGGAGGTGATGAAATTCCTGTTGAGCTATTTCAAATCCTGAAAGATGATGCTGTGAAAGTGCTGCACTCAATATGCCAGCAAATTTGGAAAACTCAGCAGTGGCCACAGGACTGGAAAAGATCAGTTTTCATTCCAATCCCAAAGAAAGGCAATGCCAAAGAATGCTCAAACTACCGCACAATTGCACTCATCTCACACGCTAGTAAAGTAATGCTCAAAATTCTCCAAGCCAGGCTTCAGCAATATGTGAACCGTGAACTTCCTGATGTTCAAGCTGGTTTTAGAAAAGGCAGAGGACCCGGAGATCAAATTGCCAACATCCGCTGGATCATCGAGAAAGCAAGAGAGTTCCAGAAAAACATCTATTTCTGCTTTATTGACTATGCCAAAGCCTTTGACTCTGTGGATCTCAATAAACTGTGGAAAATTCTGAAAGAGATGGGAATACCAGACCACCTGACCTGCTTCTTGAGAAACCTATATGCAGGTCAGGAAGCAACAGTTAGAACTGGACATGGAACAACAGACTGGTTCCAAATAGGAAAAAGATTACGTCAAGGTTGTATATTGTGACCCTACTTATTTAACTTCTATGCAGAGTACATCATGAGAAATGCTGGGCAGGAAGAAACACAAACTGGAATCAAGATTTCCGGGAGAAATATCAATAACTTCAGATATGCAGATGACACCATCCTTATGGCAGAAAGTGAAGAGGAACTCAAAAGCCTCTTGATGAAAGTGAAAGAGGAGAGTGAAAAAGTTGGCTTAAAGCTCAACATTCAGAAAACGAAGATCATGGCATCTGGTCCCATCAATTCATGAGAAATAGATGGGGAAACAGTGGAAACAGTGTCAGACTTTTTTTGGGCTCCAAAATCACTGCAGATGGTGACTGCAGCCATGAAATTAAAAGACGCTTACTCCTTGCAAGGAAAGTTATGACCAACCTAGATAGCATATTCAAAAGCAGAGACATTACTTTGCCAACAAACGTCTGTCTAGTCAAGGCTATGGTTTTTTCAGTGGTCATGTATGGATGTGAGAGTTGGACTATGAAGAAGACTGAGCGCCGAAGAATTGATGCTTTTGAACTGTGGTGTTGGAGAAGACTCTTGAGAGTCCCTTGTTCTGCAAGATCCAACCAGTCCATTCTGAAGGAGATCAGCCCTGGGATTTCTTTGGAAGGAATGATGCTAAAGCTGAAACTCCAGTACTTTGGCCACCTCATGCAAAGAGTTGACTCATTGGAAAAGACTCTAATGCTGGGAGGGATTGGGTGCAGGAGGAGAAGGGGACGACAGAGGATGAGATGGCTGGATGGCATCACTGACTCAATGGACGTGGGTCTTGGTGAACTCCAGGAGTTGGTGAGGGACAGGGAGGCCTGGCGTGCTGCAATTCATGGGGTTGCAAAGAGTCGGACATGACTGAGCGACTGAACTGAACTGAACTGAACTGACTGAAAGAAACAAAAGACCTATATATAGAAAACTATAAAACACTGATGTAAGAAATCAAAGAGGGCAGAAATAGATGGAGAAATATACCATGTTCATAGATCAGAAGTATCAATATAGTGAAAATGAGTATACTATCCAAAGCAATCTCTAGATTCAATGCCATGCTTATCAAGCTACCAATGGTATTTTTCAGAGAACTAGAACAAATAATTTCACAATTTGTATGGAAATACAAAAAACCTCAAATAGCCAAAGCAATCTTGAGAAAGAAGAATGGAACTAGGGGAATCAACCTGCCTGACTTCAGACTAAACTACAAAGCTACAGTCATCAAGACAATATGGCACTGGCACAAAGACAGAGGTATAGATCAATGGAACAAAATAGAAAGCCCAGAGATAAATCCACACACCTAGGGACACCTTATCTTTGACAAAGGAGGCAAGAATATACAATGGAGAAAAGACAATCTCTTTAACAAGTGGTGCTGGGAAAACTGGTCAACCACTTGTAAAACAAACTAGGACACTTTCTAACACCATACACAAAAATAAACTCAAAATGGATTAAAGACTTAAATGGAAGAGCAGAAACTCCTAGAGGAAAATATAGGCAAAACACTCTCTGACATAAATCACAGCAGGATCCTCTACGACCCACCTCCCAGAGTAATGGAAATAAAAGCAAAAATAAACAAATGGGACCTAATTAAACTTAAAAGCTTTTGCACGATGAAGGAAACTATAAGCAAGGTGAAAAAACAGCCTTCAGAAAAAGAGAAAGTAATAGCAAATGAAGCAACTGACAAAGAGTTAATCTCAAAAGTATACAAGCAGCTTATGCAGCTCAATTCCAGAAAAATAAATGACTCAATCAAAAAATGGGCCAAAGAACTGAACAGACATTTCTTCAAAGAGGACATGCAGATGGCTAACAAACACATGAAAAGATGCTCAACATTACTCATTATCAGAGAAATGTAAATCAAAACCACAATGAGGTACCATCTTAAGCCAGTCAGAATGTCTGCTATCAAAAAGTATACAAACAATGAATGCTGGAGAGGGTGAGGAGAAAGGGGAACCCTCTTACATTGTTGGTGGGAATGCAAACTAGTACAGCCACTATGGAGAACAGTGTGGAGATTCCTTAAAAAAATGGAAATAGAACTGCCATATGACCCAGCAATCCCACTGCTGGGCATACACACTAAGCAAACCAGAGTTGAAAGAGACACATGTACCCCAACGTTCATTGCAGCACTGTTTACAATAGCCAGGACATGGAAGCAACCTAGATGTCCATTGGCAGATGAATGGATAAGAAAGCTGTGGTACATACACACAATGGAATACTACTCAGCCATTAAAAATAATACATTTGAATCAGTTCTAATGAGGTGGATGAAACTGGAGCCTAGTATACAGAATGAAGTAAGTCAGAAAGAAAAATCCCAATACAGTATACTAATGCATATATATGGAATTTAGAAAGACGGTAACAATGACCCTATATGCAAGGCATCAAAAGAGACACAGATGTAAGGAACAGTCTTTCAGACTTTGTGGGAGAAGGCGTGGCTGGGATGATTTGAGAGAATAGCATTGAAACGTGTATATTATCTTACGTGAACAGATCGCCAGCCCAGGTTCGATGCATGAGACAGGGTGCTCAGGGCTGTTGCACCGGGATGACCCTGAGGGATGGGATGGGGAGGGTGGTGGGAGTGGGGTTCAGGATGGGGAACAAATTTACACCCATGGCTGATTCCTGTCAATGTATAGCAAAACCCACTACAATACTGTAAACTAATTTGCCTTCAACTAAAATAAATAAATTAAAAAAATAGAAAACTGACTTTTTCCAGTCCTGTGGCCACTGCTGAGTTTTTCCAAATTTGCTAGCATATTGAGTGCAGCACTTTCACAGCATCATCTTTTAGGATTTGAAATAGCTCAACTGGAATTCCATCACCTCTGCTAGCTTTGTTCATAGTGATGCTTCCTAAGGCCCACGTGACTTCATATTCCAGGATGTCTGGCTTAGGTGAGTGATCACAGCATCGTGATTATCTGTGTTGTGAAGATCTTTTTTATATAGTTCAATGTATTACCGTCTCTTCTTAATATCTTAATATCACTTGGCATAACGTCCTGCAGATTCTTCCAAGCTGTCACAATTGGCATGATTTTCTTCTTCGTTTTTTTTTTTTTTTAAAGCTGAATAATATTCCATTCTTTGTGTATACAGGCTTTGCTGATAGTTCAGTTGGGAAAGAACCTGCCTGCAATGCAGGAGACCCTGGTTTGATTCCTGGGTTGGGAAGATCTGCTGGAGAAGGGATAGGCTACCCACTCCAGCATTCTTAGGCTTTCTGGTGCCTCAGCTGGTAAAAAATACACCAGCAATGTGGATTTTTCTTTATCCAGTTGTTTGTTGATGAACTCTTTTTTGTGTCCATCTCTTTGTGACCCCATGGACTGCAACATGCCAGGCTTCTCTGTCCTTCACCATCTCTCAGAGCTTGTTCAACTCATGTCCATTGAGTCAGGAATGCCATCCAACCATCTTGCATCACATGGCCAAAGTGTTGGAGCTTCAGCTTTAGCATCAGCCCTTCCAATGAATATTCAGGACTGATTTCCTTTAAGATTGACTGGTTTAATCTCCTTGCTGTCAAGGAGACTCTCAAGAGTCTTCTCTAGAATCACAGTTCAAAAGCATCAATTCTTTGGCTCTCAGTCTTCTTTATGGTCCAACTCTCATATCCATACATAACTACTGGAAAAACCATAGCTTTGAATAGACTGACCTTTGTCAGCAAAGTAACATTTCTGCTTTTTAATGTGCTGTGTAGGTTTGTCATAGCTTTTCTTCCAAGGAGCTGCTGCTGCTGCTAAGTCACTTCAGTTGTGTTGGACTCTGTGTGACCCCATACACGGCAGCCCACTAGGCTCCTCTGTCCCTGGGATTCTCCAGGCAAGAATACTGCAGTGGGTTGCCATTTCCTTCTCCAATGCATGAAAGTGAAAACTGAAAGTATAGTCGCTCAGTCATGCAGGACTTTAGTGACCCCCATGGACTGCAGCCCACCAGGCTCCTCCGTCCATGTCTGCAGTCACCATCTGCAGTGATATTGGAGCCCAGAAAAATAAAGTCTATCACTGTTTCCATTGTTTCCCCATGTATTTGCCATGAAGTGATGGGACCAGATGCCATGATCTTAGTTTTCTGAACGTTGAGCTTTAAGCCAACTTTTTCACTCTCCTCTTTCATCTTCACCAAGAGGCTCTTGGGTTGTTTCTATATCTTGGTTATTGTGACTCAATGAATATGGACGTGCAGCTATCTCTTCAAGATCGTGACTTTTTCTTTTTTTTTTCAATTTTTTTGGGGAAGAAACCCAGAAGTTGGATTTTGGACCATATGGTAGTTTTATTTTTAATTTCTCAAGGAACCTCCATACTTATCTCCTTAGCTGCAGCACAATTTTAAATTCCCATGAACAGGGTACTGTGATTCAAATTGTTTTACAACCTCACCAAAACATACCATAAAATTTATTTGTGTTATTATTAATTATCAGCATAACAAATGTTTGTAGGTAAGAAGAACAACAATCTGAATATAAAAGCCATTAATTCAACAAAAAATAGGGATGAAAAGATAGCAAAAGGATGCTAAATCTATTTACAATAGCAAGAGCATCAGTAGATATCCTCTTATTCTTCACACTAGTAAAGCAATTATCAGATGAATGACTTTGGGAGCTCTTGTTCTACTGCTTGTCAGTGAGCTAGCTGAGTTTGGGGAACCCTTTTGCCCAGAGAGACAGGCTGAATCCTAATTCATTTTCTCTACAACCTGTGTAAGTATGAAATTAAACTTTTTGTTTCACTAAGCCACTGAGATTTCAGGGTTTATTTCATACCAAAGTCCAGCCTAGCCTCTTATAAAACTTACTGCTGGAAGTGGGGTGCAGCCATTATAAAAATCCAAATCCATACCACTTGAGACCTAGGTAGGAGGGATCCCTGCTCTTGGTCCGGACTTTATAGGACATTGCATATTACACACACACACACTTTTCCTCATTTTAACCATAGCACGGGTTTAATGTGATCCACAACACTGAATATCTGCCTCTTTTGCCACACGTTTTAAAGCAAAAGGCTTCTGTATCTGAATGGTAAAAGGCTTGTGAATATTGTTGCTGATGACACTAGAGACAGACACCACTTCAGAGTCCAAGAAAGAGTTGAACCATGGCAGTGCTTAGGTTAAAAGATTAACTTGTCAAATCTTTCATTTCAGCATGAAAGCAGTAAATCCATGAATAATATAATATTGCTTGGAAGTACTACTGAAGATCTGTTTCATCACTTCTCCATATTCCCTGATTTCAGTTATAAAGGAGATATTTTGCAATGGTAACAAATTTCTATTACTGTTGAGTAGGGATGTGTGTAGTTCTTTTTGTCACCTAAGTGAAGAATGACATCAGTTCTTCACATTGGCCACTAGATGGGCATAAGCACCAGAATGGTAAATAATCTTGTATTTATAAAAATATTTAAGTAGACAATTAAATTTCCAAAAACATTAAAAAATATTTAAAATACTTAAAATTGAAGACCATTCATTATAACTTTAACCCAAACCCTACATATTATATCTATAAAATTATAATTTTAATAGAAAGTTTTGATGATTTCAGAAGAAATGAAAATTTACTTAATAACATCAATGAAAATGAGCAAAATTATTCTGACCAAATCCAAATCTGAGCAGATTAGATGAAATCTCTGAAACCACATATTCTTTACTAAATGAAAATTTAACTACTGAGCCACCAATGACATGTGGGCTTCCGTTTTTATACTTCTAGGTCACAAATGTTAGTGGCGAGTTTGCCTGAACTATGTTGGCAACTACAGTTAGTTGGCAAGCAGTGAGAATATTAATGGCAGGGGAATGATGGCAATCCATGTGATTCAGAAACAAAATCTCTGAAAAAAATGTGATCTATTATTCAGGAGGCAGTTCATAAGTTGAAGCTGACGCTGAGGTCAGTAAACTGAACATTGATAGTATTTGGTGGTTGTTCTGTGGGTTCAGCAAGTTATCATAAAACACTGGCAAGTCTGGAAGAAGAAATAGAGAATCAGGAAATGTGGGGCTTTTGAGGAATGGAAAAGAAACTGCTTCTATATAGCATATTATAATAAGATTTTTAAAAGACTTTGAGAGACCAATTCTGTAAAACTTTCATATGATTAAAAAGCCTCAGGGCAAAAAGCAGTCTATGACTCCCAGGAAATCCTCTTAAGTTTTTAAAAACTGCCTTAGTAAATGGAACAGGTTCAGACTGTAGCAATTTCCCCAAAATTCATGTTTCAAGGATACTGCCATTAAGATGAAAAATAAAAGCACCAGGGTGAGAAATCAAAGAAAGATTCAAAAACTTCTCCAAGCTGCACTTTAAGCATGAATATTGGTACTTGGAACTGACTGGAGGAATAAGGCCAAAAGACCTTCAGAGTTCTGGAGACAGATGTATTCCCAAAGATATTGTGAACCTGTTATGAAAAAGCAAATGAACGCAAGATATCTTAAATGACACTCAGACCTTACTGTGGGCAGAAAGCAGTCTGAGAAGGCTATATAGCCCTCAAGAGAGCAGAATTCCCAAAGTCCACTTCAGATTGGTTCAAGGAGAATGATGGATAAGGAAGGGTATTTTCAAGGAAGATAGAGACCACAGAAAACAATGGGCAAGGGAACTCCTACCACCTCTAATCAAATAACTTTTCTGACTTCCTGTATAGAGGATCTTCTAACACCTGCTCTAAAGATTTCAGAATTGCTCTGAACCAATGTTTGCTGTGTGGTTCCCACTTGTTCGTTTTCTGAATGGATAAATGTTTGCTGTAGTCTTGTCTATGTGTTATCATTGCATACTGTTTATGTGCGGGACAGACAGTCACTAGGCCAAGAGTATCCCCAACGATCCACCACCCGCCTTGGCCCCACCAAACCTGCGTAAAAGGGAACTAATCTAGGCAAGCGACAGCTTCAAGTTTCCTTTCTCATGCACCCTTGTCACTACCTTGGAAGAGACAGCTCGGTCAAGGCGTAATTTTTAGATGCATACTGAAAGTGCCAGACTGAGTTCATACAAATGAGTCCATGAAACTCATTGCCCAGATATCTTAGGATGAACCAGAGAAGAAAGATCCTAGCCTAGATTCTTCCTCACCATGTATTTCATGTCGGCTGCTGGGGGCGAGACGTTGGTCCGCGCTTCATTGTGCAATCTGAGGCACTCCTCTATAAACCTATCATTCGTGATGGAGGGAGCTTTGGGTGGCGATTTACTGGCTACCAGACAGAGACCTAAGGTCCACAAATAGCTCAGTTTCTTCCTGAGAATCATGGTGCGACGCAGAAAACGCTCTGCTTCGCAGACCGGTAACGGCTCAGTCGGTCCAACTTCCCCAGCCCCTGGCTTCCTGGCTCTTCCTCCGGCTCTGACTTCCGGCGAGGGCTTGAGGCCGGTGTGCGCATGCGCGCAGCAGGGGGCTCCTCGCAGAGGGGCGCACGGCCAGTTCGCCTGTACAGAAAGTCCTAGGCTGCAGGATAAAGCCTTGAGTCGCTTTGTGGTGCAGTTTTACCCATTCAAGCACCCATTCAAGGTGCTTTCTGGGGATCCAATCCGGAATCACTGCAGAGGGGGCCTGGATTGTAAACCAGATTGCAACACGCAGGCAACACATCTATGGAAAGGGGCAACGTGTATAGGATGCTGACAGTGGACCGGGCCTGTGCAAGCAAGGTCCTATAGAGTGGTCGACTCATAGATTCAGCTTCGGGTATGGCTTAAAAAAAGTTCATTGTTTGGAATAAACATAAACGCATCATATTGTGCGTTTCCTTAGAGACTGGCAACAAAACTCGAATAGGCATTTTAAATATTTGATGACATACAGATCCTAATTACCGTGTCAAACACTTAATTATTTAATAATTTGCTTCTGTTTTCTCAGCTGAAGAGACTGACTGCCTCAAACGATGAACATAGACATGTGGAACAGTGGACAAAATCGTTCCTTTTTTATACGTAAATGTGGAACAGAGCTACCGTTTAGAGGCTAGCAAACTTAAGTTAAAGGACTGCTTTGGTTGGGATGCTGAAGACTAGGACAGAGTACAACTGATTGCTTATTTTATCTACGTTGTAATACGAATCAACTTCATTTGGCATAATGTTTTAAATCCATTATATGTCATACTATTATTCAATAAGAAACCAGCATTTTATACTGTGGCCTTAGATGATATTTGACAGTATTTCTGTGTTTCAAACAAGTGTCTTTATTTGATTATTTGAGGTTGTTTATAATGTCATTTAATTCAAGTGAACACATATATTTAAATTTACTGATATTGTAGTCAGTTGACTTTGCCACTGAAAGAAAAAAATTGATACAACTAGTTATTTGTTAAAATAGAAAGCAGGAAATTAAATTATAAAATAGGGGAAAAGAAAGGATTCTAATGGAAATTTAACAGAGCAATAGGTGGGTTTTTAAGCTTTTTTTTTTGTTGTTATTGATTACATTACATTTGTGGTCAGAGAATATGAACTATGTGATATAAAGCCTTTGCTGTTGGAACACAGATGAAAAAATAGATAAAGAGAATAAAGAGTGAAGAAGTATCCGCATATACATCCCAGAACTTGTGTATAACAGAGGTGGCATTTCTGATGAGTTTCGTGATAAGGACTTAAAAAAAACTTCTCATATAATTACTCATCCCAGGTGGTGCCCGTGGTAAAGAAACTGCCTGCCAATGCAGGAGACATAAGAGACACAGGTTCAATCCCCGGGTCAGGAAGATCCCCTGGAGGAGGAAATGGTAACCTACTCCGGTGTTCTTGCCTGGAGAATTCCATGGACAGAGGAGCCTGGTAGGCTACAGTCTATAGGATCCATAGGGTCGCAAAGAGTTGGACATGACTGAAGCGACTTGTTATGCAGTGTGTGTATATTGAAAAATATAATACTTAATCTCTTCCTTACACAAAAACAAATTCCATATTAAGCCTTAAATGTGAGAAAAACCTCTACAGGAAATAAGAGACTATTTCTAAATATTTCTAGAATCTTATATCATGCCTCTGTGTATATTTATCTTCATATTCAAACACTTAAATAATATTCTTAACACAGCATCCAGAGTGATTCTGTTAAATGTAAATCAGATTATGTCACCCCACTGCTCAAAACCTTCCACTTTATGTCTCCCATGGCACTCAAAGCAAAAATCCCAAGTCCTTACATTAACCATCAAGATCCTGAACAATGCACCCCAACTCTGATCTCATCTCCTACTTCTCTCCCCTTCGCTGTCTCTATTTCACAAAGTTTGGCTCCTTTGTTGTTTCTGGAAAAAGCTAAGATGCTCCTGTACCAGGGCATTTGCTCTTGTTTCTTTTGCCTAAATTCTTTCCCCAGAAAGTTACATGACTCGTTTATAACCTCTATTAAATATTTGCTCAAAGAAAGTGAAAGTGAAGTCGCTCAGTTGTGTCCGACACTTTATGACCCCTTGGGCTATAGCCTACCAGGCTCCTCAGTCCATGGAATTTTCCAGGCAAGAGTACTGGAGTGGGTTGCCATTTCCTTCTCCAGGGGATCTTCCCAACCCAGGGATTGAACCCAGGTCTCCCACATTGTGGGCAGATGCTTTATCATCTGAGCCACCAGGGAAGCCCCAAAGTATATCTTATCAAAATATACTTTAGAAGGTAGTTTTGCATTACCCATTCTATACCTATCACTTCCTATTGGTCTTTTTTTCTGCTTTATATTTCTTCATAATCCATATCCTCACATTTTATGATGTAATTTATTTATCAATATATTATTATCATCAGTTCAGTTACTCAGTCGTGTCCGATTCTTTGCAACCGCATGGACTGCAGTATGCCAGGCTTCCCTGTCCATCACCAACTCCAAGATGATGTCATCCAACCATCTCATCCTCTGTCCTCCCCTTCTCTGCCTGGCTTCAATCTTTCCCAGCATCAGGGTATTTTCCAGAGTCAGTTGTTCACATCAGCTGGCCAAAGTATTATTATCATGAAAGTGAAAGTGAAGTCTCTCAGTCGTGTCCAACTCTTTGCGACCCCGTGGACTGTAGCCCACCAGGTTCCTCCATCCATGAGATTCTCCAGGCAAGAATACTGGGTTGCCATTTCCTTCTCCAATTATTGTCATATTCCCCCTCAATTGAATGGGTAGGGATTGCTTGTTATTATTTTGTAACTACTGTATGCCCAGCATTTCAACAGAGGAGTTCAATATTTGATGAGAAAATTAGTAAATGAACCCTTTAAGACTCAAATTAAATATTAGTTACTTTTATGAAGTCCTCTAGTTAGAAGGAATCTCCTGTTATTAAAACAGGTAAGCTTCCTGTATCTTATTACTTTATTTCTCTTTTCCCCTCTGCATTAGTCAGAGTTGTCCGGAACAAACAGAACCAATAGGACAACCTCTCTTTACACACACACACACACACACACAGAGATTTTAAAGAACTTCTCTTTACACACACACATACACAGAGATTTTAAAGAACTTCTCTTTACACACACACATACACACAGAGATTTTAAAGAACCTCTCTTTACACACACACATACACACAGAGATTTTAAAGAACTTCTCTTTACACACACACATACACACAGAGATTTTAAAGAACTGGCTTACACAATTATTGGTGCTGGCAAGACCCAAATCTGTAGGGCAAGCTGACACGCTTAAGATTCAGTAAGAGTTGATGTTGCAGTCTTCAGTCTGCTAGAAACTCAGGCTGAATTTTCATATTGAACTCTGGAGGCAGAATCCAATCATCTTTGGGAAACTAGGTGTTTGCTTTTAAGGCCTTCAACAGGTTGGATGAGGCCCATCCATACCATGAAGAGTAATCTACTGTACTCAGAGTCTATTAAATATTAATCACATCTAAATGCTATCCTCATGAAACATCTATATTCATGTTTGACCAAACAACTGGTCACCACTGTCTAGCCAGGCTGACACATAAAATCAACCATCATATTTTCTTATTCTTCTAAACACTTCATGTGCCTATCTTATTACTTTATTCTTCTTTCTTCCTCACATACTGGATTCAATCAATTTACAAATCCTGTTGGCTCTACGTTTAAAATAATCCAAAAAAAAAAAAAAAGCTCAATATTCAGAAAATGAAAAAAAAAATTAATCCAAACACTTCTTCCCATGCTATGGACACCCAACACCTTGGTTAGAACCACAATCATCTCTTACTAGAATAAAGGTAGTAGTATCCTTTTTCTCAGCGTCTGTGTATTCATTCTTGCTTCATCAAAATTTATTTTCCATAGAAAAGCCAAATTACTCCTTTTAAAACATAAGTAACTAAATAAGTGTTAGTCGCTCAGTCATGTCCAACTCTGTGACCCCATGGACTGTACAGGCTTCTCTGTCTATGAGATTCTCCAGGCAAGAATACGGGAATGGGTTGCCACTCCCTTCTCCAGTCATCTGTTGATGGACTCATTGTTGTGTCCTTCTCTTTGTGACCTTGGACTGCAGCATGCCACACTTCTCCATCCTTTACCATCTCCTAGAGCTTGCTCAACTCATGCCCATTGAGTCAGGAATGCCATCCAACTATCTTGCATCACGTGGCCAAAGTGTTGGAGCTTCAGCTTTAGCATCAGCCCTTCCAATGAATATTCAGGACTGATTTCCTGTAGGATTGACTGGTTTAATCTCCTTGCTGTCAAGAAGACTCTCAAGAGTCTTCTCCAGAACCACAGTTCAAAAGCATCAGTTCTTTGGCTCTCAGTCTTCTTTATGGTCCAACTCTCACATCCATACATGACTACTGGAAAAACCATAGCTTTGTCAGACCCCTTGGACTCTAGCCTACCAGGCTCCTCAGTCCATGGAATTTTCCAGGCAAGAGTACTGGAGTGGGTTGCCATTCCCTTCTCCAGGGTATGTCCCCAACCTAGGGATTGAACCTGGGTCTCCTGAATTGCAGGCAGATTCTTTACTGTCTGAGCCACCAGGGAATCCCAAACATAAGCACCCTCTTTTCAAAACCCTCTAATGACTTCCTGTCACACAAATCAAGTTCAAAATCTAGATGTGACCCACAAGGCTATGCTGAATCTAACCATGGCTGTTCTCCAGCCCCCAACCTCCATTCTCCCCTGGCTCACTCTGCTTCAGCTCCATCCATCAGCTTGAAAGGATGCCCTCTCCTCATGCCTTTTGCACTGACTGTTCCCTTTGCCCAAGAATTCCCCTCAGTGAAACTGTACTTGATTATACAGCATCTCCTACTCTTAATGTCTATCTCATTGACCTCTTATATTTTTCGTCATTGTATTAGTTATCTGACATTATTTATTTATTTTTGTTGCATCTATGAGATTGTAACCCTCACTAAAAGAGTGGCTTTTTTCTTCACTGCTATATATATAAATATGTATGTGTATATATATATATATATATATAGCACCTAGAATAGGTACTGAACCCTTATGCCCTCAATAAATATTGTTTAATGAATTAATGAAGAAATGATCACTCTTTAGCTTACTAAACATGTTGTATATAATTGTAAGCTTCTTTAGAAACCATATCTTATTTGTCAAACACATACTAGGGGCTCTAAATACTTTAGACTCAATAAATAATTTAAAAGGCAATCCTGGATAGGCCTATATACACTACTTTTTCTAACATTGAGTATATATATTTGCAGATTGTAGTTCAATGGATGCTTTCTGAGTTTCAAATACAATCTACTTTGGATCTGCAAACTATTGAGGTTAACATGTGACTAATTTTATTTTGTGTAAAAAGAAATTAATTGGCAGTAATAATGAAAGAGCTTTTGTAATGAATTACTGGCAAAAACTGTAATGAAAACTGGCAAAAAGTACAATTTATATGATCAACCCATCGTCCAAAGTTCTTGCTTCTATACTAGATGTTTTCTGTGTCAGAAATACTGAAGTAGTTTAGGTGTACTAAACCGAAGTGTTCAGAGCCGTAAAGAGACATCTTAATGTTATTTTGCTGAATATCTATTTGTGGAATAGGCAGTTAGGGACCAGAAGTTTTGGTCTTTGGTAATGTTTTGAAAGTTTTTTGTTCTTTTTTTTTCCAGTTTATTTTTGCTTTTCTTTTTGTATGGGGGTAATAGGTGGATAAATTTTTATAGATAAGGAAGAAACAGGAGCGATTACCTTATACCTATTGATTTCACTCATTTCATGCTTTAAAAATGCATTTGTATTTTCTCTTACAAAATGGTTCTAACTTGCAAAGTTAGACACATACATTTGGAGGGGAGCTAATTTTGAAAAGATAGCAGATTAGAAAAACAACTCCATTTTATGGAAAGAACTGGATTAAGTTTAAAAAGATTTTAGTTCTGATTTGGGTATCTGACACTTGGTAGTTTAACTCAGGAGAGTTACAGCATGTTAGAGTAGATTGAAATCTTAGACATATCTCAAACCAGACCTGTCGTTTAACCGATGAGGAGCTGATGCCTAAAGACATTGTGTGCAGAGCAAAGAATAAAAAGAAAGCTTCCTGATTCCTAGGCTTTCATCAGTATTTTAATTTGTAATTATATATATATAAAATTATATAGTGATCATATATGTATATGTGTAAATGTCCACATATTGAAAGTAATATCTTTGTCTCTCTCTTATACTGCAGTCTTGCCTTTTTAAATAATTGCAAGCTCCTGGAAAGCAGACATTCCAGAATACGCTTAAATTTCTTTCCTTCTCAAAACATCAACCGGGCAGCTGAACCCTCGGTCTGTGCCCTATAAAATATGTTAAATAGAATTCACTTTAAAGAAGAATTGCACAAACCGCCGCGGGGCCGACTTTGGCCCTCTTCCGGCGCAGTACAAGAGCAAAAAAGTGCGTCCGCGCAGCTCTCTGCCAAGGCTAGAAACGCGCCGGAACTGGTCTCCTAGGATGCCTGGACGCAGAACAGCTCTGCGGCTTTTCCGCGAGTCCCACTAGGGGTCCGGAGCTCCTGTGGCACATGCCAGGCAGAGGAAGCAAGGGCAGAAACAGCTGAGGGCCGGTAGGTGGGGCCAGCGGAGCCGGGGCCTCGGCCAAAGATCTCTTTTTCCCCGGAAGTGAGAGGGGTCCCGGCCCGGCGCGCAGAGGCCTGTTGTCAAGGCAACCTACAGACGCGGGTCTGAGTTGGCCAGAGCCTTTGCTGAGAGCTGTCTCTTTTGTGGCTCCTCCCCTCTGAAACGGCCTCAAGGGAGTTCTCTCGGTGGAATTGCTTCAGTTTATACCTTTTCCAGCTCTCCCATCTTGGACTTACTCTTTCCCTGGATTGGTTGCGTCATGTCAGGTTGGTTGCCACTTGAGTCCTGCCCTAGTCCATGAATCTCAGGTAGGAAGAGGGTGCTAGTACATTGCAGGTGCTCTTAAGTATAATCTCAGCTTTCTGGGGAGTGATGTGAAGGCAGTTACTCTGCTGTGTTTGAAATTAGGAATGATCCTAAGTTCCATCAGACACCTGGATCTTTATCCCCTGGGCTTCGAGGAGGACTTGATCCTCACCTGCGTGGAGTTTAAATATGAAATTGTATTTACACATCTCTTTTCCTCTCTCCTTGCTTATGGACTGGATTTGATCAATTTATCCTTCGCTTTTCACTATGTTCTGATTTGGTATAAGCAGCCTTATACCCCCTAATACCAAAAGAGAAGTGATGATAATGGAGCTGGACAAAATCATCTTTAAAAATCAGGGAAGTGGAAGGTGAGTTCAGTTCGTTTTGGTAGCACAAAAGCTAACATGGAAAGACATGGTTCTATTAGTTAACAACCCAGCATTCATTATATGCTAGAAATAACGTCTCATGACTTGGCAGCTGTTTGGGTGGAGACAGAAGCCATCAGACCTTGCTCTTCTCTCCTCTTGCTACCCTATCCCCAGCATACCCCAACTACATATTCAGCGCTTAGGGCAAAGACAGCCCTTGGTATGCAATCAGGATTTAGCTCCAAGCCACTTGTTTGAAATGCTGATCTTTTTACCACCAAGTTTAGGTTTCTGGGCTTCCCTGGTGGCTCAGATGGTACAGCCTCTGCCTGCAATGCCAGAGACCGGGGCTCGATCCCGCGTCGGGAAGATCCCCTGTAGAAGGAAATGGCAACCCACTCCAGTACTCTTGCCTAAAGCCTGAAAAATTCCACGGACTGAGGAGCTTGGTACACTACAGTCCATGGGGTCACAAAGAGTCGGACACGAATGAACCACTTCACTTCACTTTACTTTAGGTTTCTGGTTTTCCTTAGTCTGTGCAGCTAATTCCCATCCCCTTCCCTATTGCTTGTACCGGAAATGGTGTAGAACTGAAATTCAGGTCTGAAACCCGTGTGACTTCAAACTCTGCAATAACTAGCGAATAATTTGGCAAAGTAAAATTCACTTTTCTGGGTCTGATAGTCAGAAGGTTGAGCTGTTTTATCAATGCTGCTGCTGCTGCTCTAAGTTGCTTCAGTCGTGTGCGACTCTGTGCGACCCCATAGACGGCAGCCCACCAGGCTCCCCCGTCCCTGGGATTCTCCAGGCAAGAACACTGGAGTGGGTTGCCATTTCCTTCTCCAGCGCGTGAAAGCGAAAAGTGAAAGTGAAGTCGCTCAGTCCTGTCCAACTCTTAACTACCCTATGGACTGCAGCCCTCCAGGCTCCTCCATCCATGGGATTTTACAGCTAGTAATTGTTATTCTGAAATAACACATATCTGAATTCACTTTAACAAATATTTAAGCTCCTACTATTTTCCTGTTAAGTGCTGAGCTATAGCGTGAGGAAAACCAGTAGTAATCTTTGCCTTTTTGAGGATTATAGTTAGAGTGGTGAAGAATCATAGCTACTCTTCTTTATGCTTAATACACTTTGAACACCTTATCTAATTTTTTGAAGACAGAATTTGTAGAGGGGCATTATGATCATGTCATAATAAGTGCAGAGGTGTGAAACTAAGGATATGTTTCAAATGTATTCAGGTATTTGATTATGCATTAGTTTATTTATTGACTTTAGTAAGCATCTGGCATCACTGACTTGATGGACCTGAGTCTGAGTGAACTCTGGGAGTTGGTGATGGACAGGGAGGCCTGGCATGCTGCGATTCATGGGGTCGCAAAGAGTCGGACACGACTGAGTGACTGAACTGAACTGAACTGAACTGAAGCATCTGCTATATTAAAGGCATCAGATACTAACCTTCGTGGTCTTGATTGTTTATTTGGGAGATAAAAAGAGCTAATTACAGTGAAGAATGATGACTGTCATGCCTGGGGAAAGGAACGAGAAGATCATGGACATTTAGGGTATAAATTTTGTTGTTTTTATTATTTTCACGCACGGTACGGTGACTTAAAGTGGCCCATAGTGATTTGAAATGGCTATAATGTTGTGCTGTGCTTCAGCTTTTTGCAACCCTATGGACTATAGCCTGCCAGGCTCCTCTGTCCATGCGTTTCTCCGGACAAGCATACTGGAGTAGGTTGCCAGGGGATCTTCCCCATCTAGGAATAGAACCTGTGTCTCTTGTGTCTCCTTCATTGGCAGGAGTGTTCTTTACCACGAGTGCCATGTGGGAAGCTGGACGATAATGTTACTAAGGTGTAAATAATGTGAGGCTGATGTATGGAGTCAGGCAGGTAGCTGATTGTTTAGCACCTCTGTTTCAACTCGGTTTGATGGCCACTAGTCATCTTGGCAAATACAATAGCGCTTGCGAAGTGACTCAAAGTGCTGGGCCTTCTTTGCTGCTCAGGCTTTTCTCTGGTTCTGGTGAGTGGGGGCTGCTGTCTGGTTGAGGTGCACGGGCTTCTCTCTGTGGCGGCTTCTCTTTTGTGGAACACGGGCTCTAGGGCATCTGGCTTCAACAGCTGTGGCATGTGGGCTCAGTAGTTGTGGCTCCTGTGCCCTAGAGCACAGGCTCAATATTTGTGGTGCATGGGCTTCATTGCTGCATGGCATTTGGGATCTTCCTGGATCAGGAATCGAACCTGAGTCTCCTGCATTGGCAGGCAGACTCTTCACCACTGAGTCACCAGAGGAGCCACAAAGTTTCTTCCTTCTGAAAGCTATCTCTGAAAAGAAAGCCATTTGCTAGTGCTGTCAGGGTGTTCTCAAATCTAATGATCTGGGATGCTTTCAGAATAAGTCTGCTGTTGATTGGTAAATCTTCCTGACTTCGCTCATGCAGTAGAACCCCAGGCTTAGGGCAAGGGAGTTTTTGGAGAGAGGGCTATGGAAATGGGTGTCAATGGGGACGATCAACAGCCAAGAGTCGGACGTGACTCAGCAACTAAACAACAACAACAACAGCAACATGAATAGAAGAGAGTTTTATTTGAGTCAAAACTAAGGACTATAGTGGGCGGGGCTTCCTGGGTGGCGCTAGTGGTAAAGAACCTATGTGCCAGTGCAGGAGATCTAAGAGGCATGGGTTCAATCCCTGGGCCAGGAAGACTCCCTGGAGGAGAACATGGCAACCCACTCCAATTTCTTATCTGGAGAATCCCATGGATAGAGCAGCCTGGCTGGCTACAGTCCATAGGGTCACACACAGTCAAACACGACTGAAGTGACTAGCATGCACGCAGGGGACTATAGCCTGGAAAACATCCTCTCAGATAGCTCTGAGGAAAATGCTCTGGAGCAGATGGGTTTTCAGCACAGTTTTATATCTTGTCATAACAAAGACCATCATAACAGGAGTACATTTACATTCCTTCAAGGTTTTGAAAAGACGTCTACACAGTGAGTCAGTATCACCTGGAACGGGAGCTTAATCGTTGAAGGTATGAGTCAATGCTGCTTAAAATCTTGGCTCCTGTCTGACCTGCGCATCCATCTTCAGATCTTTCTCACTCTGATCGTCCCGCCTTCCGTTTATAAGGTGATTAATTGGGTCCCCCGGATAATTCAGGATAATCTCCATATTTTGAAATCCTAACTTAATCATATCTGGAAAACTTTTCGCCATTTAAGGTAACATACTCATAGAGTCTGATGATTAGGACATGAACGTCTTCAGGGGGGCCATTGCTCAGACTAATATTTACCCCATAAATGTTGCCCCACATAATGTAGTCGCCTCACAGAAAGTTGATTTTGGTGAAAGATGGAAAAGTGATTAACCACCTGACTTCTTTCCATGTAATATTATTATGTAATTTGTATGACTTATTTAATATTAGAATAAGACTTACAATTTTATATTGTTTTACCTTTTTCAAAGTATACTGCTTGGTAAAGACATGAACTTGAATGGATTTGGAGGTTAAAAGAGTTGCTCTTTCTCCTAAAACTCAAACTCAGCCATTCTCTGGAAGAAAGAAGCTACTATAAGTATGTATGCTATATAATTTTCCTCTTGTAGGATGATGCATTAAATAATTTTCTGACTCCTTTCTTTGTGTTTTTATGACAATTCATCCTCCCAAATATTTAGAATTAATACTTAGATTCGAATAACAGAAAAAATTGAAGATAATCATTACTTGAAAATTGATCATTACTTGAATGTTTTATTTTTAATTAAGCTTAATATAAATGTTTTCTTATTATTATTTAAGAATTGTCTATGTATGTCTGCATACATATAAAATAAAAAAATTAAAAAAGGAGAAAGAATAAGAAAATAATCAATATATATTATGTGTTAGCTAGGTAGGAAAAGAATCTGGGTTTCTATTGTTAGGACTTTCACTCTTTTCAACCTTCATAATATCACTACTGTATATTATCGATTAGGTGTAAGTGTAAAGCTACTTTGTCTCTGTAATCACCACAGAATTGAGCAAACATAAAATTTAGTTTAGAAATACATAACATTGATATATATTTCCTTGCTATTCTTACTGTTTCAAATACTGAATGCCTACTTACTGTTTATCAGCAAACACAATAAATGTTTCAGCAGTTTACTTTATTCTTACAACAAACCTTTGAGTTAGGTATTATTATTAACCTCCCTTATTTATTTTTATCTATCTATTTATTTGGGAAAAGGAAGGATTTATTACTTGCAGCAAGTAAGGAGAACAGTATGGACCTTTTCCCAAAGCACACTCTCCCTGAACTGCAAGACTGGGGAAGTTTTAAGCTAAGGGTCCATGCATGTTCATGATGGGGCTTGAGCAGAGGAGAATTGAGTGTAGAATAGGGGCAAAGGTTGACAGAGTCCAGGCGTTACTTGACTGAAGTCAGAAGGGTCAACAGCATCATTTCATCCTCCACCTCGGTGGGGGCCTTAGTTCCAAATAAACCTAATTAGTTTAACATTCCTCTCTGAGATGTTTAAGGGTTCCTTTCAAGCATCCGGAGTTAATTGGAGGCTGGTGTCAGGACTCACTAAAGCTCAGGTTCTTTATTTCTGGTTGCAGAAAGAATTTAGGGAGAGACAGAGTGATAGGTAAGAAGTGGATTTATTTAGAGGTACGCATTCCATAGAGAGAATGTGGTCCATCCCCAAAGGTAAGGGTGGCCCTGGGAGAAGCACATTCCACAGTGTGGACCATCTCCCAAGGGGACAGGCCTCACCTGCTTTTAGATATGGAAGAACTGAGGCTCCTAGAGATTAAGTTGGAGAAGGCAATGGCACCCCACTCCAGTACTCTTGCCTGGAAAATCCCATGGACGGAGGAGCCTGGTAGGCTGCAGTCCATGGGGTCGCTAAGAGTGGGCTACGACTGAGCGACTTCACTTTCACTTTTCACTTTCATGCATTGGAGAAGGAAATGGCAACCCACTCCAGTGTTCTTGCCTAGAGAATCCCAGGGATGAGGGAGCCTGGTGGGCTGTCTTCTATGGGGTCGCACAGAGTCGGACATGACTGAAGCGACTTAGCAGCAGCAGCAGCAGCAGCAGAGATTAAGTGACTTGTCAGGATTTTGAGCTTCAGTTCTGACTTCAGTATCTGTGCTCTTTCCTCTGTGTTCAGCCATCTCCCTTATATACATGAGTGACAGCTTTGGGGTTTTTATGGTTCACAATATTATGGGTTAAATCTGAACTATTTGATAATTTTAATCAAAGCAGCCCTTCTTGGGAGAGGCTATACAGGTGTAAGTTCAGAGAATATGTGGCAAATCTCTGTACATTTTATGCAGTTTTGCTGTGAACCTAAAACTTCTAAAAAATAAAATGCATTAAAAATGAATTGGATAAAATAAATGTTGGATACAAAAATATCCAACTTTTAAAATAAAAATATTTTTGGCTTTATGGCTGCACAGTGTCTCCACTTGGCAGTTTTTTTGAGAACGCATAGGCAATTTGTAAATAAATGAACATGGCTGTGTGCCAACGAAACTTTAGCATAAAAACAAAGCTGAGTCTAGATTGCTGATCTCTGGCCTAGGGATTTGCAAACTATAATTTATCTTTATTCTGGATTGGCTAGCACAAGGGTCGCACAGAGTCGGACACGACTGAAGTGACTTAGCATAGCAGACAGGAAAGATAACTGCCATTCTGAAATATGTATCCCTATGGCCTCATTATTAGATAGACCTATTTAACAGATTTTAATATGTCTGTTAAAACATTTTCTTGGGAATAATAATGATCATGAAGATGATGAAAACTACAGCTATATTCTATTTAGATCCTCTGTCCACAGAGAACCCCATGGACAGAGGAGTCTGGCAGGCTACAGTCCGTGCTGTCGCAGAGAGGCAGAGACAACTGAACAACTAACACTCACTTTTTACTCTTTCATATATATGAAATTATATTTTAGATTTATTATTAAATAGAATCAATATATACATTTGTTTTTATTTTGTTATTATATATTAAATATATATACATCCATTTAGATGATCATCTTGTGACTTTACGTTCCTACATTTTAACTATTTATTGGGACAGTACTTAATACAATGCCATATTAAAGTTGATACTGAGCTGAATTTTTCTCTGAGTTTTTCTCGTAGTCTGAGTGATGAAGCCCAGTCTTGAATATAATTTCTGTACTTGCTATCAATATAAAAATGACCCAGTAGATAATATTTCACAAGTAAGCTGTAAGTGCTTATAAATAAATTATTTCCTGCTTTTATTAACTTTAGCTTTCCCCAAGATTCCTACATAGTTCTTTTTCCATGGTGGCTAAGCTCACTGTAATATTCAGGTCTTTGCCTATTTTTTTCCCCCACAGGTACATAAAGATGACATTTTATTGTCAATGTATTGAAACATATTAGTTTTTTTTAATTTATATTTTTTAATTGAAGAATAATTACTTTACAGAATTTTGTTGTTTTCTGTCAAACCTCAACATGAATCAGCCATAGGTATCCATTTATCCCCTCCCTTTGAACCCATTTTTTTAGCAATAAAATCAAATATTTACAAACATATACCTGTATATATTTGTCATTTTTTACTTAAATCCTATACTGTCTTCCCATTTCCTTTGGGATAAAGTCCAGGCTCCTTAATTTGCATTATAATTTAACAGCTCTGTCCACTACCTCCTCACACTCTGGATTTCAGTCTCTTCTGTCAGCTCTTGCCTGTGGGCCTGTGCAGTATAAGTTGTTCTTCCTGGCTTGAGCAGTTTTCTCCCTTCTCTCTTGGTCTGGCTAACTAACTCCTACCTATCCTTCACAGCTCCATTTAAAGTTTCCTTTTTTATTTTGAAAAAAGCTAACTCAATTCCCTAGACTAGGTTGGGTACACACGCTCTGTGCAGCTGCTCTGTCTCAGCATGTATTTTCCACATTGTCTGAGTGAATGTCTTCCTGAGCAGAGTCCTATGCCGGTTATGGTCCTATCTCTGCATATCAAGCACAGTAGGGATGGGGCTTCCTAAATATTTCTTATATAAGCTTACTGAGAAAAATTATAATTGGTCTTGTTGCATTGGCACATTGGTTATCTTTTAAAGTATAAATAAATGACACATGCATACTGATTCTAATTTTTTTAATTAAAGCAAAGATGGACCTCAAATCATGTGCTATGGCGGATCCTTGCCTACCTGTGTAAGTTACATTTCTTCATATTTGAACTGTTTAATGGGTAAATATGTAAATATACATTGACAAGCAAATAAAGAAAGAAAAATTACATATTTAGCTATGACTATGAACTACAGAAAAGTTTATATACATGTTGATGCCCTGAAAATTATTCTGTCCAAACTAAAGTATTTCCTGTGATAGGACTAAGGCTAATACTTCCCTTGTTGTTTAATTTTCTTTAGTATTATTTTTATATTTTCCTGAAAACATTAAAATATTATTTTATTTAGAAAATTCAGCTAAGAGCACTTATTAAAAAATGTATATAAAATATTGCACTTTTATTGGGATGGTCAAAATGGATTTAATAGGAGGTTATCTGTTCTTTAATCTTATCTTGAGGAATATGATGATTTTATCAGTCTTATTAAAGTGATTTAATTTTAGACTGGAATACATTAATTGTTGTATATTTAAAATTTTTGCTTTTTAAAATTTGGAAGGATATGATTTTTATATTCTTTCAAATATTGGGTTGGCCAAAATGTTCATCTGGGTTTTTCTGTAACATCTTATGGAAAAGTTCAAATGAACTTTTTGGTCAATCCAATATATTAGACTACAGGGCTTCTTGGAAAATAGAAATTAAAAAGTAATATATTAACCTGAACTATATAAAAATGACATTTTTATAGATTAACAATGGGCAAATATCAGCAATTTCACATGTTCCACAAAATAGATACCTGTTTGCTCATCCAGACAAAGAACAGAGCTGGGTGTACATGCTGGATACAGTATTGAGTAAGTGATGACAGTCAGTCGTTTGCTGGAAAATGTCTAACAACTGGTTTTCTAGACATGTACTGTAAGGTTATCATATGTTTTACTTGCTAATTATAAATAAAGTTAAGTATATTTTAAGTTGATTATACGTTTTCTGTGAAAATATCAATCAGGGTGAATATTGGTTGATAGTTTCATTAATTGTAGAGTGACATGAGCGATTTCTTTGCTGAATCAAGTAATAGTTTTGAATACTAGAATAATATTTTCTCAGTTTTTTGTTATTCACCATGTGACAGTCACAGGGAATACTTTAAGTTTAATATGCACTACTAACATTTTCTCCACCACGTTTATCAGCCTTGGAAATCAACAAAATAATATATCAAGGCCTGATTCATAACATCTGCCCATGTTTGTGTAAATAATCCCACTGTGGCTGATTTCAGTCTATCACTGAACACAGAGTTGGAAAGATATGCCAGCCCTGTATTGCCATTCAGATATGATAGCTATAAATAAACTCTATAAAGCAAGAAATAGTGAAGTATAGTTAAGCTAGTAAGAAGTGAGGGGTTTTGAATATTTATTACCTTTGTTTTTCATATAATTGATGTAATTATAAGTTTACATAATTTTAATCTTAATAATTCTGTGTTAACAACCTGTGCAAAATATTACTGAACATTTAACAAAAGCCTCTCACAGCTGGTAAGAACCAGCACACAATTGGCTTCAGTTTACCTGTTTATATAGTAAGATATAGCATATATGACTTGCAACTATTAAAGACTCATTTAAAAAAATTATGGGATACATAACTATTTCTTTCAGGGTCCCACAGCTTGATCTGGGAAGCCTTGTTGACTCTGATGAGGAGGTAATTTTTACTTGGTATTTCATATTATAAACATTTGAACACAGTGCTATAGGTAGCATATCACTAGTGTCATTTAATTTTATTTTTTAGGATGGTTTACCATATATGCCACTTAGTACAGCACATATTCATTTTAACCCAACAAATTCATCTTTTGCTTTTGGTTGGGTAACACCGTGTCACAAACTGTATACTCAGCATCATCTATATGACCTGGTTAGTATTTACTTCCTATTACCAACTCTCAGAAGTACAGCATGCACTTGTCACTCTATTTAATCCATAAATTTCATTATATTCAATCTCTGTTTTGTTTAGTTTAAATATAGTTAGTGTCTATTAGGATTTCCCTGGTGGCCCAGACGGTACAGAATCTGCCTGCAATACAGGAGACCTGTGTTCGATCCCTGGGTGGGGAAGGTCCCCTGGAGAAGGGAATGGCTACCCACTCCAGTGTTCTTGCCTGGAGGATTCCATGGACAGAGGAGCCTGGCAGTCTACAGTCCACGGGGTCCAAAGAGTCGGACACAACTGGATGACTAACACACACGCATAGTGTATATTAGTATCTCAGACAATACTGTTGATGAATTTTACTTTGTTTTACATTTTTGCCTCACATAAGAATGGCATTTTTAAAATGCCTTACAAAATTGGTAAACTACAGGTTTATACTAATGGCAGAAAATTAGATCAGATGTTGCTAGTTTAACAATGTAAAACTGGTCTCTTGAAACTTGTATGTCTCTTGACATACTTTAGGCTATGAGGATACTATGAAGTAAATAATAACTATTTATTCCAAACTGTCTCCTTGGGACATATTTATACTTGAAACAATATTAAGGGTTTTATTTCATGTCACGAGCACAAGTTCTGACTAGCAGTCTTTGACCAGGTGGGCTCACTTTTCTGTCTTTGTTAATCTTTTTCCATTCGTGATCTCCGCCATCTTGTCTTGGTTAAATTACATGAAAGTACCTTAATCGGCATCATGTTACAGTTTCCACCCAAAGCTTCTTCTCATTCTTCTCCTGGGGTATAGACTTGGATACAAAATGTTTCAAATAGAAAATGTTGTACTGGCTTTATCCTCCTATTGGAGTTGCTGTCCCTCTCTGGGACAGTATATATTTTCTTACTATTCTTTGTAGGTTTCTCTTATCTCCTGGCTGTGCTACCTTTCATTCCATGGACATGTGGAAGGGAGCCAGATAACACCATAAGACAGAATATTTCAATATTCTAGAAATGGCAACCAGAGCTTCTCAATATGAGTGACCTCCAATTCCAATGACTATTCTGGAAGAAATGTTTTGCAATGGAGGTTTTCTGAGGCAGGAGTAAAATAATCTATCTAAAACTCCTAAGTAGAGAGAAATGTCTTTCTTTCTTCTCTCTGTTCTAGAACTAGGACTGATCTCCAGCTGTGAAACAAGATATAGGCTTAGGGTATTTGAGGCCAGTGCCCACTCAGGCATGCTGCACCAGCTAAATGTTTTAAATATTACCTCTCCTTAGAAAATAGATCATAGTGATCTGTTTCTTAAGCATAAATGCTAAGGTAAATGGTAAACTTGTTTAATGTTAATAAGGAAAATTAATAGTAATTTTGAATTTTGTATCACGATAGCATTCTTTTTCTTTTTACTTCTTGGAGCAGGACAGAATACCTGAAAATTTGCCAGCACCAACAGACAAATATAAACTAAAACATCAGCAATACAAAACGGAAATGACAGGGGGATATAAACAATACAGTCAGAGAAATGCCGAAAAGGCAGAGTCAAGTATCACACGTCAACAGACTCCAAGAAACAAGACAGATGACAAGGTAATGTGCGAGGCTTTACAAAATTGTAATGGAATTTAAAGGAAACAGTGTTTTTATTATAGAAACATCTTTTTGCCTGATTTATCTTGCCGTTAATCATAATAAAGTATAATGCTGCTGCTGCTAAGTCACTTCAGTCATGTCCAACTCTGTGCAACCCCATAGATGGCAGCCCACCAGGCGCACCCGTCCTTGGGATTCTCCAGGCAAGAACACTGGAGTGGGTTGCCATTTCCTTCTCCAATGCATGAAAGTGAAAAGTGAAAGTGAAGTCGCTCAGTTGTATCTGACTATTCGTGACCCCATGGACTGCAGCCCACCAGGCTCCTCCATCCATGGGATTTTCCAGGCAAGAGTACTGGAGTGGGGTGCCATTGCCTTCTCCGAATAAAGTATAATAGGTAACACTTATTTCTGTGTGCCAGGGACTCTCTTTAAGGACTTTACTTAAATTAACTAGTTTATTCTTCACAACAACTTCAGTGGGTTATTATCACCATTTTCAGATGTGAAAAATTTAGTTATATGACCTAATCTTTTCTCTGTAGTTTTTCACTTGCCTTGGGTTGGAAATAAGGCAATATTACATATCTGTTTCTGATGTAGCTGTCTTGAACTCTATTTGTCTCACTTTACAGACTAAACTTTAAAGTTGAAAAGTGGTTTCAGACTTTCAAGTGACCTTGTTTTATTTTAAAACTGTCATCACTCCATGATTGTTTTCTAGTTGAGTTAGGGAGATATTTTTAATATCATGAATCGCTGAAGCTGTTATATTTTAATTTAATCTTAATTAGATATAAACTCACCATTCATGAATATAAGAGCAAAGTAAACATAATAAATTTAATGGTGTTTCACAAGCATATCAAAAAGGTGAACCGTGAATTTTAGAAAGGTTTGGAAACATAATTTATGATACTACTGGTCATAAATAAAGAGCACTTAGATACAATTCTTCATTCAGTTAACTTTTAATAAGAATAATGTATTTTCAGGGAAGTTTGATAGTTGTATTACTTAGCATTTACTGTTGAGTAAAAAGAATAAGTTGTAAAACCTTTCTAAAATTCAACTTTGACCTTTCTGGTATGCTTGTGAAAGCCATTAAATTGATTATATTTACTTTGCTCCTATATTTATGAATGGTCAGTTTATACCTAAATAAGTTGTAAGTGGATGTGGCATATCAGATTTTTTTTTCTAATCCATGTAGGGACTATCTGGAACTCACTAAAACCCATGGTATTTCACTAAAAGAGAAACAAAAGTTATGGGACTATTTGGTCTTTTTTATTTTAAAGCTAATTTTCCAGATTCAAACAGATGTACATAAATATAGTATTCTAGTGTCTGTAATAGCAGGTAGGACAATTTCATAACTGTTTAGCATCTGGGTGTGTAGTATCTGTAGGATCTACCATGTGATATTTAGACCACTGTAATAATGTTGGGAAAACAGAATGAAAGTTTCTGTAAGTGCATGCTTTCCTTTTCATGGCAAAACAATTCAAATAGTTTTAAAGAAAAACCTCGATACCCTGAACACAAGTTCAAATGAGGATGCTTTGTTTACTTTTGGTTTAAGAGAAGATAAATATTGTTTGCAAATCTTCCCATATGAATAAGGGTTTTATAAATAAAAGCCAGTATTTGCATATGTTCTTTTGGAGAAGATCTTGTTTTACTTTTTTGATTCTTTTAACTTACATATTAGAAGTTTACTATGTCTTTGGTAGTCTTACAAAAAATCCCTGGTTTCTATATATTTTATATATAATAATCTTGTACTTACGGAGTTTGAGCAACTTATCTGATGTCATTTAAAAGTATACTCTTATTAGAACCAAAACTGCTGTATAAATTTGTTGTTAATAAATCCTATTATAATTACATGAATTACCACTGGGATAGTAAATCTCTAGAAATAAAAGAGGTCCCTGATATCTGAAACATAGCCCCTCTTTAAAGCAGGAAGTCACATGCAAATTGATTCTCTTTGCTGATAAAGAAAAGCTAAAGTTAGATGAATTTAGAATCCAAGACAATAATTAAAGGCTATAGCTACTAATTAAATAGGCTGATACATCAATCAACTGATAATATCAAACAGTAAAATAGTTCCACTCTGCTTGATTCTAAAGGCAAAATTCCTGTGTTGAGTTTTCCTTCCATTTAGTATAAAAGGTGATGAATCTCACTATCAAATTGTTTTACCACCTAAAATGTAAATTTATATATATTTGTGTGTGTGCATATATATATTTTTAAAGTAATGAAATACCTTTAAATAAAACACTGAAAATCAAACTTCAATTTTACAGGAAATAATATTAATTCCCAAATTAATATTAATTAATTGTACTTACGTTCAGTTGTGTTCAGTTCAGTCTCTCAGTCATGTCCGACTCTTTGCGACCTCATGAACCGCAGCATGCCAGGCATCTCTGTCCATCACCAACTCCCAGAGTCCACCCAAACCCATGTCCATTGAGTCGGTGATGCCATCCAGCCATCTCAAACTCTGTTGTCCCCTTCTCCTCCTGCCCTCAATCTTTCCCAGCATCAGGGTCTTCTCAAATGAGTCAGCTCTTCACATCAGGCGGCCAAAGGATTGGAGTTTCACCTTCAACATCAGTCCTTCCAATGAACACCCTGGACTGATCTCCTTTAGGATGGACTAGTTGAATGTCCTTGCAGTCCAAGGGACTCTCAAGAGTCTTCAACACCACAGTTCAAAAGCATCAATTCTTCTGCGCTCAGCTTTCTTTATAGACCAACTCTCACATCCATACATGACTACTGGAAAAACCGTAGCCTTAACGAAATGGACCTTTGTTGACAAAGTAATGTCTCAGCTTTTTAATATGCTGTCTAGGTTGATCATAACTTTTCTTCCAAGGAGTAAGTGTCTTTTAATTTCCTGGCTGCAATCACCATCTGCAGTGATTTTGGAGCCCCCCAAAATAAAGTCAGCCACTGTTTCCACTGTTTCCCCATCTATTTGCCATGAAGTGATGGGACCAGATGCCATGATCTTCGTTTTATGAATGTTGAGTTTTAAGCCAACTTTTTCACTCTCCTCTTTCACCTTCTCAAGATGCTCTTCAGTTCTTCTTCACTTTCTGTCATAAGGGTGGTGTTATCTGCATATCTGAGGTTATTGATATTTCTCCCGGCAATCTTGATTCCAGCTTGTGCTTCTTCCAGCCCAGCATTTCTCAAGATAAGCTCTGCATCTAAGTTAAATACACAGGGTGACAATATACAGCCTTGATGTACTCCTTTTCCTATTTGGAACCTGTCTGTTGTTCCATGTCCACTTCTAACTGTTGCTTCCTGACCTGCATACAGGTTTCTCAAGAGACAGGTCAAGTGGTCTGGTATTCCCATCTCTTGAAGAATTTTCCACAGCTTATTGTGATCCACACAGTCAAAGGCTTTGGCATAGTCAATAAAGCAGAAATAGATGTTTCTCTGGAACTCTCTTGCTTTTTCGATGATCCAGTGGATTTTGGCAATTTGATTTCTGGTTCCTCTGCCTTTTCTAAAACCAGCTTGAACATTTGGAAGTTCACGGTTCACATATTGCTGAAGCCTGGCTTGGAGAATTTTGAACATTACTAGCGTGTGATCATTGCAAGTATACCTTTTTTCACCAACTCTATAAAAAGACAAAACACCTACTAATTCATTCATTGTTCATTCTTTCAAAAATAGTTCTCTAATGTTTCAGGATATGCAAGGTACCTTTCCAGGCACTGATGATAAGTCAGTGACTAAAACAGACAAATATCCCTGCTCTTGCAGAAAAAAAAAAAAGAATAAATGAATGAATGAACCAGTTGGGTAGCCATTCCCTTCTGCAGAGGATCTTCCTGACCCAGAGATGGAACCTGGATCTCCTGCATTGCAGGCAGATTCTTTATCTTCTGAGCTACCAGGAAGTCCTCTAATATGATAGATGATGATAAATTCTATGAGTAAAGGAAACTTGGAAAGCCAAGGTTGGGGTTGTAGTTTGTACAGGATCATCAGAGAAGATCTTTTCCATAAGGTAACATTTTAGGGCACATTCAAAAGGGGTAAGAGGCAAGCCAGGTAGAAGAAACTCTCAGTGTCGTGAAATAGGAGTGGGCATGGAGTATTTAAGAAATATTAAGAGCAGTATGATGAGGGAGAAGAGCAAGGGAGAGGTGGGAGGAGATTTTTTTCAGTGAGTTAAAGGGAAGCAGAGGCTGGGAGGCAGATCGGAGAGGTCTTGTAGACCACTTCAGGACTTTACTTTCTATTCTGTTTTGTTGAGAATGGGTTTTACTGTGGAGGCTATCCCAATAATGCAGGCAAGAGATAAGGATGCCTGCTTGGACCCAGGTGGTTGCAGCAGATTTGGATAAGAACTGGTCACAATCAGAACTTCGATTCTAGACAGTTTCTGAAGGTAAGGCTCAGAATATTTGGTGATGGATTGGTTTTAGGCTTGAGAGAAAGGAAAGATGAAAGATGACGCTAAGGCTTTTTGAGCTGAGCGATTCAAAGGGTGTATTTTTCATTAACTGGAGTGGGGGATGTCACAGTGAAGTCTGATTTGGGGAGGTTAAATCTGAGATGCCAAGTGGAAATGCCACTGTTTCCCTTGGGTAAAAGACTGAAAACAAGTTGAAACAAAGTAAGATGCCTTTGAAAGTTTCCTCCAACCTATACTTAATGCAGAACCTGGCTTATACTGAAACATGTCTGTTAATTTAATCTTTCTTAAATTTACCTTATATAATATTAAACATCTTTTTGGTGACTGTCAAATCACTACTTAGGAAAAACAGATATTAGTGGGTAAATAAATAAAATTATAAAGTATCCTCATAAATTTATTTCCCAATAATACACACTTAAGATTTATTATTCATTCATTGGATACATATACAGTGCCAACCTCATGTGGTCCTGCTCTGGCACCAGGGATCCTGCAATGAAAAAGACAGACAAGGTTCCTGCCCTCATGGAACTTACAACAGGAGAGGCAGGCAACAAATCATAAACAAATGTATAATAAAGTTTCATGTAGCAATCAAAGGTCATGGAGACAGCAAAGACTATGAAGATGAAATGTGACCTTTCAAGAAAAATCTGAAGTAAGAACAAGCCCTGGGGAGATACTCTTGTAATCTATTACATTTTTGATAAGTTGTCATCCTATTGGAGCATTATATTTTGTTAAGCTCATAAAAACACATCTAGTATTCAGAGAAAAATTTAGCATTTAACTCTTTAGAATGTTGTTAAAAGTTCAGAAATATCAGACATAAAACCAATGAATCACCAAAGCAGTAATTAGTAAAAGTTTTGTGTACACACCAAACGGTCAGTTCGTGAACTGGAAGTACTCAAATTAAACATGGAAAAAGACCCAGGGAGCTATTGTTATAAAGCAGTTTACATAGTGTGGAGGCAGTGACTGTTGATGCTTCACAGTGATTGGTTATAATACCAGAATTTTCTTAAATGATAAGGGATGGGTTAGTGGTTACTTCATATCAGTTTGGGGGAACAGTGTAAGTTTCACTTATGGTTTCTAGAGACATAAGCAGGAAGTAACCCTGGTCAAGTTAGTCTCACTTGTCTTGTAAAATAAGCTAAATTAAGCTTTGCTTGGATGACTAAACTGGTATTGTCTGCTCAGGGAATTTTTAAGGCTGGTTTCTGTTTGTGTTTGATTTTAACAATCTCAAAGGATACACCCATATATTAGTATCATTTTACTTGCGAACTTAGCTTTATAAATGAATGACATGCCCATATTTATTAACTTTACAAAGACTCAAATGAACAATTATAGTTATAATAGTTGCTATTTTTTATGTAATGCTTACTATATGTCAGGTACTTCTGAAATGTGTTGCCCATGTATCACCTCATTTAATCACTTTTTGGAGTACAAAACAGTTACCAATTAATTGCCATTTTATTTATGAGTAAACTGAGGCACAGAGATGTCATCTAGCTAGAAAGTGGGAGAGCTGGATTCAATAGGCGGTCTGATTATCAGAGCCTATACTCTTAATCTGATGTATCCAGCCATTGTTTTATTCTTTATATTGTTAAAAGCAAATGTTCTAAGCATGCATATGAGGGCTCACTCATTGCTTCACATCCAGTGTGTACAAGGTGCAGAAGCCATCACAGATGATCTGACAACTCTGGACAGGAAAGCCCTGCTACAGCTGGGTTATGCAGCCAACCCTCACATTCTCCAACGGAGTACAGGAAAATCTGATGCTGTAAGTTATTGGTACTTTTACTGATTTGATAAACCGTTTAAGATAATTTGCCCTCCAAAATTTTGCAGCCTTAAATTTGAAGAAATGATTCCAACAGTTGAAGTTGGACTGAGGTAAATAGTCATTAATACTCCAGGTTCAGCCCTCACTTCTACCATGGATTGACGTTTGGTATGTTTACTGTGGAAAAGTCATCTTCCATCTTTGGAAGTCTGTAAAAATTTAGTTTACACTGTTCAGAATGTTAACTGACCACGATGACAGTGGGCTAATCTGGTGTCACCCCTTTCCCCACAAAGAAGTAGCTGGATAATCTTTTTGTTTTGAAAATCATAAGCTAATAAAACTGAAGGGCAGGGATAATGTAATTTTTCTTTAAGAAAAGGGAAACAAAGCCCTAGTCTCAATGTTAACTTTATACTTTTTACAAAATGAATGAGATTTCTTAATGAGTATTACTTAGACTAGTTATTGTACAAATAGATAATTATAGCATTGCTATAGTGTCCTGGCATATGCAGACCAAGCTGCTTGGAGTTGGAGGCCATTGGCTCCCTAGACACCCCCAGGTGATTAATACCTCAGGTACACCTGTAATTGATTGATGGGCTATCAGTGTGTGTTGGCTTAAAATTGAGAAAATTCTGCTTTAGATGGCCTAAATAATAATAAAGCAATGTGGATTTAGCTAGATACGTTATCATTGAGTGGATATTCAAAATAGATTTTATTTGGATAGCAATCATCCTGAATCAATCCATTCTGAACTGACAGCAAGACGTAATCAATCTCTGGGCCAGGTGGACTGATTTTCTGCAGATGTCCCAAGTTGGTGATTTGTTTATTAAAAATCACATGTACATTATTGTATATGCCTATTATTATATAGATGTTTATGCTTAATAGAAAAAGGAGTATTACCAGGGTTATAGAAAAATTAAAAAATGTTCCTTGCAAAGTTGTGTCCCAGATAAGGCTTATTTTGGTATATTTCTAAAGTATACTCTTTTGGGGCTTCCCTGGTGGCTCAGACAGTTCAGAATCTGCCTGCAATGCAGGAGTCCCTGGTTTGATCCCTGGGTTGAGAAGATCCCCTAAAAAGGTAATGGCAACCCACTCCAGTATTCTTGCCTGGAGAATTGCATGGATGGAAGAGACTGGCAGTCTACAGTTCACAGTGTCGCAAAGGGTCAGACGTGACTGAGCAACTTTCATTTTTCACTGAAGTTGTACTTGATTGGATGTTACTAAATACATAAGGCCTTTTGGCTACTGCTCTTAGTATAATCCAGAGCCATCTAGGTGTTTGTGGATTTCTTTTCCCATTCAATTACTTTCTAAGTGGCATCATATCTTAATTCACCATTAAGCACATTTTACTCTATTGTGGTAGCACCCCTGTATCAATCTTTTAAAGGAGATATTTTACATGAGTAAATTTTGAATGCATGTGAAATTAGTACCAATTTACTTTTTAAATGTGGGTGGAAACTTTTCAACTTAGTTTTTAACTAAATGAACAACAGAAGCAGTGAACCTGTGGTTTTTATGTCCATCTCTACCACTTTGTCATTTTTCAGTTGCATTTGTGTGATTTCTGCTTCTGATCTGCCTTCTGTTTACACAGCTCTCTAAATCAATGTGCCTGGGGGTGGTTCTGACTTTTCCTCCAAAGTATAAGTCACGGTAAATGTCAGCACCCAGGGTGCTTGTTCTCCAGGGACTCTATACTCATCAACGTCACCTCTCTCGCTTGCTTTTGGGTTTTACATCCATTGTCTGACTGATATGGAAATCACTGATGATTTCTACCAAACTTTAACGGCATTACATTTTAGCAAATAAATGTATTTTTAGATTAAATAATTGGAATTCAAATTTATTAATGATGATATGAATGTGCTTAGTCTCTCAGTCATGTCAAACTCTTTGCAACCCCATAGACAGTAGCCTTCAAGGCTCCTCTGTCGCGGGATTTCTCAGGCAAGAATACTGGAGCAAGTTGCCATTTCCTTCTCCAGGGGATCTTCCTGACCCAGGAATCAAAGCCACATCTCCTGTGTCTCCTGTGTTGCAGGCAGATTCTTTCCCTGCTGAGCCACTGGGGAAGTCATTGGGAAATGATGATATGGTAATCTCTATTTAAGAAAGAAATTGGAAATGTTTAATTTATGTTTTAGGACTCTTGTGTTAACTATAGTATTGTTCTGCTTTATGGACAATGGCATTTTCTTCATTTTCTCTTCTCAGGATGTTGTGGCTGCAGAGAAGAAGAAACAGATGGTTGCAGAGCAAGTGATGATAGACCACTTATCCAGGCAAGCGTTAATAGAGATCCATTCAGAAAGCATTCACTACATATCCTTTTTATACATGACATCTGCATTGGAATGGTCAACTCAGAGGTTTCCATACTTTTCTCTGTTTACTGCACTTTTTTTTCCCACCAGACTCCTTGCCCAACAGAAATACTTAACAGTTCTATTTACTAAGTATTTTTTGTCTAAATAGCTTAGTAAATATTTTCTTCCTAAAAACTTAATGGTCATCTGAAAAAATAATACAAATTGAAAAAATGTTTTTATTTCCTTTATAAATATGCAGCTACTCACTAATGGGGCATATGCACTTCTTGGATGACAAATAATCTCTCAAATCTTAGAATTGGATGGAATGCTGCCACTCTCACTTTCCAGCCCACCTGGCCCTGCTTTTTATCACAGCAACTGTAGAAAAGCCAGTTTTGCAAAGATGTGATATCATTCATTGATGGCGTGTAATGTGGTATTTTGCTGAAGCTGTGAATTACTTGGAGCTAGTAGTTTTTGTGGTATGCCACAATTATGAAGTATCACTAACTAAACATATCCAGCGGTGTTCCTTTGACTTCCCTGTGACACCCGAGTGTGACTCAGTGCACAGTTTGGGAACTGTGGGATTGTCAAGAGTTCTAAAGCCTAACGTAAAGTTTCGCAACCCTTAGAAAACTAGATAAAGTTTCAATACCTGCTGTGCTAAATTGCATGAATATGTAAGTAATGCAGGATTTCAGAAGAGGCTGGGATAGTCTAGGAAGTCTTCACAGCAGAGGTAAGACTCAAATTTAGCTTTGAAAAAGATAACTACTTAGTTGGTTGGCAGAGAGAAAGAATGATAGTCTATATACCTGTTTCTTAGTTAATTTTTTGACACAGTTTTGTTACAGTCTTCAGTATTTCCCCTTTTATTACCTCATGAACTGACTTTACATTTTTACTCCCAAAATGCCTCCGCAGTGTCTCTTCATAAGATAACTGCTGCTGCTGCTGCTAACTCGCTTCAGTTGTGTCTGACTCTGTGCGACCCAATAGACGGCAGCCCACCACGCTCCCCCGTCCCGGGGTTTCTCCAGGCAAGAACCCTGGAGTGGGGTGCCATTTCCTTCTAGTGGCGTCCATATTGCTGGGTTAATGGCAATTACCTAATTCTCAGTTACTCAACCCATCAGTGCCATCTACAGGGTTGAGTACTTTCTTCTCTGTGAAGCACTTTTTTTTTTCCTCCCTTGGCTTCTGGCATACCACACATGGCTGGTTTACCCTCCTACTTTCCAATCCTCAGCCTCCTGTCTTAGTTCGTCTTCACCTCTCCTATCTTTATACACAGGAATATACAAGGACTTCTACTTCTTGGACTTCTCCTTTTACTTTCTAGGTGATTTCATCCAGTATCGGGTCTTCAGTAACCATCTATATGCTGATGCAGCCCTAATCCAAATCCCAAAGTAACGTTGGAAAATGTTACTTTGGTTTCTGAAAGTTGTTCTTTTTCATTCCCTTATTATGAAATCCTCTTTAGTTTTCTTCCATGGCAACAATATTCTTCAAGTTCAGTCCGTCAGTTCAGTCACTCAGTCATGTCCGACTCTGCAACCCCACGGACTGCAGCACGCCAGCCTTCCCTATCCATCAACTCCCAGAGCTTACTCAAACTCATGTCCATCGAGTCAGTGATGCCACCCAACATTCTGATCCTCTGTCGTCCACTTCTCCTCCTGCCTTCGATCTTTACCAGCACCAGAGTCTTTTCTAAGCAGTCAGTTCTTCACATCAAGGGGCTAAAGTATTGGAGTTTCAGCTTCAGCATTAGTCCTTCCAGTGAATATTCAGGACTGATTTCCTTTAGAATTGACTGATTTGATTTCCTTGCAGTCCTAGGGACTCTCAAGAGTCTTCTCCAACATCACAGTTCAAAAGCATCAATTCTTTGGCGCTCCGCTTTCTTTATAGTCCAACTCACATCCATACATGACTACTGGAAAAACCATAGCTTTGACTACACAGATGTTTGTTGGCAAAGTAATGTCTCTGCTTTTTAATACGCTGTCTGGGTTGGTCATAGCTTTTCTTCCAAGGAGAAGTGTCTTTTAATTTCATGGCTGTGGTCACCATCTGCAGTGATTTTTGAGCCCCCCAAAATAAAGTCTTTCACTGTTTCCATTGTTGCCCCATCTATTTGCCATGAAGTGATGGGACTGGATGCCATGATCTTAGTTTTCTGAATGTTGAGTTTTAAGCCAACTTTTTCACGCTACTCTTTCACTATCATCAAGAGGCTCTTCAGTTCTTCTTTGCTGTCTGCCATAAGGGTGGTGTCATCTGCATATCTGAGGTGGTTGATATTTCTTCTGGCAATCTTGATTCCATCTTGTGCTTCATCCAGCCCAGCATTTCTCATCATGTACTACGCATCTAAGTTAAATAAGCATGGTGACAATATATAGCTTTGATGTACTCCTTTCCCGATTTGGAACTAGTCTGTTGTTCCGTGTCCAGTTCTAACTGTTGCTTCTTGACCTGCATACAGGTTTCTCAGGAGACAGGTCAGGTGGTCTGGTATTCACATCTCTTGAAGAATTTTCCGCAGTTTATTGTTATCCACACAGTCAAAGGCTTTGGCATAGTCAATAAAGCAGATTTTTTTCTGGAATTCTCTTGCTTTTTCGATGATCTATCAAATGTTGGCAATTTGATCTCTGGTTCCTCTGCCTTTTCTAAAACCAGCTTGAATATCTGAAAGTTCACAGTTCACATATTGCTGAAGCCTGGCCTGGAGAATTTTGAGCATCACTTTACTAATGTGTGAGATGAGCACAACTGTGTGGTAGTTTGAGCATTCTTTGGCATTGCCTTTCTTTGGGATTGGTGAAAACTGACCTTCTCCAGTCCTGTGGCCACTGCTGAGTTTTCCAAATTTGCTGGCGTATTGAGTGCAGCACTTTCATAGCATCATCTTTTAGGATTTGAAATAACTCAACTGGAATTCCATCACCTCCACTAGCTTTGTTCATAGTGATGCTTCCTCTGGTCCACTTGCCTTCACATTCCAGGATGTCTGGCTCTAGGTTAGTGATCACACCATCCTAGTTATCTGGGTCATGAAGATCTTTTTTGTACAGTTCTTCTGTGTATTCTTGCCACCTCTTCTTAATGTCTTCTGCTTCTGTTAGGTCCATATACATTTCTGTCCTTTATTGTGCCCATCTTTGCATGAGAAGTTGCCTTGGTATCTCTAATTTTCTTGAAGAGATTTCTAGTCTTTCCTATTCTAGTGTTTCCCTCTGTTTCTTTGCATTGATCGCTGAGGAAGGCTTTCTTATCTCTCCTTGCTATTCTTCAGAACTCTACATTCAGATGGGTATGTCTTTCCTTTTCTCCTTTGCCTTTTGCATCTTTTCTTTTCTCAGCTATTTGTAATAATTCTTCAAGTTATTTAGGCTTAAAATCTTATTAATGCCTTTAATCCTTCTCTTTCACTCAAATCCTATATGCAGTTTGTTGGCAAACTCAGATCTACTATCAAAATAAATTTATCCCCCTCTGCTGCCACCCTCCCTGTTCACCCTGTCATCTCCTGTCTCCTCGATTATTTCAGACACTTTCTAATTGGACTCATTGTACCTGCATTTGCCCCTAATTGGTCTATTGTCAACCTAGCAGCCAGTGAGTCCATTAAAAACATAAGCCACATCAAACCTTCCAGTAACATCCATGTCAATCAGAATAAAATCTGTAAGACCTATATATTGGTTGCTTCCCAGGTGGCTCAGTGTGTAAAGAATCTGTTGCCATGCAGGAGACGGAGGACACAAGGGTTCAGTCCCTGGGTCAGGAAGATCCTTTGGAAGAGGAAAATGCAACCCATGCCAGTATTCTTGCCAGGAGACTCCTATGCACAGAGGAGCCTTGTGGGCTACAGTCCGTGGGATTGCAGAGTCAGACATGACTGAAGTGACTGAGTATGCACATGTATTGGTTACCTATCACCATAAAACCTAGTAGCTTAAAACAGTAGTCATTAATTAATGCTCATGTGTCTTCAGGTCAGCTGTCCAGGCTAGACTTGGCTGAGTAGCTATTACTTTTCACTTACTTTGGCCCATTATATATGACCAAAAGCAGTGGGCTTAATTCTGAGTTTAATCCTTAAAAAACCTCATGTTTCCATTTGCTTTTTTGTGCTTCTGCCATCTTTGTTAGCTTGGTTAACCCACTTGCTCTCAAAAGGAAAGTCCTTCCCTACATGCAGCTGGACCACTTAGCCACGATTATCCTAGATGAACAGATTCCCAAACCACCCACACTTGCACGAATTAGTTCAGGTCAGATCAGCAGAGCCCTCTGCTGCCAAAGCATTTCCAATGGCTAAACTTAAAGCCAAAGAAAGCACACTACCATTATAGTGAGGGCATGCCAAGGGAGTGAATTAGGAGTGCTAAAAAACGGGGGTCAGTAGCACATTCTCCCCAATCCCTGCATGTTTTGCCCACCATTAGACCCTGGACCCCTTTTCCTACTTCTCTCGTTTACTCTGCTTTGCCATCTGGCTTCCTCCCTTATAAAACATAGCAGAGTCACTGATGTCTCAGGTACTTTGCATTTATTTTCCCTTTCTCTTGGAATGCTTCCTCCCCACCCCAGAAATCCATATGGTTGCTTACATACTTCCTGTCTTTTATTCAGAAGTTGTTGGCACAGTGTCTTTTTGTTTAAATAATAGTAAGAGGAAGACCTGAAACTCCAAATCCTCTCAGAAATTTCAATTTATTTTTAGATAATACTTATGGAAAAAGAGATAGATAAGAATATTCACTTGTATGATGTTTTTAATTATTAAATTTGTTCATTTAATATCTGATAGATTATTCATTCTGCCAGTAGTATAAATTGGCATTTGTATATGGGTTTTTCCAACTGCTTATAAATATGTGAATACTAGAGCATTTCATTATAATATTTAATTGTCAGACTGTTGTGTTTTCCTGTATAGGGCTGTAATCAGTGATCCAGAGCAAAATTTAACCTCTGAGAAGCAAGAAATTTCTCATATCCTTCCAGATTCAAAGCTGGCACCTATTCGATTTAGAAAAAGAACACTGCATGAAACGAAGTAAGAAGGCTTTTATATAAAATAAGGATGTAGTATGTTATATTTTTCAAATGTACTTTTGTATCTAATGGAAATTTTTTCTTTTGTGTTTTTATCTTTTCTGTATAAAGGAAAGTGGAATTTTTGGAGTTCAGATCCCAGTTCTGTCACTTTAAGATACTGGGATAAACTTTGCCCTCCAGATCTTCTATTTATAATTTAGGAGTGACAGCCAGAAACTCAGGCAGCAATACATGTGAAAAGACACAATGTAGTAACTGAGACATCTGTATATGCACAATATATACTGGCTGAATTTCGATGACATAATATATTCAAAATTAGTATTTTTTAAAAAATATTACTTTTTGCCTTTACTTTGTACTTTATGAAGTACAAAGTACCAAGTACTTTATGACGTACGAAGTACTTGGTTTGGTATGGACTTTTATAGTTCGCTGGTGCAGTCCACTGAAAGTTCTCACCAACTTCGCCGATAATTGACATTTAGCCTCAGATTTAATAGAATAGAGAACCCACCAGTTCTTAGAGCAGTTTTTTAATATTTTCAGATTGGTGTAATTGTCAGTACTTTCTTATAACTTCCCTGGTGGCTCAGAGGTTAAAGCGTCTGCCTGCAAGGCCGGAGACCCGGGTTCAATCCCTGGGTCAGGAAGATTCCCCTGGAGAAGGAAATGGCAACCCACTCCAGTATTCTTGCCTGGAGAATCCCATGGACGGAGGAGCCTGGTAGGTTACAGACCACGGGGTCGCAAAGAGTTGGACACAACTGAGTGACTTCACTTTCACTTTCTTGTAACTTTGGTCTTTTTGTCTCATTCTTATCTTATTTCTAGAAGCCTTATCTTATTTTCTAGAAGTTTCCATACCTTTAAATATTTGAAGGTATCATGCATTAATTTCCTATTGCTGCTGTAACAGATTACCACAAATAGTATCTTTGAAACGACACACATTTATTCTCTTCCACTTCTGGAGTTCAGAAATCTACAATCAAGGTGCTGACAGGACTGCATTCCTTCCGGAGGCTTCGGGGAAGAATCGCTTCTTTGCCTTTTTCAGTGTCTAGGGGCTGCCTTTGTTCCTTGGCTTGTGGTCCCTCCACCATCTTCAAAGCAGAGGAGTGTTATTACTCTGCTGTTCCTTTTCTGTAGGTATCACGTATCCTTCTGCTTTCCTTTTATAAAACACTTGTGATTGCACTGAACCTACCTGTATAATCCCGGTTGATCTTCTCATCTCCAGATCTTTAAGTGAATCACATTTGCAAAGTCCCTGTTATCATGTGTAAATTAATTAATGTGACCTGAAGATGAGGATATGAGTGTCTTTCAGGGGCCATCACTCAGCTACCATATGTCTAAACTTCTCTTTCTTAAACTTTTATAGAAATAAAACATTCATTCACAAAGTGTACATATTTTAAAAGTACAGCAGAGGAATTTTCACAAACTGAACAAAACTTATGCATTATTCCTAGACCAAGAAACAGGTCAGCACCCCAGAAACCATCACTGTCCCTCAGTTACTTCCCAGCTCCTCTGCCGCCCCAGGTTAGCCTCTCCATCCTAACATTGTAGATTGCTACTATCCGGTTATGAATTTACATGAACTCACAAAACTTGGACTCTGAGTCTGAATTCTTTTGCTTAATGTTACGTTTGCGAGTTTAATGTGTGTTATTTGTAGTTGTCCCTTATCCTCCTTACTGCACACTATTTTATTGTATAAATATACCACGGTTTGTTTACTCACAGCCGTTGGTGGACATTTGGCAGTTTGTGGATAGTGCCGCCATAAACTTTAGTGCATGCCTTTTGATGAGCATATGTGCTCATTTCTGCTCAGTACTCACTTAGAAGGGAATTGCTGGCCCATCTACTATGCATATGTTCAGCTTTAAAGAATACTGTCAAATAGTCTTCCAAAGTGGTTGCTGCAATTAAAACTCCCACCGGTAGCAGTAAGAAGGTGCTAGTGGCACCGTATCTTTACAAGATACTGGTAACTATCTATATTTTTCATTTTAGATCCCCTTATGGGTATCAGTCAGTTCAGTAGCTCAGTCCTATCTGACTGTTTGTGATGCTGTGAACTGTAGCATATCAGGCTTCCCTCTTCATCACCAACTCCTGGAGCTTGCTCAAATCCATGCTTATTGGGTCAGTGATGCCATCCAACCATCTCATCCTCTGTGGTCACCTTCTCCTCCTGCCTTTGATCTTTACCAGCATCAGGATCTTTTCTAAGCAGTCAGTTCTTCACATCAGGTGGCCAAAGTATCGGAGTTTCAGGTTCAGCATTAGTCCTTAGTTAATATTCAGGACTGATTTCCTTTAGGATGGACTGGTTGGATCTCCTTGCAGTCCAAGGGACTCTCAAGAGTCTTCTCCAACACCACAGTTCAAAAGCATCAATTCTTAAGTGCTCAGCTTTCTTTATAGTCCAAGTCTCACATCTATACATGACTACTGGAAAAACCATAGATTTGACTAGATGGACCTTTGTTTGCAAAGTAATGTCTCTGCTTTTTAATATGCTGTCTAGGTGGGTCATAGCTTTTCTTCCAAGGAGCAAAAGCATCTTTTAATTTCATGGCTGCGGTCACCATCTGCAGTGATTTTGGAGTCCTCCAAAATAAATTCTGTCACTGTTCCCATTGTTTCCCCATCTATTTGCTATAAAGAGATGGCACCAGGTGCCATGATCTTAGTTTTCTGAATGTTGAGTTTTAAGCCAACTTTTTCACTCTCCTCTTTCACTTTCATCAAGAGGATCTTTAGTTCTTCACTTTCTGCCATAAGGGTGGTGTCATCTGCATATCTGAGGTTATTGATATTTCTCCCGACAATCTTGATTCCAGCTTGTGCTTCTTCCAGCCCAGCGTTTCTCATGATGTACTCTGCATATAAGTTAAATAAGCAGGGTGACAATATACAGCCTTGACGTACTCCTTTCCTGATTTGGAACCAGTCTGTTGTTCCATGTCCAGTTCTAACTGTTGCTTCTTGACCTGCATACAGATTTCTCAGGAGACAGATCAGGTGGTCTGGTATTCCCATCTCTTTTTTAAATTAATTTTTATTGGTTTTGCCATACATCAACATGAATCAACCATGGGTGTACACATGTTCCCCATCCTGAACCCCCCCTTCCACCTCTCTCCCCGTACCATCCCTCTGGGTCATCCCAGTGCACCAGCCCCAAGCATCCTGTATCCTGCATAGAACCTGGACTGGCAATTCATTTCTTATATTATACATGTTTCAATGCCATTCTCCCAAATCATCCCACCCTCTCCCTCTCCCACAGAGTCCAAAAGACAAAATCTGTGTCTCTTTTGCTCTCTCGCATACAGGGTTATCCTTACCGTCTTTCTAAATTCCATATATATGCATTAGTATACTGTATTGGTGTTTTTCTTTCTGGCTTACTTCACTCTGTATAATAGGCTCCAGTTTCATCCACCTCATTAGAACTGATTCAAATGTATTCTTTTTAATGGCTGAGTAATACTCCATCGTGTATATGTACCACTGCTTTCTTATCCATTCATCTGCTGATGGACATCTAGGTTGCTTCCATGTCCTGGCTATTATAAACAGTGCTGCGATGAACACTGGGGTACATGTGTCTCTTTCAATTCTGGTTTCCTTGGTGTGTATGCCCAGCAGTGGGATTGCTGGGTCATAGGGCAGTTCTATTTCCAGCTTTTTAAGGAATCTCCAGATTGTTCACCATAGTGGCTATACTAGTTTGCATTCCCACCAACAGCGTAAGAGGGTTCCCTTTTCTCCACACCCTCTCCAGCATTTATTGCTTATAGACTTTTGGATCTCAGCCTTTCTGACTGGTGTGAAATGGTACCTCATTGTGGTTTTGATTTGCATTTCTCTGATAATGAGTGATGTTGAGCATCTTTTCATGTGTTTGTTAGCCATCTGTATGTCTTCTTTGCAGAAATGTCTATTTAGTTCTTTGGCCCATTTTTTGATTGGGTCGTTTATTTTTCTTGTATTGAGCTGCAGGAGTTGCTTGTATATTCTCGAGATTAGTTGTTTGTCAGTTGCTTCATTTGCTATTATTTTCTCCCATTCTGAAGGCTGTCTTTTCACCTTGCTTATAGTTTCCTTTGTTATGCAGAAGCTTTTAATTTTAATTAGGTCCCATTTGTTTATTTTTGCTTTTATTTCCAATATTCTGGGAGGTTAGTCATAGAGGATCCTGCTGTGATTTATGTCAGAGAGTGTTTTTGCTTATGTTTTCCTCTAGGAGTTTTATAGTTTCTGGTCTTACGTTTAGATCTTTAATCGGTCTTGAGTTTATTTTTGTGTATAGTGTTAGAAAGTGTTCTAGTTTCATTCTTTTACAAGTGGCTGACCAGTTTTCCCAGCACCACTTGTTAAAGAGATTGTCTTTAATCCATTGTATATTCTTGCCTCCTTTGTCAAAGATAAGGTGTCCATATGTGTGTGGATTTATCTCTGGGCTTTCTATTTTGTTCCATTGATCTATATTTCTGTCTTTGTGCCAGTACCATACTGTCTTGATGACTGTGGCTTTGTAGTAGAGCCTGAAGTCAGGCAGATTGATTCCTCCAGTTCCATTCTTCTTTCTCAAGATTGCTTTGGCTATTTGAGGTTTTTTTGTATTTCCATACAAACTGTGAAATTATTTGTTCTAGCTCTGTGAAATATACCTTTGGTAGCTTGATAGGGATTGCATTGAATCTATAGATTGCTTTGGGTAGTATACTCATTTTCACTATATTGATTCTTCCCATCTCTAAGAATTTTCCACAGTCTGTTCTGATCCACACAGTCAAAGGCTTTGCCATGGTCAATAAAGCAGACATAGATGTTTTCTGGAAGTCTCTTGCTTTTTTGATGATCCAATGGATGTTGGCAATTTGATCTCTGGTTCTTCTGCCTTTTCTAAATCTAGCTTGAACATCTGGAAGTTCATGGTTTATGTACCGTTGAAGCCTGGCTTGGAGAATTTTGAGCATTACTTTGCTAGCTTGTGAGATGAGTGCAATTGTTCAGTAGTTTGAACATAGGTATATATTGGGATTTTATGGGTATATATTGGTGATTTTCACTTACGTTTCACTAAAGACTAATGATGTTGAGCACTTTTGCATAGGTATGTTCATCATCTGGGTATCCTCTTATAGGATAGTCTATATAGTCCCTTCAAGTCTATTGGGTTATCTTTTCATATTGATTTGTGGAACTTACTTATATATTCTAGTTATAAGTCCTTTTTCAGCTATATTTGTTGGACGTGTCTTTTCCTATCCTCTGGTCACCTTTGCATTCTCTTGATCATGTTTTTTGATGAACAAAAGTTGCTAAATTTATTGTAGACCAGTTTACCAATCTCTCCATTTATTGTTAGTGTCCCTTGTATCTTCTTTATGAAATCTCTCCCTACCACCAATTTGTTTTCTCTCTGACTTGTATTGCCACTTATGTCATATATGAAGTTGTTAGAAATGTATGGTTGGTTTCTAGGTTGTTGTTGTTGTTGTTTTCAGTCTCATCTACCTGTTATACATCCCTGCACCAGAATTATCCTGTCTTAATTAGTACTGTTATATATTAAATATTTAAAGCTTGTTTAGCTTTAGTATTGTCTTGGCACACTTTGGCTCCTTCCTCTTCGATATAAGTTTTAGATTTAGCTAGTCTAGTTCTACAAAAAATCCTGTGGGGGCTTGATTAGAATTATTGGACTTAACTGCCCTTAGTCTTATTCCCAAAGGAAGAAGAGGAGAAAATTCTGCTCCATAGAATGGGAGGCAGGCATTGGCACGTGTAGTACAGGCCTTCCTCCCCTCTTGTTCCTTGACCCAGATGTCTGCAGAAGTACACATTCTGTCCTGTGCACTGAGCTTTACAGGGTGCTTCCCCAGTGGGAATGAGTGGGTTAGTCTGTTTAATTCTAGTGTTAAGGACTTAGCTTGTTGTTGGTACATTTCTAAACCAGTTTCCAACTGGTTTAGCAATAAGAAAATTTATATGTGAGTCTTCATCCGCCTGATTCTTATTCCTCTATTGGTTAAGAACTTGGAGAAGTATTGGTGCTATGTATCAGATACTGAAAACTCCAACATGGAACTTCCCATTTTGTAATATAAATGCCTATTTTTTTTTTTGTATTTTCAAGAAAACTAGAATCCTTAAAACTGTTATTTCAATCTATCACTGTTAAACTGAGTTCTGTTTACCTTTGAGAAGCCATATAATGTAATGATTATGAGCAATTTTTTTCTCTTTTTTTGGCTATGCCATGTGCTAACTGTTTAACTGTATAAACCTTATTTTTAGAACGGGGATAATAACACTTACTTCATTGAGTTACTACAAGCATTAAATGAACCAATACACATTAAAAAGATTTTAACACAGACTAGTGTCTAGGAAGTTCTTAATAAATAGTGGCTATTATTATTATTGCTTTTATTTTCTCAGCATTTAGAACTGTTTCAGGCACATAGTGGGAATTCAATGAACACATTATTACTAATGGATTAAATTGAAATGAGATGACCAAACTCTCATGGCTACACTCTGTGTTCAGAACTCCCATTTGATTTACAAGTTCTTATTTGCTATATGTTGCTTACCTTTCATTGAGACCTAGATTTTTATAGAGGTATAACGTTTCAAGATCTCGGTGAGCTACATTATTGCAATTTCATTATAGCTGCAGTTTTATGGGGATATCATAAAATTACTTAGGAAGGGACATAAAGAGACATCACTGAATCTTCAGAGGAGAATATTAGTAGTAGGGTGCCAAAGTGTGTGTCATTGGGTTTTGCTTCATATTATTAAACAGAATTTTAGGACTGGCAGTCTTTGTGAGATCATTCAATGCCGTCTAAAAGCCATAAAGATTAAATAACTGATTTGAGGTCTGACAGCTAGAACTATGGCCAAGACTGGAACCTCATCCAGCACTCTTTGTCTCTACTCTGTTTTGGCAAGGAATGTTTTCGGCTACCCATAACTGAAAACCTGACTGACAGTGGCTTAAACGAATCAGGATTTATTTTCCTTATACAACTGGCTGCTTGGAGGTGGCCAGTTGTTGGCTTTAGTTGAGTGGCTCAGCGAGGCCCAGCTCTGGGCTGGCTCCCCTGAGATCTTTTTGGTTGCCTGATGGCTGCTGTGGCTGCTGGCATCATATCCCCACCGTGTTCACAGGCTGGAGCTCTTTCCGTGCTGTTCTCTTATCAGGAAAAAAGCAAGTCTTTCCTGGAAGTTTACTGGAAGAACTGGGTCCCTTAGTCACTTCTAGTTGTAAGAGGCTAAGAATGCAAACTCTGTGATGGGAGAGAGGCAAAGAAGAGGGTTAGAAATGGCTATTGGTTAGCCTTGCAACAGTGCCAGGCACAAACGTGCTATCTCTGTTTCATACTGACTTTCTTTGATATGGTAAGTTACTTTGATATGGTAAGTTCTAGCATAGAAGTTATTCATATATTATATACAATTTGTTGTTTTTGTTTAGTTGCTAAGCCATGTCCGACTCTTTTGCAACCTCATGGACTGTGCCCACCAGGCTCCTCTGTTTATGGAATTTTCCACTCAAGAATACTGGAGTGGGCTGCCATTTCCTGCTCCAGGGTATCTTCCGATCCAGGAATCAAAACTATGTCTCCTACATTGTCAGGTGGATTCTTTACCACTGAGCCACCAGGGAAGCCCATTATATACCACAGCTCAGGGTTCTTTCTTCTGTGTCTGCAATAGCAATAGCAGTCTGGAATAAAAAGAGGTTTAAACCTCATCTTTATCTAGTATGTGCATTTGAGATATTGACATAACTTTTAGGTACTTTTCTTATCTAATGTAGGTATTTTAAAAATAATTATTAACAATTGTATTTCTTGCCAGGATAAGAACACAGTCTACATTAACTGAAAATATCCTTTCTCATAAAGTGCAGTTTGATGGTAGGATCATATCAAGGTAATTGTGACTGTATTAAATTTTTTAATCCTATGATTATTAAAAGGTATTTTCTTTTCAAATAGAGGTAGCAATAATGAAATTAGTTAAATTCGTTACATTTAAGTGAATTCACCACAAACATTTTTAGGTGATAATATATATTTAATCTCTTCTAAAAATTATGGGGAGTATGAGTCTAAAAGAAAAACATCTTGATTAGAAATTATTTAAAATGTGATTTTAAAATGTCTTTCAAAAAGAAATAAAATGAATTTTTAAAAGATACATGTTACTACTAGAAGATTCTAAACTACTTAAAAATTAACCTTCATGTAATTTATTTAATTTCACTTTAATGGCTTAAAGTAACAGTAGATGTAGTAAAGTGACAAGGAAGGTGGTTATTAAATCTGTTATCTAGTCTTACAAACTGCCAGTAACACATGATGCTACTTGATGTTCTTCAAGAATATTAAAGATAAGGTGGCTTTTTAAAAATTAGCATATTTGTTCAGTGATTTTAAAATTTCCATGACAAAAGGTAATAAATGTATATCTCTCTTGTGGCTTCTTGCAAGCTCAACATTTTTTTAAGGTCTTTCACTATCTTAAAAGTCTAAGCCAAATTAGTAATCTACATTGTAATAGATCCATATTCATATTAGTATAAGGTAAAGCTTTTTTCTCCATCCAAATCAGAATTAAGTTGACACTTCAGCAAGCTCTGTCATTGTTCCCTTGTGGTTTCCCATAACCACACATTTGAGCAAATCCTGGCATCTCTGTTTGACACATAGCATCCATCTATCATTAAATATGAAAAGTATCCTATTTGAAAATCTTTGATACCATTTTCTTTTTCTAGAAATGGACGTGATGCTTGCAGAGAGCTGGTTGGATTCTTTTTCACTCATGACCAGTCCCTTACAATTTATGAGTATCGGCAATTTGGGAAAAATAGGTATGCCATTAAAGATCGTTACAGCTCTCAAGATGACTATTTCCCAGAGCAGCTGAATAATTTCACATTTTTTGTCATTTAACTTCTAGAACAAATGTGCTTCCTTTTATTCAAAAAAACATTTATTGTCATCAGCGTGGACGAAGAAAAGGAAAGCAGTACCGACTTGGTGATCTTTATATTGTAAGTTGAGTGTGTGTGTGCTCATGTTTTACTACCTGGTGTTGGATTTTGAGGGATCCTGTGGGGCTAGGGGAGCAGGGTTTCTAGTTTCCAGTTTATTCTTTTCCCTGTTTCCTGAGCAGGGGCATTTATATTGGCTAATGGTTGATGTTTCTCTAGGAGAGAGGGTGCCTCTCAGGTCCAGATCCCTGTGGTCTGAATCTAAGCAGCATTTATTCCTTGTGACCCTACTCAGCTCCACCACCCTCCCCCCCAACCCCAACTTATCCTGCAATGGAAGCCCCAGAGAACTGGTGTTTTGGTACTTTTAAAGGCTGTTCCACTGGGTCAGTGGCTACTTCAATAGAACCAGGAGTAATTCTCCAGCTAAGGCAGGCTTATCTTCTGGGGACATACATTTTTCTCCACACAGAGCGGTGCTTGGCTTCTGGAGCTGTCATAGATCTCCTGGTTAGCTCATCTTCCTTGTGATTTCCCTGCTTGGCACAGCTCTGGTGTATGGCGTATCATGATGATCTTAGGTAATGTTAGAAGTTGTATAGTGCTCTGAAATGTGAAATGATCACAGTCATGTTATCTCACTACCCACAATGATCATTCATATAAAACATATACTCATAGGCTAAGCATTGGAAATAGAACTATAAATAACTTGAAAAGAATCCTTGCTTTTGTGGGAATTATATTCTAACGGGAAAGAGATCAGAGGGCCAGATAGGCGGGGCAGTGACCCAGTTTTGTAGAGTCGAAGGAGGCTTCTTCAGGGTGTGCCACCCAACCCGGACGTAGGCAGGCGTGGATGTGTAGATGGAAGAGGGGAGGCAAGGCTTTCAGGCGAGGAGACAGGTCGTGCAAAGAACAAAAGCTCCAAAGACATGGCTGTTTTTGAGAACTGAAAGGAGTTCAGTCCTACTGATCTCGACTTCAAGGTGGGGATTGGCAAGAGACAAATGAGAACTTACTAAGAGTGGCCTTTTGTTAAAGACTTATCTAAAATGTCTTGGGGAGTCACTGAAAGGTAACAAGGTGGATGGAATGAGAGGAGGTAGCATCAGTAGGTTTGTGATTTAGGCAGATTTTTCTGGTTGCGGTCTGGGGAATGGATTGAAGACTAGTAAAGGACCAGATTGGATTGAATTACATTACACATATCAAATAGTCTCTATTGTTTAAATAATAATTTCAAGAGAACTTATATACATATCAAAGAGTGGAGAAAGTACTTATAGTTTTCTAAAGTAAATGCTCTAGGAAAAAGGAGAGAAATCTCTTCCCTGATTTTCAAAAGACATAATTAAGCATATTATTTAAAATTTGTGTTTATTTATATTTGACTATATTTGAGAAGACTTCCCTGGTGGCTCAGATGGTAAAGCATTTGAGAAACTCAGAAATTAAAATAACAACAATTTTCTAAGTTTGGATGAAGGACTTTCGAGGGGAATTTTTTCACCAAAGCCTTGATGCTCCAAACAGGTTAAGCTTAGTTTTACATTTATGTAATATTTGTTATCAAAATACCAGGTGAAAGAGGACTTCCCTGGTGGAGCAGTGGATAAGAATCCACCTGCCAGTGTAGGGGCCATGGGTTGGATTCCTGGTATGGGAAGATTCCACTTGCCATGGAGCAACTAAGCCCTTGCACCACAACTCCCGAGCCTGTACTGTAGAGCCCACAGGCCACAGCCACTGAAGCCCACGTGACTAGACTCTGTGCTCCCCGCAACAAGAGAAGCCCCTGCAATGAGCAGCCTGCACACTGCGACAAAGAGTAGCCCCCACTCTGCAGCTGGAGAAGGCCTACACAAAGCAACAAAGGCCCTGCACAGCCGTAAATAAATACACACAACCATATTAAAAATACCAGGGGAAAGAGGGTAGTGAATCTGTCATAGTTCATCAGTTTGCAGCACATCTTTCTGCAGATCAATAGCTCTATTTCTGTATTTTGGAATGTCATAATTTCCCTGGAGATAATTTGTTCTTTTTTCCTCTAATTCTTAAAAAAAAAAAAACCCTGGAATTCTTCTTTTTTTTTTTTCACATCAATTGTTACATCTAAGATTGTCCTAATTGGGAGATTGTGAAATTAGTTCTATTTTCCTATATTATTTGCTGAAGCCTGTGTGGTTTCTAAATATTCTCTCAATATACTTATTTATTAGAATAAAAGTATACTATATTAGATGTAATCAAAATTGAATATTTAAAATTACTATTAGTTTTATTTTACTTCTTATATACTTCATAGTTAAAATAATTCATTTGTTAATTTCCTTAGGGTGCAAACTTGACATTTTTGAGCTCTGATCATCCCAGACTTCCAGAAAGTGTAAAAGAAAACACAGTACTTACACTTCGAATCACAAATGTTGACTGGAGAGCTTTGGGTTCTCTCAAGTAAGTCACACATGCATTTGTCATTTTAGAGGTATTATTATTTTTTATTATATTAAAGTGAGATTCTATATCAAAGTGTTTTGATTTTAGTTAAGATTTACATTAAAAAAATAAAACATAGCTATACATGTCTATTTTATGTGCTATATCTTATACTCAAATACACTCCATGTGTGGGAACAGTTACAATCAAATGGAGATTTAAGATGTCCCATTTTAAGTTTGTTAAAGTACTTTATTAATTTGCCTATACTATAACATTTTAATTTTAGTAAATGCTACCAAACTAATACATTTTAAAAGATGAGATACAGTATAATATAATAACTTTTCCCATGTTTTTAGAGCAGTGCTTTTTCTAAGCACTAAAAAAAAAATCTTGGTCCCACATGCTTGTGGACCATTGATTGATAATATACATAGTGAAAAAATAATGCTATGAATCAAAAGCTTTTAAATGAATTTGAGGTTTTTTTTTTTTTTATTGCAGAAAATATTTATGCTATTCTTGTGGAGTGCTTTTCTGGTCAAGATTACGTAACTGGTGTGCTATCAGTACATTAGAGGCCATTTGCCATAAATTGGCTAAGTCTGTGCTTGTCTTTTATTGTCTTTTACTGTATTGTTCAATAGGATTGTTTGGTTTTTTTTTTTTTGCTTTTTAAAATACCGTATTTACATTTAAAGGTAAAACTGCTTTTAAATAATAGTTTTAATTAAGTTTTTAAAAAGAAGATTGAAATAAGTATAAAACTGAACATAATGCTTAAAGGTAGTTCTTGGGAGATGTAAGGATTTTCGTTTTGATTTAGCATATTCAGGATTAAAGCCGCAAGCAAGGGTGGAAGAGTTGATTAATCTCTAAGTACTCTTCTATCTTTCTTTGAGAATTTTTTGGGTCTAAAGCAGGGAAATCTTAGCGTTCCTATACTAAGACTGCAAAACAGTATATTTGTATTACAACGAACATGTCAATTGCAGAACTGATTCTGTGGAACATGATGATGTAAGCAGTGAAGACACTAATGACAGGCAGATTCTCAAGGCCATTCAAGGTGTGTATCATTACTATACTCTCAAATAGTTGTAATTTTCAACCATTTTCTTTGTAAGGAGTAAAGCAGTATTTTCCAGATATTACTTAGTTTTATGACACTTCTTTTATATTGCCTATTTGCTTCCTATCTTTTTATTTTATACACAAATACATATTTGAAAATATTTTTAGAATCTCTCCTACTTCAGTGAGTCTAACTGAATAACTAGTATTATATCATTTATGAACTTAAACATTTTAGAAAGCACTAGTGTGGTTTTTATCTATGAAATGGATATGTGATTTTTACTATGTAGTACTCATTTTATATATTATAGTATCATAAAGAAATTGGTGGTGGCCTAGGAGAAGGCAATTGCACCCCACTCCAGTACTCCTGCCTGGAAAATCCCATGGACGGAGGAGCCTGGTAGGCTGCAGTCCATGGGGTCACTAAGAGTCGGACATGACTGAGCGACTTCACTTTCACTTTTCACTTTCATGCATTGGAGAAGGAAATGGCAACCCACTCCAGTGTTCTTGCCTGGAGAATCCCAGGGACAGGGGAGCCTGGTGGGCTGCCGTCTACGGGGTCGCACAGAGTCGGACACGACTGAAGCGACTTAGCAGCAGCAGCAGCAGCAGTGTAGGAAAAAAATACTAGACTGGAAGCCATGTTTGGACTCTCCATTCAGTAGACATATGACTTTGTGTATATCTCTTGCACCTCTTTCTTTATGTCTAAATAACCTCTTATTAATTTCAGAGTTGTTGTAGGTAATATGTGAAATATATGTAGGTTTGTACACTAAAATATTTTAAAGGTTTGTTTCTAGAGTCTACTCTTGTAATTAGTACAGTTTATGAGGCTCAAATAGACGAGTCCTTTGTTGACTCTCATAGTCAAGAAGGCAGGAAGGCATTAAACCAGTCATCACAGAAGTCTACATATAATTTATAAATTTTGGTAAGTCCTGATTTATCATATAAAGATGATATGGGAGTAACAAGGCTAAAAGGAGATTTAAAAGTTGTCTGTGAAATCACTCAGTCGTGTCCGACTCTTTGTGACCCCATAGACTGTAGCCTACCAGGCGCCTCTGTCCATGGGATTTTCCAGGCGTGGATTGCCGTTTCCTAGGATTGGTATTTGATCTCTGAAACATCCCTGATGCTATTGTTAATAGAGTTTATTCTAGCATGATCAGTATGATTTGTCACCCTTGTATCTAGTGGCATTTTTTCCCCCTCTAATGCATTATATTTAATAACTGCTTTGGTAAAGTTACCTATATTTTCTTAAGTGAAGATGGTACAGAAGGCATCAAATGAAATCTGTCCCACAAAGAGAATGGGCCTAGGGATAAAACTTGTTATAAATTCCTAGCAAAAAGGGTTACTTTAAGTGTAAAAGTATAGGGTAGCATTCTAAAGCCTTGATGTTATTAAATATATGCTACAATTTGAAGATTCCAAACGATTTTAGAAATTTTGAACTGATAAGCTGTCAGGCAGATCACTCAAAAATTTGTAATTCAGTTGGTACCAACAAATAAAGAGGAAAAAGATTAAAAATATAGGCTCATCAGGTGAAGTGGAAGCCTAGAAGATTTTTTAAACATGAAGATTTTATTTGTAACGCTGAGGTTATTTTCATGCTGATAAAGTGAACCATTATTTTCCTATATTTAAAAGTATAACAGTCTCACCACACAGTGGCACTATAGCTCTGATATACTTTACGTGGGATTTTGTATATAACCCACTTTACTAAAAGCGTTGTTTTCCAAAGCCTTTTGTCAGCCATACACATGATCTGGTTGCATATTAACATCCCTTATATCAGATGTGTCAACTTTTTTTTCTTACCAGAGAGACAATTGCAGTTTGATTCATGTATGCATAGGGATAATTAGTTTCCATCACTCTTCTTCCTAAACAGACCTGCTAAAAGAACAACTGCGTAAAAGAGGTGTTCGTATATTGACTGGATTGGGAAAACACCTTCAACAACTGGACAAAGAAGGAAACGGACTTTTAGATAAGGCAGATTTTAAGCAAGCTCTAAAATTATTTCGCTTAGAAGTGTCCGAAAACGTAGGTACCACAGATAATTCTCCGCAGTGAGTGACTATTATTCTTAAGTGGCCTTATTCACTTTTCTACTGAAGTTTTTGTAGTTCATTTGTCTCCTTTTTATGCCTCATTATCAGTATTAAGCCGTCAGGAAAATCCTGTTGATTTTTTAAATGTCAGCATTCATCCCTCCTCCCTATGCTTATTCAGAACCTAATAAGCAGGCATTGTTCTAACTCTGAGAAGACATACTTTGTACTCTTAAAGTCTTTATAATCAAAGATATAAATGATTACAGAAAAAGCATGGTAAGTGTTAAAGAGAGAATGCTTTCAGAACATGTGAGATAAATTGCAAGCCAGGTTATGGAGAAGGAGAAGGAAGTTCGTGGGATTTCTGGAGTGGGTGTGTATCAGAACTGAGATTTGAAGGATGAGGAGGAATTAGGTAAACAAGAGGGGAGGAGGAGCATGGATCAGACAGTGGCTGCTTGAGGAAAGGGAGAAGTCTATGTGAAGGCTTCAAGAGGAGACGTGATGTGACCATTCCAGGAACTGCCCCAAAGCCTTTACAGCCACGGGTCCCTCCACTGTGAGTGGAGGTCCAGCAGACCTCTGAGTCTGCTGGCTGGATTTTCTCACCATTCAGGTTTTCTCTACTCAGAGCACTTCACTGACACCTCCACCTAAAGGAGCATCCCATCCGAACCCTGATCCTCTCTATACCATTTACCCAAAATGTAAATGTTTTCTTTATGGCACTTCATATATATTCTCTTATTATTAGCGGTCCTCATCCTATTGGAGGCATTCCAGTAGGTGAAGTGACTTCTTAATTGTCACAGATACAATACATTACAAATAATTAAGTGGTCAAGTTCAAGTAAATGGTAGCATTTTTACTGAAAGGAATAAATTTAAAATGATATACTTGATTTATTACCACTCTTAAATGTTTCTTAACTTTATGGAACTATGCCCATTACAGAGTTCCTCTAAATAAGCTTTCTTAGTACCTTTGATTGGATTTATATGTGACTTTTTGGAATTTCCTTATTGAGTCTACTACCTTGTCTAGGGCTAGGTGTAGCCCTAAACATAAGATATAACAAAAGATATAACAAAATACTATGATGATTATAGTCGTGGCCATATGTAACTTAAAGGTGTAACAGAAGTCTCTCTCTGATTATTTCTAGGATTTTGAGTCTTTGTGGCTAATCCTAAATAGCAGTGGAGATGGCAGGGCTGATTACGGAGAATTCAAACGTGCCATAATTGGTGAAATGAATGAATATAGGAAATCATTTGTTCGAAAGGTAACTTTGTAAAGTAACCTTTCAAATAGTTAACTTTTAATAGATTGTTAGGTTCACTCTTAAATCTTTAATGAATTACCATTGAAGAAGTTTTAAATCCCTTTCCCTGCAGTGTCCTGTGGGTTTAGTAAAGCACAAAAACACACATACATGTACAAATCTACCCATTATACAGCAAGACAACCTATGTTTAAGGAAAATACTGTAAAAAGAAAATAAAATCTGAAATTAAATTTCAGTTTACAAATTGTTAATTCCATAAATTTCTGGCTGCATATAAGCTGTATGTCTATATCAGTTATTAAATATCCCCCGAGCCTCGGCTTCTTACCTCACAGATCCGGTCTAAGATGACACATGTAAAATGGCTAGCATCATAGCGGCCCGAGGGTCCGAGCTCAATGCATATGACCCTCGCATGATGACTAAAAGATGTTTCTCTACTTTCAGAAGATGCTTGCTAAACGTTAAAATGAAGATGAAAATGACCATGTTAAACAATAATTTTAAAAAAGAGCCCTGAGTTTATAGGAGAGAACATAATACTTTGGTTCTAGTAGCCATTTTTAGAGCATATTTTTGAAAATGAAGTTTTTCTTTTGTATATGTACCTAATATGAAATGTATATATATCCCATACTAAAACAAAGATATTGTGTATAGAGTAGTCTGAACAATTACATTGGGCACAAATGGAAAATGTAAAAATCTATATCTTTACTGGTCAAAAGGCAAGATAAATACCTTATGTTAAATTCACCACATAATACTTATAAATTTGCATTCATGTTTACCTTACATGTCCTGGTGATGGGTGTGAGTGTCAAGAACAGAAACTGAAGGGCTGTCTCCTTCATAAGCCTTGGTCCTGGGAATCAATTCAGCTCAGCCGCTCAGTCCTGTCTGACTCTTTGTGACCCTATGGACTGCAGCACACCAGGCCTCCCTGTCCATCACCAACTCCTAGAGCCTACTCAAATTGTGTTGGTGATGCCATCCAACCATCTCATCCTCTGTCACTCCCTTCTCCTCCCACCTTCAATCTTTCCCAGCATAGGAATCTTTTTCAATGAGTTGGTTCTTTGCATCAGGTGGCCAAAGTATTGGAGTTTCAGGTTCAACATTAGTCTGTCCAGTGAATATTCAGGACTGATTTTCTTTAGGATGGACTGGTTTGATCCCCTTACAGTCCAAGGAACTCTCAAGAGTCTTCTCCAACACCACAGTTCAAAAGCATCAATTCTTCGGTGCTCAGCTTTCTTTATAGTCCAACTCTCACATCCATATATGACCACTGGAAAAACCATAGCCTTGACTAAACGGACCTTTGTTGGCAAAGTAATGTCTCTGCTTTTTAATATGATGTCTAGGTTGGTCATAACTTTCCTTCCAAGGAGTAAACATCTTTTAATTTCATGGCTGCAGTCACATCTGCAGTGATTTTAGAGCCCCTCAAAATGAAGTTTCTCACTGTTGCCATTGCTTCCCTATCTATTTGCCATGAAGTGATGGGACCAGATGCCATAATCTTAGTTTTCTGAATGTTGAGCTCTAAGCCAACTTTTTCCCTCTCCTCTTTCACTTTCATCAAGAGGCTCTTTAGTTCTTCCTCACTGTCTGCCATAAGGGTGGTGTTATCGGCATATCTGAGGTTATTGATTATTTCTCCTGGCAATCTTGATTCCAGCTTGTGCTTCATTCCAGCCCAGTGTTTCTCATGATGTACTCTGCATATAAGTTAAATAAGCAGGGTGACAATATACAGCCTTGATGTACTCCTTTCCCGATTTGGAACCAGTCTGTTCTTCCGTGTCCAGTTCTCACTGTTGCTTCTTGACCTGCTTACAGATTTCTCAGGAGCCAGGTCAGGTGGTCTGATATTCCCATCTCTTGAAGAATTTTCCACAGTTTGTTGTGATCCACACAGTCAAAGGCTTTGACATAGTCAATAAAGCAAAAGTAGACGTTTTCCTGGAACTCTTTTGCTTTGTCAGTGATCCAGCAGATGCTGGCAATTTGATCAGTGGTTCCTCTGCCTTTTCTAAATCCAGGGAATAAGCAAAAGTAAACTTAGTTTGCTAGGGTTACCATAACAAATACCGTACACTGAATGACTTATACAGCAGAAAAGTATTGTTTCACAATTCTGGAGACGAGAAGTCCAAGATCAAGGTGTCAGCAGGTTTGGTTTCTTCTGAAGCTACTGTCCTTGGCTTGTAATTAGTTGGCTGTCTTCTCACTGTGTGTCCTCACGGTCAGTCCCTCAGTCTGTGTTATCTGTGTCCTAATCTCCTCTTCTTATGAGGATACCAGAAATACTGGATTAGGGTCCGCTCTAATGATTTCATTTTAACTTAGTCACCTATTTAAAGACTCAATCTTCTGCAGTCACACTCTGAATTACTTGGGTTTAGGGCTTCAACAAATGAATTTTGGGGAGGATGCAATTTAGCCTATAAGAGGTACCATATATATGTGACATTATTGTAAATAAACTTCATTCTAGTTTTTACTCATCTGCAGATGTGGGATGTTGCTTTGGGTCTGTTGTGTGTTTCTATGGATCCACTCCTTTTCTCAATAAAATACATTTTATGATCCACAGGATTGCATTGAATTAAAGGAGCAGTAAAGCAACTAGCATTTCAAAAGGTAGTGTTAAGTTTCAGGAAATAGAGTAACAAAATCCATTTAAAAAATCATTTCCTTTTCTCATTAATTTTAGTGATAGGATATTTTGAGTTTACTTTTTGAATCAAAATAGTCCCAGCCATTTATCAACTTCATGTGACTCCTAGTGTGTGGGCATGCTTAAGCTGCTAGTCATGTCTGACTCTGTGTCTTTATGGACTGTAGCCTGCCAGGCTCTTCTGTCCATGGGATTCTTCAGGCAAGAATACTGGAATGGGTTGCCATTCCCTTCTCTAGGAGATATTCTAGACCCAGGGATCAAACCCTCATCTCCTGCATTGAAGGCAGATTCTTTACTGTGAGGTTTTTACCCAACTCCTCAGTGTTAAAAAGAGGAAAGCCAGGGTAACAGAGGTTAAGTTCCTTTCTCAAGGTCAGGGTGCTAGAAAGGGCAGAACTAATGCTTAAGTGCAGGTCACCTAATATCTTGCTCCAGTATCTTTCTCCCTGCATTCATGATGCTCCCTTCATATTCTAGTTTAGTATTTTAAATTGCTTTGTTTAGAGCTCAAAAATAGCCTACTGCAGAATGGAAAATTAGGTTCTAAGGATTTCATAGGAAAAAATAACACTTTTCTCTTTATTTAGGCCTTTATGAAACTGGATTTTAACAAAACAGGCAGTGTGTCTATTATAGACATAAGCAAATGTTATTGTGCAAAGATGCATCCTCAAGTAATTTCAGGTAACTACTACAAGTCAAAATGCATTAGACAGATGTAAACAATAGACTTTTGGACTCTGCAGAAGACAAGGTGGGATGATTTGAGAGAATAGCATTGAAACATATATATTGTCATATGTGAAATAGATGACCAGTCTAAGTTCGATGCATGAAACGGCAGTCAAAGCCTGGTGCACTGGGACAACCCAGAGGGATGGGATGGGGAGGGAGGTGGGAGGGGGTTCGGGATGGGGGACACATGTACACTTGTGACTGATTCATGTCAATGTATGGCAAAAACCACCACAATATTTTAATGTAATTAGCCTCCAATTAAATAAATTTTAAAAAAGAAAAAATGCATTAGATTTCAAAAATGTGAGTTAATAATAGTATATCTATAAGCTATATTAATTTATAGCATGGACTTGAGGCCAATAACAGAGGAAATAGTTTTTTTTTAAACCAGAAATGTGAGAGCTTCTTCATTTAAAAATTCATAGGTCTGTTATTTGTACTTGTTTTTTTCACTTATGTTTATAATTGAGGTTAACTATTTCCTGTTGAGATAGTGACAAACTTGAGTTAGAGCACAATAGATTGAGAGAACAGATAATTACATGAGCAAGTCCTCTGAGTTTTATTGTCTGCTTATGGTTGAAGAATAAAGGCAGAATAAGGGAATAAACCGTAGAAGGCAATGGCACCCCACTCCAGTACTCTTGCCTGGAAAATCCCATGGACGGAAGAGCCTGGTAGGCTGCAGTCCATGGGGTCGCTCAGAGTTGGACATGACTGAGCGACTTCACTTTCCCTTTTCACTTTCATGCATTGGAGAAGGAAATGGCAGCCCACTCCAGTGTTCTTGCCTGGAGAATCCCAGGAACAGGGGAGCCTGATGGGCTGCCGTCTCAGGGGTTACACAGAGTCCGACACAACTGAAGCAAATTAGCAGCAGCAGTAGCAGCAAGGGAATAAACATACATATGTCTATCAAAATTTGAAAATACAAAAATTGCTTAAAGAAAAAGGTAGTTAAGCTGAAATCACTCCTTCCCTTTAACCAGTCATAATACAATGAGATACTTATTTAAATAGCTTATTGTTCTAAGTTAAAAAATCAAATGAATTTTAAGAAAGGATGACTTAGATGTTCTTTGCTCTCACTTTAAATAGCAAACTAAAGAATTACAATTTTTTTACATATGTGATTCTCAATAGCATCTTCCTATAGTTTAAAATTCGGAGAAGGCAATGGCACCCCACTCCAGTACTCTTGCCTGGAAAATCCCATGGACGGAGGAGCCTGGTGGGCTACAGTCCATGAGGTTGCTAAGAGTCAGACACGACTGAGCAACTTTACTTTCACTTTTCACTTTCATGCATTGGAGAAGGAAATGGCAACCCACTCCAGTGGTCTTGCCTGGAGAATCCCAGGGATGGGGGAGCCTGGTGGGCTGCCGTCTATGGGGTTGCACAGAGTCGGACACACTGAAGCAATTTAGCAGCAGCATAGTTTAAAATTAAACATGTTCATTATAACCCACCAGTAGAAATAGCCTACTTAATGTCAGAGATTAAACTAGAATGATTTAATCAACTGAAAGTTCTTCCAGCAAAGATATTCATAGGCCTCTGAATCATGAATCCTAGTAATATTTTCTAGTTGCAGTTAGAGTAACTGCTTCATAAAGTAACTAATGTCTTTCACACATTGCATTACTATGTTAACAGCCTATATATCATAGAAATTGTTTTCTTTCCTCACTTCTAATGGGAATGAAACTGAGTTCTCTAAAACATGAACAAATACAAAAATATCTACAGTAGTAACTGTTATTTTGCCCATACACATATAGGATACACCCTATCAGACTGTTTTAAAAGATGCATCAAATATATAGTTAAGTCTCCATCATTAAATTCTAGTTCATGCAAGTAAATGTTTAAATAAATTGATGTGTAGTTTGACATAAGATTTCAAATTGCTGAAAAGATTTCATCAGGTGACTTAAGTATTTATCGTCAGCCATTTTACTGGACTTTTAAGGACGTGGTTTCATTGTCGTACTATTTTACAGGACACTCCACAGAGGAAGAAATCAAATCATCTTTTCTAGAGACGTTAAAAGATGCCTGCAGCAAGTCTGATGAGGTGTCATATGGTGAATTTGAAGATTACTATGAAGGTCTAAGTATAGGGATGGTAGATGATGAAGACTTTGTCAGTGTCTTATGTGCTCCTTGGGGGATTTAGGTTTTAAATGAATATGTCACTAGCACTAAGCATGGAGAGATGAATGTGAAGTATCAAACACCAGAATGTATATCTCTATGATTCTCTTTATTCTGTTTGTTGTGCTCTTAAAAAGCTGAGCCTGGAAGGAGAAGCATTCAGAAAGACAGGTGGAAGGGTGTATGTTTAGTCACACACATGCATGCCTGTGCTCACCTGTTTATAAGTTTATAATGATCTGTCTTTTTGGCTTCCCTGGTGGCTCAGACGGTAAAGCGTCTGTCTGCAATACAGGAGACCCGGGTTTGATCCCTGGGTTGGGAAGATCCCCTGGAGAAGGAAATGGCAGCCCACTCCAGTATTCTTGCCTGGAAAATCCCATGGACAGCGGAGTCTGGTAGGCTACTGTCCATGGGGTTGCAAAGAGTCGGACATGACTAAGCGACTTCACTTCATTGATCTGTCTTTTTGATTTATTACTTATCTTCAATATATTTTAGAGGTCATTTTTATTAGCCTTCATAGGAAAGTAACATCTGTCTCAAACAATAGGAGAGCAGGTATGTGAAACCAAGTTTCTTGCCCATTGGTTTTTTTGCTACCTATTCCCCAAAATGTAATTGACACCATTCTCAATTTGATGAATGAGACTTAGGCCCAAAGCCTATGAGATTGGATTAGTTCAGCTTGCTTCAAACATCTGAAAATGTTAAATGAATTGAAGGATATGCAAAAGAAATTTTCCATGCCGTGTGATTATGGGTATTTTCTGTAACATGAATATTTAGAATGATGGAGGTTTATATAAAAAATGCTTATTTAAGCACTTACTTGTCTCCCAAATCATGTACTATTGTTTGTTCAATACAGCACAATGTAATTATTCTAGTGTCCAGTTCTATCTGTTCTTTTATTCTGTTTTTAAGTGTGCAGTTTTTAATCTGTGTAATTCTTACTATCTGCATACAGTTATTATTTAACTAGAAGCAACACATGGTGGGAAGATAAATATTTTCCTTGAATATCAAATAAAGATTTTAAAAAGTATATTATCACTTATATGGACTAAGGGATAATTTAATAATCCTTAACCAAATTGTAAAAAGTTCATTTGTGTCCTAAAATGAATGTATGCTGTTATAAATAGTACCTCTTTTGGTATACTAAACAACTGAAACATTTCTTTTTCTAAATAAATATTTAAAAGTTAGATGCAATCATTCTTTCTGAATTCTTCTATGTTTCTCACTTCTTGGATATACAGAGAGAAGAAGAACTTTATAGAGTTGTTTTCAAGATTAGAATTTAAAATTTTATATATTATGATAAGAGATTAAAAAAAACAGTGTTAAGCTAAATAAGAAGTGGTTCAAAATGAAAATACATACTTTATAAAAAATAAATTTTGGCATATAACTGCATTCATCTATACCCTTGGCAACATTATCAGAAGTGTGATGTGTGTGAACTCCATAAATTTAAAGTAGTACTTTTTCAAGATTCAAGGAGGTATTAAAACTTTCTACTGAATAATCAGAAACAAAGTATGCATAAGTATTTCAGTGCTATTTTCACTAGCTAAATTATTTATTCCTTGGATTTTTTTTCAATTAGGTTATTTCAATTAAAACAATATGCTGGAAGAAGTTTTGACAGAAATAAGTCTGTAACACTATTTTTGAGTCACATGCTTTATCTTGGAAAAATTTCTCCAACTGTAGTCATTTAAAACCCTATAGATTAGGATTCTCCTAGGGTTTAACATACTAATAGGACAGCCTATTCTTAAATAAACCTCCAAAGTCTTAATATAAATATTCATGTGATTCTCTGAATATTTGTGATTCCTGTATTTAAGGGATTAACCCTTTTATAGTTAATATCTTATTATTTTACACTGTTTTTCCATATAAAGCTATAAAATACATATTCAATATGTTATTGGACATATTTTGTTAAATTATAATTGGTGGCACAATAAATCGTTCTGCTTTTGTCCCATTGTCTACGTTCTTCTTTGGCTTTGGTATAGTAAAATCTACTATTCAGTATTCAATTTCATAGAAGAGCATTTAATAGAAACTATATTTTCAAACATCCATAGCATAATAACTGACTTCTGACATTATATTTAAAAATATAGGCTTCATATTCTAAAAAATCTCTTGATAAGCTTTAAAATATTGTTATATGTTGTGATGATTTTACATGAAGTTTATAGTTACATTATTTCACTGTTCTCAAGATCTTCTAAAAAATCTCTTGATAAGCTTTAAAATATTGTTATATGTTGTGATGATTTTACATGAAGTTTATAGTTACATTATTTCACTGTTCTCAAGATCTTCTAAAAAATCTCTTGATAAGCTTTAAAATATTGTTATATGTTGTGATGATTTTACATGAAGTTTATAGTTACATTATTTCACTGTTCTCAAGATCTTTAAAAGGTTAGTTACTTGTTTATGGTATAGAATTGCTTTTCCAGTTAACCATACTGTTTATTGAATTCTATATCTTGATTTTACTGTTTCTATTCTTACACTTAAAGTTTTATAGAATTTTCAGGGAAAATTTACATTTTATTAGAAAATAGATATTATTTAGGAATGTTTAGCTATATTTAATTAGGAAAGAATATACATTTGTATGATAGAGCAACTGGAATATAGATAAAAGTGTATGTTCTGATTTTAAATATATGCATATATGTGCTTAATGAACCAGTGATTCTGCACAGGGAGAGTCACTTAGAATAATTAATAATATTGATGCAGCTGTAAAACACATCTTAGTTTATTAATTACTTTCAATTTCTAAATCTAACCTGTCCATTACTTCAAGAGAGAATTGTGTAAAGTAAGCTGTGCTAACTACAGATTATTTAACACGTGTTTATGAGATTATAGAGCTTGCAAAATAAAATATACACTGTGACAAGTTACAATCACTACTAGGTTGACCAGCGAGAATAAACATCGACAGTGAAAGTGCTTAAAGAAGTACGAGGACCTGAGCCTGTAAAACCAGAAGCCATGCAAGAGAAGGAGAATCCAGTGGATTGTATTAGCAACTGACAGACAGAAAGCTCTCATCATTGCTTCCCACTTTGATGTTTCTATAACTCCTAAGGACAACTTATTTATTGGATGTCTTCATCCGTCCATGCTAAGTCACTTCAGTTGTGCCCGAATTTTTGCGACCCCATGTACTGCAGCCTGCCAGGCTCCTCTGTCCATGGGATTCTCCAGGAAAGAATACTGGAGTGGGTTGCCGTGCCCTCCTCCAGGGATCTTCCCAACTGAGGGATTGAACCCACATCTCTTATGTCTCTGGCACTGGCAGGCGGGTTCTTTACCACTGGTGCCATGTGGGAAGCCCTGGATGTCGACCTAAAGTCAAGAATAAATGCTTCATACTGGAGTCACTGTTCATTTGATCATTTCTTCATTCAGTCATTTACACCTATTGTGTAACACCATCCATACAGTTGCCCGAGGCAGAGATAGTCTGTTTTTCTCTCACTTTATATACACTCAGTCTCAAGTCCTCTGGTTTCCTTCTTTTGAATCTGCCCCTTTACTATTCTCAGTTGCTTATGCCTTTGCTCGAGCTTTTACCACATACCCCCTCATCAACTGTCCCTTCCCAATCCTACTTCCATCCATCCTATGCATTACTATTGGAATGATCTTTCTAAACTAAACATGATTAAAACCCTCCCCTGTACTCCGTATCTTTCAGGAAAGTTCAGACTCCTTACCTTAACATATAAACCTCACCGACCTTGTCCCCCGAGCTCCTCTCTTTCCACTCTGCTCACTCTCCATGACCCTCCAGCCATTCTGAACTATGTACAGTTTTAAAACGGGCTGTGAGATTTCAAACTTCTCTTCCTTCAGAACTGTTCTGCTATAATACTTTTGTCCAAAATTATTTATTCCATTCAGTGCATCCCAATTAGCTCATAGACTACCTCGAGAACCATTTCTTGTAGAGGCTACAATCAGACAAACTTTTGAGTCTGATGTGGTCGCTCTTCTTTGGGATCCCGTTGGCCCCTGGTGCCTTTAATCTGGCATTTATCACTTTATACTATAGTGATTACTTTGCTTGTGTTTCTCCCACTAGTTTGTAAGATCCTTGAGGATGAAAACCATATCTTAATCAGCATTATGACCCTGGTGTCTAGCACAGTGTCTGACCTGTGGTTGGTGTTAAATCAAAATCTCTTGACAGGATACATGTGAGATTTAGTAAGCAGCAACTGTTAATGGGGAATAGATGGGGAAACGATGGAAACCTCGAAAGGCTTTATTTTCTTGGGCTCCAAATTCACTGCAGATGGTGACTGCAGTCATGAAATTAAAAGATGCTTGCTGCTTGGAAGAAAAGCTATGACCAATCTAGACAGCATATTAGAAAGCACAGACATCACTTTGCCAACAAAGATCTATTTAGTCAAAGCTATGGTTTTTCCAGTAGTCATTTATGGATGTGAGAGTTGGACTATAAAGAAAGCCGAGTGCTGAAGAACTGATGCTTTTGAGCTGTGGTGTTGGAGAAGACTTCTGAGAGTCCCTTGGACTGCAAGGAGATTAAACCAGTCCATCGTAAAGGAGATTAGTCCTGGGTGTTCATTGGAAGGAATGATGTTGAAGATGAAGCTCCAATACTTTGGCAACCTGATGCAAAGAACTGACTCACTGGAAAAGACCCTGATGCTGATAAAGACTGAAGGCAGGAAGAGACAGGGACAAAAGAGGATGAAATGGGTGGATGGCATCACCGACTCGATGGACATGAGTTTGAGCAAGCTCTGGGAGTTGGTGGACAGGGAGGCATGGCGTGCTGCACTCTATGGGGATGCAAAGAGTTGGACATGACTGAGAGACTGAACTGAGCTAAACGTTTAATGGTTCTTATTTTTGAATATTTTTGCATTAACATTTTAGCACAGACCATGTAAATAGTATGAATGTGCAGTTTCCTGAAAAATTCAGTTATTGGAGCAGTAAGTTTCCCTAATAAAGAATGCACAAACTGCACTTCATCAACAAGGCCTCGCGGCTCAGAAGCTATTGTATTCACTAGGTAATTAGCCTCCTAAGTACAATGGGTTTTATTCATGAAAGCACCTTCTTGTGAGAGGCCTAAATGGTCTTGTGTCCACCTGGGGATCAGAACGACTTTGGACTAACCGGTTGTTAAAGATCCGGTAACCAGATCCCTTCCCTGGAATGTTGCTGCAGCTTCCTCTGGTGAGCCATTCAGGTATAACATTGACTGGAGTTCCCAAAAGGGCAGGCTGCTGGAATTTCACTGAGTTTACAGAAGAGGCTGTGGAATCTATCTGTGCCTCCTTGCTGAGATGTGCTCATTAATAAACGTCTGTACATGTGGCAGAATTTACTCTGAAATTTATTTCATTGTAACTAGATAGTGAGGATAGAAGGAATAGCTAGTTTTCACCAACCTCAAAGATTTGAGGGAGGGAGGGGACGTCAGAATTACTACAAAGGATCTATTACTTGTTGCAACTAAACCAGCCACTCCTAAATTAGCTGTCAGTTGACAGCTGCAGGTCTTGGTCAGACATTGCAGTAGGCACCCAGACACAAATATGGCATGGCATAATGCCAAAAACAGAGTTAAAAATTCGAATTCATGATTACTAATTCATGATTACTATCACAAGCATAAACTAGGCACAGTAGAGCATGGAAGAGCTGTCTGGGTCATTCCAGGGGAATAATATTAATAATAACACACCGTTCTGAAAATACTCGATTATTAGGTATTGAGATGGCAATTAAAAGGTTCTACATATCAGTAAAAACTGAAACAGCAAAGGTTTTGGAAATCTGGTCATGGAGATTTTAGGAAAGCATTAGTGGATACACATTGTCAGATTTCTCTCTTTAATAACTCATATAAGCTGATTTGTATAGTTTTGGGGTATACAAAATTATCTGGAAGGGTTTGAATGAAAAAATTACCTCTCTGTGAAAAATTTTATGCAAGGAGAAAACAATCACGGTCCCTGTTGTGTTTAAGGATTCTTTTCATCAAGTTAGAATGGGATTTCTGAACCATGGCTGAATGCATTTATATATAAATGAAGATTCCTCACCTTTGTAACTCTCTGTTGAGTTTTTTGAGAGTTTTAGATGATGAGAAAGCCAATGTGAAACAAATGACTGCAATGCAAGGAAATCACTTATCAAAGTTACACATTTATCCAGTAGTTGAAGAGATTCTTGTAGAACTTTTTTTTTTTTCAATTAATTTTATTTATTTTTTTTAAATTTTATTTTATTTTTAAACTTTTCATAACTGTATTAGTTTTGCCAAATATCAAAATGAATCCACCACAGGTATACATGTGTTCCCCATCCTGAACCCTCCTCCCTCCTCCCTCCCCATTCCATCCCTCTGGGTCATCCCAGTGCACCAACCCCAAGCATCCAGTATCGTGCATCGAACCTGGACTGGCAACTCATTTCATACATGATATTTTACATGTTTCAATGCCATTCTCCCAAATCTTCCCACCCTCTCCCTTGTCAAGGAACAGTAATTTGGGAGAAGTATTCAGATGACCACTAAATTAAGGAAAAGTACGTGCTTACAGTACTATTGTAATACAAATGATGTGGAAAGAGCACAAGCTTTAAAGTCACAATACTGCCTTCAAACTTGAGCCCTGGTCTAAATCAGCTATAGGACTTTGGGAAGCAATTTAGTATCACTGAGTCTCTACTTCTTCATCTGAAGGTTGAATATACATATACAATTGGATATAATTAAAGATGTAAATGTAAATACATATCTAGATACAGTGTTTAGCACAATCTAGCAGACAGATGTAACATATAATTCCTTTGTTTTCTTGCTTGAAATAATCAAAATTTTTCTTATTTTTTTCTGATTAATCCCTAATGGCAATCTTAAAAACTGTTTTTTTTCCACCTTTTTAAAAAGAGCTCTTCTTTTAAAGAGATGCACATCATGGGTAGAAATAATTTGTATGTCACCATTTACTCCTGCATCTAATAAACTTCTCATTATTATCAATTCTCTTCCTTTATCAAATCAATGAATGAAATTAAAAATCTTGTATTAAGGCTATCAATTATTTAGTGATCAGTAATAAAATACCCTGGTGGTTCAAATGGTAAAAAAATCTGTCTTCAATGCAAGAGACCCGGGTTCAATCCCTGGGTTGGGAGGAGCCCCTAGAAAAGGAAATGGCAGCCCACTCCAGTGTCCTTGCTTGGAGAATACCATGGACAGAAGAGCCTGGAGGGCTACAGTCCATGGGATCACAAAGAGTTGGACACGACTGAGAGACTAATACAAACACATATGGAAGACTAATTTTATATCCATAGAGACTTTAGGCAACATTCCTAATATGCTTGATGTGTTACATTAAGACAATTGTTTGTCTGTAATTCTATAAGTGATTTTTCCCAAAGATGGCTGCAATAATATGTCACCCCATATAGTGTTGTTACATAGTGAATTTGGCTTCACATCAGGAAGTGGGATCCATTTCCCCTCTGCTTGGTTCTGGATAACTTGTTACTTGTTTCTAACAATGGTTTTGGCTGCATTAATGCTGTGTTACTTCTCAGATTAGGCAAGAAACAGTCACCTAATTTCTGCCATGTTTATTGATACTTTTAAGCCACAAGGTAAAAAGTCAGACTACATGACTGAAAAATGGCAGAGGCCAAATGCAGATGCTGTAATCAATAGCCAGATCTGCATTCCCAGCCAGGAGCAGGTATCAATTATCTGCCAGGTGAGTGAGTCATTTTGGGTTGATTTCAGGCCCATCTCCCTATATTTATATGATGGACTCCAAATGAGAACCACCCAGCTGAACTCTTAGTGCTTCCATATTCTTTTTTTTTTTTTTTTTCCTAAATTTCAGATTTTTTGAGGTATAATTGATACATAACTTTGTGAACAAAATAAAATGATTGCTTTAAGCTGCTAAGTTTTGGGGTTAATTTTTTGGCTTCCCTGGTAGCTCAGCTGGTAAAGAATCTGCCTGCAATGCAGGAGACCCCAGTTCAATTCCTGGGTCAGGAAGATACCTGGAGAAGGGATAGGCTACCCACTCCAGTATTCTTGGGCTCCTCTGGTAGCTCAGCTGGTAAAGAATCCGCCTGCAATGCCAGAGACCTGGGTTCGATCTCTGGGTTGGGAAGAGCCCCTGGAGAAGGGAATGGCTACCCACTCCAGTATTCTGGCCTAGAGAATTCCATGGACTGTATAGTCTTGGGGTCACAAAGAGTCAGACACGACTGAGTGACTTTCACCTTCACTTTCATGTCAAACTTTGAATAAAGCAAGGATATTAAAAACATTTTGTCAAGTATTCAGGGGATTTAATTAATATGGCAACAGTTTATAAAATTCTTTGGAGACACTAAAGGAGGAAACAGATGATATGTCTGTGATTTCAGTTGTGTGGTAGAAGGTTATCTGATAGAATGTGTGATACATAGACTCTAAAATGCTATACTTTATGAAAGATCACCAAATTGAAGAGTAATGTAAAACCTTGCAGAACATGTATTTTACCACTGTAGCCGTTACTCTTTATATTATGTTAGTTCTGGCAACTAGGGAGTTTATTTATTATGGTCTTAGATTAAGTATCATGTAATTTTCTTGCTGAAAGTATTTTATTTCCTCTAACAGTTTGACCAATGACTCAGATAAATATAACATAATTTGTGGAGATAATAATTTATGCTTGGTTCTTATTCCTATAAGATACAGAAAAGAATAGACGAGATCCCTCCAGTCCTACTCCAAGAAGAGAAGCAAGCTTTATTTTTATTGTTCCAAGATCTGAAGTAGAAATGCCAACAAATCCATTCAGGATCTAAACTTCTTCTATCTGGAGTGGCGTGTGTGTGTGTGTGTGTTAGTTGCTCTGTCATGTCTGACTCTTTGTAACCCCATGGACTTTAGCCTGCTATGCTCCTCTGTCCATGGAATTCTCCAGGCCAGAATACTGGAGTGGGTAGCCATTCCCTTCTCTAGAGGATCTTCCCTGGAATTGAACCCCAGTCTCCTGTACTGCAGGCAGATTCTTTACTGCCTGAACCACCAGGGAAGCCCAGGGGGAGTCTAAGGAGATTATAATGGATATGGGCCCACCTGGGGTGGAAGAGTAAATATCGAGTTTCTACTGAGACGGAGAAGGAAGGGTTTTCCTATGCTAGATCTTCATGGTACAAAGTGGAATAAAAAATGCTCTCTGAGCTGTGGTACATATACACAATGGAATATTACTCAGCCATTGAAAAGAATACATTTGAATCAGTTCTAATGAGGTGGATGAAACTGGAGCCTATTATATAGAGTGAAGTAAGCCAGAAAGAAAAATACCAATACAGTATACTAACGCATATATATGGAATTTAGAAAGGTGGTAATGATAACCCCACATGTGAGACAGCAAAAGAGACACAGATGTATAGAACAGTCTTTTGGACTCTGTGGGAGAGGGCGAGGGTTGGATGATTTGGGAGAATGGCATTGAAGCATGTATATTATCATATGTGAAACGAATTGCTAGTCCAGGTTTGATGATGCATGAGATGGTGCTTAGGGCTAGTGCACTGGGATGACCCAGAGGGATGGGATGGGGAGGGAGGTAGGAGGGGGGTTCAGGATGGGGAACACATGTACACCTGTGGCAGATTCATGTCAATGTATGGCAAAACCACTATAATACTGTAAAGTAATTAGCCTCCAATTAAAATAAATTTATATTAAAAACAAAAAAACACAAACAAAAAATGCTTTCTGTCCTCAAGCAGGCTTATGGGTCCTGGATACTGCAGATCCAGAAGTCAATGACTATAATAACTGTGATAAGTGATTGACAACATATAGAAAAAATACTCTAAGTGAGCATATGTGTGTGTGTGTGTGTGCGTGTGTATGTCATGAAAAAGGGGAAAAGATAAGATGATACATAACAAGTTGAAATGGAGCAACCTAAGGCAATGAAGGCTGGAAGGCAGGGGCTAAGTTTTGATACATTTCCTATTTATGTTTTTTTTTTTTGTATTTTAGTATTTAGAAGGTGACTAATCTAGTTCTGAAATTTCTCGTGAACAATTTAAAAACCACTTTCAGGTTTCATCTGTAATGTCAGAAATATTAGGACTCCTTTTTTTTATACTGTCCATAACATTCTCTTCGGAGAAGGCAATGGCACCCCACTCCAGTACACTTTCCTGGAAACTCCCATGGACAGAGAAGCCTGGTAGGCTGCAGTCCATGGGGTCACAAAGAGTCGGACATGGGACACGACTGAGTGACTTCACTTTTCAGTTTCATGCATTGGAGAAGGCAATGGCACCCCACTCCGGTGTTCTTGCCTGGAGAATCCCAGGGACGGAGGAGCCTGGTGGGCTGCCGTCTATGGGGTCACACAGAGTTGGACACGACTGAAGAGACTTAGCAGCAGCAGCAACATTCTCTTTACCCTTTATATCACTTTGCCACTGGTATTGTCTAAATCAATTATTATCTTCCTTGAGAAGACAATTGACATTTTTAATTGTTCATTACTATATTCTCATTGTCTGGCACAGCCCCTGGCTTTGTGTCTGGAACATAAATACAAAATAAATATTTGTTCATTGACATAATACTAAAATTGTATCTACCTCAATAATCCCAATATTTTCAGATCATTTTTATACCATATATTTATCTTGTCTATCCTGTCATATTTTTGATGATTTCTTTGTGAAGAACTGACATTTTTGTAAGTTATGTTACCAAAATTACTAGAGGTACTTAAATTTCACACCAACTTCTCCTTCTGAATATTTCCTTCTCACCCTTTTAAATGATCACTTTTATCTTCTCCTCTTTATTATTTAGGAATCACTAAAGTGAGTAGTCAGTTTATAAGACGTCTACAGATTTACTTTTTGAGTTTTCCTGTAACATTTCAGTCCTCAGTGTTCTAAGTGGCCTCTTTCAGCATGGCTCCTATAGTCACCAAGCAGTAGGGACAACCTGAGGTTAGAATCTTAGGTCACCTGCTCTCTCTTTAGACTTTTGGAGACATCCGTCCACTGTCTTTGGTAGTCCAAAGCACTCTTCAATTTGGTTTCCTTGTAGGAAGCTGTTTACTGTTCTCCTGCTTTTGATTATCAATTTTGCTCCACTATTGAGGAGTTTTCTTTGCATGTTTTAAGGCTGGACTGCAATGTTATAATATCCATATTCCTTATATTAAATATTTGCTGTTCTTCACCTTTTTCTTGACTACCTCTGTTTTATAAACAGCATGTTTATATGAGGCTCTGTCCTTTCCTTGGCTTAAAGATATTTCTCAGTGAAGTCAGATTATTGTTTCCCAGTTTTCCTCTGTTACTTTGAAAGCTCCACTGTCCCATTCCCAAGTTAGGACCTATCAATTGTATCTTCTGAGCAAGCTTTTCCTCAGGACTCAGTCAGAAGAAGTCATCTTTTAGAAAAATGGAATAAAAATATATGCCTCATGTGTATGTTTACACACACATTTATTTTGTCCAATCCCTGTACAGCATTATTTTCCAACTAAATCATTGAATTCTAGTTTCTTCATCAAGAGTCTCACTGGTGTTCCTTATGGTTGGCTAATTCTGAAGCTATAGATAAACACTAATCTTAATTCAAAGTGTTTAGCCTAATTGCTTTCTACCCATAAGCAGGCCCATAGTTCTTTGTTACTTTCTTCAGCAAGTTTATACTGAGTACTTACTGTATGTCAGGCCCTGTGCCATGCACTGAGAGTGTGCAAACACAAACCACGGAATTACTACACTTGTGTGACTATCTCACGTGGGAAACAGCTGTGTTGTATAATATAAACCAAACTATGGAATATCAGGAACTATGGAAGCCCCAGCCATGTGACGGTGGTGGCTAACCAGAGGAAAATGCTTACGGGAACTGAACCCAGAGATACTTCTTAAAGGACGAGGGGAGTCAGTGTGTATCAGGGATGGGGATGGGAGAAGCGTGGAGGAGAAAGGCAAGAGCAAATGCACAGAAGTAAGGGCCCACCTAGGAGGTGGCGTGTGTGTGGGTGTGGGTGTGGGTGTGGGTGTGTGTGTGTGTGTGTGTGTGTTCCCATAGTTTACATTGGCTGGAATTTGACTAGTCCAACAAGGAGTGACGGAAGGCCAGAGGGATGGGTAAGAGCAGGTCCTGGATCGTCTTGCATGCCTTATAAAGGGACTTGGATTTTATGCTAAAGGTGAGTGATTTTTAATCTTTCAATAACATTCCCCTTTGAGAATCTGTTGACAGCACTGGAACTCCTCAGAATAGCGGGGAGAGACTTACACATGTTCATAGATTAAAGGGCTTCCACTCAAAGACAGTTCATATCTTCTGCTCCAAATGCAAGCAAATGACAAAATATTAAAATAACTTAATGGATGATAAAAAGTTATTTTGTATCTGTATTTAAAATAAAGAATAAAATGAAAACTCTAAACAACAATAACATTGTGTGAGAAGGGATTGTGAAAGATGACATGATCGGTTGGGGGCAGAGGTAAAAATACCGTTAAATTGTGCTAAAAATTACAGTGAAATACTCATGTCAACATTTTAGTTGACGTCACCAAAAAGAATAAAAATGCAATCTACAGCTTTAAAAACCATCACAGAAAAAATAAAACATAAAAATGGACATATACACGTTGCTGTATTTCAGATGGATAACCAACAAGGGCCTACTGAAGAGCACATGGAACTCTGCTCAGTGTTGTGTGGCGGCCTGGAGGGGAGGGGAGATTGGGGGAGAATGGATATGTGTATATGTATGGCTGAGTTGCTTTGCTATTCAGCTGAAACTATCACAAAATTGTTTGTTAATCAGGTATACCCCAATAAAAAATAAAACAGGTAAACAATAGTTATCAAATGGAAGATAAGTAGGGAAGGAATCTAATAAAAACTTTGGATAAACAGAAACCACAAAATAGGATTGTAAAAAAATCATAATATAGTAGTAACCATAATAAATACAACTGGGCTAATTTTACCAGGCAGATTTTTATCACATGGAATAACAAGAATAAAAATTTTAGGCACATTCTGCTTATAAGGGACACCCAAATTAAATAACTAATCACCTAAGTCAAAACTACACAGAAATGGGTGAGGAAATATATACCATTCAAAAATATATATACCATTCAAAAAAGTTAATCTGGCCGAATTAATATTGGGCAAAATAAAGTAAGGCAAAAAGCATTTATGAGAATAAAGCAAGGGTACTACATAAGAATGATAAGGTAAAAGAGAAGATTAAAAAATATGAGGTACTGATGGAGTAGTAGGTAGCTTGGGACAAGACGGGGTCAATGGTATACATGATAAATTTTAAGATTTTTGGAAAAAGAGTGCAGGTGGTTGAGAATGGGCATAACCTAATTGTTGGCAGGTCTCTCTTGTGGTTAGAAAAATTAGGGGTAAACGTGGAGGGGGGCGTGCATTTTCACTTGTGTCCATTGGTTTTCAGAAAAGCTCCCTAGACTTCCCTGGTGGTGCAGAGAATAGGAATTTGCCAGTCAATCAATGCAGGAGACACGGGTTTGATCTCTGGTTCAGGAGGATCCCACATGCCACAGGGCAACTAAGCCCAGGTGCCCCAACTACTGAACCTGTGCTCTAGAGCCTGTGTGCCACAACTCCCAAGCCTGCAGTGCTGCAGATACTGAAGCCCCAGCGTCTAGAGCCCATGCTGCTCAACAAGAGAAGCCCCCGCAATGAGAAGCCGTGCACACGGTGAAGAGCAGCGCCTGCTCGCCCACAACCAGAGAAAGCCCCTGCACAGCAACGAAGACCCAGCGCAGTCGAAACTTAACAACTAAATTAAATAAGTAAAATCATATAAATATAAATATATGTAAATATATATTAAAAAATATATATAAGCTCACTTTGAAACATTCCCAAATTATTCTGGCAGGCTTGAAAGTGGTATTTCATATGCTCCCAGGACCATTCTGCCAGCTGCATTAACTGAACTTGTGGTCAACTGTTCAAGGCTAAGTTCCTAACCTCAGTACTGGAGCAACTACCTCCTCTCAGGATCATGTGCTTCACATCTTTCTTTATGGGTTTGCTGAGGAATGGTATTTACACAATCAGCAAGAGAAGGCTGGTTACTCAATGAAAGTTTACTGCATGTATTTTGACAAAACTACAAAACATCAACCGAGATTGTTCTTATCAGTGAAGGCTCATGTATTACAGATCTTTTCTTGCATTAAAGAGACTTTTCTATTTTATATTCCACACTCTTTCTCTTGCCATAGAATACACGGTTGTCAATGGTCTATATCCCTTCTATAGAAGGCAGAAATGAAAGGGAGTTAAGGGGCTGGTGAGCACATATTAAGGCAGGAAATGAATGTTAGGTCAGATTTAAATCTGGGGGGAAATTGAAAGCCTATTCCGTGAAACGACTGCTAGGCGTTGTACTCATTGAACAGTTCAAGCCTTAGCTAGGACCTCTCCTCTGAAGGCTAGCAGGCATAACTTGGAGCTGAAGTCAGCTATTGGGCTGATTTCAGGCAGTCAGGATAAATCCAGATTGGCTTTTCTCATTTGCTACACTGTTTCAGTCCACATGACAGATGGTGGTGTCCTGGTTTAAAATGACATCACTGGATTAGGATGACAGCTTCTGGAGTGTTCAAATTTTGATCATACTTTGAAGGTAGAGTCATAAATGATATTCTAATGCTGCAAATGATATATAACAATATGTATGACCTCCAACCCATCCATATGCATGCTGTGATACTGTCCAATGTTTCAGAAATATCGACTGCTAACTACTGGGCCCTTCCAGGTAAGTTTAGCGGATTGACCACTCTTGTCCATTAGCTCTCCCTCCAAAAACTTCACTAAAATACCAGTGAAGAATCAAAAAAGGATTAACCACAAGGATAAAGACAACACAAAGAGAAAACTATGGATGAACGATTTCGAAAAATGTTTAGACAACAAAATGATGGGGGAGATCTGATGGACTTGGGTAGAAGAAATAGAAATCCAAATGCCTACAGGAGGTGAAGTACCTACAAGAATTGATCTAATTTGCCTAACAAGACCTGATTGGTTTAGTACCTGTACGTCAATTGGTTGAACTTGCCTGCTCCCCTGCACTTCCCTGAGAAGTCAGGGAACTACCCTACCATATCCATCCTTCAGGGCAACAGGTGCAGTCTGGAGAAACTACGCCACAGAGCTCTGGATTCAGCGACAACATATACAGGATAAAGTATCTGTTGGTGCTAAGAGCAGTGGTGTTATATAAACATCTACATATTAAAATGCTGGACTAGGAGGCTGCTTCTGCTTTGTTAGACAGCCAGGTTTATACCTTCCACACCTAGGCACGTCCTCCAATCAGCTTCTCATTTTCACACATGAACGAATGCTGATAATAACTGGACATTTGAGAAAAGACGACTCAAGAAGCAGAGCCAAAAATAAATAGAAAAAAAGAAATGTGGACAAAAGCAATCAATGGAACAGAGAACCAAAAGAAAGTCATAGTTTATATCATCAAGGGTAGAAAAAAAAACGGGACAAAAATGGGATCTTATGAAAAAAGAAAAATCAAAGAGCAATTTTTCACCTTGGAAATTAAAAATATGATGAACATGGAGAGGTTTGCTCCAGCTTCTGCTGAAGAGTTGCTGGGAGAGCAGAGTCTGCAGGAGGAGCTGCTGCCAGAGGGAGGGTGGGCGTGGGCAGTGGCACCGAGCTCGACTGTGAGGCTGAGGCAGGGACACAGAGGTGGGGGGGAGTGGGTGCTTGCCGGGGGACTGCTGCCCTGGCGGGTCGCTGACCCAGGGAAGGGTCCGTATGCTCCTCGGTGCCCACCCCTCTCCAGACCACAGGCTCCCTCTCCCACCTGATGAAGGGTGTGGCAGCACAGGTCTTGGGAGTCTGGAAGAAGGTCAGCTCTCTGAGCTGCTGAAACTCTCCCTGGAGCAGGAACAGGAATTCCAAGCACAAAAAAATGACTGAGCCTGATGAAGGCTACTTCTGAGAACAATAACAAGATGTGTTGAAGACAGAGACATGTTGAGATTTAAGGGCTTTAAGCACCTTTTAAAATTTTCAATCTTGCACATAAACTTTTAACCTGGCTGTCAATATTTTGGACAGATTCTTGGCTTTTATGAAGGTAGACCCTAAAATTTGTCTTTCACTGGAGTCTGTTGTTTTTGCTGGCTGCCAGAATAGTTAAAAAAGAATGCAATGTTTCATCTACTCAAAAAGTAATATGGATTAGTCAATGTAAATGCATTGCTTCTGACAGAAAACAAAGGAGAAAATAATTTTGGAAAAAAAAATCAGGACTATGAAATGGAACATACTGCTTATTAAACTTTTTTTTTTGCTTACCCAAGACTATTATACTTCATATTTCAGAGAGGAAAGAAATATTGAGCCTTGATAAATTGGAAGCTTCGCTTAAAGCTTGCAATTTTCTGGTAGTCCTTTCAAAAGCAAAGCCATCTGTATTAGTTCTGTGACTTTTCAATCTGTAAGTAGAAACATCTTTCATTACTGCAACTTCTCTGGCTTGTTATAAAGTATTCAAAAATTAATGATACTGAGTCCTTTTACTGGAGGGAAATAGCTTCTAAAGACTAGCTGAATATTTTCTCTTGAATGTTACAAGGAACTGGTTTGGATTACTTCCAGGTACAGAGCCCAGACCATCCAAGACAGCAAATACAACATTCCCGAGTTGTCAACAATACCTGAGGATTGTTGTCTTGATGAAAGTGAAAGTGAAGCCTTGAAAGACATGCGTTTCAGAGAACCAGGTCTCAGCAGTTCTCTCCCCAGCTCAGTGATCAAAGACATGCTGTCTTTTTCAACTTGAAAGTGGCGCTGTCTCTGTGCTGTCCGTCTTAGAAATCTAATTGCACTGGGTCAGACTTTAAAGTATACATATAGCTTATGAGTAATAAATACGAAAGTAGGTAGTTTTTGGTCCAGTCCCTATCTAGACAGGAATACAAAGATGGAAACACCTGTTGTCAATAATTATTTGAATCAGATCTGGTTTATTTTCATATTTTGAGCTATCAAATGGGTTGTTGGTGGTGGTTTACTTGTTAAGTTGTGTTCAAATCTTTGCGACTCCATAGACTTTAGCCTGCCAGGCTACTCTGTCCATGGGGATTCTCCGGGCAAGAATACTGGAGTGGGTTGCCAATTTCTTCTCCAGGGGATCTTCCTGACCCAGGGATCAAACCCACATCTCTTACATCTCCTGCACTGGCAGGCAGGTTCTTTACCACTAGCGCTACCTGGGAAGCCCCCCATTAAATGGTTTAGGACCCTACTCCTCAAATGATTGAAATAATTTAAATGTTGGCACTTCCACTTTTTTTCTTTGATTTAAATAATTTTTAGTTATTTTTCCATATGGATAGTATATTTCATCAGTAAGGATATAGGGAGTCAAAGAGAGAATCTTTTTTCTGTTGGTGAAATATAAAGTAGAAGACTGAAATCTGCTCAGAACTAAAGAATAGAATTTGAGTGAAGATGAGTTTTGAGGGAAGTGCAAGTTCTGAAATATGTTTTGAGGGGAAAGGAGGAGGGAACAAGGACGAGTACAGAGGGTGATCCTGAGGTTCTAGTCAAGGCTGAAAATCATGAATTTAAAGTAGTGTCAAATCAAAGAATTAGGGGGTTTTTATCTGGTATTCTCAAATATAAAAATGTAGAAACAAAAAAGGCTAAGTGTCACTGCTCCAAGGTTTGGATTTTACAGGTTGCTGATGATGTTGAACTTTAGATGAACAAGCCTGAAGTTCAAGCTCAGTAAGGAAGAAGGGTAGCCCAGGATGGAACTGATAAAACCAAAATGGGGAATCCAGGTATTGGAGAGTTTGTGGAAATTGTTGTGCAGATTTTTGGGGAAGGATAGTATGAAAGAGGTGAAAAAAATTGTTTGCAAAGTATAGAATTCACAATTTCTGAGTGAACTATCAACACGTGTTCTTTGGAAAAAGGCTGTAGTGCAGAGGAGGAAAGGATAAGGTGAAAGACGTCTAGGGAATTTGATGTTAGGATGCCACATTTTGTCTACATGAACACTAAAATCTTATAGAATTATAGCAGAAGTATTGCAGAAAGACTGTGATCCAGATCCAAAAGGCTACATTCAATGAAATGAACTTAACAAGGATGATATATGATAAATAGCCTTAAATGAGGATAGATTTCTGTAGTCAGATGAAAGAGTAAAAGTCAGGAAGAAGAATTAGGGATTCAGGGAAATGTCATCTCCCTATCTGTTAATATCCACTTTCCTGTGAATATGGGAAAAAGAATAGCTTTCAACAGAAAGGCTTATAGGAATACTGAAAGTCATAATTAATCAAGGTCTGTCTTTCTGTAGTGTCTGGGTGGCACCAGTGGTAAAGAACCCACCTGCCAATGCTGGAGACATAAGGGAAGCGGGTTTGATCCCTGGGTCGGGAAGATTCCCTGGAGGAAGACATGGCAACCCACTCCAGTATTCTTGCCTGGGGAATCCCATGGACAGAGGAGCTGGGCGGGCTACAGTCTATGGGGTCAGAAAGAGTCAGATGCGACTGAAGCAGCTTAGCACGTCTTCCTGTAGCATCAATTTCCATGCCTGGTAAACAATGTCATACACCTCAGATTAACAGAAACTTGGATCCATTTTGAAGTAGGATGCCAAATTTATGTACATGTTAATGATAAAACAGCAAATGTCAAAGAAAATTTACACTTATGAAATGCTGCTTTGAGCTAGTCCTCTGGTTATTCAAAGATTCTCTTTTCACTGTCATCTATGTGGAAAAAACTTTTCAAATTATCTAGGAGGTAACGGGAGGGGAAGAGACCCTGAAAGAAAAGAAAAGAACACAAGGCATTCATTATCCACAGAAAGGAGTCTGGCATGGCCGTGAATCTTTCCAGAAAGATCAGGAAAAGAAATTTGAAAATAGTAATAGTACAGGAGCCCAGGAAAAGAAAAGAGGAGAAAGTGCGGGACGTTGTTGTTTTTCAGTGATTGAGAAAAATAAGAATGAAGATTGTTCACATGTGCTTGTTCTTGGATGTTTTCCATGTTAACATTTGCGCAGGTCATTTTTGTTCAGGCAGTACTGTACCCTGCCTGTCTTTAGGCATGTAGTCAGGACTATATGTGAGGAGGGTTCAATCAGTTTTAAGAGTGCTGAAAAATCCAGAGCTTTTTCATGGTGTTGGAATCAGTCCCTTAATCACAACCTTCCTGGTGTCACATATTTAACTGAAATGGTGACAAGATGACTTACTTAAGCCCAGCAACTCTTTTCCGTCAAGTCAGAGGCTGGCAGTGAAGCCCCCAAAACACGATCTTTCTTTTTTAAAACATTGGTTTTCACAGTGCTTTTCAACCTCTTTAGGACAGACAGTAGGACAGTACATGCAAACAGGTAACAACAAGTTTATCAGCAAATTTACCATTAAAGTTCCCAAATATCAGATCTTTCGGCCTTCTGCTCACAATGTCTTAAATCATGGTTCTTTTGTTGGTAGTATTTGCTTTTATCAGCAGGTGTAGCAACACTGGTATTTTTTTCCTCCATAAGGGTTACTTCATCCTCATGAAAGATCTCTAAAAATGCACGAGTAAAGACATACCTCAGAACTGTTGAAGCTCTTTCTCCCTGTTGCCAAAATGATTCTGTTATCTTAAAATTATGCAGCATTTCTCAACCAGAAAGCTTTGTGAAGAATACTTCCTTCCTCAAATGTTGAGGATATTGAATTATAGTCCCTGTTTTCCCTGTCAGTGAATATGATCATATTATCTTCAGATAAACTAATTTCATGATTTATTAATAATCATTTCTCAGAAATTTGACCTGGTATGGCTGTAAATGGTGAAATAAAAAGTCTTTTTATGAGAAATTTTAGAATTTCAAGAAGTGTATTTTTGCCCTAGCTTGAAAGAGCTGCAGTCATTTCCAGAAGGACTAAAGGCAAGCCAGTTGAAAAATATTGTGGGTTTGGAGAAATGGATAAAAGGAAATTTTTTTCTAAAAGGGCAGGCAGTGGCCTCAGGAAAGGAGACTTGCTAAGGGTATTGGGTACAGACAGGAAATAACAGAACTGCCAAATTGGGTTTTTGAGGATATCAGGATGAGACTTAACTTGAATTATTGAGTTTAAGTCAGCAAGAAAGGACAGAGTAACACCTGGGGCTGTTATCAGTGGTTTGCTAGCCTGAAGGAGCAATAATAAAATAATGCCAACTCTAGGATGAATTCTTTCATTTTTACTTTTAAGAGATACTATTCTCACTGAAGTGGAGAAGGCAATGGCACCCCACTCCAGGACTCTTGCCTGGAAAATCCCATGGACGAGGGGCCTGGTAGGCTGTAGTCCATGGGGTCGCTAAGAGTCGGACAGGACTGAGAGACTTCACTTTCACGCATTGGAGAAGGAAATGGCAACCCACTCCAGTGTTCTTGCCTGGAGAATCCCAGGCACGGGGGAGCCTGGTGGGCTGCCGTCTCTGGGCTCGTACAGAGTCGGACACGACTGAAGCGACTTAGCAGCAGCAGCAGCAGCATTCTCACTGAAGTACAATAAAGCATCAGGTGACATCTATTAAACAAAATTGATACTTTTTCAATCATTTAAATATCAACTGATTTACCGAGTTTCTAAAAAGACTTAAAATTGCCCTAGAAAATTTCTCAACTGTATTGAGAAGTGGGGACTTGTTGTGGATACTTAAATATGATGTGACTTAGATTTTGAAAAGGAAAGTGTGTGACTAAGGACTAGAATGAAGAAAGGCAATAGCTAACAATAAAATAATGGAGATCATATTATAAATATAAGGAAGATATTTAAATGATAGATTGTTTGGGCTTTTATCTAAATAGTAACAGAAAAATACTATACATCCTCAAATCGAAAACTAGCACTGATTTAGGAATCTTAATCAATGATGTCATGTTGGATGGGTGAGGATTATAACAGGGTGATGGTGGTGGCTATTGCAATTACCTAAATATTAAGTAAACCTCCCTTGTTGGGCAAGTTTTGTGATTACGGCAAAGTAAAGAAGAGATCAGTATGAGAGGCTGTGGTTGCAGCTGACTGCATTTAAGCCAGACTGTTTCCACCCCTGGTTTCAGATCTGCTCTGCACGCTGCTGATTAGGTCTACCAGAGTCTAGCCAGCCTAACTGAGGAGGCTTCTTGGATGAAAACTCAACCAGAGAGAAAAGGGAGTCAATGACTCAGTCTATAGATATCAGAACCCAAACCAGGCATTTGTCATCCCTGGGGCATAATGATGCTCAGTACACACCATTTCTGCTAGTTAGATTTGTCTCCTCCATACATCTCTATTTTAAAGTAAAAACTGTTTTTTTTTTTTTTTTAAGTCTCTAAGATGGGAACAAGTAACTCTGCTGTGTTATCCTTTAGCAGAACATAGTACAAAAAGTGGAAAGGAGTATTTCCCTCAATTCAAAGATTTGTTGTTTCTGGGACATCAGTGCCACTGCCGCGGCGTCAGTAGAAAGGGTGGGCAGGGCTGGGAAGTGACCTCCGAGGCTGCATTGCCACCGAGAAGACATGCTTGCATTTAATGAACAAGGCTGAGGAAGAAAAGAGAGAAACGTTAAAAAATATGACTTGGTTTAAGTATGTGTAAGGGAGCTGGTGGGACTCCCAGAAATGCTTGGAAGCAAAAGAATTTTACATAGAATTTTTCCTGAATTATGAAATAAGGGGAGGAAAGCAAAGAAGGGGGGGGGGTGAAGTGATATTTGAATTGACTTGGATTAGATATTGTGATGGATAGAATAATGATTTGGACACAAAGAGATGTCCAATCCGAATTCCCAGAATCTGTTAATGTTACCTGCTGACAGGGAAATTAAGGTTGAGATTGCAATTAAGATTGCTAATCAGCTAATAGAGAAAATTATTCTGGATTATCCAGGTGGGCTTAGTGTAATCTAAAGGGTCATCAAGGAAGAAGGAGACAGAAAAAAAAAGAACCAGAGAACATAAAACAGATTCAATTAGTCATTGCCAGCTTTGAAGTTAGAAGGAGACCTTGAGCTAGCCTGCAGAAGATGGAAAAGGTTAAAAACTAAATTCTTCCCTTGAACCTGAAAGTAAAAGAGGAGAGTGAAAAAGTTGGCTTAAAGCTTAACATTCAGAAAACTAAGATCATGGCATCTGGTCCCATCACTTCATGGCAAATAGATGGGGAAACAGTGGAAACAGTGGCAGACTTTATTTTTTGTGGGTCCAAAATCACTGTAGATGGTGGTTGCAGCCATGAAATTAAAAGACGCTTACTCCTTGGAAGAATAGTTATGACCAACCTAGATAGCATATTAAAAAGCAGACACATCACTTTGCCAACAAAGGTCAGTCTAGTCAAGGCTGTGGTTTTTCCAGTAGTCATGTATGGATGTGAGAGTTGGACTATAAAGAAAGCTGAGCGCCGAAGAATTGATGCTTTTGCTTGGACTGCAAGGAGATCCAACCAGTACACCCTAAAGGAAATCAGTCCTGAATATTCATTGGAAGGACTGATGCTGAAGCTGAAACTCCAATACTTTGGCCACCTGATGCAGAGAACTGACTCATTGGAAAAGACCCTGATGCTGGGAAAGATTGAAGGTGGTAGGAGAAGGGGACGACAGAGGATGAGATGGTTGGATGGCATCACTGACTCAATGGGCATGAGTTTGAGTAAACTCCAGGAGTTGGTGATGGACAAGGAGGCCTGGTGTGCTGCAGTCCATGGGGTCACAAAGAGTCAGACATGACTGAGCGACTGAACTAAACTGAAGGAATGCAGCCCTGCTCGTACCATTTCAGACCTCTGTCCTCTAAAACTGTAAGATAATAAATTGATGTTGTTTTAAGCCCTAAGTTTTCAATACTTTATTAAAACAATAGGAAATTAATACAGTTGTGAATTTATGGGAGTTGATGTGATTGATCAGAGAAGGAAAAGAGCAAAACAAACATATGAATCTTTTTTTAAAGTCAATTGGGATAGCAATGTATCCAGAGATGCCAACAATAATTGGCAATGGGAGATGTTTTGGGATAGAAGATAATGAGATTCAATTGATTTATGTTGAGTTTGAGGTAATAGAATGCTATGAAAGCATAAATATCCAGATGAAAAAACAGATTTGAATTTGGAAATTGATACTATAGAGAAGCTATAAGAATATATGATTAATCTAGTATCAATCTAGAGGGGTGCGATGGGGTGGGAGATGGGAGGGAGGTTCAAAAGGGAGAGGATATGTGTATACCTATGGCTGATTCATGCTGAGGTTTGACAGAAAACAACAAAATCCTGTAAAACAATTATCCTTCAATAAAAAACTAAAAATAAAAGAATATATGATTAATCTAAAGAGCATTTTAGGCAAATATATGGCTCAAGTTTAGAGATTTTTCAGATATAGAGATGGATTAAAAATATGAAAAATAAAATAATAGAGCAATTAGAGAAGTGGAAGGGGAATCAATAAGGGATGGGGTGAGGTTTTTTTTTTTTATTGGAGAATAGATAGTTTCTTATGGACCATAAAGAAGACTGAGCACCAAGAAAATTGATTCTTTTGAATTGTGGTGCTGAAGACCCTTGAGAGTCCCTTGGTCTGCAGGGAGGACAAACCAGTCAATCCTAAAAGTCTGCAAGAGATGAAACCAGTCCACCCTGAATATTCATTGAAAGGACTGATGCAGAAGTTCCAGTACTCTGGCCACCTGATGCCAAGAGCCAGCTCACTGGAAAAGACCCTGATTTTGGGAAAGATTGAAGGCAAATGGAGAAGAGGGTGGCAGAGGATGAGATGGTTGGATGGCATCATCGACTCAATGGACGTGAGTTTGAGCAAGCTCTGGGAGTTGGTGATGGACAGGAAAGCCTAGCATCTTGCAGTCCATGGGGTCGCAAAAAGTCAGACACTACTGAGCGACTGAACTGACTGATGTGGTATCTTTAAGTTCTTTCCTCTCTATTTTCTTATTTTTTTTTCTTTCTGGAATTTCTATCAGATGGAAATTTATACTTTGATCTTCAGTCTTTGTATCTTGTAACTTCTATTCTTATAGAGTAGGAGTAAGGGTTTGTATAAGTACATAAAATTATCTTGTTCATTTAAAAAGTTGTATAATTAAAATATTGTAAAAATAATTTATTGATGGACATTTAGATTTCCAATTTTCACTACCACAACAAAGAAATCATTCTATTATGTACATTTTAATGCTCATCTGTGAATATTTCTCTTGAACTGTTTCTTAGAAGTGGAACTGCTGAGTCAATGGAAATGTACAATTTTATTTTGATAGACTGTCAACTTGGTTTCCAGAATGGTTTCTTCAATTTATACTCCCACTAAAAGTGTACAAAAGTACTATTTCTTGTGTACTTGCCAGGGCATGATATCATCACCGTGATTCTTGTCAAACTTATGAAAAACAATTCCTTTTAATTTGCATTTTCTTACAACTCATCAGGTTGAGCAGCTTTCTATATATATTTATGTAGACGTTTGCAACTATCCTTTGTGACTTGTTTCTTTATATCCTGCCCATTATTTTTATGTTTTTTTTTTTTAAATTGACTTTAGGAACTCTGCATATATTCTGGTTAATAATCTTTCTCAGTAATACAAGGTCAAATTTTTTTTTCCCCAGAACTTTCCTGAAATTTTAACGTTATTTATAATTCATTTTGTTTTAGGGAGACTTTATATGAAATAAAATCTGTTGGTGTTTTAATTTGGCTTCTGTCTTTGACTTAGGAAATATCCTTACCGATATTAACTTGTATTTTCTTCTATGACTTTTGTAGTATTAATTAAATTACCTGGAATTTACACAGGCCTTATAATATTTTTTAAATATGCATATCCAGTTGTTAAAATACTGTAATAAAATAGTCCATATTTTCATTTTTACTTGAAATACTATATTCACCACAAACTAAATTAAAATAGATATGTAGGTCTATTTATGGATGCTCTTTGTGATATATTTTAACTTCTATCTTTCATGTCCTTCTTCATTAATTAAAAAAAGTTATAGCTATATTTTTCATAGGAGTCCTACTTTGTTCTTTTTATGAACTTTAGAATTAGTTCTTGGTTAATTTCTTTTGTCATTGGTTGAGGTGATATTTAAACATAGATTTACTTGCTCCTCATGATACATGATATATCTATCTCTTCCTTGTCCAGATCTTTCGGGTCTTCAGTAAACTCCCATAGTTTTATTCCTCACTCTTTGGGGTTTTTTAGCTTTTCATTATCATCCTTGATTATTTTTATCTTCAAATTTTCTGATTCTTCTTCAGAAACATTTGATAATTTAAAACTATCACTTAAATTTATCATTTAAAATTAACATTTGATAATTAAATCTACTTGAAATTTATTAGATTCAAATGTGAACAGTGTGTTTCTTATAATTTACAATCTCTTCAGTATTATAGACTTCCCTTGTGGCTCAGCTGATAAAGCCTGCAATGTGGAAGACCTGGATTCGATCCCTGGTTTGGGAAGATCTCCTGGAGAAGGGAAAGGCTACCCATTCCAGTATTCTGGCCTGGAGAATTCCATGGACTGTATAGTCTATTGGGTCGCAAAGAGTTGGACACGACTGAGCGACTTTCATTTCACTTCACTTCACTTCTCCAGTATTATTTTATTTATACTTATAATTCTTTTTTTATAAGGTTTACCATTGCATTTTTAATTTTACTGTTACTGCCTCAAAGAATCAGTTCTTGATAGCAATCCTGTTATTGTCTTTAAGTAAATTATTTATAATATTTTTTACTTTTTATGATTGTTTTTAACTTATCCTTATTATTTAAAGTAATGGAAGCTCTGAAATTCATACTTGTGTTTCAGTTTTGTTTGGCTGTTATGTAATTTGATACATGTTTTATTGTTAAATTGTAAGGATGTATTCCAGCTTTTAAATTAAAAATTTACTCTTTTAATATTAATTAATTTAAACATGGTCTATTTAAATTAAATTAACATTATTTTATTCATTCACTGACTACTTGAAGGTCTACCATACAAAAAGTATATTAAACCCCTACATACAAATGCATTCCATTTTGAAAGCCTGTTTGTAAGTCCACTCTGTTCATAAGTCCAACAAAGTTAGCCTAGGTACCTAATGGACACAGTTGGCTATATATTACTGCATTGTAATAGATTTATAATACTTTTCACACAAATAAACATAGAAAAATGAACGTAAAAATAAAACATTTTTAATCTTCCAGTATAGTACTGAGATGAAAAAGAAAATAGATCATAATATGGGCTAACTGTCTATTTTCTCTGCAAATTCATATATCTGAATCTTAATGCTAAATGTAATGATATTTGGAGGTGGGTCCCTCAGAAGATGATTAAGTCATGAGGGTGAAACCCTTATAAAAGAGGATTAGTTTCCTTAGAAAAGATACCCCAGAGTGCTCCTATGCCCTAGTCACCGCGTCAGGGCCATCTATGAATTAGGAAGTGGGCCGTCAGTAGACAAATATTCCAGTGTCTTGATCTTGGACTTCCCAGCCTCTAAAACTAGGAGAAATGAATATCTGTTGTTTAAGCCAATCGTCTATGGTATTTTTACTATATAACAGCCTGAGAAGACTGAGACAGATAATGTTCATATTAAATCGGACACAGAAGAAAAACAATCAGTGAACCTGAACACAGAGCTATAGAAATTATACAAAATTATGCACAGACGCAAAAAAGAAAAAAGAAATGAACCTCATCATTGACTTGTGGAATGATATCAGACAGTCTAATGTACATGCAATTGTGGCCTCAAAAGGAGAAAAGAAAGATAGATGAGAGAAACAAATTTGAAATAATAACTGACAATTTTTCCAAGTTTGTGAAAGACTACAAATCTGCAGACTCAAGAATCTCAACAAACTCCAAACAAGATAAACGTTTATGTGCTCAGTCGTGGTCAACTCTTTTACAACCCCCATGGGCTATAGCCTGCCAGGCTCCTCCATGGGATTTTCCCAGGCAAGAATACTGGAGTAAGTTGCCATTTCCTCCTCCAGGGGATCTTCTCAACCCGGTGATTGAACCCACAGTCTCTTGGGTCTCCTTCTTTGGCAGGCAGATTCTTCATCACTAGGTCACCTGGGAAACCTTTAAGAAAACGACACTAATCCAACTGCTGAAAACCAGGTGAGGAGAAAATCTCAAAAGCAGTTGCTGCTGCTGCTGCTGCTAAGTCGCTTCAGTCGTGTCTGACTCTGTGCAACCCCAGAGAAGGCAGCCCACCATCCCTGGGATTCTCCAGGCAAGAACACTGGAGTGGGTTGCCATTTCCTTCTCCAAAAGCAGTTAGGGGAAATCAAGAGAGAGGACTTCACTGTGGTGAAATTTAGATGAATATAACATTTGTGGTTGATGGCATTTAATTGGCTTAAAACTTTAAACATAAATAATAATAAAAGTAAAAAATATTAACCCTCACTTTTTAAGACATGTACCATTATTCTCTCATAAAATCATCATTAAATTACCGAGGGAATATAATATAGTGAAAAATATGGATATTGGAATGATGAAACTTGGAAAAGAATGTGGTTCTTGTTTCAAAGATTTGAGAAGTCTGCAGGCCACAGAAGAGATGAGAATATACAGAGAAGCCATGTCACCCCATCATTTACTGCATATAAGACTGTAGCCTATGTTAGAACTGAAAAAATTATTGCCATTACCTAAGTTTGAATGGCATGTGCTGGATAAAAGTGTGGGTTGCAGAGCAGTTGGTAAGAAGTATAACTTGGTCCTAATTAAACATACCACCAGAAATTTTCTGGATGCCAGAGTTTATGCAGGGGAAGGAACCTGCTGTACGGATTATTCTCATATTACACTTTTAACTAAATCAGGGAGACAGCTGAGGCTGGTGCCCAGTGAGAGCTGTCAAACCAGTGAGAAGAGTTTCGTGAAAAGTGCTGGGACTACTCCATAATTACAGTTAAGAAACTCTTCAGCAAAGAAGAGACCATCCACGCTATGACTACATCCAACTATAATGTCCTTGATCACTAATCTTCCAAAGTAAAATGACAATAAACCTATGTTTTTCTTTTCTTGCTTTTATGATTAGCACAGGGACTTATTCAATTTCTTACAATTCATCTCAACCTCAACATTATTCAAACATAAGTTTCCTTCTGTAGGGTTAGGTAAACCAAAACGTTGACTGATACATGGAAAACTATACACTTTAAATTGAGACTGTTATGAGGACGTAAAACAAATGCCCCCCTCCCCCCGCCTTCCCACCATAAAATAAACATACTCATAAGAAAGAGAAACTTTGAGAAATCTATCATTTATAAATGTCTTAAAGTTCAAGAAAACTAGAGTAAGGAGTCATTAAAGATGTAAGAAGTATATTTGGAGATTAAAAATATGCCTGCTGGATTTTAAAAATGCAATCAAAGGAAAAAACTGTGTATTGGATTATACAGAATACTGACAATGTATTAGTATTTTTACCCTCCTAAATTAAATAGGGGTTTCCCTAGAGGCTCAGATGGTGAAGAATCTGCCTGCAATGTGGGAGACTGGGGTTTGATCCCTGGGTTGGGAAGATCCCCTGGAGGAGGGCATGGCCAGTCACTCCAGTGTTCTTGCCTGGAGAATCACCATGTAGAGAGGAGCCTGGCGGGCTACAGTCCATGGGGTAGCAAAGAGTCGGACACGACTGAGTGATTAAGCACAAATTAAATAGAAAAGAATGCAACAATAAATGGAACAGGTGTTACCTGAAAATACAAATGACTAAATTTATACTGCCAGTTCTTTTCTATGGGTATGCTGCAACCAGATGTCTCATGACAATGTATCAGTGTTTCTTTATGTTATGATTATAGGTACACAAAAACTTCCCAAACTGAAATTCACAGTGAAAAAGAACAATAAAAAAACAGGCTGAACATTCAAGACTGTGAAACAACTTCAAAAAATATAACATACTTATAATTGGAAAAGCAGAAGGAGAAAAAGAAAACAAAGCAGGAGAAATATTTAAAGTAATCATCTTGGAGAATTTTTCAAAATTAATGACAATCACCATAGATCCAGGAAGTTTATAGAATGCAGAGCAGGGTACATATTAAAAATCCACATTTAGGCATATCATATTCAAACCTCAGAAAATCAAAAGAAAATGTTGAAAATATCCAAGAAGAAGAGGTGGGAGGATCTTCCTATAGAGCAATAAGTATAGGAATTATGGCTGACTTCTTGTCAGAAACACAACACAAAAAGCCACAGTGATGGCAGTTTGTAATGGCCAAAGCCAGAACAATTTGAACAAAAAAATAAATAAATAACTATTACATTATAACCCATGCTATGAAATGTCCATGAGCCATATGGATATAAATAAATCAATAAAGAAAAGAAGAGAATAGGTACATTTTTCAAGCAGAAGATTCCAAGTAACTATGCTCTGTCCTCAGGGAGTTGGGACATAATCCTCCACTTCTTAAGTATGATCCATCATAGTGACTGCCAAAGAATACGATATGTAAATGGGAGAAAAAAAAAGAGTAACTTTACAGTGGAAAAATCTGACACAGACTACCTCAGCTGAGGGGGTCAAGATTAACATCGACAGTGAAAAGACGTGTTGACTGTTTTACCACTGATATGATGGGGCGAGAATGGGACTTCACCTGTGTGGTCTTTCTCCTAAAAACCTATAACCTCAGCCCAATCATTAGAAAAATGAATCAGAAGAATCCAAATCGAGACGTTTTACAAAATATCTGACCTGTACCCCTCAAAAGTGTCAAAGTCATGAAAAAATAGGAAAACTTAAGAAATATCAGTCACAATGAATTTAAGTGAATATAACAACTAAATATAATTGGCATTCTGCATAGAATCCTGCAACAAAAAAGACATTAGTTAAAAACTAAGGAAATATGAATAAAATATAGACTTTAGTGAATAATAATATTCATTGTTAGTTCATTGTGATAAATGTCCCTAATAATGTATGATGCTATTAATAGTGAAAAGAGGGTATGGCTATATGGACACTCTCTTTACTACTGTCTCAATTTTTCTGTATATCTAAAACTATTATAAACTAAAAGTAAAAAAAAATCTGTTCTGGGAATATATTCCCCCCCTCAGTAAATTTTTTTTTTAAATTTTAATTCTATCGTGTATGTCATTCATACAGTAGCTTAAAATAGAAAAGCCACCAAGATGGACTCTTCCTAACGTAATGTGTAACTGAGTATGTCCGAGAGAAAAAGATCAATGGGAGAAAGAATGCCCTTGTGATATTACAGTCAGAGACCTTGTTGGAAACCACAAAATTCTTAGAAGGTTTCCCTATGGACAGAGCACAGAGAACTTCGTGAACCTGAATTGCTGGGGATGGGGTCCTGAGTTTACCCTTATTTTGACAAGTACAAAGGTGATTCTGACTTACACTAGAGATAGTGAATCACTGCTTTATCATGGGATGTGACACTGGACACATAACATATACGGCTTTAGAATCTTTAATCTCTAACCCTCAGATACAGTCATTTAATCCAAGGTTGCTATTCACTTTAACTGAACCATGACCAGCTCATATTTCACTATCTTTTCTTAGATATTTGTATAAAAGACCTTGCCTACATCCACAAACCATCCTGCAAAGAGCTTATGATCCATAAATTTCCCTAACCCAAATCCCTGGTATATAGAGATGAACAAGACAGACATGTTTCTCATCCTGACAGAGGTTTAGCCTGGTGGGAAAGACAAATATTAAACAAATAATTATGCAGACAATGAATCAATTATAAAGGTGATAATATTATGAATGTAGAACTAAGGCTGTAACAGGGGATTCTGTCCAATGTTTGTGTTTCTGTGTGGAAAGTGGTATTAGAGAAGGATTTCATATAAATAATGTTGAATTTGAAGGGCAAATTGAGTTAGCTAGATTAAAGCTGTTGGGCTTAAGGGAGTTTCAATCATGGCAGTGAGTGGTTTACAGGCCGAGGAACAGCATGTGCGGAGGCCATGTATAGAAAAACTGATTGGAGGATATCATATTAGAGAGATGGAGAATGAAAACTGTCAGCCACTCAACAAAAATTTACTTGGTTTCTATTATGTGCCAGGTTTTTGGATGAAAAGCAACCCTCTATGGTGGGAGCATAGAGAGCAAAGAGGAAAAAAAGAATGTTAACATTAAATTGCTTGTCATTAGTACCCTTCCTACTGTTTCCTAATAATTACAACTTCGTTTCATAAAGCTTAGAAATTATACCATTATCTCTTGTTCTAGAATTGTTCTTCAGATAAGACCCTCTTCCAGGTTTTTCACTTTGTTCTTTGCCTTTTTGAATATTAGAGAAACCTGATTCTCTTCAGGCTTCTGAAAGCTCATGTACCCACCAGATTTCTCAAAGATTTAATGCCCAGCATACATCCTTCAGCAGATTCTTTCCAAGTTATTTTACCACTCCAGTAATTCACCTGGTCTTTGAGAACTGGCCTTATTTTGAGATGTTGCTATGTCTCCTTAATATCTTACATTCTGGCTTTCAATTCCGTCTTTTTGGCATATTTATTCTACCCTAAATATAGTAATTCACCTTGTAGAAGAATATAAATGAAAAATAGTTGTTTCGTTTTCTTCTTCTAATACCTTGAAATTTCTCCAAGCTCTTCCTCCTTTGGCTGTCTTTTGCTCCAAAAACGAGCAAAGAATTATTTTAGTTGCCTTTAATATTTTTGTAATTTTACATGTATTGTGAATAAGACTTCTTGAAAACATTCTTAAGTGCTACTATTATAATACTGTGACTATTTTGTTTGCCTTTTTGAATACTTTTTTTTGAATACATTTTTTAATAAATGTATCAGAAAGCTTTTTTGGTGGAAATATCATGTTTCTGTCCCCACATTTTTTCTCATCAGTATCTCTTCCGTACAATATAAGCAGAATTATATCTTGCAGAGAATTTTGATGGGTTTCCCTGGTGGCTCAGATGTTAAAGGGTCCAGATGTCTTACCTTATATCTTCTGATAGCCTGAGTTCAATTTCACTTTCTTCTTAAACAGACTAACAAGCTTTTCTTCAAAAAGGTAAACAAAAAGGTTGTCTGAATGTACCCAGAATTTTCTTTCATTGTGATTTTAGACTCTAGGGTAGCACTGTTGCCTGTTGTCAAGATTCTTGTCACCAATTTTTCTATGTTCTACCAACCAATTTTTCCTTCTTGGTCATTACTAAGTTCAGAGTAGCAATTTCCCAAGTTGCTTCCACTACCCTCTAACGGTAAAATTATCAGTGGAAACAACTTAGTTACGAACTAATTTGACAGTCCAGGGTACTCCTACCAGTTTAGTGGACTGAGAATATTTTTTTTTGGTAGTCATTTAGGTAGAAATATTATGATAGTTAACTTAGCTACAACACAGCACCATAACTCATACTATATTGTATTAAAACAGTTACAGACCAAAGACAAGTTATTCTTACTACATCCCAGAGCTCTACAGCCCAGAGTTCTGTATAATCTGGACATTGTTTCTTTCCAACTTCAATTTACACTAATCTGCTCTCACATTTCACATGATCTGCTGACACAGCAAGCTTTTTTCTTCCATGGGGCATTCATTCATTTACTTTCCTCTGCCTGGACACTGTTTTTCTAATATTCTGTAGAGTGAGTTCCTTCTCATTCTTTGTTTCAGTTTAACATTTACTTTCTATAATAACCTGCTGTTTATTCCCTTCATAGTACTAATTACAATCTGAGGTTATTATACTTATATGTTTGTTTACTATATTACACCAATGAGAAAGTAAAGGCTGAGGTGGGAAAAGTGTGTGTTTTCCCATTATTTCATACTTGTGCATAGTAAATTCTCAATAAATAATTGTTAAATAGGTAAGTAATAGATATTCTAAAATGGTATGTTCTTTGCAAAAATGAACTAAATAAAACTGTAGAGAAGTTCTTTATTATACATAATTACTCAATCAGAACAGCCAATTCATACTTGTTTTGAGTAACCTTTAGTAAAGGTTACTCAAAAAAAGTGATTCTAATAACAGCAGGCAAAGAAATGCAGGCCATATAGATCATCTAGAAAATATGGATAAAGTATCAAATCAAAATTGCTTGAAGGCACAGAAAATTAACAAGGTAAAGCAGAATTATGAAGGAGAGAGGCAATCCTGACATTTGGGGCACTAGTCTTATGGGCAATATATGCCAATACCAATTCGGAGAAATGGGTCTCAGACAGTAAGGGCTGAGCAGAGTTTTAAATAGCCTTATAGGACTAGAGAGGCAAATTAGTATCAAGAATTTATCAGGAAGGAATAGCACTGGCAAATATTCCATCTTGAGTTAGAATGTGAAAGAATGCACCCTAAAATAAAGTTGAATCAGAAGTAGAAAAGCCTTTCAAGAAAGCGATCAAGTCATTTTAATCTCTGTAAAGGGATGTAAGTGATCTATTATTAGCTTTCTTGGATACATGAATTTAATTACTATTTAACAATAAATATTGTTTACATAGATGAATAAAGGATATACTAAAATATCAGTTTTCCAAAATGAGCTAAATAAAATAGTTGAGCCCTTCTTTTATGATCACTAAATTAGAACAGCTAATTCATGTTTTTGAGTAACGTGTAGCAAAAGATCATAGAGCAATAACAGAGAAGCTAGCAAAAGTTAATGTCATCATAGGCCTCAGGTTATTTACATAAAAGTTCATTTATGAAGTTTTTAAGCTTCCTGCATAGCTCAGCTGGTAAAGAATCCACCTGCAAAGCAGGAGACCCTGGTTCAATTCCTGGGCAGGGACGTTGCCCTGGAGAAGGGATAGGCTACCCACTCTAGTATTCTTGAACTTCCCTGGTGATTCAGATGGTACAGAATCTGCCTGCCATGCGGGAGACTTGTGTTTGATCCCTGAATTGGGAGCAACCCTGGCAGAGGACATGGCAACCCACTCCAGTATTCTTGACTAGAGAATCCCCATGGACAAAGGAGCCTGGGCTGCAGTCCATAGGGTGGCAAAGAGTTGGACATGATTGAGTGCCTAAGCACAGCACAGCACATGATGTTTGTAAATAAGATTAAAAAAAAAGATTGAGTAACTAATGGAGGCAATCAACATGAGTTAAAACCAAGAGAAACAATAAAATATAGAAAGAGATCAATAAGAAATAGAGATAATAGAGTTACAGATTTAAAAATAACTATGTAGTACTTGTTCAGGAATTAAAAAAAAGATTGAAAACTTTGACAGAAAACTTGAAACTATAAAAAAATGCAGACTTAAAGAAAAATTCTAAAAATAAAATTAAGTATTTAAATATAGATTTAAATATGCATATTATAGGAAAATTATGATGATGATTGGTCAAAAGAAAATGTTCATAACAAGACATGGAGAAACAACATAGTGAAAAAATACAGAAAGCAATTCAAAAGATATAAGAAATACAGTGACAAGATCTTAAATAAGTGCAGCTGTATTAATGGGAGAAAAGAAATGAGGGCAGAGCAGAAACAATATCTCAAGACCTAATAGCTACAAAGATCTAATATTAATGAAAGATACCAATATACAAATTCAAGAAGCCCTTCCAATACAGAAAAGGATGAATAATAAAAAGATTTATTGAGATGCCTCAAGGTAAAACTGTAAAAATATAAACTAAAACATATAAATAGAAAGTTTTCACAGCAACAGAAAAACAGAACAAGAATGACACCTGATTTCTCAATAGCAATTAGGAATCAGGGTATAATAGAATGATGTCTTCAAAGTAATGAAAGAATAAAAGTGCCAAATGAGAATTCTAAACCCAGTAAAAAATAGCCTCTAAAACTGATGATAAAATACAGGCATTCTTAGAAAAATTTGTCATCAGCTGACTTCTGAAGGAAATAGTAAAGGTTGTTATTTTGGAAGAAGGAAAAAGATTGTAAGGAGCACTGAGATGGAAGAATAAATAAAGAGTAATGGACAGAAATATATGGACATATATAACCAGTGACTATACAGAATAAGAACAATATTTTATAGAGTTTAATACACACTGTGTGTGTTCACTCAATTGTGTCCGAATTTTTGAGACCCTATGCACTGTAGCTGACCAGGTTCCTCTGTCCATGGGATTTTCCCAGCAAGAATACTTGTATATATACATTTAATATATATGATACACATTATACATATGTATGTCATATAGTTATATCTCTGTATATGTAATGAATGACAACAATATAATTTAAATCTAAAAAAACAAATTTAAAGTATTCTAAAAGCCTTGCATTTTTTCAAGAAGAGGTAAAAATATGTTATTTTAGACTTTTATAAGTCAAGACTGTTAAAAAAACAAAATTATCATTATTCATAAGTTAATACATAAATTGCAGTCAGTCAGTTCAGTTGCTCAGTCGTGTCCGACTCTTTGCGACCCCATGCAACCCCATGAATCGCAGCATGCCAGGCCTCCCTGTCCATCACCAACTCCCGGAGTCCACTCAAACCCATGTCCATTGAGTCAGTGACACCATCCAACCATCTCATCCTCCATCGTCCCCTTCTCCTCCTGCCCTCAATCTTTCCCAGCATCAGGGTCTTTTCAAATGAGTCAGCTCTTCGCATGAGGTGGCCAAAGTATTGGAGTTTCAGCTTCAACATCAGTATTTCCAATGAACACCTAGGACTGATCTCCTTTAAATTGCAGTAATTCTATGTTAATAATGACTAAAATGCAAACACTTCCAGTTTCTGGTTCTTCATAAAAGAGCTTGGAAGTGTTTTAAACCAACTAAAAAGTTGAACAGACTGAAAAATCAGTAACTTTTCTAGGATACATAAGAGAGAGAAGGCCACACGGCAAACTGCTGTCCCCAAGACTACAGAGCTGGGGAGTAGTGGCTTACTGGAGCAGAGAATCACAAGCAGAAACAGCGGCAGGAATTAGTCCTAGGAGTAAGAGAAAAACTGACCTCCAATTGAGAGACTTCTGGAGGCTCAGTGTGGACAACTCTCAGAGTTTAAAACTCCAAGGGAACCAAGCCACAGGAGGGTTCCCACAGTGGTATGAAATAGATCTCCAGGGGTTAGATATCTATCCACTGTGTGGATCACAACAAACTGTGGAAAAGTCTTAAAGAGATATGAATACCGGACCACCTTACCTGCTTCCTGAGAAACCTGTATGCAGGTCAAGAAGCAACAGTTATAACTGACATGGAACAACAGTCTGGTTCAAAATTGTGAAAGGAATACGTCAAAGCTATATATTGTCACCTCACTTATTTAACTTATATGCAGAGTACATCATGCAAAATGCTGGTCTGGATGAAGCACAAGCTGGAATCAAGACTGCTGGGAGAAATATCAATAGCCTCAGATATGCAGATGACACCACCCTTATGGCAGAAAGTAAAGCTGAACTAAAGAGCCTCTTGATGAAGGTGAAAAAGGAGACCGAAAAAGCTGGCTTAAAGCTCCACATTCAAAAAACTAAGGTCACGGCATCTGGTCCCATCATTTCATGGCAAATAGATGGGGAAATAATGGAAACAATGACAGACTTTATTTTCTTGGGCTCCAAAATCACTGCAGATGGTGGCTATAGCCATGAAATTAAAGAATCTTGCTTCTTGGAAGTAAAGCTATAACAAACCTAGACCGCACATTAAAAAGCAGAGACATCACTTTGCCAACAAAGGTTCATACAGTGAAAGCTATGGCCTTTCCAGTAGTCATGTACAGATGTGAGAGTTGGGCCATAAGGAAGGCTGAGCACTAAAGAATTGATGCTTTTGAACTGTGGTATTGGAGAAGACTCTTGAGAGTCCCCTGGACTGCAGGGAGATCAAACCTGTTTCAATCCTAAAGGAAATCTTGAATACTGAATACTCACTAGAAGGACTGATGGTGAAGCTGAAGCTCCAATACTTTGGTCACCTGATGTGAAGAGTAAATTCACTGGAAAAGACCCTTATGCTGTGAAGGATTGAAGGCAGGAGGAGAAGAGGGTGACAGAGGATGAGATGGTTAGATGGCATTACTAACTCAATGGACATGAGTTTAGGCAAGCTCTGGGAGATGGTGAAGGACAGAGAAACTTGGCATGCTGCAGTCCATGGGGTCGCAGAGTCTGACATGACTGAGTGACTGAACAACAATAATAAGAGGAAAATCCCCTAAGGCTTCCAGTAGAGGGAGGGGGAAAATGAAACAATTGGAACCATCCAGAGCACTTTTCTCAACAAAGCATGCCTGCAGGTGAAACTAGTTAATGAGAGCCTAAGCAGCTGGAGTATGATGCGAGTCTAACTGATCCTGAGAAGGGAAATACCCAAATCCAGCTCAGTCTGCCCTTTTGTCCCATTATTGGAGAAGAAAATTGAGAAATTTGTGAAGGTCATAATTCAGAAGCATGCTGCTGCTGCTGCTGCTGCTAAGTCGCTTCAGTCGTGTCCGACTCTGTGCGACCGCATAGACGGCAGCCCACCAGGCTCCCCCGTCCCTGGGATTCTCCAGGCAAGAACACTGGAGTGGGCTGCCATTTCCTTCTCCAATGCATGAAAGTGAAAAGCAAAAGTGAAGTTGCTCAGTCGTGTCTGACTTTTAGCGACCCCATGGACTGCAGCCTACCAGGCTCCTCAGTCCATGGGATTTTCCAGGCAAGAGTACTGGAGTGGGGTTAGGTTCATTAAGACTCAGACCTAACTGTTCTCTAAGAGTCGGACACGACTGAGCGACTTCACTTTCACTTTTCACTTTCATGCATTGGAGAAGGAAATGGCAACCCACTCCAGTGTTCTTGCCTGGACAATCCCAGGAACGTCGGAGCCTGGTGGGCTGCCATCTATGGGGTCACACAGAGTCGGACACGACTGAAGCGACTTAGCAGCAGCAGAATGCATTCACCCTCCCATACCTCACCACCATACTAGTGAAGGCCTATTTATAGCAGTCTATTTTACCTGGTACAGCATGCTTGGCTATCAGGAAAAACAGAAACAAAAAACAGAAAAATGGCATACCAAAAAGCAAAAACCATAATTTGAAGATACAGAGAACCAGACATGGCAGAAACATTGAAATTATCAGACCCTGAATATATTTATTTATTTATTTTTGGCCACAGGGCTTCCTTGGTAGCCTAATGGTAAAGAATATGCCTGCCAATACTGGAGACACAGTTTCATTCATGGATGGGGAAGATCCCCTGGAGAAGGAAATGGCAATCCACTCCAGTATTCTTGCCTGGAAAATCCCAGGGACAGAGGAGCCTGGAAGACTATAGTCCGTGAGGTCACAAAGAGTCAGACAAGATATAGTGACTAAACAACAAGAATAATTTTTGGCTATACCTTGTGGATGTAGGATATTGCCCTGACTAGGAACTGAACATGAGCCCCCTGAAATAGGAGTGCAAGGTTTTAATCACTGAATTGCCATGAAGTCCCAGACGCACACATTTAAGATAACTTTGATTAACTATGCTTAAAGGGCTCTAAGGAGTGATGTAGACAGCACGTAAGAACAAATGGGCAATTAAGCAGAGACAGAAATCCTAACAAAGAACCAAAAATAAAAGCTAGAAATCAAGAACACTGGAACACAAATGAATGTTTTTAATGGGTTTATTACTAGACTGGATGTGGCAAAGGGAAGAATCCCTGAACTAGAGAATCAATTCAGAGAATTCTCAAAAATTGAAAGCAAAGAGAACAGTGACTGAAAGAAACAGAATAGAATATCCAAGGACTGTGGACAACTACAAAAGGTGTGACTCATGTATAATATGAATAGCAGAATGACAAGAAAGAGAGAAAGGAGCAGAAGAAATGTTTCAAACTTTAATGACTGAAAATTTCCCCCAATTAATCAAATGCCAAACCACACATCCAGGAAGCTCAGATAGCAGCAAGCAAGATAAACACCAATAAACCACTACACCTTAGCATATTATTTTCCAGTTGTAGAAAATCAAAGATAAAAAAAATCCCTAAAGAACAAAGAGGAAAGCAACACTTTATCAAGGAGAAACAGAAATGATCATCTGACTTTTTCTCAGAAACCATGTAAGAAGAAAGTAGAGTAAAATATTTAAAGGAATGAGTGAAAAAACTAAGCAATTTAGAAATCTGTACCCTATGAAATTATCCTTCAAAAGGGAAGGATAAATAGAAATTTTCTCAGAAAAACAGAAATTGTACCTACTCCTCAATTTTGTTGTAAACCTAAAACTGCTCTAAAAATAAGATCTCTTTAAAAAATGAAAAAAAATGAATTATGACTACACTCAGCAATGCGGATGAATCTCACAAACATAATGTCCAAGAAAAGAAGCCAGATATGAAAGGATACATATTGAATAACTCTCTTTGGTGGTTTAGTCACTAAGTTGGGTTTGACTCTTGTGACTCCTTGAGCTGTAGCCCACCAGGCCCCTCTATCCATGGGATTTTCCAGGCAAGAATACTGGAGTGGATTGCCATTTCCTTCTTGAGGGGATCTTCCCAATCCAGGGATTGAATTCCAGTCTCTTGCATGGCAGGCAGATTCTTTACTGACTAAGCTACCAGGGAAGCTCCATGTCTCTCTTTCAGTTCAGTTCAGTTCAGTTGTTGCTCAATCATGTCCGACTCTTTGCGACCCCATGAATCCCAGTACACCAGGCCTCCCTGTCCATCACCAACTCCCAGAGTTCACTCAGACTCCTGTCCATTGAGTCAGTGATGCCATCCAGCCATCTCATCCTCTGTTGTCCCCTTCTTCTCCTGCCCCTAATCCCTCCCTGCATCAGAGTCTTTTCCAATGAGTCAACTCTTCGCATGAGGGGGCCAAAGTACTGGAGTTTCAGCTTTAGCATTATTTCTTCCAAAGAAATCCCAGGGCTGATCTCCTTCAGAATGGACTGGTTGGATCTCCTTGCAATCCAAGGGACTCTCAAGAGTCTTCTCCAACACCACAGTTCAAAAGCATCAATTCTTCAGTGCTCAGCTTTCTTCACAGTCCAACTCTCACATCCATACATGACCACAGGAAAAACCATAGCCTTGACTAGACGGACCTTTGTTGGCAAAGTAATGTCTCTGCTTTTGAATATGCTATCTAGGTTGGTCATAACTTTCCTTCCAAGGAGTAAGCGTCTTTTAATTTCATGGCTGCAGTCACCATCTGCAGTGATTTTGGAGCCCAGAAAAATAAAGTCTGACACTGTTTCCACTGTTTCCCCATCTATTTGCCATGAAGTGATGGGGCCAGATGCCATGATCTTCGTCTTCTGAATGTTGAGCTTTAAGCCAACTTTTTCACTCTCCTCTTTTACCTTCATCAAGAGACTTTTTAGTTCCTCTTCACTTTCTGCCATAAGGGTGGTGTCATCTGCATATCTGAGGTTATTGATATTTCTCCTGGCAATCTTGATTCCAGCTTGTGCTTCTTCCAGCCCAGCATTTCTCATGATGTACTCTGCATATAAGTTAAATAAGCAGGGTGACAATATACAGCCTTGATGTACTCCTTTTCCTCTTTGGAACCAGTCTGTTGTTCCATGTCCAGTTCTAACTGTTGCTTCCTGACCTGCATATAGGTTTCTCAAGAGGCAGATCAGGTGGTCTGGTATTCCCATCTCTTTCAGAATTGTCCACAGTTTATTGTGATCCACACAGTCAAAGGCTTTGGCATAGTCAAGAAAGCAGAAATAGATGTTTTTCTGGAACTCTCTTGCTTTTTCGATGATCCAGCGGATGTTGGCCATTTGATCTCTGGTTCCTCTGCCTTTCTAAAACCAGCTTGAACATCTGGGAGTTCACGGTTCATGTATTGCTGAAGCCTGGCTTGGAGAATTTTGAGCATTACTTTTCTAGCGTGTGAGATGAGTGCAATTGTGCAGTAGTTTGAGCATTCTTTGGCATTGCCTTTCTTTGGGATTGGAATAAAAACTGTCCTTTTCCAGTCCTCTGGCCGCTGCTGAGTTTTCCAAATTTGCTGGCATATTGAGTGCAGCACTTTCACAGCATCATCTTTCAGGATTTGAAATAGCTCAACTATAATTCTATCACCTCCACTAGCTTTGTTCGTAGTGATGCTTTCTAAGGCCCACTTGACTTCACATTCCAGGATGTCTGGCTCTAGGTTAGTGATCACACCATCATGATTATCTGGGGCGTGAAGATCTTTTTTGTACAGTTTTGTGTATCCTTGCCACCTCTTCTTAATATCATCTGCTTCTGTTAGGTCCATACCATTTCTGTCCTTTATCGAGCCCATCTTTGCATGAAATGTTCCTTTGGTATCTCTAGTTTTCTTGAAGTGATCTCTAGTCTTTCCCATTCTGTTGTTTTCCTCTATTTCTTTGCATTGATATCTCTCTTTACATAACATCAAAATAACAAAGATATATTTGTTGTTGGAAGCCAAGGTGAAATGATTGGCAAGGCACTGAAGGAATATTTTGGATATGTTGGAAATTTTTCTTCCTTAACCTTACATGTATGTTACAAACCTAAAAATTGTTCTTAAAAATGGTCAAAGTTATTCCTAATACCTAACAATTAAAACAAAACAAAAAAAAACCGATTAAACTATAAACTTGGTTTATGCAGTTTTAAGTCCATTCATGACTTTGACTCTTCAAAGGTAGATACATTATTAAAAAAGCAAACATATGCATAACTAACAATAATTTTTTTAAGAGAATGGATTTGTGTACAAACTATTTTGTAAATGTCTTGTAGTTCTGATAAAGATTTTTTTTCTGATGTTTTCCAAGTAATACCTTGACAATATGTTAATCAAGGCATGGTTATTCAAAGATAGACTGAACAATAGCTACATATTTTGAATTCACTCTTTTCAATTAAATTTGTTGAAAATAGGACTTTATTTTGGCATATTAAGTTATCTGAAGATAAGACTTTTTCTCTATGAAGAATAATAATTGTAAAATAATAACATATTTTTTCCTGTTGACAATATGTGTTGTTTAAAATCACCATTTAGAAAACTGAGGCTACTGAAGACTGTTAAAGTTGAATGATATGTCTTATGAATAAAGACATTTTTTGCCATGAGCAGACACTAGTTACACCAGGGGTAAAAACTTTAAACTTTAAGTCCATATTCTTTCAGGTCAATAACATTTAATTTTAGGCAGCTATCATGTATGTTTGAAAAGCATAGTTACTTGCCCCTTTATTTCTTTCCTTTCCTTCAGTGCTTTTAATTCTTATTAGACCTTTTATAGTGTTCCATAATCTTCTATATTCTTCATTTTTTACTCCTTTACCCTATATGTGGTTTCCGTCTTGATATTTTCTACTAGTTGACCAAACTTCCACTTCACTAAATACTTCATCTGTTGTGTCTAATGTCTCGTGTAATAATTTACTATATATTTTATTTCTAGGATTTCTTAATTATAACAACTAATTTAATCAAAATTAGATAATGATTATCCATGAATGCTAAAAACATGGGGTTGGGAAAAAGAATTTTCACGTGATCACAAAGAATCATCCACAGATTATTCACTAATTACTATAGTCTAATGTATCTTTATCTTAAGAGACTTGGTGGTTGCTCGATTACCAGATGACCACCTTAGCATCAGCAGTAGTACCATTGGCTATTGCATGTCTTCAGATATGATACAGTAAAAAACAAGGCTATATCATGTATTCTTTCCAAAAATGTGTAGTTGAATCTGATAATGAGAGAACAGTCAGACAAGTTTAGACCATCAGATGTCTTGCAAGACAAATGGCCAGGTCTCTTTGAGAAACAAAGAAAGGGCAACAAATTCCAGATGAAAAGAGATTAAAGAGACATAATGAACACATTCAACTATGTAAAAAAACTATGTCACTTCATACATAATTAGATCCCAGAATGGGAAAAATTCAACATGGAATGTTTATATAGACATTACTGAATTGTTAATTTTCTTAGGTATTATACATATAAGAGAATGTATTCATTTATAGGAAACACATACTGAAGTAATCAGAGATAAAACATAAAGTCATCTATAGCTTATTTTCACGTGCTTCAGCAACAGATACACATATATACACATACATATGTGTATATATTTGTATATATAATGTAAATTAATATACATATAAATGTAACTAAATATATATATTTAACAAGTAAGTTAAATTCACCAATAATAAAATAAATATAAGATAATAAAACAATAAAGTATTTTCCTTCTGAATCAATAGAGAAGATAAATTAAGCTTCTTCACAGAATTTACTAAAGCAGAAAATGTGAAATATATTCTAAATAGCTTTTCGTGAAATATTGAAAAGTAAATATTTGAAATCTAACGGAATAATTGCTACATGACTTGAAAATATGAACAATCAGAACATTCACCAGCTATCAGAAACAAAATCTTAATGTTATTACATATTAAGAGAGAGCTGCCACTTTTTTTCTATAAGCAATATGTCCAGCCCTGTGGAGTCCCTTAATTCTTCCAGGGTAGTAATATGTAATTTGACAAATTATATTTCTGCCTGTCCTTTATAGTCAGAGTTCCTCCATTCCATTTTATTGCAAGTAGTTTTACTCCAAAAAAGTAATTTTATCTTCACAAGAAGAGATTCAAGACTTTTATTTTGCTAGCCTGAGAATGGGACTTCTGGGTACACTTTCTTAATGGATTATGTGTTACTAGCTTTGCCTGTGCTTTCTAGGCTAGCAATGGCACAAAGATATTTCTGTATTACTTTTTTTTCACAGTGTAATAGATTCTAGTACGATTCCCATGAGTTAGATTCTGTGGAAACATTTTCCTTACTAAGAAAAAAATGCATGTGAAATTAACTTGCTTCTAAATCCTGGTGGAAGTGATGAAACTTGATGTTTAATGATATTCCCTTGTGATTTGACGTGCACATTTCTAAGACGGGGACAAGACTACAATTAAATTTTTAGTTTCCTCTGTTGCCTAAAGGGAGAGTTCATCCAAGTTGATCCAGGCATTGCTTTCTAATAATTTCTTTGAATTTGCTATGACAATACAACACATTGTACTTAAAAACATTGAAATCAGACTTTTTCTATGTCTAATATAATTTCCAAACTTGCCATTTCATTTGGCATTCTATTGTTCAGATGAGAAATAATTAGAGTTTAAGAAATAGTATTTGAATGAATAAAATGCATAAGCGTTTGTTTTATACTGTATATTTTCTATCTTTCAACTATTGTTGCTGTTGGTTAGGGTATGGGAGTAAAACAAAACAGGAAGATGGTGATTGACACAGTTGATGAGAGACAAGTTGAGGAGTTTAAGGGTTGAATATTCTGGGTTGTCCGCACTTTTTAAAGTTTAGATTCTAACTTATTTCTTTCCAACCCAGGAATTGAACTAGGGTCTCTTGCTTGAAGGTGGATTCTTTACCAACTGAGTTATCAGGGAAGCCCTTCATGAAAGTCATTCAGTCATGTCCAAATCTTTGTGACCCCAGGGACTATACAGTCTGTGGAATTCTCCAGGCCAGAATACTGGAGTGGGTAGCCTTTCCCTTCTCCAGGGGATCTTCCCAACTCAGGGATTGAACCCAGGTCTCCTGCATCTCAGGCAGATTCTTTACCAACTGAGCCACAAGGGAAGCCCTTTATAATTACATCTTCCCCAAATCTATTAAGTTAAGGGCAAGAAACAAAGTGATACATGATTAGATTGTGTATCATTTTGCTTTTCATAAAACCACAAAGATTCACAGAGGGGAAAAAAATAGTCATAAGTAATTGCAGTATCTCACCACCTGCAATAGAAGGCTCTCTTTTTCCTTTTGACCTCTCCACTGCACCCTGTCCAATCTCACTAAGAAAAGCAACATGCTTCCTTGGATTCTGGGTGACTGATGCAGGAGGTGACTATGTCAAGGCAGTCACTGTGTGATGATGAGTCTGACCACAGACTTGAATGACATAAAGGGCAATCCAGGAAAAGATCCAGTAGAATAGCAATTCAGGAAAGGAAACAGTTAATGAAACGGTCCCAAGATAGAACTAATTTAGTACATTATGGAATATAAATAAACCTACTAGGATTGAAGCTTAAGGCTAGTTTTGTGGCATCATAGGAATCCTGTAGTTTATGCTATCATCTATTGGATCTATCGTTGTTGAAACTCTGAGCTTCAGTGTAAAGTGTATGACTCTCCTGGGCTGACATACTGGAAAAATGGCAAGAAGACATCCCATGGAAAGACCCTGAGATTAGGTAGACAGCAAACTCACAGTCAGCCTCGGCAGATGTAGCCCACAGCCATTTCAATCTTCCCATCTGGGGCCTTCCTCATCATGGAGCAAGGATGGAGCATCTCTTGCTATGGTGCTTGACCTGCAGAACCATTGTGGATAACAAGAAGATGGCTCCGGTTTTAAGCCCCAAAGTATACGGAGTAGTTTGTGCTGCATATCTAAGCAAAACAGAATTTGATTCTGTAAGTGTTCAGTTCAGTTCAGTCACTCAGTCGTGTCCGACTCTTTGTGACCCCATGAAATGCAGCATGCCAGGCCTCCCTGTCCATCAACAACTCCTGGAGTCCACCCAAACCCATGTCCATTGAGTTGGTGATGCCATCCAACCATCTCATCCTCTTTCATCCCCTTCTCCTCCTGCCCTCAATCTTTCTCAGAATCAGAGTCTTTTCAAATGAGTCAGCTCTTCGCATGAGGTGGCCAAAGTACTGGAGTTTCAGCTTCAGCATCAGTCCTTCCAATGAACACTCAGGACTGATCTCCTTTAGGATAGACTGGTTGGATCTCCTTGCAGTCCAAGGGACTCTCAAGAGTCTTCTCCAACACCACAGTTCAAAAGTATCAATTCTTCTGTGCTCAGCCTTCTTTATAGTCCAACTCTCACATCCATACATGACCACTGGGAAAACCATAGCCTTGACTAGACGGACCTTTGTTGACAAAGTAAGGTCTCTGCTTTTTAATATGCTGTCTAGGTTGGTCATAACTTTCCTTCCAAGGAGTAAGCGTCTTTTAATTTCATGGCTGCAATCACCATCTGGAGTGATTTTGGAGCCCCACAAAATAAAGTCAGCCACTGTTTCCCCATCTACTTGCCATGAAGTGATGGGACCGGATGCCATGATTTTAGTTTTCTGAATGTTGAGCTTTAAGCCAACTTTTTCACTCTCCTCTAGCACTACTGTAGTAAAAACCCAAAGCATTTTCCACTGGCTTTGAGACCCAGTGGTTGACCAAAGCAGAAAGAATCTCAAGAAGACTGTTAGCCAAAGCTGCAAATAACCTTGAGGAAACCACTGATGAAGGCTTGAAGGAAAGCTAGGAAAATATTATTGGAAATTGGAAAACAAGGGGATTCTCATTACATAGTGTAAGAAAGTTTGACAGTACTGTTGCCTATGGTCACATGAAAAATAGAAAGGAAACCCAATGAACTCAGATCTGGCTGGGGAGATTTTTAGGCAAAATGTACAAAGTGACAACTGGCTTCTTTTTACTGGCTGTGATAAAACAGGAGAAGAATAGATGCACCAGAGAAGAAGCCTCTACATTTTTGAGCTTAATTTAGAGAGATTACATGAACTAGAACTTGCTGGATTTGAAAATAAAACTGTTTCTCTTCTTAATCTTTCCCAGCAAAAGACTACCAAAGTAACAAATCAAATTCAGACAGGGCTATAAGATCCTTTGTTAAAAGCCCCCAAAGATATAAGCTGTTACCTCTCATAGATACTTTCAGTTAGACACAAGCCATCTAAAGAATTTAAGGGCATTCCACAAAGACTTTCCCTGTTAAAACAACAGAACTAAGACTATTAAGGGTTTTGTATCATAGCAGCCTCACTGGAACCCAAGCTTTAGATGGGCTTTGAGAAAAAAAATATATGAATATATCTTTTGTTTAATAGACTAGATCTTAATTTGATACAATTTAAAATTTTAAAAAATTGTAAAAGAATTATATTATCTTGGGCTGAAAGGGGCAGGTAAATTTCAAAATGAGAAGAGGCTTTTAGACTCTAACCAACTTCAGGTAAGAAGCAAGTTTAGAAGCATCCTTATATTTTGGAAGATTTTCTCTTATTTTTTGAATATAGACGTCTAGTATTAGGACAAGACATTGACTGAAAAATAGTATCATTAAATTAATTTTAAAATTAGAAGGACTTTGACTATAAACTTCTGAATACCCATTAAAACACTTTTACTTTGTAAACTTGTATGAGTTTTGTAATTTTCCAAGGAATTACTACATTTAGAATTCTTAAAAACAAGAAGCAGAGCTGAGAGCACTAGCATTACATTGTGAATGAATAAGATGGAAATGTCAGAAATCCAGTGGGATAAGAATGCAATATCTAAAATTCTCAGTTGTAGAAACTCAAACTCATAAAGAGTAATTTTCTCCACACATTGAAAAAGACAACCTTTGCAGCTAAAACACCTGGATTCAAGTCTCATTTCCTCAAATTATTAGAGGTTTGATTTAAGGCAATTTTAATAACCTTTCTACACCTACATGCTCTTATTTCTAAAATGGGAATAGTCATTATCTCTAAAATGGGAGTAATCATAATACATATGCTAAAGCATTGCTGTGATAATTAAATGGAGGAATAAATATAAATCATTTAGCCCAGAATCTGGAAGATGGTAGTTATACAATAATATAATACAATATCATCAAATGTAATATGATCACTATTGCAGTTATTTCTTCATCATCATCATCACCATCACAGATCATTGTAAAGTGGACATTAACTTAGACATTGGGGATATAATTGTATCCAAGACACACTTGATTCCAGCCCTCGTAGTCTGCCATGGGAGATAAGCAATTAAAAAATAATTGCAATTCTGACTTCTAAGTGTCCTGATATAGAAAATATAGCATGCTATGTACACGTGTATAGTTTGGGATCCACAGAATACAACATATTTTACAGCATTGAGGAAGCTTGCAACAAGACAATGCTGTAACTGAGATCCAAAGGTTGAGTAGCAGTTAGACATGTGAGGAGAGAAAGGAAGTTTCCATGAAAAAAGAACAGTATCTGAGACTATCCTGAGGTAGTATAAAGAAGGAGAAAGCAAGAGAAAGAAATGGTGCAGGTGAGATGGACAGGGACATCCTAAGGAAATTGGGTTTTTCCTAGATGCAAGGAATAGCCACTGATAAGTAATAAAATAGAACAGGGCAGCATAAGTATCTTTATTCTCTGAAAGACCATTTTGACTGCAACATGCAGAATTTTTTTTTTTTTTAGTATCAATGTTGAGAGCAGAGAACTCTGTTAGGAGTTGTGGATTTCATGGAGATAACACATGTTGACTGCCTGGACAGTCAAGAATGGAAGGAAGTGAACAGATTTGAAAGCTATTTAGGAGAAAGAATTTTTTCAACTTGGTGACAGAGTTGATCTTGGATATAAGATATAGAGGGATTGAGTCATGACTGTTTCCCAAGTTTTCACTTTGAGCATATCAGTACCACTCACAGATTTCAGGAGGGGGTTGGAAAAGCTGAATTGGAGACTGAAGTCAATGGCTGATGAGGTTAGTTTTAGAAATTCTATTTGCAATGCCTCTGGGACAATTTATTTATTTATTTTTGTTATCGTCTCTGATTTTTTGTCTTTGCCTAAAAGGGGACAAAATAATTGAAATGACTACTGGTAAAAGCAGAAAGTATTGTCTTAGGACTAGGGGAGAGTATATGAGTATTCTCTTGGTTTAATATTTCATTAATAAATTGTGTCACCCATCACAGTAATGAAATGAAATCAGCTAAAGATACTCTTAAATCTATTTAACTAACAGTCCAAATTTAATTATGGCATAATTATGGCAATAAAATAGATTCAGGACTTTCAGAGAATACTGGACTTTTAAGATTATATATCTTACTATGGAGTTAAAAATTGATGTGTGTGTATGTGTGTTTCTGACAAAAATTCGAAAGTATTTTATATCTCTTGGAAACAATTAACAGTGTGTTTTATTGTAGGATTTAACATTTTCTCTGAGAGGCTGTTTTGTCATGCTAATTCATACTGGAGTTTTAAATTACTTTTCACTTCTGTCCCCAAACTTACATGATATTCTATGTTATCCCCTAGTTCCATTTCTTTAAAGAAATAAACAAATACAAACTGAAAAGCAGGTTTCCATAGCACAGTTAAAGAATTTCAATAAGAACTCCTCCTTTGCCCTGACATTATTTTAACTTCCCTCAACTCCATTTGAAATCTTCTATAGTGACTTTTCAGAAGGTTGCTTTTCTGCCTGTCTAGACATCTTTCTAAATAATAAAGCTAAAATGGTGTGCTTATATCTGCTTTAGTCTTATTGCAAGTCTCTTTAAGCTTTCCTCATTCTTTGAGCTCTTACTTTATTTTCTAGGGATTATTTCTATCAGATTATTTCCAACTTTTTGCAAAACAATATTTGTGACTCATGGTTTCCATTCTTCTCCTCTTGCATTAAATAAATCCAAAGTCCTTTTAAAAAATCTGCTTTACTGTCTTATTTTGATTTCTGCTTTTTTTCATATGCTGTTTATTAAACAGAAGGGAGAGATATAGCTCTGAGATACTGTGATAATGAGTATCACAGTATCTAAAACCTAAGGGTTTTCTATTATCAAAACAATTGGTATACATCAAATTTGCTATTTATTTTTTGTTATGTCTATTGTCTTTTAATTCTGATTCAAACTATGGTTCTACATACATTCAAATCATGGCTCTACTATTTACTCTCTGACTAGAACACACGTATTGAGATTAAATGCACATGTGTTGAATGGTACCAGCTGTGTCTTATTAGTTGTGTGATAGTGGGCAACTTATTTTAAAATTCTCAGTCTCCTTATTAGTAAAATGCAGGTAAAATCATAGGTTGAGGATTAAATGAGTCACATCTAAAGCTCTTAGCCTTTTAAAAAAATCTTTTGGCCATGCCACATGTGGGATCTTAGTTCCCCAACCAGGGATCTAACCTGTAGTTGATCTAACCTGTAGTCTTAACCACTGGACCAAGCGGGAAGTCCCTCTCTGACTTTTACTTTGCTCTTAATTACCTAAAAAAGTTTTGACTACTGCAGTTGCTAATAATTCTTCTTTTTTTTTTTTTGGTCACTCTGACAATCCCTGACCTAATATGAAGAAAATTAGTATTTCAATACTTGCTTCTTACACTTTCTGTAATAATAATAAAATAATGTATAATATCTAGTTTGTCCTTAATAAATGTTAGTTCTCTTCTTGCTCCACTCCTCTCTAATATATTCTGCAGGTGCAATTTTCGGCTAATTCCTTGTTATATACTTATAAACACTTGCTTCCATACAGCTTCCTATGGACATTTCATAAAGTGTAGGATGCTTTTTAAAAACACAGATTTCTGACTGCACAAACTGGTGCAGACCAAACCAACTGAAACAAAAACTCAGGGTGGAGCCTTTCATCTTAAAAGCCTTCTCAGGGGAGTTTGATGCACTTCAAAGCATAGAACTCTCCAGTCTGGAGTGAGGCAGAAAATGTAGAGAGGGAATCTATAAATGTATATAATGTAAGTCATACACATATGAAATAATTAGCAGGAGAAGGCAGGGAAGTACTAAAAATACAGATTCTAAAATTTTAATGAAACATCTTATCTTGCACCCATGACCTATTGAGGAACAAGGGCAATAGGAAGTAAAGTGCACTTTATCGGTATCTGCCAATAATTTAACCCTTAGTAGTATAACAATCAGTCATACCAGGAGAAAGTGCTGCATACTGACCTCTGTGTAAGTTAAAATGACATCAAGATGTGTAATGTGAATAATGCATTGCTCCATTTACCAAAGTTACCTATCTTCATCATCAGTATCAGCATTTGTTTAAATGGATGATGCAGAGGACTATAAAGAATTTTTCATAGTGAGAAGGCTATCTTCAACTCTTGCTTTTAATGCTCATCAGTCAACATCATACTATGTTCATGGGAATTTTTTCTCTTTCTTCAATCTAAATGCCTTTTCTTAAACTCTTGCACATTTTCTAGGCATATGACAAGCTCAAATTGGTTCAATGTCTATGTTGTCATGCTGAGTATTTATGCAAAGCCTCTGATTCTTGATAACCAACACAAATACGTATTTCTTACAAATCAAATGAACAAGTTGTAAAAGTAGCAATCCATGAATTCTTTGTTTGTAGGTCTATCTTCGGAGAAGGCAATGGTACCCCACTCCAGTACTTTTGCCTGGAAAATCCCATGGACGAAGAAACCTGGTAGGCTGCAGTTCATGGGGTCGCTAGAGTTGGACACGACTGAGCAACTTCATTTTCACTTTTCACTTTCATGCATTGGAGAAGGAAATGGCAATCCACTCCAGTGTTCTTGCCTGGACAATCCCAGGGACGGGGAAGCCTGGTGGGCTGCCGTCTATGGGATCGCACAGAGTCGGACACGACTGAAGTGACTTAGCAGCAGCAGCAGCAGGTCTATCTTATAATTGTTACAAGTAACTATGTTGGGTAGTAGAAAGTGTATTGCATAAACTAAGTCATTAAAAGATGGCTAATACATGTATTTTTGAACTAAAATAATTTGTGAAGAATGCAGACATAGTGCAAGTATTCTAGAGTTTTGGTTTCATTGTATCTTTATGGACTATTCAATATTTGAACTAGTTTTGACCTCTCTACAGGATAGTGTGCTGTAACAGTTGAGGGTTAGAACTGCCATGAAAAAACATGGGTTATGGTCTGCTCCTGCCAGTTATTAACTAGGTGACTTTGGGATGAGACTTCTTCCTCATTTGACAATAAAAGTTACTATCCATAGATGCTTAAAATATGCTAGAAACATAAGCATTTTATTGGCCTTATGCCATTTAATCCCCATATTAACTATAGTGACATCTTTTTTATTCTATGGAAAGGGAAATTGAGGCTCAAGGAGATGAGTACTTTTTTCCAGGTCAGATACCTAGCAAGCAACACTCAGAAGATAAAACTTCATTTTACCTGTCTCCAAGGCCTGTGGAATTAACCACCATGAATTACTGCCTTTCAAAAAATTATAGCTTGAGGAAAAATATATATCATATATTGCTGGGGATTTTTAGAATTCACAATACATGATATAAATGTTAGTTATTGTTAAGAGGGCAGGTAAGTAAGTTCATGTCCTTTAACTTTCAGATGAAGGGACCTTAGAGGATGAATCAGCTTGTATAACAAACCATTCCAAAAGTTAATAGCCTCTATACATAGTTTTCTCTTTAGCTCTTGATTCTCTGTGTTAGCATGTCTGTGACAGCTCTTCTGGACACACGCATAAGAGCAAGGCAGTTCTACCTCTGGAGATTAGCTGGCTATCCTCCAGGGGCAGAGATGAGGTTTTAGCTATCGGTGGTGGGTACTTTATATCTCTTAGATGTTTATTTCTTTTAAATCCTTGCTCTATTATGTCCTCTTACTTATTTTCTAGTACTATTTTTCTTTGCACCAAAGAGATGGGTGTTTGGGGTGGGGTGGGAGGACACTGGAAAATTCCATCATGCAGGTCAGATAAGACTTGTTGTCATAGCTCTAGGGTAAGGTTCCAAGAAAGAGAGAGAGCAGAAGCATGCAAGACTTTTTGAAGCCAAGGCGTTGAACGGGTACAAGATCACTTCCACTTTTTCTGTTGGCTAAAGCAAGATGCAAAGCCAGTATAGATTCAAGGGCTGGAGAAATGGACTCAGTGGGAGAAGATGCAGAATCACATTACAAAAGGGCATACCTAAAGGAAGGGATGGGAAAACGCAGCCATTTAAGACTACTGCAGAGAAATTTTGCTTAAGAACATGTTGCTTCCTTAAGTAGGGTTAACAATATTTAAATATCCTCATACTGGATTTTAAAAGAGTTAATTTGTTCAAATGTTAAAATCTGACAAGTATGCCATCTGACAGTCACAATGTGGTTTCATGAGATACACGTTTCTAGTGGTGATGTGCTGCTCAGTTTCTGCAGCCTTCTGTGATGCTGACTTAAGGGTACAAAGGAAGGAGCATTTCAGTTGCTTCTCTGCAAGAAGTAATGTCCACACAGACCTTTGAATTCTTGTTCCACACAGACCAACACAGGAAATCACAACTGATTTCCCCCCTAGGTTTTCCATCGCCATCTTTCAAATATTTGCTTCCTGTCTGTCTTCCACCTCACGCTTTTATGGGTCTTTTACAGCAGGATCAGTGGAGTTAGTTAGCTGAGGGGGGAGGGGTGGGAAGGCTGTTCTATTCTCTTCGGTCTTATATATGAAGCCTGGATATTTGTTCTAGGATTTTCCTCTCTTATATTGACCAAGAGGGAAAAAATGAGACTGTACCTCATTCATTGTTTCATTTATCAGTTCTCCATTGATAAGGGCATCTTATCCTTTGATTTTCCCATATTGTTGTTTTCAGACTTATCCAAAATCTTCTCTTTTCACAGCTATTCTTTTATGAATCACAAGAAAATTCTGAATTCTTCTAAAAGATGATCCTTTTGCCAATGTGATTATTTCCAGAGAAGCTTATATAATCTCAGACTGAACTTGATTCATTAGGTCTTTGTCTTTTCCTTTCCCCTATGAGTCCTCTGCATCATTTTCCTCCTTTCTTTTGGTTTCTATATAGAGCCTTTATAATACAGCCTTAACATTATCAAGCTGAAGGCTTTCATTATTGATTCCTGCCATCGGTATGAGTTATCTTTCTGGAAGTCTTGTAATTTAGTATAAATATTTCCTCTATTTAAATCAACAGGAGTAATTTATGTAAAGCATTTTGCACATAGTAAGCTCTCAGTAAATGCTATTATTATAAATGCTGCTGCTACTAAACCTACTATTGCTAATTTATTTTAAAGCAAACCATATGCCTTTTTCTCCCTATTGAACTTTCACTAAAGCTATATAAGGAACTATCTAGACAATATGAGAATGCATATTAGAATTTGAATATAATTTTTCTTTGTAAATTTCTGACAACTGAATATACTATTACTCTTATTTTAAGAAATGGCTCCATGACTTTGTAAAACTAGAATTATTACCTCAGTATTTAAGTGTTACATTTCTTTACATGTTAGTAAAACAAATTTATACTTTCACAAGGCTAGGTAGGTTATTATTACACATTTACTGTCATACTGTTAGTATATTTCTTACAAATGTATACTTACCATATTTTCTGGCATTAGTTTCCTAGACATCAGTGCCCTTCCAAAGATCTTTCTTCACTTTGTTTAGGTATTTACAGTCATAACAGGTAGGAATTTTCTTTAGTGAACTGTTTATAGTTAATTGCCTATCTTGTAGTCTTGTATATGGCTAAAACGTTTCCATTAGTAACTCACAACTCTTGTTCTTTCCATAGTGTCTATGTTAGTATCTGTGTTTCAGGCGCTTCCTCCTACATACAACCTGGTGTTTCACCTACTCCATGGACTTCAAGTCTATCAAACTATCTCCATGGACCATGATCTCTCTTCTCCATCCTTTTCTTCCTAGAAATATAGGCACAGTCACAGAAACACACCCTCTATTTGGTGGTAAGATCTAATATGGGTTGAACTGTGTCTCAGGCTTCCCCTCAAACCTCCCCCAAATCACCACGGCCCCAAAAAAGAGATGTGGGACTCCTAGCCTCCAGTACCTCAGAGTGTCCCTTTCTTTGGGGTTAGGGTCTTTACAGACATATTTAAGTTAAAATGAAATCATGAAAGAGGGCCCTAATCCAGTATGACTAGTGTTTAAAGGAGAAATTTGTTCAGAGACAGGCGTGCATAAAGGGAAAATGAGGTACAGACAAAGGGAGAAGACAGCCATCTATAAACCAAGGAGAAAGGCTTGGAAGAGATCCATTCCTCACAGCCCTCAGAAGAAACCAACCCTGACAACACCTTCATTTGGAGCTTTGAGTTTCCAGAATTGGGGGATAATAAATTTCTGCTGCTTAAACAATCCAGTTCTATTATTGATAGCCCTAGCAAACTAATACAGGGCCCAATAAAATTTTTAGAAAGGGAGAAACTGGCTAATGAGATCACTGCTTTGGTACTTGGATAACTGTAGTTTGTCTTTTTAAGCTTCTGATAAACCTGAATTTTCACTTGCTAGAGCCTTATGTTCCTGGAATAAACTTTTAAAACTTGTTTTGTTTTATATAACCATGATGTGGTGACTGGAGACCTACATTTCACTGAAAAGAGCAAGCCATAGCCATGGTTAAGACGCAAGAGACCGGACTCACTTGTCACCTGTAAGTAGAGCTTGCTCCCTTCAGCTGCCATTAAGAAAAAAACAAAAACAAATACATAAAAAAACGCACTTGGTCTCAGATTTTCGCTCTCACTTGTTGGGAGGGGTGGGGTAGCGGGAAGAGAAAGGGTGTGGAGAGTGGGGTGTAAATAAGGCAGACAGCCGCTCCAGAGAGGGCGGGGACAGAGTCTCCCTGAAGGAAAGGAGCTGAACCTGGTTGGTACAGCAGCGCTTCCCCAGACCCACCCGCCGCCCACCCGCCGCTCCGCGAGCTCGGGGCTCGGGCGCAGAGGCCGGCTGCGAGCGGCGCGGAGGGGCGGTTCCGGCAGCGGCCGCCTGCGGGGCGGAAGGAGACCTGCGGTCCGCGTCGGTCTAGTGGGCTTGCCTGCGGGCGGATGAGCCCCCCGGACTCGGGTGGGCGGCGCGGCGGCCGCTGCCGGCGGGGTCGCGGGGCGCCGGCGGGGCCCGCCCCGCGCTCCATGGTCTGCCCAGCCCCGCGCGATGCTGCCTCTCGGCGCCGAGGTCGGCGCGGGGCGCGCCCGCCGCTCGCGGAATGAGGGCGGGCGGCGCGGCCGGCCGGCGGGCGCTGTCTCTGCGAGCCCGGCACCCGGGGCAGCGGCCCAACCACCTGCACCGGGAAAACGCCAACAAGTAGTTTCTCGTTGGCGCCGGGCGGCTGGGCTGGGCGTCGGGACTCAGTCGGGCTGCCCCAAGCCCCTCGTCCGCTCGGACGCCGGAGCAGCAGCACTTTCCTCTCGGTCTCCTTAAGGTAACTAGGGGCGGGAAGGCGAGGGGCGGGTTTGCCGGGAAGGACGTGCGAGAGCCCGCGAGGCAGGCATCCCCGCTCCGTTCCGCTCCTGGACTGGAGAGCCGAAGCCCCGGGGAGAGGTGGCTGGGAGGTCGGAAACGGGGACACCGTCACCAGGACTCCCAACTCCGGGGTCCAGGGGGCGTGCCTCCAGCAGCTTTCCCTCGGGGACCCGCCCCACTCGCCCCTCCTGGGAAGCAGCCCCCGACTCTCCACCGGAGAGGCGTTTGTTTCTCTTGGGAAAGGGGGATGGGGTGGGATGCATGGATCACTTCTCCTCTCCAAAATGGATTCTAGTTAGTCGTTTCCTTTCCCAAGTAATAATAATTTTCACAGCAATCATGTGAAAAGAAAACTGGATCAGGAAATTAGGCAGAGGTCTCCTTGGTGAAAGGCACTAGCAGGGACGTTTGTTTTTGCTCCGACTTCTGCGTTCGGTCTATTTGCCTGGCCCGGGAGGGAGAGGAGAGGTGAACCGAGAACAGGTCGTGCAGAGGGCAGTCTGGGAGCGGCGGGCCGTCCAGAGTTCACCGAGGGTACGCGTTTGAGGGGGGCTCGCCGCCCAGTCCGGGGGTCTCTCACCCAGCACTGTTAAGTTGCCTGGGCACAGAGAACTCCTTGCCTAAGGGAACTGCCTCCCGGAGAGGGTAGGGGGGAAGCGGGTCTCAGTGTGAGGGAGGAAAGGGAGCGGGCTTGGGGAGAGGATGGGGCGGAGGAAGAAGACGCGGGAGGACCTCGGAGGGGAAAATGAGGGGACTGGGGAGACAGCGGGGGAGGTGTAGGGACTGGAAACGGGTTCAACTCGAGAGAAGGTGAGGGGTGAGAAGCTGCAGGAGGCAGAGCTGAGGGAGAAAGGTGTGAGACTGGGGGAGAGGGGTCGTGAGAGGTCGAGGAAGATGGGGACTGCTATCTCAGTTCTCTAGAAACCTGGGGAAGGCTCAGTGCTGCTTGAGGCGGGGACAGGGCTGGGCGTCGGGCTTCTCCAGGGAGGCTCCTTGGCGCCTCACCTCCCCGTCCACGCTGCATCCTGGGGCGCTGGGGCTGGGAGTGGGGGCGGGGGTCACAGCGCGGCTCCGCCAGCCGCGCTCTTTAACTTGGCGCTGTATTCGCCTCCCCCCAGTCATGTCTGAGGCACAGAGATGGGCAAGATCGAGAGCAACGAGAGGGTGATCCTCAATGTCGGGGGCACCCGGCACGAAACCTACCGCAGCACCCTCAAGACCCTGCCCGGGACGCGCCTGGCCCTGCTCGCCGCCTCCGAGCCCCAGGGCGACCCGCTGCAGCCGCCGCCCCCTGCGCGCTCGCCGCCGCCGCGGCCGCCTCCGCGGTCCCCCGGGCCGGGCGGCTGCCTGGAGGGCGGCGCGCGCAATTGCAGCGCCCGCGGCGGCGACCACCCGGCCGGGGGCGGCCGCGAGTTCTTCTTCGACCGGCACCCGGGCGTCTTTGCCTACGTGCTCAACTACTACCGCACCGGCAAGCTGCACTGCCCGGCCGACGTGTGCGGGCCGCTCTTCGAGGAGGAGCTGGCCTTCTGGGGCATCGACGAGACCGACGTGGAGCCCTGCTGCTGGATGACCTACCGGCAGCACCGCGACGCCGAGGAGGCGCTCGACATCTTCGAGGCCCCCGACCTCCTCGGCGGCGACCCCGGCGACGACGAGGACCTGGCTGCCAAGAGGCTGGGCATCGAGGACGCCGCGGGCCTGGGGGGCCCAGACGGCAAGTCCAGCCGCTGGAGGAGGCTGCAGCCCCGCATGTGGGCTCTCTTCGAGGACCCCTACTCGTCCAGAGCCGCCCGGGTAAGGCCAGAGGCGCCCCCTTCCGTGCTGCTCCAGCTTCTCCCCACCCCTTCCGAGATGTCCTGCTGTCTCAGCAGAGGGCCTCGGGGAGCGGGCCGGGGTGTCCCGTATCGGTAGGCTGGGGGCCCATCGCTCAGGGCAAACTCAGGGTCCCCCTCCCTCGTCCTCTTTCTACCCGCCCCATTCCCCTCCGCTTCCCCCTCCTCTCCTCAACTCAAACAGATTTACTTCCCCAGGTGGGACCAGCAGGGCAAATGTCCACTGCTCTGGGCAAGTCTGTTGGAACCTCGTTCTGAAATCGCTACCCACGCTTCATGATGTGGAATTTCTGTTTCTCTTTTATTCCAACCTTTTCTTGAGTTCCGAGGGTCCTCCTCCAGGCCTCCCGATCATCGAGGTTTGATCTTTCCAGTGAGGTCTGACACGCCTGACTCATGCAGAGCAGTGGCCCTACTTAGGGCAGTAGAGGGAAACACATATATGTCAGTGGCTGGGCCGGGAGATGAACAGGTTCATCTTGGAAAGAGAACCTCCTGAATATCGTTTGGGCCTGTCTCCATCCAAGGGAGAGCAGTGCTGAGTCTGCTTGCCTCAGTAAGCTGACGGGATAGCCCACCTGCACAGTGAATTTTGGAGTCTGTGGTCTTTCCCCTGGCGCTCTGTGTCTTTTACAGGTTCAATGCCGATTGGACACTTCGGTGATCCTAGTTCAGTGGGAGTCTCTAATTTAGATTGTAGGCAACTTTATTTTATTCTATACATTTTGATCCCATACTCATGTTTCTTTTCAGTTTCTAGTTTGAGTGACAGTTTAAATTTAGTCTTTGACACACTGGATTGATTCTTCAAAATCCCAATGAAGAGATGATAAAAGTAACTAGTAATGGTTTCTCTAATTTTAAAGGAAATAAAAGAAATATAAATAACCTCAGATTATGCAGTATGTGAATGGTTTTTAATTCTGTTGGAGAATGGAGTACTGTATTTAGTTAAATCTTTGCAACTGCATGTGTCTGGTTTGCCTCTGAACCTAGGAAAGATCCTCCTTGGGCAGAATGGGATTTCTCCCAGCTTGAGTTTGGCTCCATCCTCTGCATGTCAGAAGTCTCTGCCTCTGAGACATTTTGAAGCTGTCTGATAACATGTCAGAAGATGTGCTTCTGATACCACTTTAGAAGTCTGAGCATGTATTTTGTTTGCAATTTGATATAGACTATCAAAGAGACAATTTAAAGCATTGCTACTTTATGGGATCTGGTATTTAAGTGCACACATAAATTCCAGTATGTCCACATTCTCATATTTGAATATAGAATTAATAACTTCAACTCTGAGATCTTCCTTTTAAGACCATTCTATGAATTCAGCAAGAGTTGGCATTCAGGGGGAAAAAAAAAAAAGTGCAGACTTATTTATTTATTTAAATTAAATCAGAGACTCATGACCATTATCTCTGTTGTTTTGGATTCCAGCTGTGTGCCATAGTGCTCTTTCCAATTGGCGACTAAAAAGATAATCTGCATTTGTTTTCAGACTCATCATATAATTTTGTTATTTTATGTGGTATAAAAAACCAGGATGTTTTATTATCTTTATTCATGATAATAAAATGCATTTTTTGGAGGCTAGGTTGCACAGGAAAAGCTTCAAGGTGTTCAATTTTTATTACTGCTATGGAATTTGATTCTATGAATTAATGGTCTAAGGGTAGCCCATTAACTTGAAAATAGTTTTTTAAAAATCTTACCAAGATTTTGTTGTAATAATATTCAGAATTTGACCTGCATCCATTTTAGGTGAGGAAAAGAACACAGATAGATTAGAGATTAGTTTTAGGTCAAAGAGCCATTAGAAACAGAATCAGCTGAGAATGAGAGACCTGGAAAATTTCACTGAGGTCACCTCATGAGGAACCTGTAGTTTGTAGATGAGGAAAATGAAGACTGCAGATGCTAAGTGATGGCCAAGGTCATAGAGCAAGTTATTAGCAAAGCCAAAATTACGCTGAAGGTCTCATGACACCCTCCCCAGGCCCTTTCCACTGCAACCACTGATTATAACTGACTATTTGGCTTGTGAAATCTCTGCAGACAGTGTTGCTCTTGAGATTTAATGCAGCATAGGACAGTCCTTAGTCTTCTAACTTTGAAAGATCATCTATGACATATCTCTGTGTGTGTGTATATATATATGTGCATACATATACATTTTTTTCCAGGTCTTTGGCTGCACTACCCAACATTAGAGTGCAAATATGGGATTCCAGTTTTCTTAAGATGAACCCTGTTCTAACTTTCAATTTTTATTGACCAGTTTATATGTAATGTTTTTCCTTTTTTTTTTTTTTTTTCAGATTGGCTAACATTTGTGGGACTTGTCTTCAGAAAAATTGCTTTTCAAATTATTAGGGGTTGCTTAAAAAAGAGTACTCAGAAGTCACCATTCTATTTACATGTGATTTAATATTTTTTTATGGACACTTTTAGTTCAGATGATTGACTGACAATATTATCTGACTACTTTGGAAAATAGAATTACATTGGGATGTCACTGGATGAAATTATATTTTCATGGACATGATTCTAGGAGACATAAAATCAATTATCAAGTGGTTTGTTTTAGCTGTGGTCTTACTGATGTCATTCTTAATAGAAGTATTTAACTTTTATAAACCCTCTTACTTTTCATTTTACATTAGTTCATCTTTTATTGATGTACTTGAGATGAACAATTTTAACTGTGCAAATTTCTGTTTTCAATTATACTTGTTTCATCATTGTCCTTATCCTTTCCCAGTATTGAGGAGAGTGACTTAATTATATAGTAGATTTGTTTTACTTCTAACTTTTTTAGTCTAAAGTGGCAGACTGAAACAACAGTGGTAGGAATTAGATAATTAATTTAATTTTACAGCATTGTATTTTTGCCTTTTGTTTTGGTTGGCATTTCCCCCTCCTCTGTTGCTTTTAATTTATGATGTAAATACATATTTGAACAGTCTAAATTGTTCAGGTTAACTTGGTAAATAAGTTTATATTTTACATTTATGAATTGTATCCTTAAAAATATATTAGAAATTTATAAAAATTTAAATATAAGTTGTCATGGAAACCTGTTGTGGAGAAAATGAGATCTGGAAAGAAGAGAGATTATCCTGTTGATGGCATTGAATAATATTTACAAATAGAAAAAAGCATTTTAAATGGTTTTATTTCCACAGAATTACTAAAATATACTCCTTAAAACTATTAAAATTTAAATTTGAATATCTAGAATTGGATTCAGAATTGCATATATGTAATTTGCTTTTTATGGGACATTTTTTCCTCTACCTCAAAGTACAAAACAGGAAAGGAATGATCTTCTAAATAACTATTTTCTAGGTTTAGATGTCGCATTTAATTTTTTAAAGTTATAATATGGTAAGGACAATTTGAATCATACATTAAGATTAAAGGAAGAACACGTATTAATTCTTGTTCTGTGAGCCTTGCTCCAGTTAAAAGAAATAATGGCCAAATAAAGCTTGTTTGTGAAATATTGTTGTTAATTATTAAAATTTTAGAATTTTATTTAGTCAATTAATATTGTTTCTGCAGTCATTGTAGACCAGAAACTATATAAGATACTAGAAGTGCGTGAGCAGATATAGCACTTTGCCCTCAGTAAGCTCACCACTCTTTATAATAAAATATTTCCTAAAATATTATCTATTCAGTTAAAAGTGCAACAGAATAACAACAAGCAAAATTCCAGAGATACTAAAGATGTTTCCCTTAAAAAAAAACCAAAACTCATGTGGAAGTGTTGCTTGAGATGTTCAGGAAAATACTGCGTTGATTCTCTGGTGGGCCACTGGTTAGGAGAAACTGGGGCTCAATACCTGGCAGGGGAACTAAGATCCTGGAAGCTGTGGGGTGTGGCCAAAAAAAAAAAGAAAAAGAAACGACGGTTTTATGCTTCTGTTAGTCTTTATTTTATTATGAAAGTGTTAGGCTTTTTTAGCCTTGATTTTTCTGTTTTCAGAGTGATTTATAGGCTCTCTCTTTTTAATATTATTGAAGAGTATGAGACAAGCTGTGCTTATATCTAAAAACTGAATTATTTGCAGAGAAAACAACTGAATTATTTACAGTGTGTTCGAGTGTCTTCATCCCTTCTATTTTAATTAAAAGTTTGTTGTTGTTTGTTCAGTCACTAAGTTATGTCTGACTCTTTGCGACCCCATGGACTGCAGCTCGCCAGGCTTCTCTGTCCTTCACTATCTTCCAGAGTTTGCTCAGTTTCATTTCCTTTGAGTCAGTGATGCTATCTAACCATCTTTTTAATCTCACAATTAAAAGTTATGGCCAACCACATGACAATGCAAATCCAAACTTCAGACCCCTAAAAAGAGTCTGCTGTTAAGAGTCTGGTGTATTTGCATTTGCTATATAAGCATCTAAGTCTCCCTTGACTTTTTCCAGGCCACTCATTATACACTTCACAGATATATTTGATTTTATCCATATATTCTGAGCATTGGATAAGACTAGAGAGTGCCTCATTCAACACATAATTTAAAAAAGCAAGTAACTTTAGTAGAACTGTATTTTTGATAGTGTATTTGACCCCAGACTAGGTGACCTAATTTGTTGCTAGGGCATTATCATGCCAAAGGTGAGTAGTTGGGCAGTTTATGTATGGCTTTTTTTTTTTTTCTTTCTGTTATATTTTCCCAAGAGCTCATTTGTAGACCTGAATTGACAAAACTAAATGAGAGTCAGATAAATTTTTCTTCTCTGTCAAGCAGCTTATTTTCAAAGCAACTGAAAACGAGGAAATGTGTAGTTTTATAAAAAATGCAGGTCAACCTTTCCCATTTAGAAATATGTGTCATTACTATTTATTTTAACTACTGTAAATAAAATAAATGCAGTTTTCAGATCTCATTTTTATTCTCAAATTCTGAATCATTTACCCTTTTTTATTATGACAACCTTTAAAAATGTGTCTGAATGAAATAGTAAAGAGCACTAAAGGACTGATAAAGTATAAACACAGGTCTGTATAAGGAAATATATAATGGCAAGATAATCTAAACTGTAACCATCAGTGGATTATATAAACTTGATCCAGTTCTTTTTGAAGTATGAAGGGCTTTTCTTTTGGAAAAACAGTCAAGATTTTTCTATGACAAGATAGCATTGCCTTTTGCTTACAGTTTGAAGGGTGGTGATTAATTTTAATACTGTGTAGTCAATATTTTCACAGAAAGTGATTAAACTGTGGGTTTTGGGAGGAGAAGAGAGTAGAGTAGAGAGTACATGGAAAGAGCATTGGAAAAATGCCTGAGTTGGAATCCATGAGTCCTAGGCACTAACTCTGCTTTCACAGCTAGCTGTGTGACCTTTGAGAATTTACTTTGTCTTTCTAATTCTTGATTTCCTTTGGCTTTATTTTGAAAGAAAAAATGGGGACGACACACTGGATTAGATAAGTATTCAAACTTCTTTCCAGCTCCAAGATTTTGAAGTTTAGAGGAAAAAACAAGGATAGTGATGCTGAAAATCCCTGGGTAGGAAAAGAGCATGTCTGCACTCATTTTGATTGTCCTCTAGGGACCATCACACTATTAAGGTAAACTAGTATGGATTTCTCTCTCTTTTTTTTTTTTTTTTTGGATTTTAACTTGCTGCCCTTTTCTTTTCCTACAGCTGTTGGGTAGCTGCTGCTCTGGTTACCATAGAAACAGGTTGGCTCCTAGCTTCCTGTTTCCATTGAAAACAGCTTTCTTTCAACCACATATTGATCTCAAGAAATCATTTTGCTGTCCGCTCTGTCATGAAACCCATAAAGATGATCGGCTCTGTCATTTTCTAAGTCTAAGATTCAGTGCAGGTGTATAGCCGTCCACCCACAAGGGTAACTGATTAGGTAATCTCAGTTTTATTTCCATTTGAAAAGTGCCTTGTCAAAGACACCAGCCTTTTCCCCTTCCCATATCTTATACAGAAGGGAAAGTCTTATTCACTTGAGGATTTACAGATATGCCTAACACATTTAAGTGTTTACCAAATAGTGTCAAATTATTCAGTTCTAATCTTTTTCATAACTCATTCAATCAGGATAAGCATAGAGAATAGTATGCTGTCTAGCACACTCTGTAAGTTTGTGTTTTAATGTACTCACTAGTGAAGAATATTTGAAGAGAAAAATATGTATGTATTATATAATGCACCCTATTTCTCTCTTGAGGAAAAAACAGTTTTTCTATTTCAGCCTATACATATTTAAATTAAAAAGATATATATAATGTAGATACATACTCTGTATATATTTATAAAATGTTTATATGGATAAGTGAAGGAAGAGACTTGTGGGAATATGGCTTAAAGTTTTGATTGAGAATATTTGTGTGTGAGCATACGTGTATTATATATTATGTCGTATATAATCTTTGAATGTGGCCTCCCTAATGGCTCAGTGGTAAAGAATCCACCTGCCAATGCAGATGCAGGTTCGATTCCTGGGTCGGGAAGATCCCCTGGAGGAGGAAATGGCAACCCACTCCAGTATTCTTGCCTGGGAAATCCCATGGACAGAGAGCCTGGCAGGCTACAGTCTATGGAGTTGCAAAGAGTCGGACACAACTGAGCATGCACACCACCACACCACAGCATCTTTCAGTGACATTGGTATGTATAACAGACTTCTGTTGTTCATGAGACTTGGAAGGAAACTGGTCATTGTGTCGGGAAACCTGACACAGTGACCTTAAATCACAAAAAAAGCAGTTGACTTGTTCATAGCCATGGCTAGTTAGTCACAGTGGCAGGGTTGGAATTTAGACCTTCTGACTCTTGGCACTCTTCCCATTCCATCTCGATTGCTTAGTCTTGATTGCGTTTGATATCAGCTGCACAAATTTTAGCTTTCGGAAAGTAGCAAGCCTGTTGGAAGTAGTTGAGGTAGGGTCTGTCCTCTTCAGTGTCCTATTGTTCAACAATAGCAGGGAAATTGTCCCTATCTTATTATTCTATTTCCAGATACCCTCCAGATGTATCCTTCCATTGCTGCCTTCTCTACCAGGTCTACATCTTACTGTTCTACCACCTTTAAAACATCAAAACTAATCTGCCTGTTTATTCACTTACCTCCTATTTTATCCCTTTAACTGTGTGTGTGTCTTTTGTAATATGTTTTTCTACTTTTGTTGGCTTTGTTGCCTTTGGAATTTTTAAATGCAACCCTCGTTCAACGTATTGGTGATGGTTAATGTTTTACAGAACATTCTCTTCTCACGTGTAACTAAGCAGATCATGGTTGGGTTTCAGTTCAGTCGTTCAGTCGTGTCAGACTCTTTGCAACCCCATGGACTGCAGCATTCCAGGCTTCCCTGTCCATCACCAACACCCGGAGCTTACTCAAACTCATGTCCATTGAGTCGGTGATGCTATCCAACTGTCTCATCCTCTGTCATCCCCTTCTCCTCCTGCCTTCAATCTTTCCCAGCATCAGGGTCTTTTCAAATGAGTCAGCTCTTCGCATGAGGTGGCCAAAGTACTGGAGTTTCAGCTTCAGCATCAGTCCTTCCAATGAACACCCAGGACTGATTTTCTTTAGGATGGACTGGTTGGATCTCCTTGCAGTCCAAGGGACTCTCTAGTCTTTTCCAGCACCAATTCAAAAGTATCAATTCTTCAGCGCTCAGCTTTCTTTATAGTCCAACTCTCACATCCATACATGACGACTGGAAAAACTGTAGCTTTGACTAGAAGGACCTTTGTAGGTAAAGTAATGTCTCTGCTTTTTAATATGCTATCTAGGTTGATCATCACTTTCCTTCCAAGGAGCAAGTGTCTTTTAATTTCATGGCTGCAGTCACCACCTGCTGTGATTTTGGAGCCCAACGTTTTGGTTGGGTATACACAGGGATAACTGGTAAATTAGAGTGAAGATGGTTGGAGCTGTTTTTAAGACCTAAAATGAGATTTATGTTTTAGTGAGGTCAGTAAATACAGGACTAAAAAACTTTTCCTTCACCCTTCTTTAGTAGTTAGCCAAAGGTAGTGCTTCCTTCCCTATTGGTGGAATGTAAAGCAGCCTTATAATTTTGTGTGTGTTTGAGAAAAGGCATTTTATAGGAGTCAAACAGAAGAAGGCATTTTATAGGAGTAAAACAGAAGAAGTTGCTGGTAGTATTGGGGAAAAAAGTACTCCATAATTGCTATGGTTACTTGACTGACCTTTTCTTCTGAAAGCTCATAATGATAGAGACATCTGTGTAACCTGACATTTCCTCCGTGTTCATGTATTAAGAAAACCCTATGCAGACACCTCAGTGTCTTAATTTTCTGTTTGAAGACACTGGTGGATTTTATATCAGAACTTAAGAGCTTTGCCATTCTTTCTGCATCTGACAACATTGTTGGTATCTTTAAAAACTGGAGCAAAATTCAAGACAGCCCTTCCTGGCAAATGTTCTGTGATTTAGTCTCAGCAGTGGAAGATGTTCTCCTCTGAGTTGTCTCCATGGAGAACAGTGATGAAAATATGCCACCTTTTGGCCACAGATGTTCTCTTCCTTTACACCAAAACTGTCCAGAATTTTAAAGTCATTCATTAAATGATAAAATGCAAAAACTTTTTTATATAATATTGTCAAGATATCCAAATGATACTATTAATTCTAAACTTAAGGCAACATGCTGATGTAAAATCTATTTGGATGAATATAAGGAGCCTGGCGGGCTATAATCCATGGGATTGCAGAGTCAGACACGACTGAGCAAGTATCACTTTCACTTTTCAGTTATTCCTAGAGCAGTTTGTCTGATTAGGTTCAGTGAAAGGGCCAAGGATTATTCACAATTTCTGTAAATTTTGTGTCTTGTTTGTAAATTTTGCTGCATAAGTTCAGATATGGGGTTGCTTATTTCTGTATTTATTGATTGAAGATAAAATGCCACTTGCTTAAAGTGAATATTATATAATAACTGTATTGGAAACAATGACAAAGTAATGGCATTGGAAACAGTGGCAAAAGGAAGCTTCCTTACTATATTAATTTGGATAAAATTGATATTTAGGAAAGTAGAACAAGACATCATTACGGCTTGATTTATTGTTTCAGTTGTCCTGCTTCCCTCTTGAGGTGAACAGTGAGAGGGCGATTATGAAAATTATCATAATATTCTTAGTGAGACCCATCTTTCATATATAAATTGAATAGGAAATGGACAGAACAGAGGTTTAGCTAGCCCTTTTTTGTGCCAAGAGATTCTAAAGAACCCAGTAGCCTTTTTTTTAAAGCTACAACTTTACTATCAGGCCTGAGTGAGCTATCAGGGTTACATAAAATGATTAGTGGTGCATCAAAGTTGAACAACCATCATATTTGTATCATGATGGAGAAGCATTTATGAACTTATACTTAATTCCCAGGTTCAAAATGGTGTTCACGGTGCTTTGATATTTAGAGTACAATGTTAGAGATATAAAATTCATGCCAAGCAATGAAATCAAATGCATTTTAATGCACTGATAGGCTTCAATGACATTCAAAATAGATTAGTCTCAATTAAAAAACAGGATTCTTTAATTGTTCCACTTTCTTATGAGAATCCACTGCATAGTTTTTAGTTGTAATATGTGCATACTATCAATTCTTTAGTTTTTTTAAATTCAGTGATTGTTTTCAGTACCTATTCATTTTTCTGTTTATGTATTAATCATTGATTTAATTCATCTCAAATTTCTCTGTCTTTAGTTTTGAGTAGTTGACTGCTTCAGTGCTGAGTTTCTTTGTTTTCAACCTTTTGTGTTTTCTCTGCTTTGGCTTGCTGCATTGCTTCAGTTCAGTCACTCAGTCGTGTTCGACTCTTTGTGACCCCATGGACTGCAGCGTGCCAGGCTTCCCTGTCCATCACCAGCTCCCGAAGATTACTCAGACTCATGTCCGTTGAGTCGGTGATGCCATCCATGAGTCAGTTCTTCACATCAGGAGGCCAAAGTATTGGAGCTTCAACTTCAGCATCAGTCCTTCCAATGGATATTCAGGACTAATTGCATTTCTTGGTTGAAATAACGTGCTAGGTATTAGTACATTTCTCTCAATTAAACCAACTGGAGGAGAACCAAGCCTCAAAGATGAAAGCTGTCAAATGCTTTTGAATCTCTCTGCTGACAGTTCTTGGGTTTTAACTATTGGCCCAAACTAGGTTAGTACAGAGAATGTAAGGGTTAAAATTTGTCATTTACCTTCAAGACACTTGTATTCTATTGGAAAAGAACAACTGTCTGCCTATGGTTACAGTATAATGCATTAAAACTATAATAGCGATATTGGCATACTGTGGACACACAGATTTGGGAGGGTCCCACTGTTCTATAAAGAGGAGATGAGATTTGAATAGTTAACATGCAAGAGATGTGTTTTCCAGCAGTCAAGGATTAGGTCAACAGAGTAGTGTGCAAACATGGGGTCTTGACAGAGTGCTGTGCCATGTCATAAGGGATAATAAAAGGACCAGAATGCAGGAGAACAGGCTTGAAAGGAAGAGAGGGCCTCTGGGTTTATAGCTGAGCCTTTTCTGATGAGATGGATATTTAGTCCAGGGCAGGAATGTTATCTCAGTGTATTTGAAAATAGTGGTTCTAACCACATAGATAGTGGTTCTAAAACTTAGATGTGCCTAGGAATAACCTGAGATGATGACTAGAATTTCGACTTCCCAGGTCTCACTCCAGTAGGATTTGGATATGATTCAGATAAGATGAACATCTTTGGCATTGTAGCTGGCCACTGACCCAGTTCATGTTAGTACTGTGATGTGACTGCTGCCAAAGCAAATACAGTTTAACATTAAAGTAGGGTAATAATCATGCTTGAACCAATATTTCCCAAAGTGTGTTTTCTAGATCTAAAGCAATCCAGAATGTTGACAGGTGTTGCCCTCAAAAGAGTTCCATAGACAGAGGAATTCGGAAACTAATTTAAAATAAAGATTTTTAACTAGATTTTTATTTTTCAATCTGTCGTCGTCTTCTTGATATCATTTTTACTACATCTCTTTTTCAGGGAAGAGAGTTAAAATACTAGCTGACAGTTGGTTTTGAGACAGGAGTGAGTTAATGCGAAGGACTGCACTCAGTTCACTGAGTTTGAATCCTAACTGTACCACTTGCCTGCTGTATCACTTTCACAGTGTCGCTTCTTTAAGCCTCCCTCTTTTCATCTGGACTGGGAAGATAATAATTGTATCTGGCTCAAAGAATTGTTATGAGGGTGGATTAGTGCATATTCATGTTCAGGAGCCAGCATGGTGTCTAGTTTTCTCAATTTTAGCTGTATCATTATTACTGTTATCATCATCATCACAATCGTCACTATTCCTTATGCCAAGCACTGGTTATTTGAGAGGGATTGGGGAGTCACATAGAGCACCTTAAGGGAACATTCTAGCATTTAGATTGTTCATAAAAAAGTAAGTTGTCTATTGCTGAGGTTTTTTCATGTATGAATATTGGATAGGTATCTGGGAAGTTATAGGAATAATTCTGTTCCACATGAATACATGGTAATTAATTAGAACAATATCTAACATGTGTATATCCTATACCAAACATTTTACAAGTTGTAAGGGAATGGTTTATTCCCTGCCTTTAAGCAGCTGTAGAGTCCTGGAAGAGAACAGCAGAAAAGAAATGAAAGTGCAATGTCAGGAGAGCTCCGGTAGAAGGTTGCCAAGGGTGGGAAAAAACTTCCTGGAAGAAATATACCTGTTTTGGTACCAGAGGCTGAAGAGGAGATAGCCAGACTTTTTAAAGAGAAGAGTTGAAATAAAATCCTAAAAGGGAAAGAAGGCAAGGCCTGTGCAAGACGCTGTAAATAATTCAGGACAGCCCCCACCTTGTGTAAGGGATGTGGAGGTGTTGCCAGAAACGAGTTGAGGTTGGATCGAAAGCCTTGGCAAGCTCTGTTTAGAAGGTCTGGTCTTTCTCTGGGACTGGAGACCTTTGGAAGGATTTTAAGCAGAGCAATGGCATGCATCTTTGTAATTAGGACTATTATTCTGAAATATTTATACTTGAAGACAGGATTGGGCTGGGGAAAATGAGTGCAAGTTTGTCACAAGAGCTATAGTTTAGCACGTGAGTGTGCTAATCCAGGTGTGAGGTACTAAAAAGTGAAAGTGTTAGTCACTGAGTTGTGTCTGACTCTTTGCGACCCCGTGGACTATAGCCCGCCAGGCTCCTCTGTCCATGGGATTCTCCAGGCAAGAATACTGGAAAAGATACTTACCATTTCATCCTCCTGGGCATCTTCCTGACCCAGGGATTGAACCTAGGTCTCTTGCATTACAGGCAGATTCTTTTACCATCTGAGCCACCAGCCCAAGAGATACTGGTGATCTCACTTAAAACAGTGGCCGGAGTGATGAAGTGAAATGAAGACAACTAAAGTGGAACTGTTGATTAATTAGGTGCCATTTGAGTAAAGCAGAGAGAGAAGTCAAGAATGTCTCCCTAGCTTCTGTTTGCCCAATGGGACAAGACAACTTTTATGACTTTTTTCTAATTCAAGAGTCAGTGGTTATATGATTTGAGAAATCAGTAGTTATTCTTTTATGGATTTAACACTGTAGTATTTTGTATTATGTTTTGTAATTTTTCTTTTATATTTCAGTACCAATTACTCAGTTATTAATAGCTATTTCATAGATTTTATTGTTGTGAAATTAGATGCAGAGTATGCCCTTTAAAATTTTTGGTTGCCGTAATTCACCACCATAAAAGATAGTGAGGGATAAGTCCTCTCTAAAAGAAATGTTGTTGGCAAAGTAATGTCTCTGCTTTTGAATATGCTATCTAGGTTGGTCATAACTTTCCTTCCAAGGAGTAAGCATCTTGGACATGAGTCTGAGTGAACTCCAGGAGTTGGTGATGGACAGGGAGGCCTGGCGTGCTGCGATTCATGGGGTTGCAAAGAGTTGGACACGACTGAGCGACTGATCTGATCTGATCTGAAAAGAAATGTTAGCTTTGTCTTGCTATATATTATTTTGGTTATATGCCCAAGAAAATAATATCAATTTTTGCATAATTTTTGTGAAATGTAACTGACTCATTCAATATAGTAGTTCATGTAGATTCCAAAGCTAGAAGCTTAAATTTAACTAGGGATTGAAAAGTACCAATGAGATTCTGTGGCTCTTTGGAAACTTGTTTTAAGTAAATATTTCCTCTAGATAAAGTCCAGGAAGGAGCAAAGGTAGTGAGGAAGAAAAACAAAAATGGGAAGAGGCACCAAAGGAATTAAACTGGGAAGAATGTGGTGAGTTCAGATCCAAGGCAGAGTAGCTCCTTCTAAAGCATTACTGTACCATGCCATTTTCTTGCTTATAAACCTGTTATCCTTTTCTAGTGGCTACATATTAAAACATATTTTTCTTAGCCTGGCTTCCCAGAATCTGCCCATCGTCTACAAATGCAATAATAGCTCCCACAGCTCTACTGCTCAGACAGCATGCTTTGCCATTCCTGAGTATAAGAGATGTGTGCACACTGTTCTGTTTTCGTACACTATTCTCACAGCTTGCACTCTCCCCTCCTCGATTTTACATGTTGATTCAATCATCTTGCAATAGTTTGTAAAATTATCAAGTCTTACTTGGCACCTTCTAAACTCTGTCAAAAGCAGTTTGTTTTCTCCTTTGAGTTTCTCTATCACTTTGTAGCTATAGTATTGTAGCATTTAACTGGCTGTCTTAGTTTCCCTGAGCTGTTGTAGCTAACTACCACAAACTTGATGACTTGAAACAACAGAATTTATTCTCTTATGGCTCTGCAGGCTAAAAGTCTGAAATCCTGGTCTCAGCAGAATCTGTTTCTTCTGGGGCTTTGAGGGAAAGGTCTGCTGGCAGTTCGGTGTTCCTCGGTTTGTAGCCATGTCACTCCAGTCCCTGCCACCATTTTGACAAGATAATCGTCCTGGTGTGTCTCAGGTGTCTCTTCTTAAAAGACACCAATTTTGGGGGTTATATCCTACAGTAATCCAGTATGACCACATGTTAATTTAAATAAATTGAGTAAATTGAATAAATTAAGATGTGGTCATACTGGATTAGTGTGGGCTGTACTTAAATTACCTCCACAAAGAGGTCACAAAATAAGGTCACATTCTGAGGTTTGAGGTGAACATGCGTTTTGGGGAGATACCATTTAACCCAGGATGCTAACTTGTCCATTTGGGCAACAATTTCGTAGTATCTGATAAATCTTTTATTGTCTTGATTTCTCCTTTTCCATTTTGGTATGTTCTCACTTAATGGATACCATGTCTTCAAGAATATGAAGATACTAGTTAGATAATTGTCAAAGTTCTATTTCATTTCTGGTATTAACTCTGGGTTCCTCTGTAGATTTTTTTCTATTCTTTCACTTTTGTCCCTTTTTATAGTTATTTATTTTCTTCAGGTATCTTTTCCTTTAAAAGAAGGTGGCAGTGATTGTAGTGTCCTGTGGGTAGACAGGCAGGATTGTGCAGAAAAAAGAATTCCCTTCAGGGTGGATAGGGTGGTTGGGTACATTAGGGACCCTCTCAGGGTCCAAGAAAGGAATCTCTATTTGGGGAAAGAAATTTAATGAATTCTGATTAACGCAGAGCGACCCTTCTTCTTTTTCTCCATACACTTTGAGTAAATATGGGGCACTAAGAAATTTACATTACTGTCCTCTGTCACAGCATGCCTAATTAGAAACTGTCTTCTCTTGATTCTCTAGGTAATTTAGAGAGGTCTTCTTTTCTTAAGAATATTTATTTATTTATTTTCGGCTGTGCTGTGTCTTCATTGCTGTGTGTGGCCTTTCTCTTTTGTCTTCCTCTAGTTGCAAGGCGTGGGGGCTACTCTCCTGTTGCTGTCCACGGGCCTCCCACTGCAGGGGCTTTGCGTGTTTCAGAGCATGATCTCTAGGCACTCAGGCTTCAGCAGTTGCAGCTCCCATGCTCTAGGAGAGTGGGCTCAGGAGCTGTGGCCCACCAGTTTGGCTGCCCGGTGGTATGTGGGTCTTCCTGGACCAGGGATTGAACCTGTGTTCCCTGCATTGGCAGGTGGACTTCCAACCACTGGACCACCTGGGAAGCCCCCTAGAGAACTATTCTTGCTGGCTATATCCTGAGGGAAGATTCTTTAGGAGCCACTGAAGGAAGTCAGGGTCTTCCAAGAAGTTGTCCTACAGTCCTTGTCCTAGGGCCTGTTGCCTCTGAGTTTGAGATTCCTCTGGTTTCTGTAGCTCTCCGGGAAGAACTTGACCAACTTTAGGAAAAGCTTTCTCTTGCACCTATATTGAATTCCATTCTCCCTCTCCCCTGAATCTGAATCTCAAATCTGTTTGCTTTATATCTTATTATTTCTGGGTCAATGATAGCAGTGTTTCCTATTTTCCATCCCTGTGATAATTTTTCATGATTTTTAATGAGACTTGGCCAAGGAGATGAAGTGTGCTCTCTTCCAAGTAGAATATGACTGTATGTGTATATAGCCCCCTTGCTCCTTGCACTAGTTATGAACTCATGCATGGGGGCACCATTCCATTCTTGTTGCCATTTTCCAGAGTAACGCACAATGTCTGGTAGTTTTCTCAGTGAGGTGTTTTTTTAAATTATCATATGAACAATTCCATGAGTGCCCTTGTCTACAAGGACGCGTTCCTCTATGATTCTTCTCTGCAGTCATTGTTTCTTCTTATCTTCTTTGGGCCACCTTCTTTATCCACTTCTTATCTATTCTGCTTCCCAAATACACAGTCTTAAAGAAGATATTCAAAGCCGACGTATAGTGTGTGATTTTATCATTGCCTATAAGAGGCTTGTTAGACTAACATTAATACAAAATCCTAGAAAATTATTACTTGGAGAACAGTGACACATTACTTTTATCATTTGCCCACTGAGAATACATTTGTAAGGACGTGAACTTTGACGGTTTAACAGATGTTTGTGGTATTTAAATTTCCCCAATAAAGTAATAGAGTCAAGCGGAAATAACGTTTACATGTTAGCCTGCTTTAATTTTTTACACTGAGACATTGCCAATGAGACCACATGCTTTAGTCCTTATTTTGTAGAGAGACATCTGACTGATGATAATAGATGGCACTGATTGTCCTGCTAATTACATGGAAATTGGGCCTTCACGAAGGGTGCTGTGTCCTAAGAAAAGATGCTAAAGAATGGATGTGTGAGCAGCAAGGAAATTAGACAAGAAGGACAGGAAAAAAAAAAAGATTCCTATTCATCACAGTATTGTTATCTCATTTCATTTAATAAAATGGAACTATCCAAAGGTGAATTTTTCCCCATGTACCTAGAATACAGTTTATCAAACCAGTGCAGTAATGAAGATAATTACATATAAAACCTAATTATGCTCAGATATTCCAAGTTGTGGCAAATAGAAAGACTGAGAAAGACATTTAAAGAAACATAGATACATGGCAGTGAGTGACTGAATGCGGGCACACAGGCACATATATATTATAGTGGTAATGCAAATGGAAGGAGGGAGAAAAAGCCTTCACGCATATACACGTATTATATATATTATAGAGATCAAGCAAAGCTGTATTGTTTTTAGGAAAAACCACTGTGAGATAGTAAATAAAAATTGTAAAATAAATCATGATACTTAAAACAGTAATTTTAGAACAAATTTATGTTTTTAAGATAAGGGCTCATTGTAATTTATTTTTAAAATAAAAAATAGTCTAAATCTTAAAAGTACATGTTCTGATTATGGACAGTTAAGGGAATATATATAATATGCTAAAGAAGAAAATAGCCCTTTTATCCCCCAAAGGCTTTTAGAAATTTAGTATAATTATTTTTATTTTCTGTAAGATAATTCTAAATTACATAGGGGTATAGAGAGTTCTTTATCCAATATTTAATCTTTGTAATGAGGAACACAGTACCTTCTGATTTAATTCAAATCTGATTTTATATCTCATAAAATAATTTTATTGTTTACTTCATACTTGTCCTATGTGTTTACTTCAAGTATTATTACTATATATTTTATGTTTAGATGGTATTGTGAATGGGGTCTTGCTGTCCCTTAAATTTTAACTAATTACTGATGGCATATGAATAAACTACTGCTTTTAGTGTATTAATAATATGTATAGTTACCTTGGCTTCCCTGATGGTTCGGTGGTAAAGGAACCGCCTGCCAATGTTGGAGCCTCGGCTTTGGTCCCGGGTCGGGAAGATCCCCTGGAGAAGGAAATGGCAACCTGCTCCAGTATTCTTGTCTTCAGAATCCCATGGGCAGAGGTGCCTGGTGGGCTACAGTCCATGGGTTTGCAAAAGAGTAGGACTCAACTTAGTGACTAAACAACAGCAATAGTTGTCTTATTGAATCCTTATCGACAGAAATAGCATTTCAGTTTATTGTTTTAGGTTTTGTGGATATGCCACATATGTAAATGATAATTCATTTTATAGTTTATAATAGTTTTAACTAATATCTCTTTTCTCTTTGAATTTTTATTATATGTATATAATTTGTAACTATATTATGGTCTTTATTTACAGATGTATTTGTACCTAATTAACAAATTACCACTATTACTTTGTTGTTATTTCTCATTTTTGAGTCAGTTTGGATTTCTTTATGATATGCTATTAATATATATTTAAAATTTCTTTTTCAGGATTGACTTGAGTATGATGTATTTTTGTGGGTATTCATGTATCTGAGGATATCTTTCTGTTGCAGTGACCTATGAAAATTATCTTGGCTAAGTTTAGAACTTTTGGATACCCAGTTTTGATTACTAAAATCTGCTGTTTCTATATGATAGTTAGAAATAATGAAATGTAGATGAAAACAATGATAGAGAAATTCCCATGTGTAATAAGCACAGGCAGGAGCACTAAACAAATCTTGGCCCCAAGTAGGATATGTCTTGCTGCGAGTTCTGCTTCTACTTCCACCTTTAGTCTCCAATTCTCTCAGTATTCTGCAGCCAGGACTCAGGATGGACCTGCATTTCCTCCTAATCCATTTAAGTTCTGGCATAACCTCTTTTTAAGAAGCAGCATATATGATGGCTAAGAGTAGAAGTCTTGGCATCAGGCAGACCTGGATTTGGTTATGGCCCTATGACATATTAGGTTTCATGACCTTGGATGACATTGTTAACTTCTTTAATATTTTGTCTTATTATTTGTAAAAGAACTTCCTCATAAGCTGGGTATTATGAGGATTGAATGATAGAACTAAATAAAGTAGTGCATTTAGTGCATATAGTAGGATGCCTAACAAAAACTAAGCCTTCTATGTGTGTGTGGGCGTGCTAAGCCGCTTCAGTCGTGTCTGATTCTTTGTGACCCTATAGACTGTAGCCCACCAGCCTCTTTCGTCCATGGGATTCTCCAGGCAAGAATGCTGGAGTGGGTTGCCATTCCCTTCTTCAAGGGATCTTCCCAACCCAGGGATCGAACCAGTGTCTCTTATGTCTCCTGCTTTGATTGGCAGGTTCTTTACCGCTAGTGCCACCTGGGAAGCCCAAGCCTTCTAAAAATGGTAACTATTATTATATGAAGCCCGAGGGCAAGCTGATGTGCAAAATCTTCAGTCTAATAATTAGTGGCATCTTTCAAATGCTTGTTGTATGTTTAGATCTTGGGACGAGTCTTCTCTTGTGGTTCAGATAGTAAAGAATCTGCCTGCAATTCAGGAGACTCAGGTTTGATCCCTTGGTGGGGAAGATGCCCTGGAGAAGGAAATGACAACCCACTCCAGTATTCTTGCCTGAAAAATGCTATGGACAGAGGAACTTGGAGGGTACAGTCCATGGGGTTGCAAGAGTTGGATATGACTGAGTGACTGAGCACTCACGCACAAGCATGCATGCACATACGTGTGCATCCTTCCCAGCATGCAGTTCTCCAGAGGCTTCTGCTGCTTCACCTACCAGTGCATCTCTGAGGGAAGCATCTAGAAACCTTTCTTCCCCCAGCTCTGTGGCTCCCTGGGATGGTTATTGGACAATAAGGAATAGGAGGCCCCTTGACCGTCGTTACATTGCTGGTGTTGGAGAGCATGCCACACTGGCAACTCTCTCCACTCCTGAGCTATCAAAAGAGTAACAAACAAGTAACTAATACTTTTACAGAAGTAGAGTCCTCCCCTCTTATTAATTAGTTCCCATTCTTCAAACCCTTATTGGTGGACGGATTCTTGGCTAATGTCATTCTCCTAGTCAGAGGTAAAGCCTGAATCTACTGTAACTTTTAAGCTTAAGGCAGTTTTCATGTTTCTCTAATCCTGGCCAGTCTTCACTTCCCCCAGCCACCAATTCAGGAGTTTGAGCACAAGATGCTATGAAATCAATTCTTTTTTTTTGGGGGGGGGTGGGGGGGCGATGTATCTGTGACTTGCTAAATTTATTTATTTCTAAATTGAAGGATACTTGATTTACAGAATTGTGTTGGTTTCTGCCAAACATCAGCATAAATCAGTCCTAGGTGTATGTGTGTATGTATGTATGTATGTGTACATATATATATATATATATATATATATATATATATCTCCCTTCCTTCTTTTACCTCTCTCCCCGTCCCACCCCTCTAGGTTGCTACAGAGGTCCAGTTTGAGTTCCCTGAGTCATACAGCAAATTCCTATTGGCTATCTAATTTCACATGGTAATGTAAGTTGCCGTGTTACTCTTGCCATGCACCCCACCCCCTCATTCCCCCCCCATCTCCGTGTCCATAAGTCTGTTCTCTGTGTCTCTGTCTCCATTGCTGCCCTGCATATTTCATCCGTGCCGTCTTTCTACCATATATATATATATGGCATGTTGTGAGTTTTTGTCCTCAAGTTTTCTCAGGTATTGTATTATATCATATGTTTTTATGACTGCAGGTTTGACAGATAAAATATGACACCTAGATAATTTTGATTACAGATAAACAAAAAGTAAGTGCTTTTAGGATAAATGTGTGTACCAGATTATGGGTCATACTTACACTAAAAGCATTCTGTTTCTTATCTGACATTCCAAATTAAATACACACCCTATAATGTTTACCTGCTGAATCTGGCAATGCTGCATTGCATTTTAAAGAGAATGCAGAAATAAATTTTTGGTGCTTGTATTTTGCAGTCTTTCTCACTGTTTTACGTTTAGTTCCAAACACAGATTTTCGAACTGAATATATTCATGGTGCTGTGCATCGTCTACTGTAGCACTTGCTCCAATTTTTGAAGCAGTTAGTGTTCAAATAGAGATAGATAACTTCTCCAGCTGTCCAGGGACATCACTGCCAGAACAACAACAAAGATGGTTGGGTCCTTGCCAGAGGTCATTTCTGTGATCTCAGAGCTGGAGAAAGGGTGGAATTTAATACCATTTTCATTCAAATGTTATTGGACCAACATATTTCTGTATTTTTTTTCTCTTCTTGGCTTTCATACAATTTCTGTTTGCATGTCAATAGCCTCTTCCTAGTATATTTTACTCAATACAGGTATGATGATTGCAAAAAAGAGGACTTTTAATTATTGCTAAATAATTGTACACAAAGGCTATATTATTTGAGGAAAACTTAGTAACTGCTACTGAGCTATAGAGAAATTCATCTTATTTCAGATGTGTTTTAAAATATACAGGTGTATGCATTCTTAACTTCTGGAAATTTGGTTTCTCATAATTTTATGTTATAATCCTCAGGTTATTTATGTTAGTAATTGTGCTGTTTCAGGCAGGCAGTAGTCCATGGGCAATTAAATAGTCTGCTCCATGATGTACTTTGGGCAGAGTTGCGTCTTGCCTGTGCCTTCAGTTTGTTCCAACAGTCGTTCCCTTTGGCCTTCACTGTCTCTTCTACAAATAACTGTCCTTGTGAACAGAGCCAGCATGCCCCACTGTGAGTTCTGCATGGTTCAGTAGGTGAGGAACAGGCAAGTGAAGGAATACAGCAGAGGAACTAAGGACAAAGAAAGAGATATCCTGTAACTGTAATTTGGTAAGACTGATTTTTCTAGTGTGGTAAATTGTTTCTTGAAGTTGATTCCAACAGAGGACTTCTAAACATGTTTTAAACCATGGCAGTGTCTTACTAAGGGCATCATCTCCCCAAGCAGAAGTGTGTTCTTTAGTACACAAGTCCTTTGAGATGCTGCATTATAAAAAGCAAATTCTTCTTGAGTCACCCTGTCTCCACTTGCTGATTCACAGGACATATTGTGCATTAGGCCTCTGAGAAATCCCACTAATTATAAATAAAACAAAAAGGAAAGGTGCCTATCTTCCAGTTTCCCCCTGCAAACATACCATTTCATGGTGTGTCTTTCAAAAAACACTGTCCTTTGGGCATTTTTTAAAAGAAGGAGATCATGTCATTGCTTATATGTCATTGCTTATCTGAGTTTTGGTTTGTGTGTTTTTAAAGCCATTGCTTTAGTGTCACATGTTGCAGGGAAGGTGTTAAAATGGCTGATGGAAGGAAAATGATACCTGTGATTCAGGCATCTAATAGAGTGCAGGACTGAAATGGGAAAAGAACGATTTTGTGAAATGAAAGTTCAGCTCAACTTTGTGTTTTGAGTTTGGCCATCATTCAAGGTAATATTTGGGCTTCCCAGTCCTGCTCAGTGGAAAAGAATCTGCCTGCCAATACAGAAACCACAGGAGATGTGAGTTTGATGGGTGGGTCTGGAAGATCCCCTGGAAGAGGAAATGGCAACCCACTCCAGTATTCTGGCTGGATAATACTGTATAATGGACAGAGCAGTCTGGTGGGCTAGAGTCCACAGGGTCACAAAGAGCTGGACATGACTGAATGACCTGCATATAGGTTTTTCAAGAGGCTGGTCAGGTGGTCTGGTATTCCCATCTCTTTCAGAATTTTCCACAGTTTACTGTGGTCCACACAGTCAAAGGCTTTGGCATAGTCAATAAAGCAGAAATAAATGTTTTTCTGGAACTCTCTTGCTTTTCCGATGATCCAGCGGATGTTGGCAATTTGATCTCTGGTTCCTCTGCCTTTTCTAAAACCAGTTTGAACATCAGGAAGTGAAGAGGAACTAAAAAGCCTCTTGATGAAAGTGAAAGAGGAGACTGAAAAAGTTGGATTAAAGCTCAACATTCAGAAAATGAAGATCATGGCATTTGGTCCCATCACTTCATGGGAAATAGGTGGGGAAACAGTGGAAACAAGTGTCAGACTTTATATTTTTGGGCTCCAAAATCACTGCAGATGGTGACTACAGCCATGAAATTAAAAGACGCTTACTCCTTGGAAGGAAAGTTATGACCAACCTAGATAGCATATTCAAAAGCAGAGACATTACTTTGCCAACAAAGGTCCGTCTAGTCAAGGCTATGGTTTTTCCAATAGTCATGTATGGATGCAAGAGTTGGACTGTGAAGAAAGCTGAGTGCCGAAGAATTGATGCTTTTGAACTGTGGTGTTGGAGAAGACTCTTGAGAGTCCCTTGGACTACAAGGAGATCCAATCAGTCCATTCTAAAGGAGATCAGTCTTGGGTGTCCTTTGGAAGGAGTGATGCTAAAGCTGAAACTCTGGTACTTTGGCCACCTCATGCAAAGAGTTGACTCATTGGAAAAGACTCTGATGCTGGGAGGGATTGGGGGCAGGAGGAGAAGGGGACGAGAGAGGATGAGATGGCTTGATGGCATCACTGACTCGATGGACGTGAGTCTGAGTCAACTCTGGGAGTTGGTGATGGACAGGGAGGCCTGGTGTGCTGCGATGCATGGGGTTGCAAAGAGTTGGACACAACTGAGCGACTGAACTGAACTGAACTTAATGACTGAACATGCGTGCACAAGATAATACTTGAGGAGTTTGATCACATGATTCCATCATAAATTAAGGAGTTATGAGCTGGAAAATAAAGTAACAAAGAAAGAAAAATGTTTTCATGCAAGTTAACAGAAAATAGAAAAGATTGGTGAAATGAAATGCTGTCAACTTTGTAAGTAACCAATTTTTTTTTTCTCAATCTAGACATCTGTTAGGATTAATTTTTAAAAGTATATTAAATATGAAGAAACTAATCTTTGAAAAAAATATTCCTTGAATAATTATTTTATATTCATAAAAATTTGAAATAACTTTAATTTCCAACAAAGGGTAATAAAAGATATATGCAAATTATGGCAGTCCACGTAATATAATATTATTGTATTTTGAAAAATAATATTTATGAAAAAATCTTAGTAATATGGAAAGCTATTTATAAAACATTATCATAGCAGATTTAAATTTTGCTTATTTCATATATATTGAATAAACTCTGAGAACTAGTAAAAAAATTATTTATATAACCGAACTATAGAGATTTGAGATCATTTACTTTTTCATCCTAAAAAGATTATGTATTTCTCAGTTTTGTCCAATGGCCATTTGTTAACTTTATAAAAAACATGAATGTACTAATTTTAAAAGCATGTTTCTAAGGTATAGCAGTGTGTGCAAATAAAGCTCTTAGCACTGAAGATGTAGCTGGCTGAAAATTCTATAAGTCTTTCTGCTTTAAAGGAATTAGTAAAATTATAAAGAATCTCAGCTCTAATATTTAAACTCTAATGTATACCACAGAAAGAAATTTGGTGAGAAAAAATAAATACCCAGTTTAATTTTTATATTTATATTGATTAGATATTTAATGAGCTTCATGCCTCCTAAATACTATTGGTGCTGGAGATTATCTCTAGCCTGAAGAATCACACAGTCTAACTGGAATTTGGAGGTACAGCAGGCAGGTAAACAGACGATTACACAGTTTGGTAAATTCATGAGAGAGACACACAGAATATCTTAAGGACCCATAGCATGAGCGTCTAATCCAGACCTAAGGATCAGAAGAGATTTACTTGAGAAGGCAACACCTGAGCTGAGTCAAATTACAGGTTTCATGTAGAGAGGGGAGTAAGAAGAAATATGTTCTTGATAGAGGGGGCAACACTGGGATTGCATCAAATTTGAGAACAACCCATGAATCAATCATTTTGGCTTGAGGAGAGTACTGAGGCATGGGAGGAAGGGTGAGGGAGAGCCCAGTGTTTTCCCTAAAATGCTTCTAGCACTTTAAGAATCATTCTCAAAGAAGTGTTAAGAAAATTTCCAATAGTCGAGAATTTGTAGGATCTTTAGTACTATGTCTTCGTGATACACCTCTGTTTTCCTTATTGGCATTCCAATGAAATTGAAATTAATAACTAAAATGACATTTTTGGAGACTACAATAGTACATTTATTTAATAGGTAGCAGATTTTATAGCGTTTTCAGAAATACATACAAACTGAGTAAGTGACTGATGGCTCAAATGGTAAAGACCGCCTGGAATGCAGGAGACACAGGAGATGTGGATTCGATTCCTGGATTGGGAAGATCCCCTGGAGTAAGAAATGGCAACCCATTCCAGTATTCTTGCCTGGAAAATCCCATGGACAGAGGAGCCTACGGGCTATAGTCCATGGGGTCACAAAGAGTTGGACACAACTGAGAATGCTTGCAGTGCTCAATGCTCAGCTACTAATATGCAAACTAACAAATCGCAGGAACTAAGTAAAATGTGTTACCATTGTGCCAGTCCAAAGATGTCTTTCATAATTCTGTCTTCTATTATCTGGTTAAACACATCTGTTACCATTCCTGTAAAGGATTACACATCAAGCTTTGTTTTTCTTTGTAACTCTTGATTATTCATTTTCTTCTATGAGTATTCAACAGATATTATTTCAGATGGAAAATCTACTCTTACCATTCCAATATATTCTCTATATTTTCCCAACTCTACACCTCTGTTCCCTTCAGAGAGAGCCTGCATTCATGTGTCCACTAATGGATATTTACATACTAAAAATTTCCCATGAGAATATGGACTGTCGTGGCCATGCTCAGATCTGATTTTGAACAGTGAAGATTGGGCATGTAACCATCACACGTATTTAAACTCTGTTCTATCTCTGTGGATTCACAGATCATTTCTCAAACAGGCACTTAAATATGTTAGTGGCTCTTCAATCAATGCGTCATACAGGACTAGATGAATATTTTTAATATAATCTTTCTTAGGTTCTATGAGATAATTAAAAGAGATCACTGTGTCTCATGACTTCTATCTTTATTTCCTTAATTCTGGAAAGAAATGCTTTGTGGCAGCACATCCTGCCAGTCTGTCTAAGTATAAAAAAGTGCCTGGCAGAATTAGACCATAATTACAATCAAATATGATAATTGTTATAATAGTGGGTATATGGGGAACATATAGAAAGTGGATCTAACCAAGCCAAAGATGATCAAAGAAAACCTACAGGAATTAAAATTCATATAGATTCATGAAGGAATATCAGCTCTGCCAATTAAATTATTGATCTCCAGGAAATTACCTTGCTTTCCTTGTTGAAAGAGATATAGTTAGATGTTAAGAGAGAATTGATGCTTTTGAACTGTGGTGTTGGAGAAGACTCTTGAGCATTCCTTGGACAGCAAGGAGATCCAACCAGTCCATCCTAAAGGAGATCAGTCCTGGGTGTTCTTTGGAAGGACTGATGTTGAAGCTGAAACTCCAATACTTTGGTCACCAGATGTGAAGAACTGACTCATTTGAAAAGACCCTGATGCTGGGAAAAATTGAAGGCGAAGGGAGAAGGGGACAACAGAGGTTGAGATGGTTGGATGGCATCACCAACTCAATGGACATAGAGGTTTGAGTAAGCTCTGGGAGTTGGTGATGGACAGGGAAGCCTGGCATGCTGCAGTCCATGGGGTCGCAAAGAGTCGGATACGACTGAGTGACTGAACTGAACTGAACCTGAAGTGAGAAAAATATGTAAATTGTCTTTGCATAGAAAGTGCTTATCTAATGCTTCATAATATTATTAGTGATTAAATCCAGTGCCATTAACCCAAATTTCCTTAGCCTAGCTGATTGACATCTATGAAGACTCTCAGCTAGATGATTAAATTGACACTAATAAGTATCTGCTCTTGAATACTACAAAAATGTTTAGCTCCTACAAAGTGATGCATGATTATTAAAATTACTCATTTTATGTTTCTGTGAAAAGGAAGACTGTCACTAATGGGGCTACATGAGTTACTATATAAATCCTTATAGATTTTACATCTAGAAAATGATAACCAATAATTACAATCAAATATGGTAATTGTTATAATAGTGGGTATATGGGGAACATATAGAAAGTGGATCTAACCAAGCCAAAGATGATCAAAGAAAACCTACAGGAATTAAAATTCATATAGATTCATGAAGGAAGAGTGTGGATTAAGAGAAGTGGTTGTGAACAGGAAACGTGTGTGAGCTGTAAGACAGAAAAGTTATCAGATGGATGAGCGGTGAATGTGACACTCCTGAGGAAGAGAATAAAGTTGAGCAAAGCTAGGGCTCTAAGAATCTGCGGGGGAGAGAGGGCAGTGAGGTTGCAAAGGCGGATGGAGACAGTGGAGAGCCCAGTAAGCCACGTAAAGGACTTTGGGCTTATTCTGAGAGCAGTGAGTGTTCAGTGAAGGATTTGTGGCAAGTGAGTGACAAAATCCATTGTAAGGTTTAGAAACAACACTGGAGAATGGATAAAAGAGCAAGGGTAAGAATGTAAGGAGAGTCAAAAGTGAAGGAGGCATTATACTAATCTAGGCCAGGTTTTTCTATAATATTTGAGCATCTTAGTGTACTTCCCTTTCATGGCTGTTGTTAAAGAGTGTTTTTGCCTATTTAGAAGTGTACACAGTGAATAGCAAACTTGAACTACAGCTTACTTAAAAGCAAAACAACTTTTTTTTTAACTGGACCATCTGGACTTTACTTCTATATTTCTAACTGGGGAAAATAGCAGCTTCACTTTTTTTTGACCAACAAAATATTATAAAATTATTCAGTTTCCTTTCAAATTCCAGAGTAAAGTCGATTTCTTCATTAAATCGATTCTTTGTTAAAGTTTTGGAACCATCTCAAGGAGAGCTGACATTTCATATTCCTACATCCCTGTATGGAGAGGAGAAAAAGATATCGTTCAGTTGGACTTAAAAGAAGCGTAATGATTATGCTAAAATTTCTAACATATGTAGATAATATTTCAAAGACACATCAAAGCCTTACAGAAATTTCAAATGTAGTTTGCTTTCATCTCTAGGGCCTTGTCATTTCCTGGTCTTTTCAGTCACTGGTTATTTCATTCCTGAGTATGACTGATGATTTTGGTGCATTGGACACAGTGATTTCTGTATTTTTTGCTTTTTGGATTGGACACTGAAAAGAAAGTTTAAGTATTTTTATTATGGTGGATGGATACCTGCTGTAATAGACTACATTTTTCTTTCTTTTTTGGAAATGTTCGTGGTTACTGGAGCTCCTACTTGGTTAACACAAAGGATTTCTCAGATTTAGGTTTGATGTCTCTCTATGAGTAGTCTATTTGTGGGGAATATTTGAACTAAGGGCACCAAAATCTCTACGTTATGTTATTTTGTTAAAAAAAAAAAAACAACAAAAACTTGTTTGTAAAAACACTTCTAGTAGTGGAAGTTACTCCTTTAAAATACTGTGATTTTGGAATGTCTCTGTTAACATATAAATGTTTCCTGAGAGAGCTGACCTTGTTGGACTCTTTTAAGCCACAAACACTGTGCTAAAGTAGCAGTCAGATTGCTAACTGTCAGTGAGGGTCTGGAAGAAGTCAGAAGCAAGAAGCACTCTGTTTGGGGATAGAAGGTCGGAAGGATGATGTCTTCATTCTGCCTGTCACGGTCTGCTGTTAGGCATCTCATGTCTGTGGCACCTGGAGCAGTGCCTGGCATAAAATAGCCCACAGTATCTAGTCCTCAGTTCTTAGATCCTGGAGGGAAGAGAAGCTCTGGAAAGAGAACATTTTTTTTTAGGAACTGATTTGCAGTAAAGCTTGTCCTGAAGTGAGGTGAGGCTATTTATAGTCCTTATTTATCCCACTTAGTGTGAAAGTTTTGATTGCTGCAGAAATATTAATGTGCTTGATTATGGGACGCTGCCCCAGACCCTGTGGAGATGTTACATAACATATGTTAAAGATACGATATTGCCTTTCTAAAATCTAAAAAAGAATTCAGAAATACACCTGCCCTAAGTGTTTTGAGTAAGAAACGGAAGATCTTGGAAAGTACCATATCTTCAGCACTTCCCACAAGTCAGGTGGGGGCACTTGAGTATTAGCATGTATAACCTTGTTAATAATGAGAGGTGGTTTTGCAGGGTAGAAAGAGCAGGCATTTGAACGCTAAACTACCTGGGTTGGAACTTCATCTCCGTTCTTTAACCCGCTGTATGCCTTTGCGCACTATCCTTTCCTTCCCTTTACTTCAGTTTTCTCGTCTCAAAACAGACATGTAAAATTTCCCTAATAGACTTGTAATGGAGATTAAATGATTTAAGAGATGCAAAGCACTTATAACTGTGCTTCACAGAGTTATTATTGTTAATCATTTTGATAAAACTATGATATTGGCACCATGATCATCATTTTATAGATGAAGAAACAGATGTGACAAGTTTGATAGCTTGCCTATGTTCACACAGCAGGAAAGTCGTTAAGAAGAGTTTGAGTCCATACCTGTGATGTCATCAAGTCTACTCTTTTCACAATTGTACTCTATTGCTTCTCTGTAAAAAGGGGTGCTTCAGTGAATTGCTTGCAATTAAAATATTGGGAAAAAGAGGCTGCTTAGAGAAAGTCAGGGGGTGGGCACTCTAGTCGGGGACCCTCATCATCCATGAAAGTTTAGTTGGGTATATTAAAAGGAGGAGGCAGAAATCAAAGGCTGAAATAAAAGTATTAAGTATAATTTTTTGTTGTGTTGTTGTTCAGTCTCTAAGTCATGTCCAACTATTTGTGACCCCATGGACTGCAGCATGCCAGGCTCCTCTGTCCTCCACTGTCTCCCAGAGTATAGTCTAATTCGTGTCCATTGAGTTGGTGATGCTATCTAACCATCTCATCCTCTGCCGCCTACTTCTCCTTTTGCCTTCAGTCTTTCCCAGCATCAGGATCTTTTTCAATGAGTCTTCTCTTCCTATCAGGTGGTCAAAGTATTGGAGCTTTAGCTTCAGCATCAGTCCTTCCAACAATATTGGAATATTCCAATTCTAAAGAGTTGATTTCCTTTAGGATTGGCTGGTTTGATATCCTTGCCATCCAAGGGACTTTCAAGTGTTTTCTCCAACACCACAACTAGAAAGCATCAATTCTATGGCACTCAGCCTTTTTTATGATCCAACTCTCATACCCATACATGACTACTGTAAAAACCATAGCTTTGACTATATGGAAATTTGTTTGACAAAATGATGTCTCTGCTTTTTAATATACTGTCTAGGTTGGTCATAGCTTTCCTTTGAAGGAGCAAGCATCTTTTAATTTCATGGCTGCAGTCACCATCTGCAGTGATTTTGGAGCCCAAGAAAATAAAATCTGTCACTATTTCCAGTTTGCCTTTCTATTTGCCATGAAGTGATGGGACCAGATACCATGATCTTAGTTTTTTGAATGTTGAGTTTCAAGCGTTTTCTCACTCTCCTCTTTCATTTTCATCAAGAGGGTCTTTAGTTCCTCTTTGCTGTCTGCCATTAAAATGGTACCATCTGCATATCTGAGGTTATTGATATTTCTGCTGGCAGTCTTGATTCCAGCTTGTGCTTCATCCAGCCCAGCATTCCACATGATGTACTCTGAATATAATTTAAATAAGCAGGGTGACCATATACAGCCTTGACATCCTCCTTTCCCAATTTTGAACCAGACCATTGTTTCATGTCTGGTTCTAACCGTTGCTTCTTGACCTGCATACAGATTTCTCAGGAGGTGGTCTGGTACTCCCATCTCTTTAAAAATTTTCCATGGTTTGTTGTGATCTACACAGTTAAAGGCTTTAGTGTAGTCAGTGAAGCATAAGTAGATGTTTTTCTGGAATTCCCTCACTTTATGATCCACTGAATGTTGGCAACTTGAACTCTGATTCCTCTGCTTTTTCTAAGCCCAGTTTGTACATTTGGAAGTTCTTAGTTCACATACTGCTGAAGCGTAGCTTGAAGCTTAGCCAGCTCAGAATAGCTTTGCTGCTCTAGAGTATTGCTTAAGATTGGTCATATTTGCATTGGTGTAAATATGCAGGTATGTCCTGTACAGACAGAAAGAGGTGATTAAAAGGGTGATTAAGCATTGGAAAAAGTGAACAGTAATATCGTTACAAGTAGGGAAATGGTTTACTTTATGAACACAGTTCATTATTCTTAAGGATGAGGAATTATTGTTATTATTTTTTAATTCAAATGAGGTCCTTAACCTTTGTACCTGGGATCATAAGTCACTTGCATTTTAAATGAATTGACCTTTGAGTTTTGCCTTCCATGTCCATGGGAATCCTGAAAACTAATTCATCAAGTTCCTTATTTAACCTTGTGGATCATTTTCTTCAGTATTGAAGATTGTCCAGGAAGGCTCTCAGAATACTGGAGTGGGTTTCTGTAGGAGACCTGGGTTCGATCCCTGGGTTGGGAAGATCCCGTGGAGAAGGGAAATGCTACCCACTCCAGTATTCTGGCCTGGAGAATTCCATGGACTGTATATAGTCCATGGGGTTGAAAAGAGTCAGATATGACTGAGTGACTTTCACTTTCAACTTGTTTTGTACAATACTTTACAATAAACACTTGAAAAGAGAGCCTTCCTGGACAATCTTCAGTACTGAAGAAAATGATCCACAAGGTAAAATAAGGAACTTGATGACTTATTTATATTTTTTATGTTTTAAAATATAAATTCAATTTGCAAGGTGTCCATTTATAATTTTGCATTCTATACTTGTGGTAATTTCTATGCAAAAATTAAAAAAAAAGGTTAAATGGAGGGCTGTAGGTTGGATGGAGGAGTATAGGCTACCCACTCCAGTATTCCTGGGCTTCCCTGGTTGCTCAGATGGTAAAGCATCTGCCTGTAATGCAGGAGTTCTGGGTTTGATCCCTGGGTTTGGAAAGATCCTCTAGAGGAGGGCATGGGAACCAACTCTAGTCCTGGGGCTTCCCAGGTGGCTTAGTGGTAAAGAACCTGCCTGCCAGGGCATGAGACCCAGGTTTAATCCCTGGGTTGGGAAGATCCCCTGGAGAAGGAAATGGCAACCCACTCCAGTATTCTTGCCTGGGAAATCCCATGGACAGGACAGTCCATGGGGTCATAAAGAGTCAGACATGACTAAGCAACTAAACAGCAACAAACAACAACATGTGGGATTGTTTTTAAAGCTTTGTAAATTTATTCTTGTTCTCTGATTTAAGGAACATTTCTTTAACTAGTTAGATTTCTTCTATATTTTAACGAAAATAGGAAAAAGAAAACTGAGATCGATAAAAATGATAAATGATCTTTTTTTCTAAGGAGCAATTGGTTTTCACTTTTCAAAATTTATTTGCTTCTGAATGTTTATAGACAAGTAAAACATTGTATCATATCCTATAGAAAGCCTATGTTTTTTTTTACTAGTGCTCTGATTCAAGTTTAAAACTGAACTATTTAATTTTTTTTAAAAATTTTATTTTATTTTTAAACTTTACAATATTGTATTAGTTTTGCCAAACATTGAAATGAATCCACCACAGGTATACCTGTGCTCCCCATCCTGAACCCTCCTCCCTCCTCCCTCCCCATACCCTCCCTCTGGGTCGTCCCAGTGCACAAGCCCCAAGCATCCAGTATCATGCATCGAACCTGGACTGGCGACTCATTTCATACATGATATTATACATGTTTCAATGCCATTCTCCCAAATCTCCCCACCCTCTCCCTCTCCCTCTCCCACAGAGTCCCTAAGACTGATCTATACATCAGTGTCTCTTTTGCTGTCTCGTACACAGGGTTATTGTTATTATCTTTCTAAATTCCATATATATGTATTAGTATACTGTATTGGTGTTTTTCTTTCTGGCTTACTTCACTCTGTATAATAGGTTCCAGTTTCATCCACCTCATTAGAACTGATTCAAATGTATTCTTTTTAATGGCTGAGTAATACTCCATTGTGTATATGTACCACAGCTTTCTTATCCATTCATCTGCTGATGGGCATCTAGGTTGCTTCCATGTCCTGGCTATTATAAACAGTGCTGCGATGAACATTGGGGTACACGTGTCTCTTTCCCTTCTGGTTTCCTCAGTGTGTATGCCCAGCAGTGGGATTGCTGGGTCATAAGGCAGTTCTATTTCCAGTTTTTTAAGGAATCTCCACACTGTTCTCCATAGTGGCTGTACTAGTTTGCATTCCCACCAACAGTGTAAGAGGGTTCCCTTTTCTCCACACCCTCTCCAGCATTTATTGCTTGTAGACTTTTGGATCGCAGCCATTCTGACTGACGTAAAATGGTACCTCATAGTGGTTTTGATTTGCATTTTGTAGTAATGATGAAAGTAGAAGAGTGTCTTGACTACTTCATTAGTGTCTCATATCTGGGCCGTGCCTTCAGTGTGTTCTTGGGGATAATTATGAAAGTTGAGAAGATTAACCAATATTTCACTGGGCACTCCACTTTCCAGAAGACATGGGCATCAATGGCAGGCCTTGTCACTCAATTCTTGGGCAAGGGTTTTAGTCTTTATGCATATCACCTTTAGTGTGTTAATGTACAAGTCCGGATATTGTCTTTAGTGTGTTAATATGAAGACGAGGAACACTGTTGTTTCCCTCTATTCTCCACTTTGTTCCTTTATAAAATAATTCTGATTTTGTTTAGGGAGACCCCATTATCTGTATACAGCTATATGTTACAGGTGATGTTGACCTCAGCCTAGATACAGTGATGGACCTAAATGGTCTAAGAACAATCCCATTTCTCTTGTCAATGAATGGCTCAATAAAAACAATGGAATCTTAGGGCAGGTCTCCAAGGAAATTTTGGAGAAATTATCTTCCTTCCAAAGAGTTTGCCTCAAGGTTAGAACTTAAGTTTCCTTCTCTATGTAACATTATGTCCAGATACCATGACTGAAACAGTTTTTTGATGAAGGATGAAATGAACACAAGGGAGCTGCTGAGTCAACCAGCCTCGAAGCTTCTCCTGGTTTTCATAAAATTTAAGATGAATTTTCCTATATTTTAAGTAAGATTTAGTCAGTGTTTCTTGTTTATTGCAGCTGAAAGTCTCTTAGTTTACACAATTCCCAAATTTCCTTGCATTTTGGGTATTTTTTTTTAAATATATGATTAATGTTCCACAGTAAGTTTATAGAATTAAAAGTACATTTTCTGAACCCTGTATCATGGAATAGCATTACCTCTTCCTGGTGTTTCCCCACTGTTTTTTTTTTTTTTTTTTTTTTTTTGCCAGGACATAGGGGAATAGATGAGATTTTATTAAATTCTATAATATAAGTTTATTAAATCTTCCTCCTTAATTCTCACTTCAGACCATAGTAGCTTCTCCCAAAGTAGATCTTGTTTTTATGTTTTTATGTTAACATTTGATTATAATATTTACAAGACAATAAAAACATTTCAACTATAATTCCATTACTGTATTTTTTAAATTTATTTTTTGATTGAAGATAATTGCTTTACAGAATTTTGTTGTTTTCTGTAAAACCTCAATATGAATGTCATAGGTATACAGTAAAGTAAGTCAGAAAGAGAAAGATAAATATTGTATACTAATGCTTATATACAGAATCTAGAAAAATGGTACTGAAGAATTTATTTTCAGGGCAGCAGTGGAGAAACAGACATAGAGAATAGACTTATGGACATGGGGAGAAGGGAGGAGAGGGTGAGATGTATGGAAAGAGTAACATGGAAACTTACATTGCCATATGTAAAATAGATAGCCAACGGGAATTTGCTGTATGGCTCAGGAAACTCAAACAGAGGCTCTGTATCACTACCGTACATTTTAAGCTGAATTATAAGCCCTCCAAAATTCACATGTTGAGGCTCTAACCTTCAGAATGTGACTGTTTTGTATTTTGTATTGTATTTGTATATTGTATTGTATATTGATTGTATTTTGAGCTGAAGTGTAAGCCCTCCAAAATTCACATGTTGAGGCCTTAACCTTCAGAATGTGATTATATTGGACTTAGCTACTTTAAAGAGACAATTAAGCTAAAATAGGGTCATTAAGGTGGGCCTTAATCCAATTACTGAAGTCCTTGTAAGAAGAGGTGATTAGGACACAAAGATAGCAAATAGAGAAACAACCATGTGGGCACCCAGCAAGAAGGTGGCCATATGCAAATCCAGGAGAGAGATCATGGGAGAGACTAAACCTGCCAATGCCTTGATCTTGGACATATAGCCTCCAGGCTTAGATCATAGCCTCCAGAACTATGAGAACATAAATTTTTGCTGCTAAAGTCACTCAGAGTCTGGTGTTATAGCATCTGTAGCAAACTACTATATTCTCAAACAATTGGTTTCATTTCTTCCTGTTTTCCAATGTGCACAGTTGAAGTACAGTGTATAATAATTTGGAGCATTGTTTTACAGAACTTTAACACTTAATATTCATGCAGTCGTTCTGTTTATACTTCCTGATGAAACACAATATTCCATCATTCTATTTCTTTTTTCACTACTACAAATTAAATGATTGAGAACATGTTGAGCTGGTAGGGATTCATTGTTAACTGAAGTGGGGAAAGAGTTTAATCAGATCAGTAGATCACTCTTACTATAGTAAGGAAGACAGCTTTATAGAAATTAAAGCAAGAATGGCAGTAGAGAGGTAGGACGTTTCATCAGTTATTTTTGAGCTATAATGATTATTTCAATTAAAGCAATGCTAGTAAACATGAAAAAGGAACTTGTATTTGAAATATGTTAAGGATATGATCTTAACACAATGCCATAGTGATTATGTGTAGGGCGTTAGAGAGTAAGATAACTCCTAGGTTTTGGTCTGAGTGACAGGTATCATTATTGAGATGGATGATAAATGCAGTTTAGGTGTGTTGAATTGATGTGTTCGTGGGCTCTGCAGATACATGTGTCCATCAGGCATTTGAATATATGCCTGAGGCTTAGTGAGAGGAAAGGCTGGAATGTATTACAGGGTTAAGAGTAAGCATTTAGAGTAGTGAGACTAGTGTGTGTGTGTTAGACATTCCGTCCTGTCTGATGCTTTGCAACCCAGTGGACTGTAGCCCGCCAGGTTCTGTCCGTGGAGTTCTGTACAAGAATACTGGAGTGGGTGGCAGCCATTTCCATTTCCAGGGGATCTTCCCAACCCAGGGATCGAACCCAGGTCTCCTGTATTACAGGTGGATTCTTTACTGTCTGAGCCACCAGGGAAGCCCTCTGAGTTATTCTAAATATAAAACCTAGGAGATGGCAAATGTAGAGTGGGCAAAGAGGACTCACAAAGTACTTTGATAAATAATGGCCATGGAGGTAAGATATCATCACCCACAATAGAGCCAACCATCAAACTAAGGGAATAAAATATTTATAAAGATTTCAAACAAAGATGAACATGTCATGTACAGTCTAGAAGTCCAATAATATAAGGCCTGAAAAGTGGCTATCCAGTTTATAGACATGGTGATTATGGATGACTTTAGAATGAGCGGTTTCTGTGTGGGAAGTTTCCATATTCCAGTAGGATGAAGGTAAATAATAAAGTCTGGTATAAAGCATTATTTCAAGATTGTCTATGAAACGAGGGTGAAAGATACAGTTTTAATAAGACAGAATTGTAGGTTCAGAGAAGTGTGGATTTGGATTGAAGAAAGGATATTGTTTGAGATTGGGTATGACTTGATCATGGGCCTTCCCTGGTGGTTCAGTGGTCAAAGAATCTGTCTATAATGCAAGAGACAGAAGAGACATGGGTTCAATCGCTGGGTCGGGAAGATCACCTGGAGGACGGCATGGCAGCCTACTCCGGTATTCTTGCCTGGATACTCCCATGGACAGAGGAGGCTGGTGGGCTACAGTCGATGGGGTCACTAAGTGCTGGACCTGTCTGAAGCATCTAAGCACACATGCACGGATGACTTGATCATATTCAGAGCTGAGAGAGATCAATAAATTGGAAAAAAGGAAACTAAAAGGATCTTGAAATGAGTCAAAGAAAAGGCAGAAAATGAAATGACTCATGGTTGACTCAATTAATATTTCCTAAGTGAATAAATGAGTGGATATAGGGGAAGGATTAGTGAATAGCACAAGAATCACACATCCTCTGAGAATGAAGATAATTGTATAGTATTAGGTGTAAACGTAGACAGATTCTGAATGAGTCAGGAGATGAGCCAGTTTATGTCTGAGGTTTTGGTTTTTGTGAGGAATTAGAAGGTGAGAAGTTGAATAGGACATTTGAGAGGATATGAAAAGCTTGTACCATATACATTAAACTACTGAGAAAAAGAAAACTTATCAGGAGGAAATATTACTACATAACTATAATATTATCTGTGTTTGGAGATTTTTCTCAATGAAGAAAGATGACTGTGGACAGGAGAGGGAGATTAGGGCAAATCTCTTGATTTCCATCTCCCTAAGATGACAACTAACGGGCATTGCCAAGGAATATGGTATGTTGTATTATTTTTCTTCAGTGTATGTCATGTTGTTATCAATTTTTGTATTTTTTAATAAGAGGATTTGAATTCAAAGCTGACCAAAGTGAATCGGGTATAGTACACATTGGATACAGGCTATCTTTTTTAAAAAAATTATGGTAAAATACAAATAATGTGAAATTCCTCATTCCAATTATTTTTTTTATTCCAATTATTTTTATGTGATCAATTTTATGGAATTAAGTACATCCAGATTGTTCTGCAACCTTCATCACTACCCATCTCCAGAGTATTCTCATCTTCCCCTACTGAGACTCTGTACCCATTAAGCACTAATTTCCCTTCCCATCTTCCCCTACCCCTGGCAACTGTCATTCTCCTTTCTGTCTCTATGGATCAAGCCACTCTAGAAGTTTCACGTAAGAGGAATAATACATGGTTTTTTTTTTGTGACTGGCTTGTTTCACTTAACACACTGTCCCGAAGTTTCATTTGTGTTATGTAGTATATGTCAAATGTCTTCCCCTTTTTAGGCTGAATGATATTCTATTGTATGTATGTATCCCATCTTGTTTATCTATTCATCTCTGGGTGGGCACTTGGGTTGCTTAATATTTGGCTATTATGAATAATGTTGCCGTGGACGTGGGTGTACAGATAACTGTTCAAGTTCCAGGTTTCAGCTCTTTTGGATCCTTACCTAGAAGTGGAATTTCTAGATCACATTTAATTTAGTGAGAAATGTTTAATTACATTTAATTTAGTGAGAAATCACCATACTATTTAGCAGCTGCACACTTTTACATTCCCATTAGCAATGCTCATGGTTTCCAACATCTCCACTTTCTTTCTAACACTTGTTATTTTCTGTTTTTCTGATAATAGTCGTTTAAAAAATACTATTTTTTTTTTAATGGCCATGCCGCATGGCTTGCAGGATATTAGTTGCCCAGGCAAGGATGGAACCCATGCCCCCTGCAGTGGAACCCATGCCCCCCTAACCACGCTGGCCATTTTAAATGAGTGTGAAGTTCGTGTCTCACCATGGTTCTGATTTGCATGTCTCTAATGCCTAGAGATGCTCAGCATCCTTTGGTGTGCTTACTGGCCATTTGTTTATCTTCTTTGGAGAAATGTCTAAGTCCTTTGCCCATATTTTTATCAGGTGGTTTTCTTTTCTGCTGTTGTTGACTTGTAGAATTTCGTATATATTCTAAATATTATTTCTATATCAGATATATGATTTGAAAAAATTTTCTTTCACCCTGTGGGTTTCCTTTTCACTCTGTTGATAGTATCTTTTGATATACAAAAGTTTTTAATTTTTATAAAGTCTAATTTATATAGTTTTTACTTTGTTTACTGTGCTTTTGGTACCTTATGTAAGGAATAATTGCCAGATCCAACATCATGGTTCCTTTCCTCTACATTTTTTATAAGACTTTTATATTACTTTATCTGTTTTAATAATAAATCATTGCATAAATTACTTTTTAATAGTATGAACAAGGAAGCATAATAGCTGAAATAAAACTATACTATCTAAAATTAAACTATTAAAAATGAAAGTCGCACATGTCATGGAAGAATGTCTCTATTGAAAATTAGGCTACAATGAAACTGCTCTTATATTCTTAGGATAGTGTAAACAGTTTGCTAGCATTGACATGGGCTAGGGATGAGCAAAGTTGATGGAGTCATGGTCTGTTAAGAGATAGATTATGGACTTCAAACAGTGACTAAACAAAGGAAGAGGAGTCCATAAAGCATAAAAATTCCAATTGTCAGTAAAGTCACATGGGTCTCAAACTCTAGAGTTACCTTAACATTTTTTCCAAAATTTTCTCCTTATCTATTTGATTAGTAAATTCTAAAATTTTTATCTTATCTCACATACATATTCTTATTCCCACAACTGTTGCTCTTTTGATATTACAGAAATAGCTTCCACAATGAACTTCCTATCTCCCCTGCATTGATTACTCATGGGAATATTAAGATACTGGGAAAGTTGGAGCATTTATTTTTCTTAAAGATTTTGGTATTAGATATTTTTAAAAATACCTAGAAAGAAATAAAAGATCAAAAATATATTGAAAGCAACATTTTGGAAAAGATAACTTTATTAGACTTCCCTACACTTATTTTATGGTTTAATTTTTTAAAAAGTCATTTATTTGGGATATGCCCACTACCCTTAAACTCTGTTACTAATATTAATAAAGTACAGCTTAGGTAATATGCTTACTGACTTCAGACCAGCCAACAGTATTCTTGTTGTCCATGTAATTGATACATTCATTCATTTAAAAATATTGAGTATCTTCATGTGCAGCTTGCTGTTTTGGGACCTGGAAAGATAGAAACGAATAAAGCAAACAAAACCTTTACCCTTGTGGATTTACATTTTATTGAGGGTGTAGACAGAAAATAAACAAATAAGAGGTGGCAAGAATACACAGAAGAACTGTACAAAAAAGATCTTCAGGACCTAGATAATCACGATGGTGTGATCACTCACACTCACCTAGAGCCAGACATCCTGGAATGTGAAGGCAAGTGGGCCTTAGGAAGCATCACTACGAACAAAGAAAGCTAGTGGAAGTAATGGAATTCCAGGAGAGCTATTTCAAATCCTAAAAGATGATGCTGTGAAACTCCTGCACTCAATATGTCAGCAAATTTGAGGAAACTCAGAAGTGGTCACAGGACTGGAAAAGGTCAGTTTTCATTCCAATCCCAAGAAAGGCAATGCCAAAGAAATCTCAAACTACCGCACAATTGCACTCATCTCACATGCTAGTAAAGTAACGCTCAAAATTTTCCAAGCCAGGTTTCAGCAATACGTGAACCATGAACTTCCAGATGTTCAAGCTGGTTTTAGAAAAGGCAGAGGAACCAGAGATCAAATTGCCAACATCAGCTGGATCATCAAAAAAGCAAGAGAGTTCCAGAAAAATATCTATTTCTGCTTTATTGACTATGTCAGAGTCTTTGACTGTGTGGATCACAATAAACTGTGGAAAATTCTGAAAGAGATGGGAATACCAGACCACCTGACCTGCCTCTTGAGAAATCTGTATGCAGGTCAGGAAGCAACCGTTAGAACTGCACATGGAACAACAGACTGGTTCCAAATAGGAAAAGGAGTACGTCAAGGCTGTATATTGTCACGCTGCTTATTTAACTTAGATGCAGAGTACATCATGAAAAATGCTGGGCTGGAGGAAGCACAGGCTGGAATCAAGATTGCTGGGAGAAATATCAATAACCTCAGATATGCAGATGACACTACCCTTATGTCAGAAAGTGAAGAGGAACTAAAGAGCCTCTTGATGAAAGTGAAAGAGGAGAGTTAAAAGTTAGCTTAGAGCTCAACATTCAGAAAACGAAGATCATGGCATTTGGTCTCATCACTTCATGGGAAATAGATGGGGAAACAGTGGAAACAGTGTCAGACTTTATTTTTCTGGGCTCCAAAATCACTGCAGATGGTGATTGTAACCATGAAATTAAAAGATGCTTACTCCTTGGAAGGAAAGTTATGACCAACCTAGAAAGCAGATTCAAAAGCAGAGACATTACTTTGCTGACAAAGGTTCATCTAGTCAAGGTTATGGTTTTTCCAGTGGTCATGTATGGATGTGAGAGTTGGACTATAAAGAAAACTGAGTGCCAAAGAACTGATGCTTTTGAACTCTTGAGAGACTCTTGAGAGTTCCTTGGACTGCAAGGGGATCCAACGAGTCTATCCTAAAGGAGATCAGTCCTGTGTGTTCATTGGAAGGACTGATTTTGAAGGTGAAACTCCAATCCTTTGGCCACCTGATGCAAAGAGCTGACTCATTTGAAAAGACCCTGATGCTGGGAAAGATTGAGGGCAGGAAGAGAAAGGGACAACAGAGGATGAGATGGTTGGATGGCATCACCAACTCAATGGACATGGGTTTGGGTGAACTCCGGGAGTTGGCGATGGACAGGGAAGCCTGGCGTGCTGCGATTCATGGGGTCACAAAGGTTTAAACATGACTGAGTGACTGAACTAAACTGAATTGAACTGATATACCATATAATATATGGTGACAAAAGTATGGGGAAAATGTTTGACAAGAAATGAGGGCTTCAATGTCATAACTAGAAGAAAAGGCTACAGCAGAAAGGGGATATTTGAACAAAGACCAGAAGGTTGTAAGATAGGAGGCTGCGCAAAAATTTAAGTGAAAAGTATCTTCAAGTGGAGACAGGAACAAGTGCAAAGATTCCATGCTGGGAAGTGTGCCTGTTGCTTTTTAGGAGCACTAGGAAGGCCAATAGCCTGGTGCGGGGATGGTGGAGAGCAGTGGTAAACAGAGCCAGAGAGTTTGCAGGGCAGGAGATCTTGCAGGGCCTGAGGCTGTTGTAATGATTTCAGCTTTTACTCTGAGTCAGACTCATTGAAACATTTTAAGCAGAAGAGTGACATGACCTGGCTTCTTTTTATTTTTTTTTAATTTTAAATTTTGTTGTAATATAAATTTATTTATTTTAATTGGAGGCTAATTACTCTACAATATTGTATTGGTTTTGCCATACATCAACATGAATCCACCACGGGTATACACGTGTTCCCCATCCTGAACCCCTCTCCCACCTCCCTCCCTGTACCATCCCTCTGGGTCCAGCCCTGAGCATCCTGTATCATGCATTGAACCTGGACTGGCGATTCATTTCTTATATGATATTATATATGTTTCAATGCCATTCTCCCAAATCATCCCCACCTCCCTCTCCCACAGAGTCCGAAAGACTGTTCTATAGATCTCTCTCTGTTGTTGTCTCGTACACAGGGTTATTGTTACCATCTTTCTAAATTCCATATATATGTGTTAGTATACTGTATTGGTGTTTTTCTTTCTGGTTTACTTCACTCTGTATAGTAGGCTCCAGTTTCATCCACCTCATTAGAACTGATTCAAATGTATTCTTTTTGATGGCTGAGTAATACTCCATTGTGTATATGTACCACTGCTCTCTTATGCATTTGTCTGCTGATGGACATCTAGGTTGCTTCCATGCTCTGGCTATTACAAACCATGCTGTGATGAACATTGAGGTACACATGTCTCTTTCAGTTCTGGTTTCCTCAGTGTGTATGCCCAGCAGTGGGCTTGCTGGTCGTATGGCAGTTCTATTTCCAGTTTTTTAAGGAATCTCCACACTGTTCTCCATAGTGGCTGTATTAGTTTGCATTCCCACCAATAGTGTAAGAGGGTTCCCTTTTCTCCACACCCTCTCCAGCATTTATTGCTTGTAGACTTTTGGATCACAGCCATTCTGACTGGTGTGAAATGGTACCTGATTGTGGTTTTGATTTGCATTTCTCTGATAATGAGTGATGTTGAGCATCTTTTCATGTGTTTGGTGAAAGGGTGCCCACTTTCACCACTACTATTCAACATAGTTTTGGAAGTTTTGGCCACAGCAATCAGAACAGAAAAAGAAATAAAAGGAATCCAAATTGGAAAAGAAGAAGTAAAACTCTCACTGTTTGCAGATGACATGATCCTCTATGTAGAAAACCCTAAAGACTCCATCAGAAAATTACTAGAGCTAATCAATGAATATAGTAAATTTGCAGGATATAAAATCAACACACAGAAATCCCTTGCATTCCTATATACTAATAATGAGAAAATAGAGAAATTAAGGAAACAATTTCATTCACCATTGCAATGAAAAGAATAAAATACTTAGGAATATATCTACCTAAAGAAACCAAAGACCTATATATAGAAAACTATACAACACTGGTGAAAGAAATCAAAGAGGACACTAATAGATGGAGAAATATACCATGTTCGTGGATCGGAAGAATCAATATAGTGAAAATGAGTATACTACCCAAAGCAATTTATAGATTCAATGCAATCCCTATCAAGCTACCAATGGTATTTTTCACAGAGCTAGAACAAATAATTTCACAATTTGTATGGAAATACAAAAAACCTCGAATAGCCAAAGCAATTTTGAGAAAGAAGAATGGAACTAGAGGAATCAACCTGCCTGACTTCAGGCTCTACTACAAAGCCACAGTTATCAAGACAGTATGGTACTGGCATAAAGACAGAAATATAGATCAATGGAACAAAATAGAAAGCCCAGAGATAAATCCATGCACCTATGGACACCTTATCTTTGACAAAGGAGGCAAGAATATACAATGGAGAAAAGACAATCTCTTTAACAAGTGGTGCTGGGAAAACTGGTCACCACTTGTAAAAGAATGAAACTAGAACACTTTCTAACACCATACACAAAAATAAACCCAAAAGGATTAAAGATCTAAACGTAAGGCCAGAAACTATAAAACTTCCTAGAGGAGAACATAGGCAAAACACTCTCCAACATAAATCACAGCAGGATCCTCTATGACCCATCTCCCAGTATATTGGAAATAAAAGCAAAAATAGACAAATGGGACCTAATTAAAATTAAAAGCTTCTACCCAAGAAAGCAAACTATAAGGAAGGTGAAAAGACAGTCTTCAGAATGGGAGAAAATAATAGCAAGTGGAGCTACTGACAAAGGATTAAACGCAATAATATGCAAGCAACTCCTGCAGCTCAACTCCAGAAAAATAAATGAACCTATCAAAAAATGGGCCAAAGAACTAAACAGATATTTCTCCAAAGAAGACATACAGATGGCTTCTTTTTAAAATGATTACTGTGGTCACTATTGTGAAACTTATTGTAGGAGTGACAGCAAGGGCTTAGTCTAGGTTAGGGGGCTTTTGTAAGAATATAGGCTAGATATGGTGGCTCTCAACAGAGAGGAAGTCCTCGAAGTGAGTTATAGCCCAATCTGCCATTTTTGTCCCATTCCAGCTCAGATGAGCGGAAGCTGGAGTGGATGACAGTGCTTAGGGCAAGCAGGTAGAATAATGCGAGTAGTACCATGGATGGAACACTAGGAAACAGAAAAATGCAAGGGAATCTGCCATCCTAGGTACACAGTGTTTCAGTTAAGTTAGACTTCCTGATCTTTGGACATTCTTCTATCCTTTTTGCTCTTTGGCCCTTTGCCTGAGCATTTGCTTATCTGTCCTACATGTCAAAATTTATTCATGATTTAAGATTCATCTCAGATACCACTGCCTTCATAAATAAGGTTGTCAAATTTAGCAAGTAAAAACATAGGACGTCCAATCAAATTTGAATTTCAGATAAACAATGAATAATTTAAAAGTAGAACGATGGGACATTTACTACTTTTCATTGTTTATTAAAATTAGGATTCATCTGCAAGCCCAGAATTTTATCTGGCAACAGTATTAATAAGATGTAATTAATTTACAGCTTAGTGCTTCAGTGCTCAAGTGTCAATGAGCACTAAAGTTTCAATGAGGATAGGTTTTGTTGTGCCACTCCAAAGTCTTAGAGACTTTATACAACAAAGTTTTATTTCCTGTTTATGCTACATGTATTTTACAGCATAGCAGAGAAGCCCTCTTAATTTAGTTCTTCAGAGACTACCATTTCAAAGTTGCTTCTTATGATGCCAGAGGGAGAGCTTTGCAGAATTTCACATTAGCAATTAATTGCTCTGGTCTGAAAGTAACAAACATAACTGCCATTTGCAACTCATTGGCCAGAAAAGTCTTTTGGGCCCATCAGCTAAAGAGGAATAAGAGTTCAGTTCTATCATATCCTGGAAAAGAGGGGGCTGGAGCTAGACTGAAGCTAGGGGAAGCAGGAATGATGTAATTTCTAGGTGCAATTCTCCATGGGTGTAATCTTCCCTTTCTAGAGCCCCTTGGGATTTATTTGTAATTTCCTAATGATATTTATCTTATTTTTATTTGCAGTTTAACCATTTTCTACTTATTTAATCTTTTGGGGATAAATTATTTGAGAGGCAGAACCTAGAATTATATTAACAGAGAGTATAACTTCAATCCATGTGTGTTGAATTCATCTTACATTTGTGTCTCACTCATCTCTCTCTGAGGCTTCACTGGTGGCTCAGTGGTGAAGAATCTGCTTGCCAATGCAGGAGACGTGGGTTAGATCCCTGGGTTGGGAAGATCCCCTGGAGAAGGAAATGGCAACCCACTCCAGTGTTCTTGTCTGGATAATCCCATGGACAGAGAAGCCTGGCAGGCTACAGTCCACAGGGTTGCAAAAGAGTTGGGTATGTAGTAACTAAGCAGCAACAACAGTACCTTTCTCTAGTCCCGGCGCTGTGTGAAGGTGTGATTTCATCTGAGCTTTACTCTTGAGATATACACAGTTGTGGTCTTCATTGGTCTTTCACATAAGGGCTTCTCTCTGCTTCCAATTACCAGGCTGTTTACACCCAGAGGTTCTACATGGCAGGCAGGATTCCTCTGCTTTTGGACAATAAAAATTCTTTTCTTTTTGTACCTCTTTACTACTGCTGTTTCTAGCTTAGAGGAATTAATCTGATATTAATTTCCTTTAACCTTTTTCTTTTCTACTATCCTTTCAATCAGGTCAGATAAACAGATGTTCACACATAAACACATGTGTACAAAACCACAATTAATTCAATACAACATATAGAAAAATATGTTGACTACTCAGATGAGACTTCTTTTTGAATCCCTTTGGGATAAATAACAAATCTTGGTGGATTTCTGCCAGAAATCCAGACTTCATTTTCCATAAACTGAAAAGATATATTTTGCTAAATACATTTAAACTCTTAAGTGAAGACTGGATTTAAATGATCATTTTTATATATGAAAGGAGTGGATCAGAGGCAACACATTCATTATGTTGAGGGAAATTCACTTGTGTCTCCATAAGAGATTTTCAGACTGTATGTCAGTGCTGCAAAGTGTCCATCTCTCTTGTGGTGAGAATGAAGCAAAATGAAATGGGTTTTTGCTACTCTCTGTTTTATATTCACTAGGGGATCCATGTGCCATAAGGACAGAGCATCAGAAGTAACTAAGATGGTCCTCCAATCATTCTATTTAAGAACATTTGAAAAGTTAGCACCTGTTTTATGACAATTTAGTCATGTGTTTAATAATATTTAAGAATTCTGATCAAGTTTAATCAATGATCTAGGATATTCAAGTTTCCTATGATTTTGATCACCTGATAAAATTAAGGAACCAGGTGGGAAAAATGTTAGAGCTCTAAGGAAGAATAATATTTAACTCAAATTCAATCAAAATCTGTATTAAAGAGACTATCTATAAAGTCCATGGAATCCTCCAGGCCAGAATATCCTCCTCCAGAGGATCTTCCCAACCCAGGGATCAAATCCAGGTCTCCCACATTGCAGGTGGATTCTTTACCATCTGAGGCACCAGGAAAGCCCAAGAATACTGGGGTAGGTAACCTATCTCTTCCCCAGGGGTTCTTCCCAACCTAAGAATCGAACCGGGGTCTCCTGCATTGTAGGCGGATTCTTTACCAGCTGAGGTACCAGGGAAGCCCCATTAAGAAACTACTGTTGCTAAAATGACTGTTTTGTTGTTGTTGTTGAGAAAGATTACGTGTATTCTGAAGATTAAAACAATGAAACTCAGAAGAGGAGGATATGAAAGTACCTTGAAAGTGATTGTATTGGTTAAAATGCTTTCCCAACTTTTTTTCTAACCTTGTTGCCCAGTGAAGATAAAGCATAAATCAAGCTTGGTTCATTAAGAAGGTTATATATATATCTATATCTATCTATCTATATATCTATATATATATATCTATATATCTATCTGTCTATCTATCTTTTGATGCCACAAATTTTAATTTTTATTTTTTACCCTAAATGACATTATCTTATCACTTGTAATGGAACATCATTGAATATCTTTTTATACATACATTGTGAATAATTTGTGCTATTTCATTTGTTATAATTAATTCTACCAGTTTTTTCAGAGTGGTTGCAGTTTGATATCTATTTTGTGATAATCAATGATTCATCCATTTATTCAAAAATATTTTTGTTCAGTGTTCACTGTGTGCCAGGCACCATTCTAGGTGCTAGTATAGTGATTTTCTTGCGAAAGACTGTCAAGGCCTCAGACAAAGGCAGTCCCAGTTAGCTTTATGCTTGAAAGAGATTATTTTAATTACTATGGTTTAGTTTTTTTTTATTTTATTTTATTTTATTTTTAAACTTAACATAACTGTATTAGATTTGCCAAATATCAAAATGAATCCGCCACAGGTATACATGCGTTCCCCATCCTGAACCCTCCTCCCTCCTCCCTCCCCATTCCATCCCTCTGGGCCGTCCCAGTGCACCAGCCCCAAGCATCCAGTATCGTGCATCGAACCTGGACTGGCAACTCATTTCATACATGATATTTTACATGTTTCAATGCCATTCTCCCAAATCTTCCCACCCTCTCCCTCTCTCACAGAGTCCATAAGACTGTTCTATACATCAGTGTCTCTTTTGCTGTCTCGTACACAGGGTTATTGTTACCATCTTTCTAAATTCCATATATATGCGTTAGTATACTGTATTGGTGTTTTTCTTTCTGGCTTACTTCACTCTGTATAATAGGCTCCAGTTTCATCCACCTCATTAGAACTGATTCAAATGTATTCTTTTTAATGGCTGAATAATACTCCATTGTGTATATGTACCACTGCTTTCTTATCCATTCATCTGCTGATGGACATCTAGGTTGCTTCCATGTCCTGGCTATTAGAAACAGTGCTGCGATGAACATTGGGGTACTCGTGTCTCTTTCCCTTCTGGTTTTCTCAGTGTGTATGCCCAGCAGTGGGATTGCTGGATCATAAGGCATGTCTATTTCCAGTTTTTTAAGGAATCTCCACACTGTTCTCCATAGTGGCTGTACTAGTTTGCATTCCCACCAACAGTGTAAGAGGGTTCCCTTTTCTCCACACCCTCTCCAGCATTTATTACTTGTAGACTTTTGGATCGCAGCCATTCTGACTGGTGTGAAATGGTACCTCATAGTGGTTTTGATTTGCATTTCTCTGATAATGAGTGATGTTGAGCATCTTTTCATGTGTTTGTTAGCCATCTGTATGTCTTCTTTGGAGAAATGTCTATTTAGTTCTTTGGCCCATTTTTTGATTGGGTCATTTATTTTTCTGGAGTTGAGCTGTAGGAGTTGCTTGTATATCCTCGAGATTAGTTGTTTGTCAGTTGCTTCATTTGCTATTATCTTCTCCCATTCTGAAGGCTGTCTTTTCACCTTGCTAATAGTTTCCTTTGATGTGCAGAAGCTTTTAAGGTTAATTAGGTCTCATTTGTTTATTTTTGCTTTTATTTCCAATATTCTGGGAGGTGGGTCATAGAGGATCCTGCTGTGATGTATGTCAGAGAGTGTTTTGCCTATGTTCTCCTCTAGGAGTTTTATAGTTTCTGGTCTTATGTTTAGATCTTTAATCCATTTTGAGTTTATTTTTGTGTATGGTGTTAGAAAGTGTTCTAGTTTCATTCTTTTACTAGTGGTTGACCAGAGTTCCCAGCACCACTTGTTAAAGAGATTGTCTTTAATCCATTGTATATTCTTGCCTCCTTTGTCGAAGATAAGGTGTCCATATGTGCGTGGATTTATCTCTGGGCTTTCTATTTTGTTCCATTGATCTATATTTCTGTCTTTGTGCCAGTACCATACTGTCTTGATAACTGTGGCTTTGTAGTAGAGCCTGAAGTCAGGTAGGTTGATTCCTCCAGTTCCATTCTTCTTTCTCAAGATCGCTTTGGCTATTCGAGGTTTTTTGTTTTTCCATACAAATTGTGAATTATTTGTTCTAGCTCTGTGAAGAATGCTGTTGGTAGCTTGATAGGGATTGCATTGAATCTATAGATTGCTTTGGGTAGTATACTCATTTTCACTACATTGATTCTTCCAATCCATGAACATGGTATATTTCTCCATCTGTTAGTGTCCTCTTTGATTTCTTTCACCAGTGTTGTATAGTTTTCTATATATAGGTCTTTAGATTCTTTAGGTAGATATATTCCTAAGTATTTTATTCTTTCCGTTGCAATGGTGAATGGAATTGTTTCCTTAATTTCTCTTTCTGTTTTCTCATTATTAGTGTATAGGAATGCAAGGGATTTCTGTGTGTTGATTTTATATCCTGCAACTTTACTATAGTCATTGATTAGTTCTAGTAATTTTCTGGTGGAGTCTTTAGGGTTTTCTATGTAGAGGATCATGTCATCTGCAAACAGTGAGAGCTTTACTTCTTCTTTTCCAATTTGGATTCCTTTTATTTCTTTTTCTGCTCTGATTGCTGTGGCCAAAACTTCCAAAACTATGTTGAATAGTAATGGTGAAAGTGGGCACCCTTGTCTTGTTCCTGACTTTAGAGGAAATGCTTTCAATTTTTCACCATTGAGGATAATGTTTGCTGTGGGTTTGTCATATATAGCTTTGATTATGTTGAGGTATGTTCCTTCTATTCCTGCTTTCTGGAGAGTTTTGATCATAAATGGATGTTGAATTTTGTCAAAGGCTTTCTCTGCATCTATTGAGATAATCATATGGTTTTTATTTTTCAATTTGTTAATGTGGTGTATTACATTGATTGATTTGCAGATATTGAAGAATCCTTGCATCCCTGGGATAAAGCCCACTTGGTCATGGTGTATGATCTTTTTAATGTGTTGTTGGATTCTGATTGCTAGAATTTTGTTAAGGATTTTTGCGTCTATGTTCATCAGTGATATTGGCCTGTAGTTTTCTTTTTTTGTGGGATCTTTGTCAGGTTTTGGTATTAGGGTGATGGTGGCCTCATAGAATGAGTTTGGAAGTTTACCATCCTCTGCAATTTTCTGGAAGAGTTTGAGCAGGATAGGTGTTAGCTCTTCTCTAAATTTTTGGTAGAATTCAGCTGTGAAGCCGTCTGGACCTGGGCTTTTGTTTGCTGGAAGATTTTTGATTACAGTTTCAATTTCCGTGCTTGTGATGGGTCTGTTAAGATTTTCTCTTTCTTCCTGATCGAGTTTTGGAAAGTTGTACTTTTCTAAGAATTTGTCCATTTCTTCCTCGTTGTCCATTTTATTGGCATATAATTGTTGATAGTAGTCTCTTATGATCCTTTGTATTTCTGTGTTGTCTGTTGTGATCTCTCCATTTTCATTTCTAATTTTATTCATTTGATTCTTCTCCCTTTGTTTCTTGATGAGTCTGGCTAATGGTTTGTCAATTTTATTTATCCTTTCAAAGAACCAGCTTTTGGTTTTGTTGATTTTTGCTATGGTCTCTTTTGTTTCTTTTGCATTTATTTCTGCTCTAATTTTTAAGATTTCTTTCCTTCTACTAACTCTGGGGTTCTTCATTTCTTCCTTTTCTAGTGGCTTTAGGTGTAGAGTTAGGTTATTTATTTGACTTTTTTCTTGTTTCTTGAGGTGTGCCTGTATTGCTATGAACTTTCCCCTTAGGACTGCTTTTACCGTGTCCCACAGGTTTTGGGTTGTTGTGTTTTCATTTTCATTCGTTTCTATGCAAATTTTGATTTCTTTTTTGATTTCTTCTGTGATTTGTTGGTTATTCAGCAGCGTGTTGTTCAGCCTCCATATGTTGGATTTTTTAATAGTTTTTCTCCTGTAATTGAGATCTAATCTTACTGCATTGTGGTCAGAAAAGATGCTTGGAATGATTTCTATTTTTTTGAATTTACCAAGGCTAGCTTTATGGCCCAGGATGTGATCTATCCTGGAGAAGGTTCCATGTGCGCTTGAGAAGAAGGTGAAATTCATTGTTTTGGGATGAAATGTCCTATAGATATCAATTAGGTCTAACTGGTCTATTGTATCGTTTAAAGTTTGTGTTTCCTTGTTAATTTTCTGTTTAGTTGATCTATCCATAGGTGTGAGTGGGGTATTAAAGTCTCCCACTATTATTGTGTTATTGTTAATTTCTTCTTTCATACTTGTTAGCATTTGTCTTACATACTGCGGTGCTCCCGTGTTGGGTGCATATATATTTATAATTGTTATATCTTCTTCTTGGATTGATCCTTTGATCATTATGTAGTGACCATCTTTGTCTCTTTTCACAGCCTTTGTTTTAAAGTCTATTTTATCTGATATGAGTATTGCTACTCCTGCTTTCTTTTGGTCCCTATTCGCATGGAAAATCTTTTTCCAGCCCTTCACTTTCAGTCTGTATGTGTCCCCTGTTTTGAGGTGGGTCTCTTGTAGACAACATATGCAGGGGTCTTGTTTTTGTATCCATTCAGCCAGTCTTTGTCTTTTGGTTGGGGCATTCAACCCATTTACGTTTAAGGTAATTACTGATAAGTATGACCCCGTTGCCATTTACTTTATTGTTTTGGGTTCGAATTTATACACAATTTTTGTGTTTCCTGTCTAGAGAATATCCTTTAGTATTTGTTGGAGAGCTGGTTTGGTGGTGCAGAATTCTCTCAGCTTTTGCTTGTCTGAAAAGCTTTTGATTTCTCCTTCATACTTGAATGAGATCCTTGCTGGGTACAATAATCTGGGCTGTAGGTTATTTTCTTTCATCATTTTAAGTATGTCTTGCCATTCCCTCCTGGCTTGAAGAGTTTCTATTGAAAGATCAGCTGTTATCCTTATGGGAATTCCCTTGTGTGTTATTTGTTGTTTTTCCCTTGCTGCTTTTAATATTTGTTCTTTGTGTTTGATCTTTGTTAATTTGATTACTATGTGTCTTGGGGTGTTTCGCCTTGGGTTTATCCTGTTTGGGACTCTCTGGGTTTCTTGGACTTGGGTGATTATTTCCTTCCCCATTTTAGGGAAGTTTTCAACTATTATCTCCTCAAGTATTTTCTCATGGTCTTTCTTTTTGTCTTCTTCTTCTGGGATCCCTATGATTCGAATGTTGTAGCGTTTAATATTGTCCTGGAGGTCTCTGAGATTGTCCTCATTTCTTTTAATTCGTTTTTCTTTTATCCTCTCTGATTCATTTATTTCTACCATTCTATCTTCTAATTCACTAATCCTATCTTCTGCCTCTGTTATTCTACTATTTGTTGCCTCCAGAGTGTTTTTAATTTCACTTATTGCATTATTCATTATATATTGACTCTTTTTTATTTCTTCTAAGTCCTTGTTAAACCTTTCTTGCATCTTCTCAATCCTTGCCTCCAGGCTATTTATCTGTGATTCCATTTTAATTTCAAGATTTTGGATCAATTTCACTATCATTATTCGGAATTCTTTATCAGGTAGATTCCCTATCTCTTCCTCTTTTGTTTGGTTTGGTGGGCCTTTATCCTGTTCCTTTATCTGCTGGGTATTCCTCTGTCTCTTCATCTTGTTTAAATTGCTGAGTTTGGGGTGTCCTTTCTGTATTCTGGCAGTTTGTGGAGTTCTCTTTATTGTGGCGTTTCCTCGCTGTGTGTGGGTTTGTACAGGTGGCTTGTCAAGGTTTCCTGGTTAGGGAAGCTTGTGTCGATGTTCTGGTGGATGGAGCTGTATTTCTTCTCTCTGGAGTGTAATGAAATGTCCAGTAATGAGTTATGAGATGTCTATGGTTTTGGGGTGACTTTGGGCAGCCTGTATCTTGAAGCTCAGGGCTGTGTTCCTTTGTTGCTGGAGAATTTGCTTGTTATATCTTTCCCTGGAACTTGTTGGCCCTTGTGTGGTGCTTGGTTTCAGTGTCGGTATGGAGGCGTTTGATGAGCTCCTGTCAATTAATGTTCCTTGGAGTCAGGAGTTCCCCGGAGTCAGGGTTTGGACTTAAGCCTCCTACTTCCAGTTATCGGTCTTAATTTTACAGTAGTTTCAAAACTTCTCCTTCTATACAGCACCACTGATAAAACATCTACGTTAAAGATGAAAAGTTTCTCTACTGTGAGGGTCACTCAGAGAGGTTCACAGCGTTACATGGAGAAGAGAAGAGGGAGGAGGGAGTTAGAGGTGACCCAAATGAGATGAGGTGGAATCAATAGTGGAGAGAGTGGGCTAGCCAGTAGTCACTTCCTTATGTGCACTCCACAACTGGACCGCTCAGAGATGTTCACGGAGTTATACAGGGAAGAGAAGAAGGAGGCAGGAGACAGAGGTGGCCAGAAGGATAAAAGGGGGAAATGAAAAGGAGGGAGACAGATCCAGCCAGTAATCAGTTCCTTAAGTGTTCTCCACCGTCTGGAACACACAGAAGTTCACAGAGTTGGGTAGAGTAGAGAGGGGTTAGGGAGGAGATACAGGTGACCTGGTGGAGAAAATGGAGAGTCCAAAGGGAGAGAGAGCAGTTAAGCCAGTAATCTCGTACACTAGTGAAAAATGGGTCCTGAAGATTGGGTTCTTAAAGGTATAAAATTGGTAACAAATACATAAAAACAAAAATTAGAAATCTAGAGTAGAGTTTGGAATTTAAAAAATGCGATGTTAATGAAAAGAAGAAGGAAAAGAAAGAGAGAAAAAAACGAACAAAGAAAAACAAACAAGGTCGTGAAAGTAATAAAGAAACTACAGGTACAAAATTGATAACTAATACCAAAAAGCAAAAATTAAAAATCTAGAGTAGAGTTTGGAATTTCAAAAATACAACGTTAAAAAAAAAAAAAAAAAAGAAGAAGAAGAAAAATAAAGAGAGAAAACAAACAAACCAACAAAAACAATGTCGCAAAAATTATAAAGAAAATACAGGTACAAAATTGATATCAAATACCAAAAAGCATAAATTAAAAATCTTGAGTAGAGTTTGGAATTGCAGATATACGATGTTATATAAAAGAAGAAGAGAAAGAAACAGAGGAAAAAAAAAGTCACAGAAATTATGAAAAAAACTATAGGTACAAAATTGATAACATATATCAAAAGGCTAAAATTAAAAATCTAGAGTAGAGTTTGGAATTTCAAAAATACAATGTTAAAGAAAAGAAGAAAAAGAAAAAAAAAACAAAAACAAAACCACGGTCAAAAAATTATAAAATATATATATGAAGTTTGCTGAAGAAGAAAAAAAAAAAAAAAGGGTCTTTTTTTTTTTTTTTTTGCAAAGTAATAGTTATAAAAGTGAAAATTAAAGGACAATAGAGGACTTAAAAAATTTTTTTTTAATTAAAAAAAAAAAAAAGAAAGATTGATCGTAAAAATAGTAAAAATATATCTAGGTCTTTCTCTGGTTTTGTTGTGAGTATTGTGGGTTCAGTTCATTTTTGGCAGTTCCTTAGTCCGACTTATATTTCTCAAGATCCATAGGCCCCTTCCTATGTAGTCCGTAGTAACCACAGGGTTTTAATCTATGGCCTGTAGCTTCCAAGGCGTTTCCCTGTGTTATAGCTTCTTCTGTTTGCTGGTCTCTTCAGTGTCTGGTTCCCTCCCTGACACAAAGGGGATGGTTGAGGACACTATTTTTTTTTTTTTTTTTTTTAATTTAGGCTCACTTGTTCAGCCGCGCTGTGGGGAGGGAGGGAGGGATGCTGCAAACAGATAACACTGGCGTGCGCTCACAGTGCCTCAGCCACACTGGGTCTGCCCCTGCTCACGGCGCGGGTAGCCTCCCTGCCCACACTGCTCGGGCTCTAGGTTGTTCCGCCGGGAACAATCAGAGGCCGGCCCTGGGCTGAGCTCCCAGGTCCAAGCCGCTCAGGTTCAGGCACTCGGGTAGTCCTCAGAGGCGCAGACTCGGTTGGGCCTGCGTTTTGTGTTCTTCCCAGATCCGAGCAGCTCAGGTGATGAGGTGTTTGGCGGGCGCCAATGCTGCGACTTATCGCCTCCCCGCCTCTCGGTTATCTGGGTGTAAAACCGGCGCACCTTCTCAGGCAGATGTTGACCGTCCAGACCCCCAAGAAGTTTTAGTTAGCAAAGAAGCCTGCTTACAGTTTTATAGATAGTGTCTCTCTGGGGCTGCGATGTCCCCCTTCCGGCTCTGGCTGCCTGTCACCGGAGGGGGAAGGTCTGCAGCCGGCTATCTCTGTTCAGTCCTTTGTTCTGTGCGCGGGCCTGGCGGTGTCTTAGGTTAGGGCTGGCTTTTCGCGTGGTAGATATCCCACAGTCTGGTTTGCTAGCCCAAATTATTTCGCTCAGATAGCGCTCAGGACATTCGGCCGATTCTTACTCTAAGGGACACAGCCCGCGCCGCACTTCCCTGCCCAGCCCCCGCTTGCTAATGCCGTGTGCAGGCGTCTGCGCTGCTTCTCCGCTGGGGGAGTTACCGTAGGGCTCACAATCCGCGATTTTTAATTGTTTATTTTTTTTTTCCCCTCCCTTTTATGTTGCCCTCTGTGCTTCCAAAGCTCGGCACAGATTGGGCAGTGAGAGGGTTTCCTGGTGTTTGGAAACTTCTCTCTTTTTAAGACTCCCTTCCCTGGAAGGAACTCCGTCCCTCCCTCTTTTGTCTCTTTTTTTGTCTTTTATATTTTTTCCTACCTCCTTTCGAAGAGTTGGGCTGCTTTTCTGGGTGCCTGATGTCCTCTGCCGGCATTCAGAAGTTGTTTTGTGGAATTTACTCGACGTTTAAATGCTCTTTTGATGAATTTGTGGGGGAGAAAGTGTTCTCCCCGTCCTACTCCTCCGCCATCTTGGCTCCTCCTCCTATGGTTTAGTTTTGATTACATTGGTTTCTGGCCTTCAAAAATGGAGGCTACACATAGTAAGTTAATTCCCTGGTAGAGAGATACCATAAAAATATATGCTCTTTTCTTTTGGCATCTGTCTCAACAGAAGATTGATGGTTTAAAACATCATTTACCTGACTTTTGCAAAGGAAAGCCTTTCTGTTAGTATTTGCATTGTATTTGAGAGCAAATCTTTACAAATAGTCATAGCAAAGGCTTAAACCAAGTAACAGAATCTTTAAATGAAGATTGTGTGAACTACTTTGCTTCCAAAAATATTGAAACAGATTTTTAATATTTATTTTGGCTGAGTTAAAGATATTTGAAAAGCTTCTAGCCAGTTACAGACTTATACATTATTTACAACCCATACTTATTACAAAATTATTTGGGAATAAGTTTCATGAGGGAATAAACATTTTTAAAAATATTCGATCAATTCTCCTTCTGCTGATATGTCTTTAAACAGAAAATGCTATTGTCAAAATAAAAAATCAAATAATTATATTTATCATTTGTGAATTTCAAAGTTGTTGTGTTTTGTTTCTTACTTCATTATATTTTCCCAGTAAGTTTAAATTAAATGTATTGTTTGTGTGGAAACCATGCAATTTATAATTATAGAGCATAGGACTTAGACCAAATCTCTGGTTCTGCATCCTGGTACCACCACTTTCTAGCTTCTTGATGATGCTGGGAAATCAGCTTCCTTAACTTAGGTTTCTAGTTTGCAAAACAGAGCTGGTGCTCTTATTTGCTGTGTAAGGACTAAACACAATACCTGGCAAAGAGAGAAGTGCGTAATAAACAGTCCATTATTATTTCTTTTTTAAAAAGTCAATTTGTTACACTATTGCTCCTGGCTCTTTTCTTTTTTTTAATGTTCTGGTTTTTAAAGCCACAAGGTGTGTGGGATCTTAGCTGCCTAACCAGGGATCGAACCTCTGCTCTCTGATTGAAAGGTGAAGTCTTAATCAATAGACCACCAGGGAAGTCCTTCATTATTATTTATCAAATATATTTACCATGTATACCTACTAGACATACCCATAGTAAATATTCAAAATAAGAGTTATAAAAGTCATTAAAGAATTGTTTTCCTCCACTGCTTGATTGATTAGGCCAACATCCAGCATGCCTTTCAGTTTTCTCAAGTCATTCATTAAACAAAATCAAAAACCCAACATTCATTTTGTCAGTTACAGGAGGGGAAATGATGACTAGCAAGGAGAGATTAGCATTTTGGAGACAGGTGCTCCAAATCACTTGGACGTGTGGAGCTCATTTTGGTCTTTGGCGGTCTCATATTATACATTTTTAACAAAGAGTCATCATTAAAATATGAAAGATAAAATGTGGAGATTAAAGCAAAATTGGAAATGATGATTGAGATTTTAAGGTAACTTTTTTTATGCATTATAGATTAAAGGCCATCAGTGTGCCAGAAAATCTTGAGATACTGTCATATATATAGCCATGATTAAATCCTGTTATAAGGTAGGAATTATCTGAAAAGAAAGAGGATTTTGAAAGTGAAAATGATGAAAAATTATTCAGGAGAGTGCATGATTTAGTAACTAACTCGTTCTCAGCAGTACTTTTGAGAAAATAGAAATGCCAAAAACATAGACCTGTAATCACAATGCATTAATTACAACTCAGATTGGTGGGAGAAAGACCTCTCTGCTAAGACAACTCTAGTTATCAGCTTGTGTTTGTTTTTAATTTCATGTGTCTTTACATATGTTAGGTAAGGTTATTATCTTTGTGTAGTTTCTTCTCTGTGTCTTTCCAGTATTTATCTATGATGTTCTTTTCATATATTTATGAATGATTCCTAGCTTATAATTTCTAAAGAAGAAAATGTGACTCATCAGAAACTTTTGTTTTATATTTTTGAGAAAATTTTACTCTTTGTAGTATTTACTACATAAACTTTATTTTATGAATGAAACATTTAAATAAGTACTACATGATAGTTAATAAATAGAAACAAAAGAAGAAAAAAATACAGATAATAGAGTAAAAATTCACCCATAACCCTATGCCTGCTGATAACCACTGTTACTATTTGGACATACATTGATTTATATTTTTTATATATTCACGTATACACGAGTGCATAAACCACACTTTAAAAAAAATTTATTTTTAATTGGAGGACAGTTGCTTTACAATATTATGTTGGCTTCTGCCATACAATCACATGAATCAGCCATGAACACACACATGCCCCCTGCCGTTCGGGCCTCCCCCCACCTCCCACCCCGTCCCAGCCCTTTAGGTTGTCACAGAGTACCACACTGCAACTGTGTGGGTGTACAGCAACCTCCCGCTGCTGTCTGTTTTAGGACGCGACTGAAGTGACGCAGCAGCAGCAGCAGCCGCCGTGCATATGTTTCAATGCTACTGTCTTAATTCGTCCCACTCTCTCCTTCCCCCACTGTGTCCAAAGTCTGTTCTCTGTGTCTGTACCACACAGTTTTATTTTGCAAAAATTAAATCATATAACACAGTTTTGTTCTCTTTTTTACTTAACAGCATACATATACTATCATTTCTGCCTAAAGATAGACTACATGGTAATTTTAATGGTTACCTAATATTCATAGAAAGCTACATTGCATATTTAACAAATTTCTGTTTTTGAACATTTATAATATTTTTGAAAGGTAGTAATAGGTATGTAATGGTTAAGAGCATGGTCCTAAATCTGGATTTCCCTTGTTCAGATGGCAGCTCTGCCACTCACGGATGAAGAATTTTGCGCAAGTTTTTAAATCATTCTGTGGCTGGGTTTCCTCACAGGTAAAACAGTAATTATAGTAGTAATTAACTTATGGTTATGAGGATTTAATGGATTAGTGATAAAAACTATAACATTTATAAAATTAAGATTAACCTTGTGCTAGAAAAGCAGAATGAAATCTTGTACACTGTCTCATTGCTGATGAAACAAAATCCTGCTGGCGGGAGAGGCCTGAAATATTCTACAAGTCTCTGCAATAGACATTTAAATCAGAGATGTAGTGAATCATACAAAAAATGCAAAATATCTCTAATCCATCTCAAATCCTTATTGGGTTAAGTATTTAGCCCCTCAAACTATCTCTCTTAACAGTGGATGAATCTGCTCTAGGGAAGAGATTTTCAATTTCAGCTTCTAGGTATTTTTTTTTTTTTTTTTAATGCACAATGTTTGACATATAAATGAAAACTTATAAGTAAAAAGGAAAGAATATTAAGGAAAAATTTTAGAAGCAGACACACAGATAACTTACATGGTAGGGCTGGCAAACAAAATCTTTAACTACAATGGATATATTTTAAAAATAAAGGAAATTTGAATTTTAAAAGGATGAAATTTGAAAACTGGAGAATTTAATATAGACTTTTGAACTATTGGATTCCAGTGAATATTCTGTTAATACTAATTCTAAACTTAAGAGAGTGTTAGATTGGATTCACAACAGACTAGAGCTGAACATAGGTTTAATGAAATCAAAAGGCAGATCGATAAGACACATCTGGAACACGGGAAAAAGAGAATAGTAAGAACAGAAAAAAAAGAGATATTTGGAGCATAATAAATGGGTGTAAACATCTGGAAATTTAGAGTACTAGAAAGAGGGGAATGAATGAAAGAAATAGTATTTAAATACTTTAAATGCTTTAAATCACTTTAAAGTGATAGCAGCTTAGGCTTTTCCAAAACTGGTAAAATTCAGGTTCAAGAAGTTTAAGGAACCCTAAGTGAGAAAAATTCAACCTGCCTAGGCACACAATGCCCACTCCAGTATTCTTGCCTGGAGAATCCCATGGACAGAGGAGCCAGGCAGGCTACAGTCCATGGGGTCACAAAGAGTTGGACACAACTGAACGACTTCACAGGCACATAATATCCAAGTTTCTGATATCCATTAACATGACTTATCTTTCCATTTTTTAGAGATTTTAATTTATTTTTAAAATATTTGTAATTATCAGTGTGCAAATCTTATACTTCTTCTATTAAATTTATTCTCAAGTATTTTTGATGCTATTTTAAATGGAATTGCCTCCTGAATTTTATTTTCAGTTTCTTCATTGGTAGTGTGTAGAGATGCAATTAATTTTTACATATTTATCTTGTATCCTGCAAGCTTGCTAAAGTTGCTTATGAGTTATAACATTTTTCAGTGGAATCCTTATCATCATGATCATGTGATCTACAGATACTTCTTTTTTCAATACAAATGCCCTTTATTTCTTTTTCCTGCATAATTTTCCTGGTTAGAGCCTCCAGTGTAATAGAATAGAAGTGGCAAGAGGGAACATTCTTGTCTTGTTCCTGATATTAGAGTGTTCCTGATCTTAGGCTTCTGCCATTAAATGTAAGTGTTTTTTGTACATTCCCTTTATCAAGATGAGCAAGTTCCTGTCTATTTCCAGGTTTTTTTTTTTTTTTAATTTAATTTTATTTTTAAACTTTACAATATTGTATTGGTTTTTTTGAGTACTTTTTATCAAGAAAGATTGTTGGATTTTGTCAAATGCCTTTTTCTACATTGGTCAAGATGATCATGTGGCTTTTGTCCTATATTCTATTAATAGAGTCATATATTCTATTAATAGAATGTTGATTAATTGATTAATCAATGTTGATCACATTGGTTAATTTTCAGATTTAATCTAATCTTGCATTGTGGAGATAAATCCACTTGGTCATGATATATAATCCTTTTTATATTTTACTCAACTCAGTGTACAAATATTTTGTTGAGAATTTTCTTTTCTGGTCTATATTTATAGGGAATATTGTTCTGTATGTGTGTGTGTGTGAGAGAGAGAGAGGGAGAGAGAAAGAGATCTTTTTTGGGCTGTGTATTAGGACAATAATGGTCTCACAGAAAGGATTGGAAAATGTTCCTTTCTCTCCTGTTTTTGAACAGCTTGTGAGGGATTGGCATTAATTCTTTAAATATTTCATGGAGTTCACTAATGAAACTGTGTAGTTGTTTTTTTTGTTTGTTTGGTGGGGGTAGCTTCTAAAATTAATACTTAAATCTCATTACTTGTTTTAGTTCTATTGAGATTTTCTATCTGGTCCACTGATAAAATATGGGAAAATAATTGTTAAAGGGTAGATTTTATAAATGCTTTAATGAGATTCAAAGATAACAGTGCAGACTTCCTTCCATCAGTTCCCCCTAGAATGTTCACAAATGGCCCCATGGATTTGGGAGACATTGCCAGGAAAATATCTTGATCACTATCTTGATCTGTACAAATTAAAATCACTAAGAAATGAAATAGGAATTTTAGTGTGTGTAGCAGTCATGGCTTAGCCTAAGAATAATGGTTTTAACTGCAGTAGGCTGGTGGATATTTGGGTGGTGAAGTTAGGAAAGCATGTAATTGAAATATTGACAGAATTTGTTAAATGGGCTTTTAAAATATTAATGAATATCAAACAAAAATTTTGAATAACTCATGCAGATGAAGATAGTTTTATTTCAGTCATTTCTGGTCTATGAATATAAATAGAAAACTTCAGGCACCATACCACTGGCTGTCCTCATACATAAAAAATAGATTTTGGAGGGGAAACAAAACAACATTTGTTACAGGTGTATGTTTAAGGGACTCCATTTGACTTACCCAGAGAACATTTATGGTCTCCTTGCAGATGACTGGTGGGTCCATTACCCAAATTCTACCTGGCAACAGTTTAGTCCAGAGGAATGCACTCTAGTTAAGGATCAATAGTTATGCCCAAATGCATTAAGTGACAGTGGCTGCTGGCAAAGGATCAAAGATCTGAGTAGTTTCTAGGAACTAGAATTTTCAAGTGATGGCACAGTGTAAAATGTGTTGGAATATGTGTGGGGCTAAGAATATAATTTGACCTGTTATACCCCGGGGTATTCGTGTAATAACATAACCAGAGTAGTCCCTACACTGGATGCTGATTTATCATTCAAAATGAAGTGAAAGAAATTTGGTTTAGATGGTAGTGTGTTGTGCTGGGCTGAGTGAACATAAGCAGGGCCAACACGTGCATTAAGTCCAAACTATTTCTCCCATTAAAATATATTTTAAAAATACAATAGAAAATAAGCATGAGGCTAATGATGTTCAGATACTGGGCCTGTATTCTCCTCAAATGACTGAAGAAAAGAAAAGCTATGGAACAGGAGCTTAAGTCATATATAAAAGGTAATTCTTATGATAGTTCTTAGAATTCCTGAGTTCAGGTATCATTCTTTTGCTTTCTTTCATATATTTCTTGCAAATTCCAACCAAGGGATGTATAATTTTCCCCAACATAGTTTAAGGATTTCTGGGATTTGCTTCACAGTAGTAGCAACAATCTTTGCAGGAAATCTCATGGCAGTTTTGAAATGAGGTTACAGTTTGGAGAAGTCTGGCAAAAATATAAGTGTTGTAACATCAACACTTAGCATGTCAAATTTTTAGGTTTCAGGAAAATAGCTCATCTTTATTTTTATACAGTGTAACCTGTATTTTTCGAGTCATTGAAGTTATAGTTCTCCAAATGTAGTAGTGTGATTTTCTAAATTATATTCATGATTATGTCACTAGCTTTTTAGAAAAACAAATAGAGCAAAATGGTTGGAATGAGTAAGCAGCAATAGATATTTCTTATACAGGCTATGCATCTATTTCATATTTTTGAAGTTTAACAGTCTATAGAAATAGGTGTGTGCTCAGTGTCATAATTAATGCTCAGAATTTTTCATCTGTAAGTGGCTGATACTAAAACAAATTATTAATGTGTAGAAACTAAATGCATTTGTTCCAAATGGGAAGTGTTCTTTTTCGCCATCTGGTCGACTTTCAGCTTAGGAATCCCACTTGAGAAAATAGGTTTCTCTCAGCAACCCTCTGTTTACTCCCCACAGTGATTTCTCAATAAAATCTCTTTTACCTGGAGAGGACCTGTCAATCCTTTTCCCTTTGGGTTCTTGGTCAAGAAGTTACAGACAAAAAGGAAATAAACTATCAGCTTTATTAATGAGTGGAAAAGTGCAGGATGACAGCACATCTCACTTTTCTTCCTTCGCCGCCTCCTGATCCCCCACTCCCTCCTTGCTGGCTTTCTCAGGGAAGCTGCAGGGTCAGCCTGAGGTTTGCAGGCAAATGGAGTCTGCCATCTTCCCCTGAACTGAAACTCAAGCTTGCCTGCACAGAGATCTGTAGATCCATAAATCTCCAGGATTTACACCAGTTAAATAGGTCTGCTCTGTGAAGACAAATTGCAAGAGAGATCTTCTGCCTTTAATTACAGTAAATAAAGAGGAAGTAGGTCATGGCCTTAGACTTTTAAATCTCTAGTTAAATACACCTTCTGTGTGAATGTCTTGAGATGGGGACTCCTAAAGGTGCTGGAAGGGTCTCCCCTGGTGGGAAAGGTAAAGACTCTGCCTGCAATGCTGGAGACCTGGGTTCAATCCTTGGGTTGGGAATATCCTATGAAGGAGGACATGGCAACCCACTCTAGTACTCTTGCCTAGAGAATCCCATGGACAGAGGGGCTTGACAGGCTGCAGTCCACAGCCTCACACAGAGTTGGATATGACTGAAGTGACTGAGCAGCAGCAAAGGAGCTGGAGACATTGCCTTCCACTAATCTGCAAGTAAGCAGAGGGGGTGAAGTTACCTATTTTGAAAAATGGAGTGAACAGAAATGGAGAAAGTGAGGTTTTCTGATGATGAGTAGGCAACACGGATGTTAGTAAATCTGTTCTTTCTCTTCAAAATCTAAACTACAGGGCAAGCCTCTTTTTGTGGAGTTTTAGCAGGCATGGTTGTCCGATTGTAAATGTGCTGATGATTTAAGATGGGAAATCAGTGCAGGAGAAAGGACTTAACGGTGTTCAGCAGAGCAAAGTGTAGCTTCTGACAGTGCGACAGCAAGGGAAGAAAGAACAAAAGTATAGACGTACTCTAATAATTCGAAAGACATTGCCACCAGCTGCCAATGTGTGGGCTGGCAAAGAGTCCCATAAACCTGAGCCAGCCCTGATGGCCTCAGGCTGTCTTGGGAAAGAATTATCAGTAGGTTGAGACCAACAATGCTGATCATTCAGGAAAATTTGAAAAGCAGACCTTGGAGTCCACATAACCGAAATCTTTCATAAGTGAAGAAACTAAGGTCAAGTATTCTATCAAAGAAGCTATATTTAATAAATTTTATAAAGATGTTCATACAACATTAATTTTTTAAAAGCAAGATGTTGTGTTTTGTAATGAAGTAAACTGGCTCATTGGAAAACTTGATTATGCAGAAAGACTCACTTGTGGGTGGTGGTGGTGGGGATACCTTAGTCTTTCAGGCTGCTATAACAAAAATACTATAGACTTGGTGACTCATAAATTACAGAGATGCATTTCTCACAGTTTTGGAGCCTAGGAAGTCCAAGATCAAGGTACTGGCAGAAAGAGATGTCTGATGAGGGCCTGCTTCCTAGTTCATAAACCGTCATCTTCTCCGTGTCCTTACATGGGGAAGTGCACAAGGGAAATCTCTGAGGTCTGTTTTATAAGGGCACTAATTCTATTCATGAGAGCTCCATCCTTATGGTCTAATCACATCCCGAAGGCCCCATCTCCAAATACCATCACACTGGGGGTTAGGTTTCAACATATGAATTTTGCAGGAGCACAGGCATTCGGTCTATAATAGAGAATGGGAACATGACTGGAATGTCTTTATTTTTCTGTAATCCCTAATAGAACCTCACAGAGCTCTCTGCTCATCATGGACCCCGTCATTATTGGCTGATGAATGTTGGATGGTATATGGGTTGGGATTTTATAGGCACAGAATTCACGACTTTGAAGGAATTTAGTTACTGTAAGATTTCAGTTATTAATGGTATCACTTCCCTTCTTCAGCATGTTTTCATATCTCTCCCCAAGTATTGCTTCTCAATTGCTGCTGCCTTTTCCACCCTGAGCCTTTGGGCTTTCCTTGTGGCTCAGGTGGTAAAGAATTCCATGGACTGTATAGTCAGTGGGTCACAAAGAGTTGGGCACAACTGAGTGACTTTCACTTTTCTACCCTACACTTTAAGTCATAGTAATCTACCATGGGTAGGGGAATAAGACTGTTTTTTTTCTTAGTAAAGAAAATTAGAGTTAAGATGTATTTCCCAGTTAGAAAGCATTACATGACTCCAAAAAAAAAAAAAAAAAAAAAAGAAAGAAAGAAAGCAAGCAAGCATTACGTGACTCCAGAGGGTTGCAATTCACATTCAAGTCTCTAGAACTGGGTAGCGGCCAACCTGCATGAGTGTGTGTGACAGCTCTAGATTGTAAAATTTGCCAGAACTGTAAATTTTACCAAGGTGTTTAGAGTAATTACTTTTCTTTCTTCACATTGCTGGAGGAGAAATGGCAATAAAGTTCTCTGCCAAGCAGAAATCAGGATGTCTTAACTTCATGTTCAAATTTTGCAGAACATTATTCTGTAAAAGACCCTGATATTAGATAAAAATGAAGTTTTCATTTAGAAGATATCACTGTGCTCCATTTGACAGATTATTTTTGTTTCTTTGAACTCTTTGTTTTTGAACTACCACTTGAAAGTAGCTTTCCATATGGCTTTGGGTAAAATTAGTTGATATCAATTTAAATTAAATGATTAAATTAAATGATACTTGAGTAGCTGTCATTTACATTTTCAAGGTATGTTTGTAGGTGTTCCATAGATGTTCAAAACAATAGCTTAGATTACTACTTTGATTTAACTTTGAAAATATACAGTTCTGAATAATATTTATTATTGTTGCTATCATGCTTGTTTTGAAAGCAAAGGCAATCTTGAGTTTATATTTAAAGCTATCGAGTGCCTACAACCCTTAATGGTACAGGCTGGTTGATATACAAAAATTAGTATTTGGGCTTCCCCAATTGTGCAGTGATAAAGAATCCACCTATTAAGGCAGGAGACATGGATTCCATTCCTGGGTTGAGAAGATCCCCTGGAGTAGAAAATGACAACCCACTCCAAAATTCTTGCCTCGAGAATTTCCATGGAGAGAGGAGCCTGGCTGGCTACAGCCCATGGGGCTGCAGAGAGTTGGACACACCTGAGCATACACCAATTAAGTGAAAAAGTTGACTTAAAACTCAACAGTCAAAAAACTAAGATCATGGCATCTGGTCTTATCACTTCATGGCAAATAGATGGGGAAACAATGGAAACAGTGAGAGACTTTATTTTTTCGGGCTTCAAAATCACTGCAGATGGTGATTGCAGCCATGAAATTTAAAGGCACTTGCTCCTTGGAAGGAAAGTTATGACCAACCTAGATAGCATATTGAAAAGCAGAGATATTACTTTGCCAACAAAGGTCCGTCTAATCAAGGCTATGGTTTATCCAGTGGTCATGTATGGATGTGAGAGTTGGACTGTGAAGAAAGCTGAGCACTGAAGAATTGATGTTTTTGAACTGTGGTGTTGGACAAGACTCTTGAGAGTCCCTTGGACAACAAAGATCCAACCAGTCCCTCCTAAAGGAGATCAGTCCTGAATATTTGATGCTGAAGCTGAAACTCCAATACTTTGGCCACCTGATGCAAAGAACTGACTCATTGGAAAAGATCCTGATGCTGAGAAAGATCAAAGGCAGGAGAAGAAGGGGACAACAGAGGATGAGATGGTTGGATGGCATCACCGACTTGATGGACATGAGTTTGAGCAAGTTCTAGGAGTTGGTGATGGACAGGGAAGCCTGGTGTGCCGAAGTCCATGGGGTTGCAAGGAGTCGGACACAACTGAATGACTGAACTGAACTGAACTGAACCTTACACAACCTATCATTTGCTTTTCATGGGAGATGGAAACTTCAAATCAATAATGAACTTGAAAAATTTGTTACATGTCTTAAAACTGTTTCTCTGTTTCTTGTGGTTATTATCTCCTACCATACACATCTTTTGTGAAACTATGATAATGCATTTAACTGAGATGTTAAATGCATGTATTTTTTAAGATCTTAATGAAGCCTTGAGTATGTTTATCTGGGTAATTTAGTTGCTAAGTCGTATCTGACTCTTTGCTACCCCATGGACTGTAGCCCACCAGGCTCCTCTCTCTATGGGATTTTCAGGCAAGAATATTGGAGTGGGTTGCATTTATCTTATGATTTAGCAAATGAGGATCTGAAGAGAGAAGATATCAATGTGCATTTGACACAGATGTTATCCTGAAAAGCATGCCGCTCCTGAACAGATAACTTTAGTCTTTTTACAGATTGGATCAATCTTTTGCAGGTGGTTATAATTCTGGATTTGTTAATAGAGCACATTCCATGCCACAGTAGAGTAGGCAAAGGGTTTGAGTTATAATTACATAACTGCTAGACCAGTGTTCAAACCCCAGGGTTCTCATAACAAAATATTACAGACTGGGTGATTTAAAACGGCAGAACTTTATTTTCTCACCATTCTTCAGGATGAAAGTCCAAGGTCAAGGTGTCAGCAGGTCTGGTTTCTCCTGAGGTTTCTCTTGGCTTGCAGACAAGTCACTTTCTTTCTGTGTCCTCACATGCCTCTTGTATGCTGGCACATCCATTGTATCTTTCTGTATGTCCAGCTTTCGTCTTCTTCTAAGGACAATGGTCATGTTGCATTAGAGCCTGCTCAATTCCATTTTAAGGTAATTACCTCTTTAAAGCCCCTGTCTCCAAGTAGTCACATTCTGAGATACTGAAGGTTAGGGATTCAACGTATAAATTTTGAGGGAGTCATAATAGTGACTAGGTGTTTTCACGATATGTTCAGTCATTTATATATTTTCATTTAGCACTCACTTATAAAGTACCTGGGCTTCCCAGGTGGTTCAGCGGTAAAGATCTGCCTGCTGATACAGGAGACGCAGGAGATACGGGTTCTATCCCTGAGTTGGGAAGATACCCTGGAGCAGAAAATGGCAACCCACGCCAGCATTAATGCCAGGATAATTCCATGGACAGACAGAGGAGCCTGGCTGGCTACGGTCAGTGGGGTCACAAAGGGTTGGGTACGACTGAGCGACTGAGCACACACATTTTAAAGTACCTACTCTGGGGCAGACACTTGTGTTAGGCACAGGGCATCTGATTGTCACACTTGCCCCTGCCCTCAATTAACTCATAATGTAGTTACAGTGGATTACAAACTTGAGTACATAACAGAATGGCAGAGTGACCAGAAGGACTTTAAAATATTCAGACTCCTGAATATGTCAGGATCTCCCAGAGTGGGCTGTGAATTATGTAGTTATTAAAAAAAATTCTCTGGGAGATAATGGGAGTTTGGCTTCCACTGATCAAATGGAAAATAATAACTGAAAATCTAAAAGGTGCTTTGTAGGTGACTGAGTCCTTTTGTGGTCATTGTGCCTTGTGGTCCTAATGATAAAAATTAAGCTTCAGAGAATCTCAAGTGTTTTGCCCCAGATTACACATCTAGTTTGAGTAGGAAGTTGGGTTGAACCTTGCTTCTGTGTTTCCCTAACATAAATAAATACTTGATTATTTCATGAGATAGTCTTCAACTGTCGACTTGGGTTCATTAGAGCTTTATATGCAGCTGCCAATCATAGTAGTATTCCAAAGCTATCAGCAAACTATTTCTTAGATTTTACTGGACTTAAGGAAGTGTTATTGGGAGAAAACCAAATCAAGACCCATATATATGTGTGTATATAAATATATATATGTACATATGTATATATATTTGATAATTTGCTTTTCAGATACACTTTAAAGATGTTGCACAGATCTTTAGCTGCTCATTCTGCCCCTACTGAGGCCACATTTCCACTTCATACCTCTCAGCCTTTTAAATAGGAATTTTGTCATTCCTGTTTCATTTTTCGGGTCTGATTAGGACAAGACCAAATTAAATTTTTCTCAGTATTGACTCTATGACTTGATTATATTCAGAGTCTCAGGGGACTAAAATTAAATCTGTAGAAGAAGATAATCTTGGAGTTAATAAAAAGCCTCTTAGGTGGTCTTTGCCTTTGATATATTGCTAGATCCATTTTCAGATAAAGCTTCTCAGAAGGCTTTTGGGCAAAAAAAAAAAAAAAAAATCAAAGTAATGTTGGTTGAAGCCTTGTTATGGTTTCTTCATTTCTCAAGACCCTGTTTCCAGTACTTGAAAAGCCAGATTGATTTTTTAAAATAAATGTCATGGGGAATTTCATAACCAAGAAAAAAACCTTGGTTTGGATCTCAAAGCATCAAGCCTTCTTGGTAGGAAAAACCAAGGTAATATCCAATGTAAAGGTGAGAGGGATATAGTCTATTACTTTGTTTTTGCTTTAACTAAAAATGTGTGGCTACTTCCTTTTTTTTCCTTGAAGTATATCTGAAAATATAATCTTCATTAATATAGTGAATGATTTCCAGATATACACATGGTTTCCTTCTTATTAAAGGTGGGCAGCAAAGTTGTGCTGGTAACTCCCCCCCACCCCCTTTCAATTAAGGTTAAAAGATTCTATTAGTTGAAAATTAGAACTACAGTTTTTTGCCAACACTATTTTATTTCTGTTCCATTCACATCTTGAGTTTTGGTATATGGCAGATTTATTCAGACAATAAATTGATAAACTAAGAGATGGGTAAAATTTTATATATTCATTACTGAACCTGTGAGAAAACATAAATAAGTCTCCCACTGACTTCTATTGACTTCAAATGTAAATCTTTTAAGTAAAGTTCATAGGATCAGATTAATGACAAAGTTTGGCCAAATATAACTTGAATCAGTGACCTTCCTGAGTTATGACTTAAATGGACTTTCCATCAATAAAGCCTCCCTGCCATTTAATCTAAGCTTTCTAAGAGAGAGAAGTTTCCAGAGGAGTGGGTAAGCCAAAGGTCTATGAAGTTTGAAGTTTCCATTGAAAATGTCTTGAAGTGATTACGCTGCTGGTTTGCAGTGCAGAGTTCAAGCTCCCAAATCAGAGATGCTGTCAGTTAAGACCACCACTGTCAGTAGGCAGTGGCAGGGAGTCTCGTTCCGAGTTCAGCATCTCAATTCCTTTTTCCTATTTCTTTTTCTTTTTCTTTCACTTTTGGTGCTTGGTGCTAGTAAGTTACACAATATTACTCAGGCAAAAATGACAGGAAACTGATTAAAATGACTGAACTGTAGTCTTGATGTTTGGGCGCCTGGACCCAAATAAGGATATGGATCAAATAGTTCTTTAAGGGTGAATATATTAGTTAAGATTGGATTTTGCTATAAGAAACAGAGAAACCAAAAAATAAATGGAAAGCTTTATTTTTTTGGTTTGCCAAGAAGTCTTGAGGTGGAATGCTTCCCAGGTGGCTTAGTGGTAAAGAATTTGCCTGCCAATGCTGGAGACACAACAGACTTGGGTTCAGTCCCTGGGTCAGGATGATCCCCTGGAGGAGGAAGTGGCAACCAAGTCCAGTATTCTTGCCTGGAGAATACCATGGACATAGGAGCTTGGTGGCCTACAGTCCATGGGGCAGTGAGTGGGTGGGCAGAATTGCAAAAAGATTGGATATAACTGAGCCACTGAGTTTATTATTTTGTCTCACAATAAACCTTCAAGATGGATATTATTTACTGATGAAGATATGAGGTTGAAAGAAATTGTGTTTGGTTAGATATTAATCAGGATTTGAATTCAAGACCCAGTGACTCAGAGCAAGGTCAGAAAACTTTCTCTGTAAAGGGCTGGATGGTAAAGATTTTAGATTGCAAGAGTTGTAATGCTCACATGTGATAAAAGAACATTTTTGTTCTCATATTTTTCAACCACTTAAGAATGTATAAGCCATTCGTTGCTTGTGGACTGTACGAAAATATGGGCAGGGATGTCAACTTTGGTCCATGGGTCATAGCTTGCTGATCACTGCTCTAAATCCTCTGTATTTGACTTTGCTGCTATACCTAGCTGCTGTAGATATATCCAACTGGCATTTCCTAGAGGATACTGCACTGTCTATACCCTCAAAAAGTATGAGGAAGGAATATGCAACCACTGTTCTTGGTGATCTGAAATCAGACCATTAGAGCATTTTTTCTAAACTTTGAAGCCAAACTCCGCTTTCTTTAACTACATAGTGCTATATGGTAGGTGTTTATTTTTTATTTATGCTCCCTAATGACAACATTTTCTCCTTTTTCTTCCTTTTTACTATGCTGTGCTGTGCTGTCGCTTCAGTCTTGTCTGACTCTTTGTGACCCTGTGGATTAGAGCCCGCCAGGCTCCTCTGTCCATGGGATTCTCCAGGCAAGAATACTGGAGTGCGTTGCCATGCCCTCCTTCAGGGGATCTTCCCTACTCAGGGAATCGACCTGTTCCTCTTCAGTCTCCTGCATTGGCAGGCAGTTTCTTTATCAGTAGCACCATCTGGGAAGCCTGTTTTTTACTGTCAGTTCAGTTCAGTTGCTTAACTGTATCCGACTCTTTGCGACCCCATGGACTGCAGCATGCCAGGCTTCCCTGTCCATCACCAACTCCCAGAGCTTACTCAAAGCTCTATGTCCATTGAGTCGGTGATGCCGTCCAACCATCTCATCCTCTGTTGTCCCATTCAGTCTTTCCCAGCCTTCAATCTTTCCCAGCATCAGGGTCTTTTCCAATGAGTCAGTTCTTCGCATCAGATGGCCAAAGTATAGGAGCTTCAGCTTCAGCATCAGTCCTTCCAGTGAATATTCAGGACTGATTTCCTTTAGGATGGACTGGTTGCATCTCCTTGCAGTCCAAGGGACTCTCAAGAGTCTTGTCCAACACCACAATTAAACAGCATCAACTCTTCAGCCCTCAGCTTTCTTTATAGTCTTATTTCTTTGGGATTTTACATTGTCTTCTTCTGTAAATGTTACCTACCTTGAAGTCTTATTGCAAGAAGAAATGGTAAACTATGTAAAAAGCACTTGACCCAGTGACTTGAAGCTTCTTAACCTTGTCATTCTATAATAGTGCTCTGCTTCTCTTCAGCTGCTCGGCGATGTTTAACCTATTAATCCTTCTCCCGTCCTCTTCCTTGCTAAGCACCCTCTCAAGTTAGGATCACCTGCAGTCTTAACAAGCCCTCTCATTTTCTGTCATCAGTCGGTAGATGTAGCATATGAACTCATATGTCAGGGTTAGATATAAAGCCTTGCCAACATAAACACAAATTATCTTTTGAAGGAAACTTGCATTAATTGGTTGGGGCTCCATCTCTGGGCAATCATGCTGGCACTGACTTTCTTCTCTTGAGTGACTGTGAGTTTATTTTCCTTTGTCCTTCTTACGCCTGACGTTTGGATTTGAGACTAGCTTTGTGTGGGGGAGGGAAAGGATTGTTGCTGTGCTTAGTTGTTCTTTGTTTTCTTGTTCCACTGCCTCTAAATCCGCTGTTGAAAGAGTGCATGAGAGAACATGGCTTCATCATAGGCACCACAAAATACAAATCCCTCGATTTATGTAACCAGCCCTAATCCAATCTGTGCATTGATAGTCGTTATGGTAACATTTGAGCCAGTGGCTTGTGCAGACAAGACGAAGAAGGGAGATTTTCTGGGAAGAGGGAGTTGGAAGACAGGACTGAATCTAATGTTAATTGCCCTGAACTTTGAACTCCCAACTGTTTGCTGATGGTTCTGAAGCTCTCTTTATACTTAGCACACAGCATGGCGTATCAGTGAAAAAGTGTGTTGGAACTTGAAAGGTACTTCTCGACAATAGAGACTGTAAAGACAGAAAAATTGAAAGAAGCATGTTTTAGTTTTTCAGAATGGTTAAAATGTGAAAGAAATCTCACATAGCAGTTGCCGTGTTGTAACTATTGTAGAAAACCAAAGACTTTTCTATTATCTATTTATATACTGTGTATTTAGCTTTGTAGCACCAGTACCGTATGATTTATGAAATGACATCAAATGAAAATAGCTCAGAATTATAAAAGCTCTAAGTGAGTTATCCTCTCTTACTTATTTGGGTGACCAGCTCGCACATTTCATGACTCAAGACACACCATTGCCAGTCAGATGTCTCTGTTAAAACATGATTGCATCTATCTGTGCAGCAGTAGCTCCAGATGGGATTAGGAAATTTAGTCAGTTTGATTTATTGTCACTTATCTTCCACACACCACAAATGCCAGAGACGAAGAGTCCTAATGCCTGACATTTACTAAGGTGTAAAAGCTGCGTAATATGAGAGCCCCTGAACGTCCATGAGAGCCTCAGGCTTGGAGACTGGAAATGGACAACTGGGAGGACGGGCGTGATGACACTTGGGCAGGAGACCTCAGCGAAGGCTTCCTGGATCTCAGCTGCTTGGTCCGCAATAGTCAGTTTTGTCTAAAGAATATGACCTACTTAAGACGCCAGTCTTTCAGATGCTCCTGTCTAAATCTTCCACAATTATTTCTCCTGATACAACAAGTGCAGTAGTTGTATGTTTTGCCAAATAATTAAATATCAGCCTGGACCCCAGGGAATCATCTACTTCAGGGTGCCCTGTTCTGTCATTTCCCCCATGAAACTACTCAATGGAATGAAAGTAAGTGCCTTTATAAAGAATCCTGAATAGAGGTGCAGATGTAGAGAATAGACGTGTGGACACAGTGGGGGAAGGGGAGGGTGGGATGAACTGGGAGATTAGGGTTGACATATATACCCTGCGCTGTGCTTAGTCACTCAGTCATGTCCAACTCTCTGTGACCCCATGGACTGTAGCCCGCCAGCCTCCTCTGTCCATGGAATTCTCCAGGCAAGAATACTGGGGTGGGTGGCCATGTCCTCCTCCAGGGCATCTTCCCGACCCAGAGATTGAACCCAGGTCTCCCTCATTGCAGGTGGATTCTTTACCATCTGAGCCACTAGGGAAGCCCAAGAATACTGCAGTGGGTAGCCTATCCCTTCTCCAGGGGATCTTCCCGTCTCAGGAATCGAACCAGGGTCTCTGGCATTACAGGTGGATTCTTTACCAGCTAAGCTACCAAGGAAGCTAATGTATATACACTACTACATGCAAAATAGTCAGCTAGTGGGAAGCTGCTTGGTTCAGTACACAGAGAGCCCAGCTTGGTGCTCGGTGATGACCTAGAGGGGTGAGATGGGGGTGGGGTGGAAGGGAGGTCCAAGAGTGAGGGGATATATGTATACATGTAGCTGATTCACTTCGTTGTATAGCAGAATAACACAACATTGTAAAGTGATTATGCTCCAATAAAAAAAGAACTACATCATTCTAATTAGGTTTGTAAAATTGCATGCATACTTCTGGAAAAATGGTAAACATCGTTGTCACATCACTGAAACATATTTGTATGCTAGAAACCCTTCATGACCCCCTGTCCCATCACATGCTAGTATATCTCCCTCAAAGTATCTATTATTCCAAATCACAGTTCCTTTAAATGTATCTCTAAGTAATATGGTTTAGTATTAACTTTTTGTGAATGCTAAATGAAATCATAGAGTATTTCTTTAGATTTTGCCTCAACGTAACATATTGTAATTCATGCATGTTGGTTGTAGATGGCTTTCCGGCTCTCCCTTTGTCCCACCCTTGCCCCAGTTTTTCGGGATAAATTGAGTTTTCAAATTTTTTTTCTTATTATATATTTCTTCTTTAATTTTTACAAGTTGTATGGTCTACGCTGTTTTTCTAGTGCCTATCTTAGTACATATAACAAGCATAGTTTGCTTGAGGCCTCTAAATTTTTATGCCATATCATAACTTTCTTTACAACTAATCTAATAGTTTAGAATTCTTTACCTTGAACACTCTAGTTTATTATTGGCTTGATATTTTAATTCTAGCCTGTTTACGTTCTACTCCATACCAACATACAATGAACAATTTTTGCAACTAATCTAGACAATCTCTGTTTAAATTTACCCAAATATTTTTTGTGTTTACCGTTCTTTTTTACATCTCAAATCTCACATCTGGGGTAATTTTCCTTTGTCTTGAAGGATTTAGATAAAAGTTTCTTTCAGTGAGGGTCTTTTGGTACTACTGTAGTTGTTCAGTCGCCGAGTCGTGTCCGACTCTTTGCAACCCAATGGACTGGAGCACCCAGGCCTCCCTGTCCCTCACCATCTCCCAGAGTTTGCCCAAGTTCATGTCCATGCATTGGTAATGCTGTCCAGCTATCTCATCCTCTGATGCTCTGTTCTGCTGCCCTCAGTCTTGCCCAGCATCAGGGACTTTTCCAGTGAGTCATCTGTTGGCATCAGATGGCCAAAATACTGGAGCCTCAGCTTCATCATCAGTCCTTGCAACCAGTATTCAGGGTTGGTTTTCCTTAAGATTGACTGGTTTGATCTCCTTGCTTTCCAAGGGACTTTCAGGAGTCTTCTCCAGCACCATAGTTCGAAGGCATCAATTCTTTGGCGTTCTGCCTTCTTTACAGGCCGGCTCTCACAACCGGATGTGACCACTGAGAAGACCACAGCCTTGACTACACCGACCTTTGTCAGCAGAGTAATGTCTCTGCTTTTCAACACACTGTCTAGGTTTGTCATAGCTTTCCTGCCAAGAAGCAGTCGTCTTCTGGTTTCATGGCTGCAGTCACCATCTGCAGTGATTTTGGGGCCCAAGAAGAGGAAATCTGTCACTACTTCCACCTTTTCCACTTCTATTTGCCATGCAATTAATGGGGCTGGATGCCATGATCTTAGGTTTTTTTTTAATATTTAATCTTAAGCCAGCTCTTTCACTGTCCTCCTTCACCCTCATTAAGAGGCTCTTTAGTTCCTCTTTGCTATCTGCCGTTAGAGTGGTATCATCTGCATATCTGAAACTCTGGTTTATTACTTGTTTGAATATGACTTAAAATCTGCAATACTGGAAATTTTAGAACTGTGTTAACCATTATTTACTCTCAGTAAACCAAGGGATCCATTCTTTTCTGACTCCTACTGTTGTTCAAAAGCCAGCAAATATTTTAATAGTCATTCTTTTGAAGATTGTCTGTTTTTACTCTCACTGATGTTATTATCTTCCCATTCATTTGGGTAATTTTTATTTTACTGTATTTCTTTTTATTTTTCTGCTTAGGATTCATTGAGCTTCATGGATATGAGCATTGAATCTTTAACCATTGTCTTGGAAATGTATTCAGCTGTATCTTTTTACTCCCTTTTCTCTTTATTGGCTACTTTTTTGACCTACAATTTTACATTAGACTTGCTTCTACTATCTCCATGTCACATTTTCTCTTTTTCATATTTTCCTTCTCTTTAACCTTCTGCATTATATTCTGAACACTATCTCAGATGTTTATTGTGGTTCACTAATTTTCTCTTAAACTAATGCATTTAGTTGATCTTGCCAATATGTTTTTAATTCCGTTATTATATTTTTCATTTCTCTAAATACTATTTTTTTTTCAGATCTGCTTGATTCTTGGTCATATTATCAAATATTTTTATTAGGATTTTAATTTCTTTAAATATATTAAATAGGTATATTATAATTCCAGAATCCATTGTCTGTTTTGATTTGAGTATTATTTATTTTTCTGTATATCTATCTGTCTAATCTACTTTCTCTCTCCTTCTCCCCCTCCCCCTTTCCTTCCCTCATCTATCCATCTATGTATTACAATCTGCTGGTTCTTGTTCTGCCACAGGTTGTGAATTTTGACTGTGAGCTATTCACTTCTTTTGGAATTTTTACCTGTAGGGACTCTTTGAGGTCTGGTTTGAAACTGAGCTCTTCCAGAGAGAGTTTATAGTCATCTGGCAGGGCCACCACCCAGGACACCTTGATCTTATCCACATGAGGATCTTGGGTTTAAACAGATAGTGTGAATTCCAACTCCAAACCTGGTTTGAAACTCATCTGTGGCTAGAGATGCTCAGGAGAAATGTTAACTTTTCTCTTCACCCACATCCAGCATCTTCGTGGATCTTTCCAAACAGAAGGGTTTATTTCCCCTGTGTTTAATCTTCTGTTCAAAGCTTCCTTACTAGTTTTGCTGCATTGTGAGAACCTCAGGCTTTACCAGTTTTGTACTTTTGTGCAGTAATCACAGTGGAAGCTCAGAATCTTTTGGCTTCAGGCAAAAAATGTCCAGGTAAAAATCACCTTTGGTATTTCCTCACATTCCAGCGCTCTTGCATGAGTTCAGTGATGTGTTCAGAATAACATGTATTACACAGACATGCACACTGGCACACACACTTACATATAATTTTTATTCCTCAGTAAGGAGCATGGGGTCACTGAGGGTTGGACACGACTGCACGACTTCACTTTCACTTTTCACTTTCATGCATTGGAGAAGGAAATGGCAACCCACTCCAGTGTTCTTGCCTGGAGAATCCCAGGGACGGGGGAGCCTGGTGGGCTGCTGTCTATGGGGTCGCACAGAGTCGGACACGACTGAAGCGACTTAGCAGCAGCAGCAGCAAGGAGCATCAGGCAGGGTATGTGAAAGTAAAAGTGTTAGTCTCTCAGTTCTGTCCGACTCATTGCAAACTCATGTAGCCTGCTAGGCTTCTTAGTCCATGGGATTCTCCAGCCAAGATATTGGAGTGGGTTGACATTCTCTTCTGCAGGAGATTTTCCTGAACCAGGGATAGAACCGGGGTCTCTTGCATCATGGGTAGATTCTCTACCATCTGAGGCACTGAAGGAATATAATCCACTGTAAGAATGGAACTAGATATTTTGGGTGTTAAGAACTGCAAATGCATAAAGATTGATTTTAACACCTAATTTTACAGGGGTTTTGAAGGGAATGTTTTACATAGCTGAGGTTTTATTGTATAATGTACATTTTTTTTCTTGAAACCAAATGAAGACAAATTTAGTGAATGAAACATTGATATTCAGGTGGACATAATTTATTAAAAGTGAATGTATAAGTTATTGATATATTAAACATAACTATATAGTTATAAATATAGTTAAACATATTATATTAAACATAATATAACTATATTAACCATAACTATTAAAATTTTATTAGAATAATGTGATCATGTAATTTTTTTGCAGTGTTTCATGTGTATATACAAAGATATACTTGGCCAGTAAGCCTTTCCAGAGTTTTAAAAACTTCTGTTAAAAATCAAAGAACTGTGAGAATTATGTGTTTTCATTTGTTTAACTTTAGGAATGATTTGTTTATGGTGTCCATTAAAAAAGGCATTATTTCTTCAGTAATAAAAATAGCTAACTTTTGTTGAACACCTCTATGCGCTAGAGACTGTTCTAAATTTTTAAAATTTATTTACTCAGTCCTCGTCATGACTCTTTGAGGAAGGTACTCTTTAATACTTATTTTATATATGAAAAAACTGAGGTCAAAGAGTCTGAGTAGCTCACCCATATTTACACGGTTAGTTGTAGCCATGCCAGATTTAGAACCCAGACAGTACGGCTTCAGAATCCAATTTTCTTAAATAACAGTGCATTTACTAATACTAATACATTTACAATACATTCTCTAAGTGACTTGGAAAATTGAGGATATTTATGTAACAATTTATTTCTTCTTTTGAAAATTATTTCTTGAATGCTTACTATGTCCCAAGATTTCCCAAAGCACATGGGATGTTCCTGCTTTGATGAAGCTCATAGTTTAGTAAATGGATACCCATGCAATCAAGTAACTAGATACCTCAAAATCACGTACATATTAATGGTGTTTAGAGGGAGGATCCACTCAGTCTGCCTGTGAGAATCAAGGAACTTTTAAGAAGAGTCTGAATCATCCACATAATCGAAACTGAATGATTTTCTGATTTCTTAAAAGTTACACGGGCAATAGAACAAAGCCTATGCAGAAATACATATTTAGCAGAAGTGAGCTCTAGTAGACTCTGAATGGAGGATCAGTGCGTTGGTTTATATTTGCGGTCGTTGCAGTCAAGTGCCTTCAGGGGTCAGGCAGGTAACAAGCAATGGCTTATAGTAAGATATGAGGGCTCTGTGATCAATTGAGTCCTTGCCCAACCAAACAATATTTAAATTTAGTGTTTCAATAGCACTGTATCTGCTTATTGAATAAAATAGAAATTGTTGCTGAATTATGTCAATAATCTTCAATTGTATCTCTTAGTTAAGATGTTCATGACTTCAGTAAGAAACTGTTGAGTTTTTTCCTGTCCAAATTTAATAAATATATGCATGTATTTTGATTTATCTTTCTTTAAAAATATTATTAGGTAATTATTATTAGTAGTAATTATACTTGACTTTTTGTTTCTTAGCAGATAATTAAAATGCCTTCCAATATTTTAAATTTTTGGACACAGGTCAAAACATAAAACAAATATTGGCTGTTTAATTCACAAATATGGAGCACCAGTGAAGATTAAGGGCTTCCTCGATGGTTCAGCAGGTAAAGATTATGCCTGTAATGCAGGAGACACAGGAAATGCAGGTTCAGTCCCTGGGTTGGGAAGATCCTCTGGAGGAGGAAATAGCAACCCACTCCAGCATTTTTGCCTGGGAAATCTCAGGGACAGAGGGCCTTGGTGGGTTACAGTCCAAAGGGTCTCAAACAGTCCAAAGGGTCACAAAGAGTGAGACACAACTGAGGGACTAAGCATATATGCATAATGCAGGTTAAAGGTGACTAATAGGAGATTTGAGCTAGAATCCTGTGGAAAGACATGCCACAACTAGTGACTATTTTTTTTCATTTGTATGGATTAGAAGGATGATGCGGAAAACTTCCACAGTGTAGGTTCTGTTCACAATTACAATGATATACATATTTGGGCTTTCACCATATTACAGAATAATTTTTGGAGGAGAGGCAAATACATGATCTTCAGATGACTAAAGTGAAAGTCGCTCAGTTTTGTCCGACTCTTTGCGACCCCATGGGCTATACAGTTCATGGAATTCTCTAGGCCAGAATACTGGAGTGGGTAGCCTTTCCCTTCTCCAGGGGATCTTCCCAACCCAAGGATTGAACCCAGATCTCCTCCATTGCAGGCAGATTCTTTACCAGCTGAGCCACATACCCCTCCCTCTCGATGACTAAAAGGTAATCAGAAATAGTATATAGTCTTGATCTGTGAATGAAAATATGTAGACGCAGGATGTGCTTATTTTTACACATTAATAATATAAGGAGTACAATAAATGGGAAAACTATAAAATAAAAGGCATACTTCACACACACACACGAGTTCCTCCAGCTTTTCCACATCATTACCTTTTTTAATGACTGGATAAAGGTTTCCTTAAATTGCATTCTCGATTCATTGAATTATCCAAAATTGGTCATTCTTAACTTGTACTTCTCATTTTAATATTCTGGTAGACAGTGATAAGATGGTATCAATTTTCAATTTCTACCAAGAATCTTTTTTTTTTCCAAGTTGATCAGTTATCAAAAAGCGTTTCACATTCATTGACATCGTGAAATGCCATGAGACATAAGAAGTGGTGTAAGAAATAAACCACTTTAAAAAATGTTTGCGTTGGCAGATGGGAAATCCTGAAACTGTTGAGGTGAAATTGAGGCAAAAAACTGAATTGGCAATGCTGAAATAGTCTTTCTTCCCTAGACAGATATTAAGGAGAATTGAGACAAAAAAGGATTTCATTATTCTTTGAAGAATTTGACCAAAGTTAGAGGAGAACTATAAAAATACAGCAGGGGAAGGAGAGGGTAGGACCAATTGAGAGAGTAGCCTTGTAACATATGTATTACCGTATGTAAAACAGATAGCCAGGGGGAAGTTGTTGTATAGCACAGGGATCTCAGCCCATGCTCTGTGACAGCCTGGGCTGGGGGTCGGGAGAGAGGCTAAAGAGGGAGAGGACATATGTATCCTTATGGCTGATTCATGTTGTTGTATGGCCAAAAGCAACACAACATTGCAAAGCAATTATCCTCCAATCAAAAATAAATTTTAAAAATATTAAAAAAACTACAATAGTGTTTGCCATTAAGCTTCCGTTATGTTTTTGGTAAAAAACAAATAATGCAATTTTACTTTACCTATAAAATATAGCATAAAACATTTAAGAAATATTTTAATATGCTAAGTGGAAATACTGAAATCATAGTCACTAAGTTAATCTTTTGATTCAAATGACTATTTTTAACCTTAGGAAGATATATCCAGAAGGAAAAAATGGCCAAAACACTTGTTATAAATTACCCATACAACTGAGACCAGGAAGACCTCCTGACCTATAAGAATGTATAGTTTAAAAGCAAGACAAGGAGGAAGAATATCACCTGAGAGCTCATTTTAAATGAATAATTGGTACAGATTGTATGTCAGTCATGGAAGAGCTATAAAGTTTTATCCGTATGGATAGAGGTTATCCTAATTACTTTTTTACTAGCCATGTACAAGATTGAATTGGGACTTTGTTAAATTTAGGTATAACAATGAGTCGTAGATGTGCATCTTTTTATGGATGTTTGAGGATAACAGCCATGTCTTTCAATAACTGGTATTCCTGAATATTTAGTGCCCTGCAGATATTATGCAGTGTGTTCAGTTGCTCAGTTGTGTCTGACTCTTTGCTATCCCATGGATTATAGCCCGCCAGGCTCCTCTGTCCATGGAATTCTCCAGGCAAGAATACTGGAGTGGGTTGCCAAGCCCTCCTCCAGGGGATCTTCCCAACTCAGGGATCGAACCCAGGTCTCCTGCATTGCAGACAGATTCTTTACCGTCTGAGCCACCAGGGAATATTAAGATGTGCTAATTAAAATGCAGATGATAGTGAATAATTTTAAAAATAAATAATAGACTCATAAGACAATATACTTGGTGAATCTATCTTTGTACAATAAAGCTAATATTGTTTTCTTTGTTTCAGTGACAAGTAAAACTATAATAATTATTAATGCAATGTCAGCCATACAAAAATGGGTATTCACCATGAATTGCAATGTTTTCTTAGGCAATTTTTACTTCCATGCAATAATTCTTTCTTTACCTTTTGTATCGGTTTTATTATCAGATGAAAAGTATGTCTACATGCATATTGGAAAAAATATTGCTGACACTTAAATTAGTTTTATATGTCTAATTAAAACTCCCATCAAAACATATCGTGCATAATAGGAGTTTTCAAGCTGACTTAACATGAAATTTTATGGAAGGGTACTCCTTGGAAGGAAAGTTATGACCAACCTAGACAGCATATTCAAAAGCAGAGACATTACTTTGCCAACAGAGGTCTGTCTAGTCAAGGCTATGGTTTTTCCTGTGGTCATGTATGGATGTGAGAGTTGGACTGTGAAGAAGGCTGAGTGCTGAAGAATTGATGTTTTTGAACTGTGGTGTTGGAGAAGACTCTTGAGAGTCCCTTGGACTGCAAGGAGATCCAACCAGTCCATTCTGAAGGAGATCAGCCCTGGGATTTCTTTGGAGGGAATGATGCTAAAGCTGAAACTCCAGTACTTTGGCCACCTCATGCGAAGAGTTGACTCATTGGAAAAGACTCTGATGCTGGGAGGGATTGGGGGCAGGAGGAGAAGGGGATGACAAAGGATGAGATGGCTGGATGGCATCACTGACTGGATGGACGTGAGTCTGAGTGAACTCCGGGAGTTGGTGATGGACAGGGAGGCCTGGCGTGCTGCGATTCATGGGGTTGCAAAGAGTCGGACAGAACTGAGTGACTGAACTGAACTGAACTTACAAAAAGAAGCAAAAATCTAGATGAAAAATGAAAGAACTCACTGGATACTTTTGTAAAAGGTAACAATGGAGTGAGTGAGTGAAAGTCACTCAGTCATGTTCGACTCTTTGTGACCCCATGGACTGTACAGTCCATGGAATTCTTCAGGCCAGAATATGGAAGCAGGCAGCCTTTCCCTTCACCAGGGGAATCTTTCTAACCCGGGGATTGAACCCAGGTCTCCCGCACTGCAGGCAGAGTCTTTACCAGCTGAGCCACGAGGGAAGCCCTTGTGGTAATGGAAAAAGAAAGGCATAAAAGAAACATAAGAACCCAGGACCAAATGACTGGGGAATTCTGAGCCACAAAGTCAGAGATTTTGACTAGAACCTTCTTGGCCATGTGAAGGTCGAGGAGAGCAGGGGATCAAGGGGAGGCTCTGCTGTTCTAGGAAGAGGCATGCAGACATGAATCTAAAGACCCAGAGGGATGGGACGGGGAGGGAGGAGGGCGGGGGTTCAGGATGGGGAACACGGGTATACCCGTGGCAGATTCATGTTCAGATCAGATCAGATCAGATCAGTCGCTCAGTGGTGTCTGACTCTGCAACCCCATGAATCGCAGCACGCCAGGCCTCTCTGTCCATCACCAACTCCCGGAGTTCACTCAGACTCACGTCCATCCAGTCAGTGATGCCATCCAGCCATCTCGTCCTCTGTCGTCCCCTTCTCCTCCTGCCCCCAATCCCTACCAGCATCAGAGTCTTTTCCAGTGAGTCAACTCTTCGCATGAGGTGGCCAAAGTACTGGAGTTTCAGCTTTAGCATCATTCCTTCCAAAGAAATCCCAGGGCTGATCTCCTTCAGAATGGACTGGTTGGATCTCCTTGCAGTCCAAGGGACTCTCAAGAGTCTTCTCCAACACCACACTTCAAAAGCATCAATTCTTCGGCACTCAGCCTTCTTCACAGTCCAGCTCTCACATCCATACATGAACACAGAAAAAACCATAGCCTTGACTAGACGAACCTTTGTTGGCAAAGTAATGTCTCTGCTTTTGAATATGCTGTCTAGGTTGGTCATAACTTTCCTTCTAAGGAGTAAGTGTCTTTTAATTTCATGGCTGCAGTCACCATCTGTAGTGGTTTTGGAACCCAGAAAAATGAAGTTTGACACTGTTTCCACTGTTTCCCCATCTATTTCCCATGAAGTGGTGGGACCGGATGCCATGATCTTCATTTTCTGAATGTTGAGGTTTAAGCCAACTTTTTCACTCTCCTCTTTCACTTTCATCAAGAGGCTTTTGAGTTCCTCTTCACTTTCTGCCATAAGGGTGGTGTCATCTGCATATCTGAGGTTATTGATATTTCTCCCGGCAATCTTGATTCCAGCTTGTGTTTCTTCCAGTCCAGCGTTTCTCATGAGGTACTCTGCATATAAGTTAAATAAACAGGGTGACAATATACAGCCTTGACGTACTCAATTTTCCTATTTGGAACCAGTCTGTTGTTCCATGTCCAGTTCTAACTGTTGCTTCCTGACCTGCATACAAATTTCTCAAGAGGCAGATCAGGTGTTCTGGTATTCCCATCTCTTTCAGAATTGTCCACAGTTTATTGTGATCCACACAGTCAAAGGCTTTGGCATAGTCAATAAAGCAGAAATAGATGTTTTTCTGGAACTCTCTTGCTTTTTCCATGATCCAGCGGATGTTGGCAATTTGGTCTCTGGTTCCTTTGCCTTTTCTAAAACCAGCTTGAACATCTGGAAGTTCACGGTTCACATATTGCTGAAGCTTGGCTTGGAGAATTTTGAGCATTACTTTACTAGTGTGTGAGATGAGTGCAATTGTGCGGTAGTTTGAGCATTCTTTGGCATTGCGTTTCTTTGGGATTGGAATGAAAACTGCCCTTTTCCAGTCCTGTGGCCACTGCTGAGTTTTCCAAATTTGCTGGCATATTGAGTGCAGCACTTTCACAGCATCATCTTTCAGGATTTGAAAGAGCTCAACTGGAATTCCATCACCTCCACTAGCTTTGTTCGTAGTGATGCTTTCTAAGGCCCACTTGACTTCACATTCCAGGATGTCTGGCTCTAGGTCAGTGATCACACCATCGTGATTATCTGTGTCGTGAAGATCTTTTTTATACAGTTTTTCTGTGTATTCTTGCCATCTCTTCTTAATATCTTCTGCTTCTGTTAGGTCCATACCATTTCTGTCCTTTATCGAGCTCATCTTTGCATGAAATGTTCCTTTGATGTATGGCAAAAGCAATACAATATTGTAAAGTAATTAGCCTCCAATTAAAATAAATTTATATTAAAAAAAGAAAAAAAAATAAAGATAAGTCCCTGACAAGTCAATCTACATAAGGAGTAGGTTGCTAGAACCTCATCCAGATGAGTTACCAAACCTCAGGTCTATCTTTGCAATCAAGTGGGATAGCTGAGGGATGGAGTTACATGCGGTAGAGATCCTGGAAGGCAGGTTTTCTCTTGAGAGTGTTGTAGGAGTAGGTACTAGGTGCCTATTCACAAAGGTAGGTTTTCAGAGGCAGACAAATTCTGTGTCTGGGTGGCCACTAGGATATGAGGTATAGGAGATGAAATATGGGAGAATAGGTAGAAAAAGTTACTTTCATCATAAATCTCAGAGGCTTTGGAGGTGACTTAGGCCAACAGTCATTTTATAGATGAGAGAACCGAAGCCTGCAGAGTCCTTATGCATAAGTTAGTCAGACCCAACCCCCATTTGATCTTGGATGGCCTGATTTCCAGGATGAATGTTCTTTGAACAGCATTATTATTTCTACAGGCCTCCAGGTCTGACTCCTCGCAAAGCTCCTGAACTGTTTCAGCATGGCTCTGTATGTCCACTTTGCTAGAGACAGAGTTGATACGAGAATTGAGAATGAGACTAAAGTTATTAATCAGGGTTGAAGGACTGGAGCTTTAAAAGTAAAACAAGTGCAGGAGCTTAAGTAGTTTATTGCTTTGACACTCCTCCCAAGAGATGGGTGGCCACGTTCCCATCCTGTGAACATTGGCGGGCTGACTTGTGACCACAGCAAAGTGTCCCTGTGTCCCAGGCTAACTCATAGCAGATAACACTGCTTCTACATAGTTCTTTGGAGTTGCTTACTTTTGGAATCCAGCTACCATGCCACGAGAGAAGTCATGCAGTCCAGGAAGGGGCTTGATATCCCTGGCTGAGTCCAAGCTGCCAGTCTGCAGAAGCATCTGGAAATAGACTGTCAAGTCCTTGCTCAGATCTCCAACAGCTGATGCTGTGTGGTGCAGAAATGGCCTGTTCATCTCAAAACTACAGATCCATGAGTAAATAAATGACTGTTGTAAGCCACTGACTTTTGGGGGCGGTTTGTCATGCTGGATACCATGTGCTTGCTTACTTGAGTGAAGGTCCCTATAATCAGGAGAATTAAAAAAACTGTTTAGCATACAAGTTTCCTTGTTTCTATCGTTTTCTTTTCAAAGCTTAAAGATGGACTTGTGAATGACAAGTGTACCCAGATAGCATCACAAGAAATTTACGTTTGTGGATTTGTGCTTTCTGGAGCCACAGTTTTTACTGTTTTTGTTGTTGTTGTTTTATCTGAAGCCAAACTGCCCTGGGTTCAAATCTTTAGTCTGCTGTTTATGTTGAGATCTTGGACACGTTATTTAACTTTTCTTTGTCTCAATTTACTCGACCTATGAAATAGAGCCAATAACTCTCTTACTTTTTGTGGTAGTTGCACAGGAAGTTTATTTAAGGATTAGACATTCAGCTTCTAGAGTCCGACCTGGATTTATCAGACACTGACACTTAAAACGTCTGCGGCATTAGGCACGTCACGTGATCTATCTAAGCCTGAACTTTCTCATTTATAAATGAGAACAGTGTAAGTACCTACTACAGCATTATAATTTTGTGAAGATAAAAGAACTAATTCATGTAAATTGTGTAGCATAGTATGTAGCATAGTAAATACTCAAAACATGTTAGCTGTCATTTATTATTATTGGAATTAAATAATACAATCCTTCAAAACAAATGGCTATTTTCTCCTCAGGTATATAGCAATATCTTCTAAAGAGCATTGTCCTTCTCCCAACTCCTTCTCAGGATCTCATAGCTCACTCAACCCATAATAATACATTTATATTAGTTAACAACCTTACTCAGACATGAAAAAATAAGAAGATAGATTCAAATTCTGAATGACTTTGATAATTGAATAAACTTTAAACAATGGAATACTCAAATGGGAAATCATTGATTCAGTCTGAATAAAGGTGAAGAAGGGCTTAGTAGTCATATTTGCTGAGAAGCTACATATTAGCCAATAATACAATACATATTATTAGTAAAAATGCCAGTACATGAGAAGGTTTAAAATTAGCTGCCAAACATCTGTTATCACTGTGACTATTGATAGAACAACTGCTTGCTAGCCATATTTACACTGGTTACTATTTAAACTCATTCTAAAATAATTTATTTAATCCTCAAGACAATTAATATTGGAGAGGTTAACTGCATTATCACACCCCTGGTGTCTGCCTCTTTGTATGGCCCCCTCCTGTGACTTCTGCACTTGGCCATGTGACTTGCTTTAACCAGCTGTATCATCATCAGCATGATGCAAGCAGAGGCTTGATGTTTGCTCATTGTGACTTGCTCCCTTGGAACATGCTGGAGAAGTTATACAAAGAACAAAAGTGCCCAGAACAGAAGTCCCAGTGAACCACCAGACATGTGAATGTGAATGAGTCTGCTATGGACCATCTACACCCACTAGATCCCCTCATGCAAGAACATGGCTGAGATGATTAGAAGACTCTTCAGCTAAATCCATCCCAAAGAAGAATACACAGTCAATAGATTGTTTTTGTTTAGATGCCTTAATTTCAGGGTGATTTGTTAAACATCAATAGGTGACTGATACACATATTGCTCTTTGAACCATGTGGGTATATCAACCTTGGGAACCAATTAGGGAAGATTTTGTTGTCTCAGTTTTACACATGAGGAATCTATAGGGTTGCTACTAGGTTTTCTTCTATAATATTTTATTAATTCTTTCAGCAGATTTAGAAGAAAAGTCTAATATGATATCATAAAGTTCTTTAGAAATTTTTAAAAATTCTAAAGCAAAATATGAGTCATATTTCCAAAGTCAAAATTATTTTCTTTTATATTTGAAAAAGTAGCTATAGTGTATTTCTGCTAAGACATCTTTTCCTCGGTATGGAGAAGAGTTGTATTAGCCATCATCAGAACATATACTTAGAAAAAAAGAGAGAAAGCCTGAGTGAGGATAGTATATAATGGATTGGAATAGCAGTTAGAGCTGAACTGAATTTCCACAGAAATTCTTGTTCACATAAAGAAATTTCACCCTCAATAGTGATCTCTTTTTCTAAAAGAATTTTGTGTTCTCTCTGGCTGCCAAATTGTATTTCACTTGGGCTGTTTTTAAAGCAGAGCATTGCCTACAATTTTATCAGCTTATTTCTAACCATAATTCACAGCTTCCTTTGAGGAAGAGGTACAATTTTGGTTCATGTTTTATTCTTTTTCATTTCCTTTTCAAGGCATGGCCTTATTATTATATCTGGGCCAACTTGGATGCTTGAAGCAACTGATTTTGTGCAGCAGAAGGAAGAGAAGTGAATTGGTTATTTTAACTCTAACGAGAGCAAAGGCAGTCAAGCTGATCTGAAAGAAGTAGACAGTAAATAATATGATTTATTAGGTCTCGAGGTCTCTAGGACGCCATGCTAGAATGCCTTCCTTGATTTGGCTTTTTCTCAGGTGAGGAGCACTACCAGGAATTCCTTGAACCTTTTGTAAATGAGATCTCTCTCTCTCTTTAAGTGAAACATTTTTGACAACGTTCTCTTTCAATCCCTCTTTCTGATTTCTTGTTCAAAGTCAACTTAGTAAAAGCAATGAGAGAGTCTTGTTTTCAAGTTCAGTGTGCATAAACATCACCTGGGAAGTCCACTAAAACATAGACCCTCGATTCACTGCAAATCTTCGGACTGTGTGGATTTCCTGAGATGCTCCAGGAATCTGTTTTTGTTGTGTTTTATTTTTTAAAAAGCATCCAGGTGATTTTGAAATGGCCTAAACCATAGTTTTATAAATTTGGATATAATTATATTATTATCTTCTAATTGGTATTGGTAAGTCACACATACGTATAAGCAGTTTTTTAAGACCTATGATAAAGATAGTGAGAACATTAAGTGATAGAGTTTTTTGTAGTGGATACAAGACAGTGAAGTGAAGTGAAGTGTTAGTTACTCACTTGTGTCCAATCTTTGTGACCCCATGGACTGTAGTCTGCCAGGCTTCTCTGTCCATGGAATTTTCCAGGCGAGATACTGGAGTGGTTTGCTGTTCCCTTCTCCAGGGAATCTTCCTGACCCAGGGACTGAACCCAGGTTTCCTACACTGCAGGCAGATTCTTTACCAACTGAGCCACTAACAAGCAAGTGACTAAACAGTGGATTTTTTTCCCTTGACAAAGACAAAATGCAGTAACTAAATATTCAGGTGGTTGCTGTGCTTTCATGTCAGGAAACAGATATGCAATCTTCCTAAAATGAGCATTGCTTTAAAAAATGGAATTAGCAGGATTCTGTTTATGTCCATATCAGTGAGTCAGTCCATGTGAGGGCACAGCATGGGTGACTGCCAATTAATGACAACCCATGGTAGCTCAGCTGGTAAAGAATCCGGCTGTAATGCAGGAGACTCCGAGTCAGGAAGATCCACTGGAGAAGGGATTGACTACCAGCTTCGGTGTTCTTGGGCTTCCCTGGTGGCTCAGATGGTAAAGAATCCGCTCACGATGCAGGAGACCTGGGTTCAGTCCCTGAATTGGGAAGATCTCCTGGAGAAGGGAATGGCTACCCAAATCCAGTATTCTGGCCTGGAGAATTCCATGGACAGAGCAGCCTGGTGGGCTAGAGTCCATGGTGTCACGAACAGTAAGACAGTGACTGAGTGCTTTTCACTTTCACTCTCATTCTAAACAACCACTGCATTCCCACAGTGGGCTTCCAGTCATGCTCATAATCTTGAGGAAATGGATTTTTCTCTTTAGGAAATAAACTCAACACTGTACTTTCATTTTTGTAGCTATTAAAATAAATGTAAACTTCTCGAGCACATTTCTGTGTACCAAGGTTGAATCAGAGGTATTGGTCCTTTGTTTCTGCCCATGCTGAAGAGGTGAGAATATTTGATGGTGATAGATATTTGCTAATGGAGATGTGAACTGAGGAAGGGAATTTAATATGACTTTGTCTCCTTTATATCCTTTCTTAAAAGGTCATATTGACTGTAAAGCTTTCTTCATTCAGAAATAAGAGTGATCTATGCAGAAATGTTTCAGCATGAAGATATATATATATATATATATATATATATATATATATATAACAACAGGGTGTTGGAACAAAATATTAATGATAATCCTGCTATTTTTAATGGATTTGACCATGTCATCATTTCTTTAATGCATTCTATTTTTTCATCAATGTGCTTAGTCCAGTTTTTTCATGGTCTTATAAAGAATTTAGTTATGACAAATAAGCAACAGTAATAAAATGTATAGAGACTATTTGCAGCTGTACATAGGATCCTGGGACTTTGGGGAGAAACCAGGATCACAGATGCAGTTGTAAAAATTCTTTTATAGAGGTGGTAGGTAAAACCAGTGGGTTATATGATTTTCCAGGTGGTACATGTAATGTGTGAAAAGAGTTGAGGATGGGATCCTTGAGGAATTAGTATATATGTAACAAAAAGGGGAAAAAGCCTACTGTTGTACACTTAAAGGGAATGACCACTAAAGTAGTAAAGATCTAGGTGAGAGAATATCCTGAGGGCCAAAGAGAGAGGAAAATCCCTAAAAGAGTCTGTTAGATTCAACTATTAGGTGATCAGACCTTAGTTAAGGCTTTTGGGAAAAAATTTACTGTAGCCATTTGAAAGAAGAAGAAGAAAAAAAAAGGAAGATAGCTAGAGTAAGTTATTGTTGCAAGTTTGGTTGAGAAGGGAAGAGAAAAAGTTGCAGTGGATTGTGGTGGGATCATACCGAGTAAAGCAAAAGTGGCTTTATTTTTTAAAAAGTAGAAGGAACTTGGGTTTCCCGGCAGGCTAAAGAGAGGGTGACAGTGAAGAAAGTTGATATATGTACAAAGAGAGAAAAGATAATATTAACAGGAACTGAGCCCACTCTGTCCATAGAATTGTCCAGGCAAGAATACTTAGAGTGGGTTGCCATTCCCTTCTCTGGGGGATCTTCCCAACCCAGGGACTGAACCCACGTCTCCTGCTTTTCAGGAAGATTGTTTACCATCTGAACCACGTGGAAAGCCCCTAGATAATATGGGGATCTCTGAGTGCTTAAATTGACAGATTAATCTTAACTGGAGGGGCACCTTTCCTCTGAGATTAGAGAAAAGGAGTTGAAGATAAGTTTAATGTGTGTAATAAAAAGTACTTGTTTTTTCTCTATATATCACACACTTGTCAAGAAGACACCACGTTAAATTAGAAAATACACATGCTCAGGGTAAATGTAGGGTGTAGTTATCCCTTGTGCAGTTAATCATCAAAACTGTGGGATTATAATGAACCAATTATTTTATTTTAAAGAGCTCGGATGAGTCATTGATTTGAGGAAATGAGTAAACAGAGATCATGTCCATTGTGATAGCCACAGTTCTGTGGTGTGTGGAGAAGGGAAGCTATTTGTCACAGAACAAATGTAGAATGTCCTTACATTTTCTCCCTCTGATTTTCTGTAAAAAGTTCTCATCAAAAGTTCTGCAATTATAAAAGTATTGCTGTAACATCTGTTGTACAGCTTAGTTTATAAATTCTCTCGGACTAAAAATAGTTATTTTCAGAATGTTGTCTGAAGTTTGAATTTAAGTATTTATTTGTTTGGACTTCCTGGTGGCTCAGACTGTAAAAAATCCTGCAATGCAGGAGGCCTGGCTTCGATCCTTGGGTCGGGAGGATGGCCTCCCAGTGGCACAGTGGAACGAATCCGCCTGCCAATGCAGGAGATGCACAAGATGTGGGTTTGATCCCTGAGTTGGGAAGATCCCCTGGAGTAGGAACAGGAAATCCACTCCAGTATTCTTGCCTGGAGAATTCCATGGACAGAGGAACCTGGTGGGTTACAGTCTATGGGGTCACAAAGATATGATTGAGTGAGCGCACACACACACACACATTTCTTTGTTTAGCTAACTATCTCTCTTATTTTCTCTAGAGAGAACTTTAGGACACTAATGATAGGAAACTGCACATTGAGTTTCCATGCAGTAAACGTTTGCATGTGTGATTGAAATAACGCAACCTGCCTGGTAGTAAAGAGGACACATTAATTAACTGCCAGCATTACCGCGTTCACACAGAACTGTGTGTACGTAATAGTCAGGGATTCGGTGGCACTTTTTTCTTTCTTTTTTTTTTTTTTTCCCAGGATTCTTTTTTTTTTTTTAATTTTATTTTATTTTTAAACTTTACATAACTGTATTAGTTTTGCCAAATATCAAAATGAATCCGCCACAGGTATACATGTGTTCCCCATCCTGAACCCTCCTCCCTCCCCATTCCATCCCTCTGGGTCATCCCAGTGCACCAGCCCCAAGCATCCAGTATCGTGCATCGAACCTGGACTGGCAACTCATTTCATACATGATATTTTACATGTTTCAATGCCATTCTCCCAAATCTTCCCACCCTCTCCCTCTCTCACAGAGTCCATAAGACTGTTCTATACATCAGTGTCTCTTTTGCTGTCTCGTACACAGGGTTATTGTTACCATCTTTCTAAATTCCATATATATGCGTTAGTATACTGTATTGGTGTTTTTCTTTCTGGCTTACTTCACTCTGTATAATAGGCTCCAGTTTCATCCATCTCATTAGAACTGATTCAAATGTATTCTTTTTAATGGCTGAATAATACTCCATTGTGTATATGTACCACTGCTTTCTTATCCATTCATCTGCTGATGGACATCTAGGTTGCTTCCATGTCCTGGCTATTATAAACAGTGCTGCAGTGAACATTGGGGTACACATGTCTCTTTCCCTTCTGGTTTCCTCAGTGTATATGCCCAGCAGCAGGATTGCTGGATCATAAGGCAGGTCTATTTCCAGTTTTTTAAGGAATCTCCACACTGTTCTCCATAGTGGCTGTACTAGTTTGCATTCCCACCAACAGTGTAAGAGGGTTCCCTTTTCTCCACACCCTCTCCAGCATTTATTGCTTGTAGACTTTTGGATCGCAGCCATTCTGACTGGTGTGATATGGTACCTCATAGTGGTTTTGATTTGCATTTCTCTGATAATGAGTGATGTTGAGCATCTTTTCATGTGTTTGTTAGCCATCTGTATGTCTTCTTTGGAGAAATGTCTATTTAGTTCTTTGGCCCATTTTTTGATTGGGTCATTTATTTTTCTGGAGTTGAGCTGTAGGAGTTGCTTGTATATCCTCGAGATTAGTTGTTTGTCAGTTGCTTCATTTGCTATTATCTTCTCCCATTCTGAAGGCTGTCTTTTCACCTTGCTAATAGTTTCCTTTGATGTGCAGAAGCTTTTAAGGTTAATTAGGTCCCATTTGTTTATTTTTGCTTTTATTTCCAATATTCTGGGAGGTGGGTCATAGAGGATCCTGCTGTGATGTATGTCAGAGAGTGTTTTGCTTATGTTCTCCTCTAGGAGTTTTATAGTTTCTGGTCTTACGTTTAGATCTTTAATCCATTTTGAGTTTATTTTTGTGTATGGTGTTAGAAAGTGTTCTGGTTTCATTCTTTTACAAGTGGTTGACCAGAGTTCCCAGCACCACTTGTTAAAGAGATTGTCTTTAATCCATTGTATATTCTTGCCTCCTTTGTCGAAGATAAGGTGTCCATATGTGCGTGGATTTATCTCTGGGCTTTCTATTTTGTTCCATTGATCTATATTTCTGTCTTTGTGCCAGTACCATACTGTCTTGATAACTGTGGCTTTGTAGTAGAGCCTGAAGTCAGGTAGGTTGATTCCTCCCGTTCCATTCTTCTTTCTCAAGATCGCTTTGGCTATTCGAGGTTTTTTGTTTTTCCATACAAATTGTGAAATTATTTGTTCTAGCTCTGTGAAGAATGCTGTTGGTAGTTTGATAGGGATTGCATTGAATCTATAAATTGCTTTGGGTAGTATACTCATTTTCACTATATTGATTCTTCCAATCCATGAACATGGTATATTTCTCCATCTGTTAGTGTCCTCTTTGATTTCTTTCACCAGTGTTTTATAGTTTTCTATATATAGGTCTTTAGATTCTTTAGGTAGATATATTCCTAAGTATTTTATTCTTTCCGTTGCAATGGTGAATGGAATTGTTTCCTTAATTTCTCTATTTTCTCATTATTAGTGTATAGGAATGCAAGGGATTTCTGTGTGTTGATTTTATATCCTGCAACTTTACTATAGTCATTGATTAGTTCTAGTAATTTTCTGGTGGAGTCTTTAGGGTTTTCTATGTAGAGGATCATGTCATCTGCAAACAGTGAGAGCTTTACTTCTTCTTTTCCAATTTGGATTCCTTTTATTTCTTTTTCTGTTCTGATTGCTGTGGCCAAAACTTCCAAAACTATGTTGAATAGTAATGGTGAAAGTGGACACCCTTGTCTTGTTCCTGACTTTAGAGGAAATGCTTTCAATTTTTCACCATTGAGGATAATGTTTGCTGTGGGTTTGTCATATATAGCTTTGATTATGTTGAGGTATGTTCCTTCTATTCCTGCTTTCTGGAGAGTTTTGATCATAAATGGATGTTGAATTTTGTCAAAGGCTTTCTCTGCATCTATTGAGATAATCATATGGTTTTTATTTTTCAATTTGTTAATGTGGTGTATTACATTGATTGATTTGCAGATATTGAAGAATCCTTGCATCCCTGGGATAAAGCCCACTTGGTCATGGTGTATGATCTTTTTAATGTGTTGTTGGATTCTGATTGCTAGAATTTTGTTAAGGATTTTTGCATCTATGTTCATCAGTGATATTGGCCTGTAGTTTTCTTTTTTTGTGGGATCTTTGTCAGGTTTTGGTATTAGGGTGATGGTGGCCTAATAGAATGAGTTTGGAAGTTTACCTTCCTCTGCAATTTTCTGGAAGAGTTTGAGCAGGATAGGTGTTAGCGCTTCTCTAAATTTTTGGTAGAATTCAGCTGTGAAGCCGTCTGGACCTGGGCTTTTGTTTGCTGGAAGATTTTTTATTACAGTTTCAATTTCCATGCTTGTGATGGGTCTGTTAAGATTTTCTATTTCTTCCTGGTCGAGTTTTGGAAAGTTGTACTTTTCTAAGAATTTGTCCATTTCTTCCTCGTTGTCCATTTTATTGGCATATAATTGTTGCTAGTAGTCTCTTATGATCCTTTGTATTTCTGTGTTGTCTGTTGTGATCTCTCCATTTTCATTTCTAATTTTATTGATTTGATTTTTCTCCCTTTGTGGCACTTTTTTCTTACAGTTTTGCCGGAAACAAACACCTGGCCTGGTGCCTAATGAACCCAGCCATTCTCCATCTGTTTTATCCTGGACTTATTCCCAGTCACTATGTCACCGTGGGTAGGGATTCTAAGGAGGACAGATAATTGTGACCCGAGGTCGTAAGAGTCAGTATAATCTTGATTTAGTGACTGGGGCTGTGTAACATTTGAGAGAGCAACTAGGAAAGTATTTTGTATTTATTTAGAGAAAAATGACCTCATACTGGTTACGAATAAGTTTACTAGAAACAATTATTTTTGTGAGTGTAATTATAATTGTATGAAACCTGATTAATCAGACTAACTAGAGAGAACTCTAGTTTAAATCTGAATTTCAGAACATTTAAAGCAAATGTGATTTTGTTACTTGCAAATGAACATTGCATTTAATATTAGATTGAAAATGTTTTCTAAGAGTAGGCTTTAAGAAACGCCCTCTATTATAAAATGATTATAATTGTATCCATTAATTATCTGTGAATAGTTGTTTCTAGAAAGACTGATACTTTAAAAGAATTTATAATCTTAGTGCTTTGCATAATCCATTCTGAATCTAACTCAAAACATTGGATTGATCTATGAAAAGAGAATAACAACGCCGTTTATGGTCTACGGATGGGTTGGGGCTGGCAATGTTACAAACATGTATAGTACATGTTTATGTGCATCACAGCAGCCTCCAACATGAGCTTAGATAGTGAATCGTTTTTTTTAAGTCATCATAAAGATAGCATACCTACTTTTTTCTGTTATTCTAACATCATGTTTAAAAAATAATAATTTATGCTCAATAGAATTGCATATTCCTGTTTCAGAGAATATAGATATCACACCTTCTGTGTTATAAAAAGCATGTGTCTGCATTAATCATATTATTTCATGGTATGAGTTGAAACATATAATTATATATTTGGAGTATCGCAGTAGTTTAGTCAGCAAGTAATCACTTGACGTTTATTATAGGCAGTTCATTATGCTTTAATTTTAATTATAGTATTTTTAGTGGATGATGGCTAGTCTGCCAGGTGAGTCTGACAACTGTCCAGACACATTTTAATCACTATGGAAGATAATAATAGATTGCTTTTCATTTGTGTGACGAGTTTCACTTGTTTCAAGCTTTCATACATTTGTGTTACAGCAAACTTTTGAGGAAATTAGGATAAATATTAATCAATGCCTACTGGTATATGCTCTTGTGATACTCATACCCTTACACCTCTGGCGCCTGTTTTCTTTCTACGATTTTTGTCCACTCTCGTCGTTTTCGCTGCCCGCCCTGCTCTCCTGCTGAAGGCAGGGGCCCTGTCTTGGTTGGTCGCTGTCACTGCTGTCTAGCCCAGTTTCTTGCACAGGACACATGTTTTATAATATTTGTTGGATCCATTTTATCAAAAAATGACTTACAGAGAAATCAAAATATTTCCTCAACTTTATAGAGACAGAACCAGAATCTGTTTCTTATATTTCAGAGTCTATCTGTCCCTTCCTCCACTGGGCCTTATTCAATACTGTTTGCCCAAAATGGTAACCAGTTTTATACACAGAGTTCAGCAACTGATCTTCAATTGCTGAAGAAGTCGCACCAAAAAAAAAAAAAAAAGATACTATTAATCATCTCAACTGAGAAAAAAATTAAGGGAAATGATTCAGATCTAGCATTGGAAATAGGAAGAGATACACAAGGAAGATTTTCCTGGTAGTGTCTTAGTGTAAACATTGAAATTGGTTTGAGTGGATTCTTCAAAACTTTCCTTTTATGGAAATCATTAATTGCAGTTAATGCTCATCTACCCTAAATGATGGGGACACAATGTCACTGAGCTTCTGAGCTTAACTACAAACCCCCTACCGAGACAATCCTCAGTCAATATCAGTACTTCATTTATGAACCGTTCTTTAACACAAGTTTTGATTTGTATGACGCTGGTAGCAAAATCTTGAAGATTTTCTTAAGCATGAAAGATAATTACTGGACAAAGTCCTTTCCTGTCTATAAACTTGTATAAGTTGTTTTATTTGAAGTTATTGAGTCTTGTACATCATTTAAACCTAAAAATATTAATTTAATACTTTTTATTTCTAAAGGTACATCCAAATAGATATTTCTTCAGTGATGAATGAAATCAGGAGGTCATTATAACTTCTAACAAATGTTCAAACTTCTCCAGCCAGTAGAAGTTCTAGGGGGAGTAAAAGCCAGTCAAATAGAAAACTTAAAAAAAAAAAAAAACAAAACCTCCCTGTTAGATGTCTGTAATACAGTGTTGCTGAAATTCTTATCATTTGTTTAAAATATCATGATCCGGGGAGGCCTTACAAATAGCTGTGAAAATAAGAGAAGTGAAAAGCAAAGGAGAAAAGGAAAGATAAAAGCATATGAATGCAGAGTTCCAAAGAATAGCAAGAAGAGATAAGAAAGCCTTCTTCAGCAACCAATGCAAAGAAATAGAGGAAAACAACAGAATGGGAAAGACTAGGGATCTCTTCAAGAAAATCAGAGATACCAAAGGAACATTTCATGCAAAGATGAGCTCGATAAAGGACAGAAATGGTATGGACCTAACAGAAGCAGAAGATATTAAGAAGAGGTGGCAAGAATACACAGAAGAACTGTACGAAAAAGATCTTCATGACCCAGATAATCACAATGGTGTGATCACTGACCTAGAGCCAGACATCCTGGAATGTGAAGTCAAGTGGGCCTTAGAAAACATCACTACGAACAAAGCTAGTGGAGGTGATGGAATTCCAGTTGAGCTCTTTCAAATCCTGAAAGATGATGCTGTGAAAGTGCTGCACTCAATATGTCAGCAAATTTGGAAAACTCAGCAGTTGCCACAGGACTGGAAAAGGTCAGTTTTCATTCCAATCCCAAAGAAAGGCAATGCCAAAGAATGCTCAAACTACCGCACAATTGCACTCATCTCACATGCTAGTAAAGTAATGCTCAAAATTCTCCAAGCCAGGCTTCAGCAATATGTGAACCGTGAACTTCCTGATGTGCAAGCTGGTTTTAGAAAAGGCAGAGGAACCAGAGATCAAATTGACAACATCCTCTGGATCATCGAAAAAGCAAGAGAGTTCCAGAAAAACATCTATTTCTGCTTTATTGACTATGCCAAAGCCATTGACTGTGTGGATCACAATAAACTGTGGACAATTCTGAAAGAGATGGGAATACCAGAACACCTGATCTGCCTCTTGAGAAATTTGTATGCAGGTCAGGAAGCAACAGTTAGAACTGGACATGGAACAACTGACTGGTTCCAAATAGGAAAATGAGTACGTCAAGGCTGTATATTGTCACCCTGTGTATTTAACTTATATGCAGAATACATCATGAAGAACGCTGGACTGGAAGAAACACCAGCTGGAATCAAGATTGCCAGGAGAAATATCAATAACCTCAGATATGCAGATGACACCACCCTTATGGCAGAAAGTGAAGAGGAACTCAAAAGCCTCTTGATGAAAGTGAAAGTGGAGAGTGAAAAAGTTGGCTTAAAGCTCAACATTCAGAAAACGAAGATCATGGCATCCGGTCCCACCACTTCATGGGAAATAGATGGGGAAACAGTGGAAACAGTGTCAGACTTTATTTTTCTGGGCTCCAAAATCACTACAGATGGTGACTGCAGCCATGAAATTAAAAGACACTTACTCCTTAGAAGGAAAGTTATGACCAACCTAGACAGCATATTCAAAAGCAGAGACATTACTTTGCCAACAAAGGTTCGTCTAGTCAAGGCTATGGTTTTTCCTGTGTTCATGTATGGATGTGAGAGTTGGACTGTGAAGAAGGCTGAGCGCCGAAGAATTGATGCTTTTGAACTGTGGTGTTAGAGAAGACTCTTGAGAGTCCCTTGGACTGCAAGGAGATCCAACCAGTCCATTCTGAAGGAGATCAGCCCTGGGATTTCTTTGGAAGGAATGATGCGAAAGCTGAAACTCCAGTACTTTGGCCACCTCATGTGAAGAGTTGACTCTTTGGAAAAGACTCTGATGCTGGGAGGGATTGGCGGCAGGAGGAGAAGGGGACGACAGAGGATGAGATGGCTGGATGGCATTGCTGACTTGATGGATGTGAGTCTGAGTGAACTCTGGGAGTTGGTGATGGACAGGGAGGCCTGGCATGCTGCGATTCATGGGGTCGCAGAGAATCGGACACGACTGAGCGACTGATCTGATCTGATCTGATAGATGTATGTCTCCAAGGCTCCAAGGCTTAGATATATTGAAAATCTGTAAAGGAGTCTTGCAGCCAGAAATGAACAGTTGATTAATCAGGGAAAGGTTTTGGCATTCCAGTCTAAATGTTGTTTGAACTCATTTTCCTTTGATAAGAGAGAAAAATTTAGATCAGGGCAATTTTGATGAATTATGGTCTTCATTCGATATAGGAGCTAACTCGCAGTGCCTGTTGAATTTAGAAAAGACATTACAGTTTGGGGAATTATCCGACCATCAGCACATATGCTTTATTTTCTTATTTTTATTTTTTCGCCCAGAATATCTTTCAAAATTCTTTTCCTATTGGAAATACAGAAAAGGTTTTATTTTAAAATTCTGTATCAACTTTGCTTTAAGAATCTGCTTAAGTAAGAGACATCTTTTAATTTAGTTTGTTCAAAGGTTCCAACACTCTGTTTAGGTAGCCTGACACTTCTGCCAAAACCTCATAAGTAGACTCAAGGGAGATGAAAGTTGATCCACACTGGTTTCGAAGCAGAATTTTGAAGCATCTAAAATTGAATTATTGTGCTGCAATTAAAACAGGATGATGAGCAATTGGGCAATTATTTTGATAAAGAAATTACTAATGAATAAAGATTTAAATAAAACTTAATAAGGAATGAAAAGTCACTGTTTACTCAAATTTCAGCCTTTGACCACTGTATAATATAGGATAACCAAATGAAATATGGTAACTACAGATGGCAAAGAGAATCATTTTTGGGTTTTAATACATATATCTTTGTATCACATAGAATGCCTAACACTGTGTATCCTGATTTTAACTCTTTAGCTTCTTCCCCCATAGAAAATATTCCTCCTTCTTTTGCCTTCATTAATGCTTTCTCTAGAATCATTATCATCAATTTTCTTAAGCTACAAAACCTAGTATAACGATGAACACTTTCATTTGTGTCATTCTCCAGATTCAGTGGTATACCCATCAGAATAAATTTCTTTCTAGAGTGATTACAATCCTTCACCATTTCATCTGTTTTCACCCTGTTTCAGGCCCTCATCATAACTCTTACACTGTGATTCATCCTTTATAGTGTTACTTGGTGATTTTCTCATCATATAATTAACTTATCGTGTTCCTTTTTGGGAAAAACAACAGAAAACAATAAAAATAGTAAAGGTAAATTTCTTAGCATGGAATTTATCATTTTATGACTTTCTAAACTCCTTTTCCAAGTTTTTGGTTTTTCTCCCAACTATATCCAAGCCACAGAGTAGTGATCCCTGAGAGAAGGAAAACAAATAAAGTGATTTCTACCATTGCCCTAGATGATTCCCTGGAGTTTCCAGGCCACAGGCAAGGAGAAAGAATTTGAAAAAAACCCAAGACAACCCCTTTCAGTAGAGGATAGAGAGTCTAATGTGTCAGGGCTGCTGTAATTTGCAGAGCAAAATATGAAAGATGGTGGAACTACACAGATTGTCTCAAACTATGCAAAGAAGTTTCTTTCAATTTTTGGTTGAGTATTCATTTGCATATACAAGGAAAGAACTACTGAAACGTGGAAGGTGGAACAATCCCAAAGGTCACAGAGGACTGGCCATAGCTCATGTTCCAACAAGGACAAGTGGAAAGACCAAAAGTCACAAAGAAGTAGGATAAGACAGCGCAATAATCATAAGAAAAATCAGTGAAACAGCAAAATGAGTACAGTGAATATTAAGTCATAAGAAATTAAAGAGGATAACCCACATATTGAAATAAAATATTTACAAATTGTATATCAATAAGGACTGGTATCCATGATACAAAAAGCAGTCTTACAACTAAATAACAAAAGGGACAAATAACTCAATTTATTTATGGGCACATAATCTGAATAGATATTTCTCCAAAGAAGTTACCCAAGTGGCCAGTAAACACATCAAAAGGTGCTCAGTGTCATCAGTCATTAGGGAAATTCAAATAAAAACCACAATGAGATAACCATCTACATCGATGAAGATGGCTGTAACAAAAAAGATGGAAAATAAGAAGTATTGTGGAGGATACTGGAGAAATTGGAACCTTCATAAATTGTTGGTGAGAATATAAAATGTAGCTACTTTGAAAAAGAATTGGGTACTTCTTCAATTGGTTAAACACAGAGTTATCATTTAACCTAGCAATTTCATTCCTAGCTATATATCCAAGAAAATTGAAAACATTTGTCTACATAAAAATGGAGACATGAGTGTTCCTAGCAGCATTATTCATGATACACAAAAAGTAGAGACAACCTAGGGGCCCATCAACTGATGGAAAGCTAAATAAAATGTGGTATGATTTGGTCATAAAAATGAAAGAAGAACTGATATATGCTACAACATGGATGAACCATGAACACTCCATGCCAAGTGAAAGAAGCCATATATAAAAGGCTCTATGTTAACCAACACAACATTGTAAAACAATTTTCCTCCAATTAAAAATAAATTTAAAAAAGAGCAACAATGAAAAGGGCCAAATATTGTCTGATCCATTTATACAAAGTGTCCAGAATAGGTAAATCCATAGAGACAATAATTAGATTAGTAGTTGTCATGGACTCAGGGGAAGAATAAATGGAAAATGTTGGCTAATGGCTATAGAATTTCTTTGTGGAATGATTAAAATATACTAAAATTAGATAATGGTTATGGTTGCACACTATAGATATACTAAATACTATTGAATTGTACACTTCAAAATGGTGAGTTATCTAAATAAGAATATTATTAAAAGTAATTGATAGTATTTAATAGCCTAAAATTTATTAAAGAAATTAATACCTAAAAAACATTTCTATCAAAAAAATTCTAGATACAATCACTAGTAGAGTCTATAAAACATTTAGGAAGAAATAATCTCAAGTCTACAAAAATCCTTCTGGAAAGTAGAGAAAGAGGGAATGTTTCCCACTTCATTTTATGAGGCCAGTTTTATACAAATTCAAAATAATTACAACATAAGAAAGCTATAGATCAGTATCTATCATGAATAGTCATTATCAAATATTGGAAAACTGAATTTAGTAATACATTATATATATATATGTTTATATATATGTATGTTTATGTGTGACCAGCTGAGTTTTACTCCAAAATGCAAGGTAGTTTTAACATTTGAGAACAAAACAATGTAACTCACCTTATAAACAAACTGAAAAGCAAAAATGGTATAATTTTCTCAATAGATGAAAAAACAGCAATCATAGTTCATGATAAAAAATTCCCTATGTGTCTCTTCACTTGGCTGGTCCTGATTCATATCTTTTCTAATAAAGCTGTAATCTTAAGTATAAAAAAAAATTTCCACAAATTAAGAATAAGAGTGAATATCCCTAGGCTTCCCTGGTGGCTCTGATGCTAAAGAGTCTGCCTGCAATGCAGGAGACCTGGGTCGGGAAGTTCCCCTGAAGAAGAGAATGGCAACCCACTCCAGTATTCTTATCTGGAAAATTTCATGGACAGAGGACTTGGGGGGGCTCAGTTCATGGGGTCACAAAGAGTAGGACACAACTGAGCAACTAACACAGTTAAAGTACATTTAAGAAAATTGTATAGCTAATATCTTACTGGTCAAAGCCTGAGTGCTTTCCACTTGGATGGGGAACAGTTCCCTTTTACCTTTTCAGGCCCATATTTTACCATTTTCACTAGTTTCAGAGAGGACTGAGTAGGCTCAGTCCATCTTAGTGGAGTTATTTAGCCACTTAGCCTCTGGGGGCGAGCAGTGGAGAATTCTAGCGCCACGTTTTGCTTCTTTCTTCATACTTTTCCTCATTCCTTTTTACTGTTTAAAAGAATGAGTCAGGTTGGGTGACAGGTAATGTGTAGGATATCTTTGCCTCTCCAGCTCCTTTTCCCCACCTCTCTCCTGGGGATACCTTCAGCGGGCTCCCTCCTTGCTCTCTGTATCCCAGGAGGGTTTAGCTATTTGGAAGGACTGGCAAGAGACCAGAAGAAGACCAGAAGTCTCTGTACTTATTCCTTCTTGTCCCTCCTTGCTGGAGCTTAAATTGGTAATAGCTGTATCATTGACCAAAGGCCCCTGCCCTGTAGCTGCAGCTCTCCCTGGTACTGTCCCATCATTTGTCTTCAAGCCTAGGGGTGGGAACAATGTTCTGCTATTGCCAACCCAGGTGATTCACCATCTGTCATGGCTTTCCAAACCTTTCCCATACCTGTATAAATGCCCCCCCCCCAATTCTGCATTAAATGATCCTCAATTATTCAATTTTGTGTGGTCCATCTAACTGATACAGGGAGAAATTAAGATATTACCTAGTTCAAATGCAGAGGTATTAATTACAATTCAAATCATCTGACCCTTATGTTAGTCTTGTTACTGTTTGTGTAAAAGTGTGAAAATGTGATTGAAGAGACAAAAATATCACTGGTATGTTTATTCCCTAAGTTTTCTCCCAGCTCACTAGTTGAAGGTGTTTCTGAGGTTAGCGCTCTCCTAGGCTTCTGCTTCGGAGAAGGCAGTGGCACCCCACTCCAGTACTCTTGCCTGGAAAGTCCCATGGATGGAGGAGCCTGGTGGGCTGCAGTCCATGGGGTCACCAAGAGTCGGACACGACTGAGTGACTTCACTTTCACTTTTCACTTTCATGCATTGGAGGAGGAAATGGCAACCCACTCCCCAGTGTTCTTGCCTGGAGAATCCCAGGGACGGGGGAGCCCGGTGGGCTGCCATCTCTGGGGTAGCACAGAGTCAAACACGACTGAAGCAACTTAGCAGCAGCAGCAGCAGGCTTCTGCTTTGCCCCGGCCCTCCCTGCATGCTCGGTTGCTTCAGTCATGCCCGACTCTGTGATCTCGTAGGCTGTGTAGCCCACCAGGCTCTTCTGTCCATGGGATTCTCCAGGCAAGAATACTAGAGTTGGTTGCCATTTTCTTCTTGGGATCTTCCCGACCCAGGGATAGAACCCACGTCTTTTATGTCTTTTGCATTGGCAGGAGGTTTCTTTACCACTAGGACCACCTGGGCCCTCCCTACTTATTCACTATTTGTAAAAATAGTGCTCCTGAACTAGGAATAGAGCTGATTCACTTGGCTTATATGTGCTGACTTTCTACGTATGGAATGATTCTTGACTTGATCCAAATGGTCTCTCTACAAGTGAAATGTTGTGATCAGGAGTACAAGTAGAAAATTGAATCACATCTGCATTCAGCTCTTAGCAGCTAGGTTATTTTTGTTCACTATGATCAAGCTGAACTTCCTAGAATCAATGGATTTCCCCAACACTACTTTAATTATGGTGAAATATATTGTCCTTGAGTTACATTTCTTCTTTACCTTTTATCTGATTGTGGGAATGCATATTTTAAAGAAAATCTAATGAATAATCAATCATAATCACTGTAATGTAAACACTAGAAATGTCATTTCCCCACTAACTTGGGAGAGCAAGTAATTTATTATAGATGAATAGAAAAATGTCAATTTAGTTTTCTCCACATGTATCTGAAAGGAGTACACATAATTTTGTTCTAGGTTATACTAGAACTAGGTCTATTGAGTATTATCTGGAGGGTTGCTGATAAGAACCGGTGAACATCAAATCCAGTGCTTATACTTTTATCTTGACTTGGTTTTGCAGTCTGGTGTTGCACTCATTTATCAGTTCTTTTAGCATTCAGAACATGCATTACATAGATAGAATTTTGTAATTATCACTGGATTATTAAAGCCTATGAACTTTTTCCTAACTTTCCAAGTTAGTATCCAGTTCACCAGTATATACATCATAGACTATATTTTTGGTATTACATTTCAAATTATATAATATTTAGTAAAATCTGAAAGGAAAAATGTGCCATATTATGTAAGAATACTCATGAAAATCCAACTGCTAAGTGGTAGAAATTTTGTATACAGTCTACACGTGAGGGTAAGGGGTCATGCTAAGATATTTGCAATTTCAGAACTCTTAACCAAACCATCTAGAGTAGACGAAAACTAAAATCCTTGGTTACAGGCAGCTAATAATTAAAAGAAGAATTATTAAGCTTTTTGGTATCTGGATAAAAGTGAAGTAGGTAATACATTTGATAAAGACTACCATTGATCTTATAGTAGCTTTATTAATTTTTCTTTAATAATTCAGAGTTTACAGTGATTCCAGGCTCAAAATAACCTCACATGCTTATTAATCAACTCGAGGATGCAGTTGTCAATGTGAGAGGGAGTCAGTAAGGAATGAATGAGAGTGAAGCTGAGCAGCAGTGATAATGTAGTGTCAGGGAGCACAGATTATCAGGGGAGTTGTCATTAAATTTATGTTACATTTCTTCAGCAATGTTAGAGAATCATTTAATTTGATTTAATGAGTCTATTTTAGAACACTCAATGTATCACTTCACTATGTGAAGAATTATTAATTATATAATAAAAAGATACCATATAACACTTTTATTTTGCATTGAGAATTTGCTTCCATATAATTTGATTTTCTTAACATCTCAGAGAAGACAGGCCAGAAAGAAAAAGCAAGAGCAAAACAAGGTTTCTTCTCAAAGTTTGTAATTTTACTAACAATAACACTATCTGTGTTTTAATATAAGGTGTTTTCTTCATAAAAGACCACTGGCATGAATTTTTTTCCCCAATGTTTTTGTAATAAAAATTTCCAAGCACACAAAAGTTGGATGGAATTTCACAGGGAGCATCCATCTACCTACTTCCCTTCTGCCATTAACAATATATTATACTTGGATTTTCATATATCTATCCATTTATCCAACCCAATGTCTATCCATTAATCTGCTTATTTTTGATACATTTCATGATTAATTAAAGATACTTACACCCTGGCTAAATATTTCAAGTGCATTTGACTTTAAATAGAAGTAGCTAATCTTTGATCAGCACATTATTCTATACAAAGCACTTAACTATGTTACTTGTGGTATCTTACTGATACACCCAAAAAAGTATGAGAAAGGTGTTGTTTTTATTAAATAAACTTCCCAGGTGAAAATATGGACCCTTAATTATGGAGGCATAATTTTCCCAATATTCTTAGTTGTAGAGGTTGGTCAACTTGCAACGTTGATTAGAAAACTTATATAAGTTGATTAGTAAACTTTCTCCGATTATATCTTTGTGGTAGGGCTGGGATTTGAACCTAAAGAGTCTTAATTCCAGAACAAGAGCTTCTGTATTAGTTTTTTATTGTTGCTGTAAGAAATGACCACAATCTTAGCAGCTTAAAACAACATCCATTTATCTCCTAGATTCATGGGTCAGAAATCTGTACAGAGCATAGCTCATTTGGATCCATTGTCTAAGGTCTCATAAGGATGAAATCAAAGTGTTATCTGGGCTGGTTGTTTATCTGGAAGCTCTGCAGAAGATTCTACCTCAATCATGTGTTGGTCAAATTAAGTTCCATGTAGCTGTAGAACTGAGGTCCTCCTTTCTTTACTGACTATCTGTAAGGGGGCCATTTTGCTCCTAGACGCCAGCTGACTTCCTTAAACTTTCTGTATGGCCCCACTCCAGCAATGATGAGTTGAATTTCTCTCATTCTCTGAATATCTCTAACTTTTCTTCTACTTCATCTTTCTACCTTCAGCCAGAGAAAGCTCTCTGCTTTTAAGGACCCATCTGATTAGATTAGATCCACTCCAATAAACCAGAGTAATCTCCCTATTCTAGTATCTATAATCTTAGTTACATTTGCAAAATCCCTGTTGTTATGTAAAGTTACATATTCACAAGTCTGACTATGTTAAGGATTTCACTCTGCCTGCCGCAATCACAGTTATATGCCATTGCTTTCAGTAGTCCTATTTTAAAAAAAAGAGTTCCTGATTATCAAAAATTTTATTAAGAGTAAATTATAAAGAATTTAATTAATATTTGAGGGTAAGATCTGTGAGAAATTATTGTAATATTTATATTTACCTTTTGATTTCTGGATGTATGTTGAAAACCAAATGTTTCAAGATAACAATAAAAATTATGGTCCTTTTCCCTGTGAAATATTCTCTTTCATAGGCTGTGAGTCATTCTGTTTTTATTTGAGGCATTCTAGCTGACTTGTTGCATTGCATATCTGAAAATTTATAATCATCTAGTCTTATTTATTTTCATGGAAATATACAAAATGACACAACTGCTTGGAAGCTTTAGGTCTTTTCTCAACATATGTTTATTCTAGTTATATCCTGAAGGGTATTCCACACATCATTGCATTGGTGCATCCAAGCAGCAAAAATTCAGAAGACACAACAGATGGAATTGCTTTTATCTGTGAATGGCAGATATTGGTCATTCATTCAGAATTGCCAGTGAACTAAAGTAGATTCTAGGGTAGATAGACTGAATCTGAGCTTCCCTGTATGGCTTAAGTGGAAGTATCCAAGTCAAATAAAAAATTCTTGCCCTCACAAGTATGGATAACGCATACTTTCAATATCCACATTGATGCAAATTAATTAGTTTTTCATCCCATCCTTACAGTAATGTCTTGTCGATTGCTTTATCACTTTCTATGTTACAATAATTTCTGTAAGTTCATTCTGGTCATGGTTTAAATGTGACTTATATTTACAGCCCTGACATTTCCTAATACTGATTCTAGTACAAAACATGTGCTCAGTTTTGATTATTTAATCCTTTCATTCACTTATTTTTGCATACTGAGCGACCGAACTGATTGTGGCCCTATGTTATGTTAGTCATTGTTAAGTCCTGGGACAAGAGAGATAAATTGGGAAAAGATTCTTTAAAAGTTTATGGACAAGCAGAAATGAACAACATGCAAATAAATTTATTATAATACAGTAATGAGTACTATGATGAGGAGTATTAAAGGAACATAGAAGAGACGGACCTAACTGAGGCCTAAAGACTCGAAAGATATAAATATTTGTGTGATGTTTGCATTTTCATACAATTATATGAACTAAGGCTAAAAATATGTAATAAGCAATTATATCTATATGGCAACTGATTAGGACTGTTCCCGTAGTTTTAAAAATTAAGCCTACTAGCATATCATGGATACTACACATAGCTTAAATAGCATTATATGGACTTAATGATTTTAGGACTATACACGAGATTTATTGCTGTATATGTCTTCTGATAAGTTATTTACCTAGTGAAGCAAATATATAATCAAATTATCACTCTTCTATAATTTTTCAGTCTCCTAAAATATGGTAAGCTCTTGGGCATCATTACATTCTATGAATATCTTCTTAGTATAATGATTATCAGGACTGTTCAGAATGTTCTGTTTCGATTAGGCACTTCCAATCCTCATTTTTTCTGCATGATTTCTGTATAGTGCTACAGATAACAGAAAATCATCTTTATTTCTTCCCTCACTCTTTTTTTCTATTGTCTCTATTTACTTTCCTTTATTTCAGGGTGTAGACATTAAAACACTTCTTGTACATCAACCAGTGTGGTATGCAATGAAAAGGGAACCAAAACAGTAAGAAACAGTCTTACCCATAAAGAAATTAGAATGTAGACAAGAGTCAAATATAAATACCAATGAAAGCACAATGCTCTCTATTATTTAATATTTGGCACTTGGTAAACTGAATGGTAGGGAAAAGTGAGCTCAATATAAGCCACTTTATCCATGAAGGCCATCACTGGGTATTTGTGCTGACTTGTTATCCAGAGTAACTGGCTACCGTGACAGAGTTATAGTGGGAAATGGGGACTCTTTCCCAGAATGTTAGTGCCACGACTCCTGGATGGCTGGAACGTATGTTTGAGGAGCTGTTCATCCCGTGGTGTTAATGTACTTGTTGATGCTGGTTTGCCACCATTTTCTCATTTCCCTTTGAGATCTACTATAGCTTGCCTTTATAAGACAGTAGATTTGCAAGTGGTTATATACTCTTGCAAAACTGCAAGAAGTTTATATATAAAGTGAAGTACATAACCATGAGAGAGAGAAAGTATAACTGGCTTTAGAGAATTCCAAGTTGGTATATTGGTAACCTCAGTGTTGATTCATGCTTTAAATGGTTTTCCCCCTACCTATATCAATGGACATATCATTCAGACAGAAAATCAGGAAGGAAACAGTGGTCTTACATGACAAATTAGACTGGATAGAATTAATAGAATATACAGAAAGCCAAGTAGAATGCACATTTGTTTTCAAATGCATGTAGAAATTTCTCCAGGATAGATTACATGCTAGGCAACAATATAAGCCTAAATAAATTTAAGAATGTTGAAATCATGTCAGGCATCTCTTCTGACAACAATGCTATGAGACTAGTAGAAATCAACTACAAGAAGAAAAGAGCAAACACTGCAAATACGTGGAATATAAATCATGATACAAATAATCTATAGGTCACTGAAAAAACTCAAAGAAGAATTAAAAAAAATACTGGGAGTCAAATGAAAATGGAAACAGAAAAATCCAAACTGTAAGAGATGCAGCAAAACGTTACCAGAGGGAAGCCTGTAGTGCCTCAAGCCTGCCTCAAGAAGCCAGAAAAATTTCAAATAAATAATCTAAACTTATACCTAAAGGAACTATCAAAGAGAAGAACAAACAAAATCCAAAGTTAGTAGAAAGAAAGAAATAATGAAGATTAGAGCAGAAATTAATGAAACAGAGACAGAGACCAATGAAACTAAGAGCTAGTTCTTTGAAAAGATAAATGAAATTGAAAAACTTGTAGCCAGACTCATAAAGAAAAAAGAGAGATGGCCCATGTAAATAAATATTAGAAACAAAAGAGAATATACATGCCAACACCACAGAAATACCAAGGATCATAAGAGGATACCAAGGATCAAATACCAAAGATCATACTAACAATTATATGCAAATGAAATGGACAATCTAGAACAAATGGGTAAATTCCTTGAAATGTATAATCTCCCAAGACTAAATCAGGAAGAAATAAAAAATATGAATATATAGATTACTGATAGCCAAATTGAAACAGTAATTAAAGAAAAAGAAAACTCCCAACAAACAGAAGTCCAGACAGTTTCACAAGTGAATTAAAAAAAAAAAAAAAGAATTAACACATACCTTCTTAAACTGTTCCAAAAAGTCAAAGAAGAAGGAATGCTTCTGAACTCACTCTGTGAAGCTATCTTGTTAATACTAACACCAGACAAGGACACCACATTAAGAGAAAGTTACATACCAGTATCACTAATGAGCATAGATGCAAATTTATAAATAAAATATTAGCAAAATAAATTCAACAATGCATTAAAAGGGTAATGCAGCATGATCAAGTGGGATTTATACCTCAGATGCAAGAATGGGTGAATATCTGGAAATCCATTAATGAGATACACCATATTAACAGATTGAAGAGTAAAAATCATATGGTTACTTAGTAGATGCAGGAAAAACTTTTGACAGAATTCTACATCCTCTTATGATAAAAACTCTCAGCAAAGTGGGTACAAAGGGAACATACCTCAATATAATAAAGAATATGAATGATAAACTCAAAGCCAGTATGATACTCAACAGTAGAAAGCTAAAAGCATTTCTTCTACAACTAGGAACAAGACAAGGATGCCCACTTTTGCCACTTTTATTTAGCATAATATTGGAATTTCTAGACATAGTGATCTGACAATAAATAAATAATGGAATCTACATTGGAAAGGAAGAAGTAAATCTTTTTTCAGCTGACATGATATCATATATAGAAAATCCTAAACATACTACCAAAGTGCTATTAGAACTAATGACTGAATTCAGTCAAGTTTCAGGATATAAAATTGCTATACAGAAATCTTTTGTCTTTCCGTACACTAATAGCAAACTATCAAAAATAGAAATTAAGCAAAGATTTTATTTACACTGCATTAAAAATAATAAAATACCTAGGAATAAATCTAACCAAAAGGTCAAAGACTTATACTCTGAAAACTATAAGATGTTAATAAGAAAATTTAAGACAGTGCAAGTGGAAAGATGTAACATGCTCATAGATTGGAAGAATTAATAATGTTAAAATGACCATACTATGCGAAGTGGTCTACTGATTCAATGCAGTCTTATACCAAGGGGATTTTTTTTTTCACAGAACTTGGAACAAATATTTCTAAAATTTTTATGGAAACACAAAAGACCCCAAATAGCAAAAGCAATCTTGAAAAAGAAAAACAATACTGGAGGGATCATACTCCTTGATTTAAAACTAAACTACAAAGCTACACTTATCAAAATAGTATGGTACTGGCACATAAACAGGCACATAGATTAATGATACAGAATGGAGAGCCCAGAAATAAACTTACACTTATATGATCAGTTAATCTGTGACAAGACAAAAATATTCAGTGATGGGGAAACAGCTTCTTCTATGAATGGTGTTCGGAAAAGTAGATAGCTACATAACAATAGAATCAGAGTGGACTATCTTTTCACATCATATACAGAAATAAACTCAGAATAGGTTAAAGACTTAAATGTAAGTAAAACCTGTTACTATAAAACTCCTGGAAATAAAGATAGTCAGCAAACTCTATAAAATAGGTCCTAGCAATATTTGTTTAGATCTGCTTCCTTGGGCAAGGGAAGCAAAAGCAAAAATAAACAAATGGGACTATATCAAACTAAAAAGCTTTTGTACAGTGATGGAAACTATCAACAAAAGTAAAAGGCAGCTTGCTGATTAGAAGATTTTAGCAAACAATATACGCAGTGCTGCTGCTTGCTGCTGTCTATTCAGTCGTGTCTGACTCTGTGCGACCCCATAGACGGCAGCCCACCAGGCTCCCCTGTCCCTGGGATTCTCCAGGCAAGAACACTGGAGTGGGTTGCCATTTCCTTATCCAAATATACCTGCTGCTGCTGCTGCTGCTAAGTCGCTTCAGTCGTGTCCGACTCTGTGCGACCCCATAGACGGCAGCCCACCAGGCTTCCCCGTCTCTGGGATTCTCCAGGCAAGAACACTGGAGTGGGTTGCCATTTCCTTCTCCAATGCATGAAAGTGAAAAGTGAAAGTGAAGTCGCTCAGTCGTGTCCGACTCTAGCGACTCCATGGACTGCAGCCCACCAGGCTCCTCCGTCCATGGGATTTTCTAGGCAAAAGTACTGGAGTGGGGTGCCATTGCCTTCTCCGCCAAATATACCTAATAAGCGATTAAATTCCCAGGTGGCGCTAGTAGTAAAGAACCTGCTTGCCAGTGCAGGAGACATAAGAGACACAGGTTTGATCCCTGGTTGGGAAGATCCTCTGGAGAAGGAAATGGCACCCCATTCCAGTATTCTTGCCTGGAGAGTCCCATGGACAGAGGAGCCTGGTGGGCTATAGTCCCTAGGGTTGCACAGAGTCAGACACTACTGAAACAACTTAGCACAACAGCACAACAATCCAAAATATACAGAGAACTCATTACAACTCAACATCAAAAAAATGAGTTAAAAAATGGGTGAGTGGATTAGGAGGTACAATCCTCCAATTATAAAATAAGTAAGCCAGGGGGATATCATATACAGCGTCGGAGTACTGTCAGTAATATTGTAGTAATTTTGTTGGGGACAGATGTTTATTAGGCTTACCATACTGATTACTTCATAATGTATGTAAATGTCAAGCCACTATGTGGCACACCTGAAAATAGTATTATATTGTCTGTCAATGATATTTCAATAAAAAATAAACTAAAATGTCTTTTATGACTATTCAAGTTTTCTTTAAAAAAAAAAGACTTTTCTGATACATGGATAATAATTGGGCTTGTAGAAGTCTGTGGAGAGGATTTTCAAGTTGGTAACAATCTGACCTTGGTTTCTTGAATCAATATAAATTGAAATGCTGAGAGGCATGAAACCACACATTTGATTAGCAGGTGAGAGGCTAATTGCATCTTCTCTAGAGAAAACATGAAAATAAATAAAGCATGAATCAACAAATAATGGGACCCACTACTGGTGATTATCTGATTGTATGCATTTCTCTTTGCCTCCTATGTGAAATTAATGAGTTTAAAATTTAACCTTCTTTTTGAATAATATTACCAGAGTCTGAAAAATCTCCTGAGGCTTTTGAATATCTGTTATTTGTCTCTTGTAGGATTTGAAAGACAAAACCCTAGATAGGTTTTCTTTTCATAACACAGAAGACTGGTGTTGGGTATGCATAAATGTTAAAGTCTAAAATTCCTGAAAATGCAAGTATGAACTACCCTCTTTGAACATATGAACATAGGTCGCTATGTTTTCCTTGAGTCTGTAAATGGGGAGGGTAGGTGCTCACACTTAAAAGCACAAGGGAGTCTCATTCTCTAAGCGTTTAAAACAACACCTATTCAGTGGTAGAGTTTGTTGACTTGCCATTTTAACTGATTTTATAAACTAGGTGTTGCGATCCTAAAATTATGAGGAACTTTGAAAGGTCCATATACCCTGGCATGTTTAAAAGTACACTGAATATGAAGCTGATTTGTAAGAATTTATTTACTCCCTCCAATATCCTTTCATTGTTTTGGTCATAGTGTTCTGCAGAAATAGGCTTAGGAATTTACATGCATTTTTAATGTTTAATATATTTCTACTTATAAATGAGTATAATATAATAGATTCCTACTGTGGGCCACAGAAGATTGAACATATTTGAGTTATTATTCTTTATTGACTAGTTTTATGGTATTATACTGAATATTTTCCTTTATCATTTCAATGCACATTTAAAATCTAAATTGTAAATATTTGGGGTTAAAGATAATAAGAAAGTAGATTAATTAGGAGAAAAGGTAATGGAAAATTTACTGTAAAGAGTACTTTGTAATAAGAATTTTCTTGGACATTGCGTTTGAAACTGGGACATTTTATTAGATTACTAGACATTTTCATTGCTATACCACTTTAATATTGAGAAGTTATAATGAAATAATAAAGGTTTTGGCTTGATATGTTTTTTCTTAGTCTGAAGAAAAATTGTATCCATATATTTTTAGATGATGATAGTCTTTGTTCCTCTCCAGGTTAACTTGATGAAAAACTTTTAATATTTTCTTAAAGATAAGAAAGGAATTCCATTAGCAATTCCATAATTGATAACTTTTGAAAAAGTACATTGATTTGTGAAATAGGAATATTCTGTTGAGTTTTTTTAATGGACTAAACTTTTTTCTCATTACATTTGTCTTCCAAACATGCTCACATTTTCAATGTTAAATTCTTTTCCACTTGCTTCCTCTTTTTAGAGAAATATGATTTGCCCTCCCTTTTCTACTTCTTCATCATTTCTAGTCTTTATTATTTTCATTCCTAAGGGCAATGTGTATATTTGCCTCATCATCCTCTTTAAAGCTTTTCACCTTGGGAATGAGAATTTATGTGTTTTGATTACTCAATAAAGGACTAGTTTTTTTCCCCCATCCTTTTTCTTTATATTTTCCAATTGGCATGCTCCATTATTATTTCCAAACCATCACTTGACTTAAATAAAACGTACCATTGAGACTGCCAGTTTTCTCAATGGTTCCATAAAACCATAGGCAATTTTCCTTAAATATCAAGCTCCCCTTTTTCTTCCTGTCAGCAGTAGGAGAACTGACCTTTTTCTCTGAAAGCAAGTGAGAGATCCTATAATTTTCTATATGTTTGAATTTAATTTGAGCTACATTTTCAACTAGTGCTGTCATGCAGCTACTAATTCTCACTTTATTAGAGTGTGGATTTCCCCAGAACAGAAAGATTGTTGCTCCCTGTCTTCTGTAATTTGCATGGTGAATTCTCATTCTTAAATCTTTGAGACAAGTGGCAAACCCAAAACATTAACTGAGACAAACTAAAAAGCATAAAATTTTAACAATATACATTATACAGTACACACAATATACAGTATAATATATAATGGTATATTGTGTTTCAGTAGGCATGATGGAAACTTTGTTGGAATGTTTGGTTATTATGCATGAGTTTTTCTTTTAACATATCCAGGTCATTTTGAAGAGTTGACTCTCCTCACAAGTGTGATTTAAGAACACTGGGAAACCCTTTCTGCCCCCAACTCCTTCTCCAAGGCATGTTTCTAATACTGCTAGAGTGGTCTTATTCTGAATACTCTTGTTTATAACCCTTTGATGTCCCCATAGGATTCAAAATGAAGCTCAGACTTTTCAGTTTAGCCTATGGCCCTTCATTTTCAGTCTGCACATTGAGCCTTGTTTAGCCTATGAGCCTTCATTTTCAGTCTGTGCATTGAGCCTTGCACATCTCTCAGAGCCATTTTGAGTGACTTGTGTTTCCTTCCCTGTCTCAGGCTGTTTCATGCCTGTGCCTTCTTCATGCAGTCCCAGGTGTCTGGAACATTCTTTTTCTAATATCACCAACTTCCTCATCCTAAAGCACTCAGCTCATTTGCCACATTACACATGAAACTTTTACAGTATGTTTTCTCCAAACTCCTTTTGTTTTCATGGCATCCTATGTAAACCTCTCATATATCACTCCACAGTAATCAATGATGTTAGTTTTCTATCTGCCCTGATATAAAATACTTAGAGATGTAAAAACAGCTTATTCAAATTGTATCCTTGATAGCTTATACAGTGACTTGCACGTTGTACAGTGCTCAGTAAGACTTTGTTGAATGAATGTATGAATGAATAAATTAATGCTTGATATTTCAACATTGGAAGTTCATTTTCCTATTTTAAAGATCTAATTTACCTAATTATTCTCTTTTAAAATGCAAAATATTATAAATGAGATGACACATAAATTCAATTAGTTTTACCACCTTCAATGCAACTTTTAAAACTAGTTCATGTAGCCCTGGGCTAGGCTATGAAGATTATTATTATTTTTTTTACTATTTTGTAAAGCAGTAAGGCCTTCAGTTTAAGAGAAGAGAGACTTGGGTATTAGTTTTGATTCCAAAGCTCACTAGATACCCATCCTTTGGTCTTATTTCCCTTATCATCTAAAAAGAAGAAAACAACATTCATGTTATGGGATTATCATAAGGAGCAAAATGAGATCTCACTCTCTCTCATTATTTCTTTCTGTCTATCTATTTATCTGTATATCTATTCATTTGTCTATGTATTTCTGAAGGGCAATATTCAAGTAGAAATATGTATTGAACACTTTATTTTCCAATGCATGATTCTATAAAAGGGAGTATTCCGATGAGGAATGAGAAAAATAAGTGCATTTAGTTTGAGGGTCCTGGCCCATAGCCCGAGTGTGTGTAAGTTTGATAACAGTGCATGCAAAAAGGTGAAAGGAGTGCAGAAGGGTTGTTTGACACATAAAATAGCAATGACTTAAAATTTTCTCCTACAAGTTCTAATAGTCTTGGCTAGATACCTAACAAAAGGTGATCTTGAAACAGAAGCTGTGGCTCATAGTCAGAATGATTGCTTTCTGAAAGAGAAAGAGCCAAACATGAAAGATTCCACCATTTCTTAAGGGTATATGCACATACTGCTGCTGAGACACATCTGCTCCTCCTTTGGATCGTCTGCTGAAAACACAGCTGATTCCTTTTAACTGTAAATTTATTGGTAAGTTTCTGTTAAGAAGAATAACAGTATAGTCATGGAACCTAAACTGTTTTGTGATTGACTAAAGTGGGTTGGTCTGATTTTGGCTTTTAAAATTTATTTTCCGAAACAATTGAGATGTGTACTTTTGCATGCTATGTTAATCTGCTCATCACTCACATTGTGAACAACTTGTTGCAGGAGAGTGGTAGCCTCGTGAGTTTGTCAGTGTCTTAGTTATTTTCCTGCTGTGGTGGACCATACACCAATCATTTGACCTCTTTGATGTTCTTTGCCAGCTCGGTCATTATGTTTGCCCACAACTTATGATGCATTTTGATTACGATCTCCTAAATAGGAATGGTAATAAAGATACGAAGGATGGTGAATTTCAATGGGAATATTATGAACTTCTTTGCAGAATGCTGTAATCGCTAATGAGAAAGCAAATTATTTTAATTTTTTGGTGTTTGTTTTTACAGTATTATGAGCCTGGTAGGAGATAGAGATTTAATCACAGAATATTGCAAATTCTACATCTTTAATCCTTGTTCAACTTGTAGTAAACATCTTTATCTTAAAAGACTCAACTGTGTCATGGCTCATTTCTATAGAATCATAGGTCTGTAAGGGATCCCCAGAGCTCATTTTTTGTCTCTGTTTATGATTAAATATTTAAGACATCTCAGAGAGTGAATCCTTAATCACTTATCAAAGTATCTTTGATGGTAAAAGTCCCGTTTACCATCAATTCATATTTAAATCTCACAAAAACCTTCTCATTGCAATCTAAATTCTTGTACCGGCCTGAGTGAAGGCATAAAATGTCTATATAGTAAATCGCTATAGAGCTGATGATTATGATCAAGTAAAAGTGCAGACTTTTAACTTAAAAAGAATGTGGTGTAAAGGCAATTTAGGGTATATAAATCCCCTGAATATGTTTTGTGAAGTGTGGATAATCATATCATTGGGTTTATTTAAAGAATGAATATTTATCAGTATAGGACAGACTGGTTTTTTCCTCTGGAGTTATATACATGGTGAAAATTGATTTGCGGGAATGAGGATGATTTAAGTTCATATAGAACCAAATCCTGTATACAGAAGGTAATTAAATGTTATTAGAAAGATTTGAAAGGTTTGGACTCTTTTTTGGAATTTTGTACTTTCTTCCTTTAGCAGTCCTAAGTGAAATTTCATTCCCGTCACTCAAATGGGGAACATATAAGGCTTAGAAAATGTAGTGTTTATTGAAGGATAGCTCCCTTGTGTTGCAGAAGTGGTATTCAGATTTGGTTTTTGGCAAATAACCTTTGCATCCTCCTCTGGTCAGCTTCCTCTAAGTCCAGTGTTCCAAGTGCTGCTGATTTTGAAGTTTCTGCTGTTTTTTTATGTGATTCTAGTGATGCTCACTGATTCCTGAGGTTCTAAGACCATCAGATCCCTAAGGATTCTACCACAGTAGGGAAGAATTGAAGGAGAAAGAAATGTGGAGGGGTTTATACCCCAGAGGAAGAACTGTATTCAGATTGTATTGGACTGAAATGAAGGTCAGGGAACCTGTTAGCTTTTAAGCCTTGACTTAATTGGTCTAGGATCAAGACCTTAAATTGTGTCCTCAGATAGTTGTGTTGTTCCCACATGAAGGAGGGGATGCTGTTGTATTGGTTTTCTTTGCAGAATGAATGATCAGGGAAGAGGACCTCAGGTAGAAGGATTACAAATGTACTGCCTATTCAGCTCCCAAAGAGCCATTTAGGAAAAGTAATTGCTTGGAATGGTGGGTGGATACCAATGTGTTTGTTTTGCTCTGCTTCTTAAATGTATTTTTAAAACATTTAATTAGAAGAGAAGTATTTCATTGTGCCTATTTTTGTACTATTAAGAATAGAACTGGTTTCAAGTGATACTCTAAGATTTACATGTCACTGATTCTGAGTCAATTAACATAAACTTAATGTTTAGGCTTAATCGATGCATAAAACATTACCTTGAAAAAAAGACTATTTTGTTATGCGTGTCTCTGCTATACCCAAATTTGAAGCAGAAATTTTATGAAAGTGTTTCCATTTTTGTCCTAAGTGGTACCTTAAGTTTATATAATGATGTTAAAGAGCACTTATCCTTTAAAAATGAGCAAGACCTATATACCAATCTTCATTTTTTTTTCTACAAAATTTGTACTTTTGAAGAAATATATTTTATTTGATGTAATTATCTGATCTGGTTAGGTAGAGATTTTATTTCATCTAGGATTTGCTAAACACTCAATTTTAAAGACATAATACTTCATAAAATATCTTTATAAATTATCAAGACAGATTGGCCTAAGACCTGAATTAAAATATCCTCTGATTAAAATAAATCTGAGTTTCAAAGAATAAATTTCTTTTAGTAAAACTATAACCTACAGCACTCTGATATTTTTCCAGCTTTCTGATTTTAACTAGTAACTGATGTTTCGTTATACGATCTTAGCAAATGTTAGAAGATAATGAATATTCCACAGATGAACAACAACAACAAAATGTTTCTGCTTTCTGGTTTGCTATGATGCCTTATAATTGTATTTCATGCTTATTTGGCCTAAGAGATCAAATAAGAACATTCAATCCTTGAATTTTTCTGTTTTAGTTACTGAAAAGCATATTTAATAGATTTCCCTGTTTTAACAATTATTTACTTTGATACTGAAGCCATGTGGAGGAAGTGAATCCTATCTTCCTTATCTTAAATATAGGGCTACTATAAGGATTAAATAAATATACAACATCACAAAGCCACAAATGGAAAAAACTGAGACTTGAACTTTGGTCTTCAGATTCTGGATCTGTAATCTATTTATTGCATGGCTTATGTTTTGCTTTAAGTTTTCTAGAAGGTTGAGACTTAAGCAATGGAATAAAAGGTTTAAAGACC